>NC_140582.1:727881176-728481176 GCF_964204655.1 Triturus cristatus
ATGTTATGGAATGTGGCCGTAGGATTGGAAAGAAACAGCCCTCCTTTTTTATAGAGGGTCAAAAGGTTCAGGTTGTTGATAACTTTTCATATTTGGGGGTTACTTTTTCAAATAAAAACACCTGGGCTAATGAACATAAGAATGTACGGTCTAAAATGGCCAGGAGTGCCTTTGGAATTTTCACTATGGCTACCAAATTGGGAGACAGGCGGATAAACGACATGCTGAAAATTTATCAATCACGGTGTGTCTCAATCGCCTTGTACGGAGCTGGTATATGGGGCTACGCCCCGGCAGGTTCTCTTCAGGTTGAGGAGAACGTATTTCTGAAAAAACTTTTGTGCCTGCCAAGCTCTGTTTCCAATGCCTTAGTGCATAATGAATTGGGTATTTACCATCTCTCCGATTTGATTCTCCTTAGACCTTTGATCCTATGGCGCTCCATTTGGATTAAAGAAGAGACTTCTTTGTGTAGAGCTATCATTTCTGACTGTCTTACTATGGACCACTTTACAAGGATCCCATGGTTGAAGTACGTTATTGATAACTTTCGGATGATCTTTAACATCGACATTCTAGTGGATCATCATGGGGCAGATATGTTGTCGAAATCTGATCTCAAGCAGTGTCTCTTACACCAGGCCGCTATTAAGAGACATCAGAAAAGCTCCAATCTTTCATCTTATACCTTTTATCATGATCTAAATGAAGTTGTGGGCTTTCAACCGTATCTGTCTCAAGTAACCTGGAAGGCACATCGGTTTGTGTTGACCAGATTTAGAATGGGAGTTGTCCACAACCTTGTTGCCTTCCCCTCTTTGAATTTACATCCTGTTGGTCCATTTCCATGTGATAACTCTACTTCCCAAAGCACTGTGCACTTTCTTCTGCTTTGTCAGTTGTATAAACATCTTCGGATAGCTTATCTGAAACCCTTGTTTTTAAAATTTGAGGTCAGAACAATACGTGACTGTATGTGTTTACTTTTTAATTTACATCATCCGGTAGTATGTTTTTATACGGCTACTTTTCTTCTTAAATCTATTAATGCTAGGAAAAGTATGCTTTTTTAAATATTTTATGTCGATGAATTTTTCTGCCTCTGTATTATAACAAATTTTGTTTTAATGTTGTGCTTTTATGAACTTGTTCAATGTTCGAATAAAGCCTTATGAAATGAAATGAAATGAGGTGCAATATGAGACAACCACGACAGAAGATAGGTCAGATACCCCAACCAGGTTCATCCTGGTAAATATTTTATCATTTGACTTCAGGGAGCTGTCCAGGTACAGTTGACACTGGTCAGCTTGGAACCTCCATGAAAAGGCCTCTTGAGGCTTGTTGTCTCCGTGTAGCCACACTTGTGGTCAGCCAATTGACCCCTGGAGTCCACTTCTTTGTCCTTGGTACAAGAGGAAGCAAGTCCAGTCCTTCAGGGCTCCTCTAATAATACAGGCAGCAGGTGCAGTCCTCTTCTGATATTTGTCAGGTCCAGAAGGTTTTCTGAACAGGGCACCTGGGGATTCCATATTTGGGCCTGGCACTAGCTAGTGTGTGTATGACTCCTGCCGCGATAACCAATGGGGGAAAAGTTCCCAGGCCCTGACCTACCTACTTTTTCAGGAGTTCTAGTTTACCTTATTGCAAACAGGTCCAAAATGCCATGTGTCTGGAAATTCTCAATATGTTGCAAGACTTTAGCCAAAATAAGTTTGAGCTCTGTGGGCTGGGTGTGTTTGCGGGGAGGGTTTTATGGCAATACTAGTGTCCTCCCACATGTAACACTAAAATCCTCTTTGAAGCAGGCACTGTACCCCCAACAAACCCAGAAATAGAAGTCTGGTAGGAAAGGAGCAGAGCTCTTGGGGAACCAGACAGGGGATCAACAGAAAATTGTCTTGGCATCCTTTTCTCCTCCTTTCAAGTGTGCCCCAAGTGTTGCACATGGCTCTACAGAACGGTCAAGTAGGATTTGACCCTGTACTTTTGAAAGGAGGCCCAAAGCAGTCCCCACATATTCTGCTGAGTTTCGAGGAATCCGACGGTTGCACAGAGATGCAAAATATCTCCCCTCATCAGGTCATGTATCTTTACCACTCAGTCAGGGCAGGACTAATAAGGCTCTAGATCAGCACCTCCTTTCAAAACCGTAAGCATGTGTACATTTATATTTGTGAAGATACTGCTCAGGTTTTAATAGATAATTTTACAAACTTCTCTTCACTGGCCCTTCTGTAAGAAGATCCATGCACTTCGGCTGTTACCTCATAATCTTTTTTGTGCACCTTCACTGCAACCAGATGTCGGCTTCATGTGTGCTCTATTAAAATTCTCTTCCCTTTTAAGCAGTCTCTGCTACTCTAAATCAGGCCTAACATTGTTTGTGCCAGACCAGCCAGCTGACATTGAGAGGAGTCATATTTCAATAAATTACATTTTATTGGTTAGTTATTATTGTTCTGGACCACATCAATCCAGCTACATATGTCTGTAATATGGTGTGTGATGCTGGATATTTTTCTTCACATTTACATGTCTTATGTGATCTAGGTGACGCACACTGAATGCCGTCCCGTCGAAGAATCAGTTTCACCACTCCTAACTCCTAAAAGTAATTTAACATTTTGGGGCAGATTTATCAACACTTTGCACAAGTGCAAAGTCACCAAACGTTGATTTGTTGTTTGCTTTTCAGTGCAAAACTTTTTTGACTAGGAAGTTGCCTAAAAGTAACACGAAGAATTGCTTTGTGTTGCATGCATTACTTTGTGTCAACGGGGGTGGTACATGGTTGTTTAAATGCTACCACCCATGTTGTCTTTTCAAGCCCTATTTAACTTTGTAGACAGGGATCTGTGTGAAAAGAGCAATGCTTCCTCAAAGCAGGTGTTATCCTTCCAGTACAAAGCCTATGATTGAGTAACAGTACATGAGATGACAGTAGAAGCACCATATCTTTCTAGTATGGCTCAGCACTGTTTTTCTCCATTGCTCAACGAAAAACAGCAATTTTGGTTGGTGGAATGCATTGTTGAACTTTTAATAAATCTGCTCCTTTGTTGCTAAAAAAAATGGCTCATTTCTCAAGTGTTTAAATTCCACCTCAGGTGAAAACGTCCATTCCACAATAAGAGCCTACTACTTGTCATGATAGTAATTCTCACTCTTCTGCCTCATAACACTAAATACAAATAAATAAAATACATAAAAATACATTGTTTACAGCTGTTTGTATGGTCTAGACTGAACCCTTTTTCCTACTTGAACTTTTCTTTATCATTTTTGATTGTTAAAATACACAATTACTTGTAAATAACTTCAGCACCAGTATGTGTTCTCTGAGTTGCTGGTCCTCAACTTTCACGTATTGTGAAAAATCGTCTATGGGAATAAGTATCATCCCCATTCATTAATTTTAACTTTTAAAATTTGGAAAGTCAAAACCTCCTTTATGTTTTACAAATGTTTGCCTCATCAAAGAACTACTGTTTCCTAGATATTCCAAATATAAAATAGTTAAAATGTTAATCCGTATTTTGGCAGTGCTCAGTACTCTTAGGGGCATATTCACAAGAACGTGTGATAACTACCGCAAGAGTAGCTTAACGCAACTCTCAACACTGCAGCCCATTGCGGAAAAATAACCCTGTGTCAACGTAGAATTCACAACAAGGCGGTACCATGCGATAGTCTGCCGAAAACCCGGACAATGTCGGCGACACAACCACCTCGATGGAGATAAAAACACAAAAAAACCTGCGATGGGCCAAAGCGCGAAGACTAAATCAGCGATAAGCAGTGCCAGGCCTGCAACAAGCACCTGGACGGCAGGAAAAATCACCATAAAAGTAGAAAAAAACACCCAAACACAAACTGACCAACAACCAAGCACCATGGAGGCAGCCGGAGCAGGCGCAGAGGACGAGCGCAACCCCACAAGCACCCCAGACGACCAGCCCGGGACCTCGGGGACAGGGAAGGGCAAGGACAAGAAGAAGAGGAAGACGAAGTTCAGTCCGCAGGCGAACAGGATCATAGTCACGGAGGTGATGGAAAACCATCAACAACTGTTCGTCACCTCCAACGTGTCAATATGGCGGGACATCGTGGACAAGGTGAATGCCGTCGGAGAGCACAAGAGGACAATGGACGAGGTCAAGAGGCGATGGAATGACATTAAGCGGAAGACCAAGGAGAAACTCGCAGCCAATCAGAAGGCAGCAATGCAGACTGGAGGTGGGGGCCCAGCACCACAGCTCGAGCTGGATGACATGGAGGAGCTGGTGTTGACAGTCATCAGTGTGGAAACTGTGGCTGGAGTCGGGGGACTGGACACTGCTCGACAGCACAAAACACAACCGCAACAGTGTGAGTGACCACCAGGTACTGGGGGGACGGGTGGAGATGGCCACGAAGGCACACATGCACAATCCAGTACAGCACAGTGCACACCCTCAATGACTCTGGGTCATCGCCCAGATCCACAGACTGTCACAATGTACAATGCCATGCTGTCTGAATGTCAACATGTACCATGTGGCTACATACATGTGGACGCATTGCAATACACCATCTCCCCTTCACATTGCAGGGCCACCGTCAACACCCCCTGCAGAGCAGTCCCAGCCACTCTTCACTGATGACGAGGAGGACAACCCCAGCATCGACAACCAAGACCTCCTAGACATCATTGACATCATCGGCGACTCAACTCCAGGATCAGGGCTGACCAGCAGGAGGAATCCACGGCCCCGCCAGTCTCCCAAGACCCCCAGGAACAACACATGGCCTTCCAACGCCGTGTGCTGGAGGCCCAGAGGGAGACGGCTGAGCAGGTGCGGGTGGGGTTTGACCTCATGGCTACCAAACTGGACGCCATTCATGGGTGTCTAGGCCCGCTCCATTGCCTCCAGCGAGCCCTGACTGACATCGCTGGAGTCCTGATGCGGAGAGAAGAACATCTATTTGCTCAGAGGGGCTCCAGCAATAGCAGCCGTGAGCTGGCACACATGCAGAGGCTCATGGAGAACATGGTGTGGATTGAGGCGGAAAGGATGGCAGCCACCACTGTACATCAGCAAAATGTAGATGGGTTCTACCATGCCCTGCAGACCATCATCATAGCATTGCTGCCACAAGGCGTGACGCTGATGAAAGCTGCTGACCCCACACCATCCACATCTCCGCCCCCCGATGTGTCAGTGCCCCACAGTGCGGCAGGTGTATCCACTTCGACACACACCTGCTGTGTCACTGCCACACAGTGTGGCTGACAACCCACCTCCAGCCCCTGATGTGTCAGTGGCACACAGTACCCCAGCCAGTACTGCAACACGCACAGGTGAGGCAGTGCACACATCTGGGGACGGGAAAACATGGATGGGTTTGTGATCAGGAGGTGCTAGCATTCATTTCCACCACCTGGCCTGTTCCTGCTTGGTGCCACACATGGCCTCATGACTGTCCACTGACCCCCGAGACACTCTGATGCACTCACCTTGGACAGCGACATGGACTGCCACTGTACCCTACCTCTTCCGCAGGACTTGTCATCCCAGGATTGACTCTGGCTGGCCCTCCACGGGCCCATATTTTGTAGTGTGCTCGGCATTGCCCTGTACCGCTCCAGCTGCAGGACTGCACTGGATGTGCAATAAACATCCAGTGATGCACTGCTGTATTATGTCTTACATCATTCATATATGAATGTGTGGATGAATGTAGGGACAGTGATGTCCCTTGCGTCAATGATGCTCATCCTGTAGGAATTGCCATTCAGAAGGTGGTACATAGCATGTTGTGTACCGGGTCCTGTGAACACAACAACAGGGACATACGCATCAGTCACTTCCATGTCCGGACATGGACTGAACCACTCCCATATCCCACGTGTCATTGTTGCAAGCTCTGTGCCGGTCCGGCATACACCAGGCCAGACCACTCCTCTTACGCTCCGAGGGGGGGGCCTTTATTGCTACCCATCGCAGGTGTACTCGCTGGTGGTAAGCAGGTCACTGGTCTAGTTGTCAGCATGTCACAGCCACTCCCTGAGGGCAGGTTTGCCCACACACCACACCCATCCGGCAAAGGCGTCACAGGCTATGTGACCCTGCCAACATAAGGGGACAACGACATCACATTCCCCTCTGCCGGTGAAAGCTACAAAGCATTCATTCAAGTCTGTGGCCCTATTTTCTCTCAGTAAGGAGTCCCACACTAACAATCATCTCTACAGAAGGCCGGAAACCTGATTGGAAATCACAGAGGATGTCCATCAATTTCGCCAGAACAGATATTATAAACGGGTCACTGATTCAATATTTTTGGCAATGGCAGGTAAGGATAGGATGATTCTCTGGTTCACCAGATCCTCTGGCTCCTACCAAACATGGACAAATGTGCATGTAAGTGATATCTCTGCATCCAAAACTTACACACACCTGGCTAAGTGAATTAGTTGTAGCGTTACACAAATCTCATGACTCATGTCTCTGTGAATTAGTTATTTGCAATGTATGCAGATTATACAACTATTGCCAGGTGCACATAACCACATGATTTGGGCTTGACCGTAATAGAAATAAATTGAGGTCCTCAGTTTTTATAATAATTCTACAATTCCAGTAAATCGATTATTGCAGCCAGTAATCCTTATATTTCTTCAAAATTAGCTCTACAAAGGGACTTTAACGAGAAAACATTTCCTCCATATATTTTTCCACAATGCAAAGTGAAAAGTTTGCATCCGTGTCTTT
Source organism: Triturus cristatus (assembly GCF_964204655.1). Classification (NCBI taxonomy): domain Eukaryota; kingdom Metazoa; phylum Chordata; class Amphibia; order Caudata; family Salamandridae; genus Triturus; species Triturus cristatus. The sequence continues at coordinate 727,887,935 of NC_140582.1, forward strand.
CTGCTGCTTACATGCATGGATTTCCCAATCCGTGACGAGGAATTACAGCATTTCCACGTGCAGTAATATGGCTCTCATCTAAATAGGCAAATCTTGTTAGTTACGTAGAGACTTGCTTTATTGTAATTTTAGCATATTTTTTTTTCAACAGTGAATGTTTGCCGTTGTGTTCAAAATGTACTTCTTTTTCGGAAACAATATTTTATTAAGTACACTTACAGTCTCTAATTTGTTAGCAAGTACTGATCAGCTGCCTGATCTGTATTTATGAAACAAATTTAAAAGAGCTTTGTAAAAGGGCTGCCTGCATTGACTGAAGCACCCTTTCAATGCCAGAGAAGATACGAAAAAATGTCACCCACTATGGACAATATGGAGATGTCTTTTAACACCAAGATGTTAGTTCAGAAAGACACTTGGCTGCAATAGGTATGCTATTAATAGACACAGATCAAAAAAATCACAAACACCTGCTACTTTCTAAATAGGAATTTCATTCTAGGTTGCAATAATGTCCCGAAACCATACTCTAATCAAATTATGACAGCATTTAGCTATGCTCAAACTTCAGGGTTGTCTTTCAGTCCCAGAGCGAGAATTACTTCAAACAGGAAATCCTTCTTCAGTGAAAGGGATTTTCATGTCACAACAGTAAGTTGTTTTAACTGGGGACATAAAAGGGAAGCATTATTTCCAGTGCAGGTGCTTTTCTTGGTTGTGAAAGCAACTCATTTGCAATTAAATTCACAGTTCCGTGTGAAGTGAGAGCAATCAAACTGAACGGTGCTCAGCAACTCATAAGCAAAATACGGGCATCGTTGGAAGGAATGAGACGCCACAGAACTTATCCCCAAGAACACAAACTATTGATAATGGAAAAGGTTAAAGGGTGCAAGAGTAGGATGAAACTGGACAGATGTGTTGTCTTTCAGATTGTTCTTTGAGTCCGATTATATGCAGTCTAGAGAACTCACATTGGTTTGTAGTCTACGTATGATAAATCAATGGACGACTAACTCATTCGTTGCAGCCTTTCTTGGTTTGTATGCCAGAACACCATATACAGAAAAAGTGTCTGCCATAAACATTGTGTCCTAAATATTATTGTCTGTTGGATGTATGAATTTCATTTCCCGCTCCAATATGTAATATTTTGTAGATGATACTTAAGAAATATTATGCTGATCTACTTTGACAATAATATGCTGGTACCACACCCAAATCTTCTGTAGCACACAGTTCACCAGTTCCAATTGAATTAAACTACCTCAGTGGGTATGCAACATTGCAAACGGATGCATGTAGCTTACAAAGCATACAGATGAATCCTTTCAGGTTTAACTCAATATTTCTTTATTCTAAATCTGTTAAAACGGCTTCCATTGATTTGGGTAGTAATAAGTACTAACAAATAAGTTCTAAAAAGCAATTCAGTTAAAGTTGTATAACATACAACTGGTTCCTATTTCTGTAATTAGAGAGACAGACCTAGATTACAACTTAACCATGTGAAAGATATTGGTTTTATCACTGCATAACGTAAAGTCTCATTCAGACTATTGGCCAGATTCCAAGTTTGGTTTTCCAACAACTGATGGTGCAACGTGCCATCAGCAGTGGGACCGCCAAACACGTGGTGCAACCACCTGCCAGCTGAAGTCTGTCAGGCTCATTGACATGCACACTGCTGCTCTCAGATCACTGACGGCACCCTCCTACACAGCGAAGCCACACCCTGCAGGAACTGGGGGTGCAAATACAGGAAGGCACTACATGGGCCTTCCGCATGCACCCCCTGGCCCAGAGTTGGCCTTAGTTGCCTCACCACCACCCTTTTCATGGTGGGCTTGTAATATGCTGCAATACCACCCGCATATTGCTGCCTCAGCCAGTACAGCATCCACCGCATGGAATCCTCAATCCCGGTGGAGTCAGATCTTTAATAGTGGTCCGACCACCACAGTCGAAATACAGTGGGCAGTGCCAGAAAATACCCATATAATACCTCTATAAATCACATTATAAATTTGCAAACATAAGAGGGGCCCTATTATGTAAAGGGCTCACTTTACCTGTTTGTGCCCGGCTCACCTTAAAACAGGTGCACCGTATTACATAGTATGTGCTGCCCCAAGGGCAGTCGCATACTCGTGCTGCCCTGGGGGCAGCACATTAAAGTGAAATACAGAGCAGCTTTAAAGTAGGCGCTCTGTGTTTCACAGTGCAGGTGGCAAACTGCCTGCACTTTTAAAGGCGATTAGAGATCCCCTTACAGGAGGGTGCACTGACTTCACTCGCCTGCTAGGGGACATCGGGGGGGGCTAAAATCAGGGGGCACACTGACCGTGCACCACCTTGGCAGTGGCACACTTTCAGTGTTCCTCATGAGAGCTTCTTTGTCTTTGCGTCCGCGTCTGTAATACGGCACAGGTGCAGAGCTGAAGGGATTCCCTCATTTGCATGGGGCCATGCCTCACTAAAATGAGGGAACTCCCTCTTGAGAAAGCGTTGTCACTGTATGTACACCAGTGCTTTCAGCATTACAGAAGGTGCCACAGAAGTGTCTGTCCCCACTTCTATAATGCCACAGTGCCCCAGGGCACACAAAGCAGGAGCAAACGCTCGTTGCTGCTCCAGGGCACCTTCTCTAATACAGCCCCACATGTGCAAATGCTACTAATTGCTAATATTTTCATTTGTAATAAATATAAAAAAACTGATGATTCATTTCACATTTAACACTACTCTTTACTCACTGAAAGACACATTATATTGCATTGCATTTACCAAACACATGAAAACACAAAGACGCAAAATAACACACAACTCAAATGTTGGTGTTTTCTGGGTCTGCAGCACTTTGCAGAACAGGAGGAAGATATCGGAGCCAAGGGCTCTGGCATTACTATTGTGATTCCAGTACTAGTGTTTTTGTTTGTTTTCCTATAGTTTTCAATTCATAATTCTACACAGCTTAGAGCGAGATCTCAGGCTATGGTACAGAACAATGTTTGGGTGAAGGACACTTAAAATATGCCCTGTAAATTGCTAGTATTATCTTTTAGTTTGTACGTTGGGTCACCCCCTCAATCACAGTGATGGGTTATCATACTCCTACTATTAGGTATAAATATACAAAACAGAGATAATGTATTGCATGTAGGTCGAGAGCTATTCCTGATCTTAGGCATAACACTAAGTGGATGTGGATATCATCCCTTGTCGATTTAACTTTGTGGATTTTGCCTAGAAGTAAGGCAGGAGTATATCTGAATACTCCAGGAGTACTACAAAAGTCATTGCACAATCTGGGTAATTTGGTCCCTAGATAATTTATGGTGTAAGATATTGCAACTTATCCTACTGTGCTTTTTTATTCATTGATGAAGTCACTTTCTTTTTTGATTTCCAAAAATGTTATTTTCACATTCTTGTAAATACCAAAATTGTACTATGCAAGTCAGAGAAAAGATCAGGCATAAGGCCTGATTATGATGTTGAAAGGGTATTCTAAACCGTGCGTAAACCCCTGTTTACGTACAGTTTGTAATTTCAAGTTAAAGGGAATTTAAGGTATCTAATAATTACCAGATAAATTAAATACCTCATGGCTTGTTAAGCTTCGGCAGGTCAAAACTGCTACAACTTGGGGGCGTGGCCTAGCAAGCCATCATGGCTGATGTGTGCTAGGCGAGCTCTGTCCAGCCTTGCTTAATATCCTTAAATATCCTGCTTCTCCGGTCTGCACCTGTACTTAGACCGTGTCCAGGGAGTAGCGCGAGCTGGGGCTGCACTTTACCCCCAGAATCCGACCTAGAACACTGACCTGGAGAGCGAGTCGGCGGTGGCCTGGGGCTTGACCTGTAGACAGCGGAACCTCGTGGCCCGGAGCGGAGGCCAGAGGGACGGATCGGGCTGTGCCTGAGGTCCCCTGCGGGAGGCGGAGCTGAAGAGGAGGAGCCCGGGGGAGACCCTTGCGTTGAGGGGATCTCGGAACGGTGGGGGCCCCTGAGTTTGAACAATTGCCAATGGTGATCTGATGCCTCACTCCCCCTCCTCCCCCCACAAGGTGAACTCTGACGGCAGGCGGCCATTACGGGCAATGGGTGGAGGCGGGCGGGTGCACGGCAGTGATTGCGGCTTCCCTGAGCTCCGGCGCCCAGTGGGAGATCCTCCACATACTCTCCCCCCCACTGTGCAGAGTGCTCACACCGGCGGCCTATCGAGCTGTGCCAGCAAATTTAAGAGATATTGGTGGTGGAGGCCTCCGTATTTGAACATTTCCTCTTGGCGACCTGACGCCTCTTTCCCCCTCCTCTCCCTGCGAGGCAGGATCTGCCTATCGGTGGCCATATCGGGCCACAGGGGAGCTGCGAGGGAGCACTGCTGGGCTGAAGGGCAGGCGGACGCTGTCTGGATCCTGGGCTGGGGCGGTGATTGCGGTCTTCCTTGAGCTTTGGCGCCCAGTGGTAGACCATCCGCATACTCTCCCCCTGCTGCGCAGAGTGCTCGCATCGGCGGTCTATCGAGCCGCGCAAGTGTCTTCAGGAGATTTATGTTTTGGACCTGGGCCAGGGTGCTGCTTGTGGCACGTTCAGATCTCCGGTGCCTGGCGGGGGGGCCCTCAGCTCCCCCTGTCTTCTGTGGGGTGGCATACTCGCATTGGCGGTTTGTCGGGTCATGCGAGTCCAACGTGGAACTACTGGCTGTACACCTGGGCTGCTGCGGTGATATTGGGGTGCTGTGTGTGGGCCCTTGAGGGGGTGGGGCAGAGCCTGCGGGCCCCCCTCAGTTTCTCGGCTGAGAGCCGCAGCAAAAGCGGCACCCAGGGCTGCTGGGTGGTCCAGATGATCTGTACGGTGTGTTCCGGCGGGACGAGATACCACCCAGTGGCGTGCACTGCCGGTAATTGTGGCTCCAGCTGTGTTGGGCCTTCTGGCCCCTTCTCATCCTCCTTGCTGACGGTCCTGTGATCGGCAATCAGGCCAGGGCGCTCGGGCCAAGATTTCCCATTTCTGCTGACTTCGGACGGCTCAAATGATCCTTCGACTCCAACGTTGAGGTGGGTTGCTGGCACAGGGGAGTGTGCCTACTCCTTTCCCCCCCTTTGCTGCAGTCGGGGGCCCGCTGTTTCTTGACAGATCTGTATGGAGTGTTGGTGTGACGATATCTGCAGCAGCGCCGGGGGGGGGCTTATGGAGACATGCCAGACAATGCTGCCCTCATGGCTGCCATCACCCAATCAAGAGACGCCCTGGACGCTAAAATTGAAGCAGTTGGCTCCGACGTTATGCTGCTGCGGCAAGATCTGAGCTACGCAGTGGCGCGTATCACAGAGGCTGAGACGAGAATTTCTGGGGTGGAGGATGTGGTCGTCACCCTGCAGAAGCAGGTGACCTTGCTGGAGAGTCCTCAATGTGGGCTGGCGTCACGAGTGGAGGATGCCGAGGGAAGGGCTCGGCACAACAATCTTCGCACTGTTGGGTTCCCGGAGGGGTGTGAAGGTGGAGACATGGAACAGTTCCTTACTCAGTGGCTGGAGAGCTGGCTCCCCCCGGAGTCATTGTCCCGATGTTTCGTGGTGGAAGGCGCCCATAGGGCCCTCTCGCAGAAGCCCCCGCCTGGAGCCCGCCTGATGCCTGTCATTACAAAAACTGCTCAGTTATCATGACCGAGACGTAATCCTGAAACAGGCTAGGGCAAAGAACCACTGCTATTTGATAATGCTCGCATCGTGATATTTACCGACTACACAAAACTGGTACAGCAATTGCGGCCAAAGCTCGTCTCCGAGATCTTAAGCTTTCCTATGCCTTATTGTATCCGGCCAGGCTGCGGGTGGTGTACCAGTCCGGCGCCCATTTCTTTGACTTGCCAGAGGAGGTCTTCCAGTGGACGGATGAGACGGTGCGGCATCGTCCCCACACACCGCCCCGGAGGGAATCGGACTTTTCGTTCAGCGAGGCGGCTCAGAAGCAGCCCAAACTGAAATCCAAAGGGAATAGGCGCTCCAGGTCCAGACGTCGATCTCAGTCATGTGGCGCTTCTTCCCAGGCTGGGTCGGTCTCTCAACAGCACACATCGGCGGCCTAATGGATGGTGGTGATCGTAGTCCCATGGGTCTTTGACGCTTTCACCTTGACCGGAGAAGCACAGATAAGGGCCGGTATCTCTGTTGGACCTTATCTGACAGGGAGAGTGCCAACTGACAATGGGCTGTAAGTTGGGGATCCACTGGCGGGTGCGGGTGGGACCTCCTGTTGGGGTCTGCTGGCCACGCCCGCCGCGGTAGGTTCTTCACTGTTTTTGAGGTATAGGGTGGGGGGTATTGTTGGGTTGTTTTGGGCATTTTTGCCCTCTGATCGCACTGTCCTATACTAATTTAGAGCCACCTCGCACATACCATACACTGTTACATGTATCAAGGATCTGCATCAAGACAACACGTCTGTCAAGTAGCCAACGGGATCCCTCTGGGACCCTTTGGATAATCAGCTGGAACATCAGGGGGGCGCTGGACAAAATCAAATGCGGGGCTATACTCAAGCAGGCAAAAAGGGCCCATGCTGACATTCTCATGCTACAAGAAACGCACCTCATGGAGACTAAGGCCCTATGCTTTCAATGGTTTGGCTATGCCCAGGTATTTCACTCAGGGTTTGTAAGGGGGTCTTAGGGGGTTGTGATCTTGATACATCGCCGGGTTCCCTACACACATCAAGACATGGGGAGATGCCCACGGCAGATACCTGTTAGTTCAGGGTACAGTGGGTGAAGAAGCAATGGTACTGGGGTATGTTTATGCCCCCCCACCACTCTCCTGGGGTATGGTAGAGAGACTAATGACCCTGTGAGTGGATATAACAGATAGTCTGTCAGTTGTGGGGGGGATTAGAATGATGTGATGGATCTTGCCAAGGATCAGTGGTGGCTTGGGGGATCTACAGATGCCCGACTACCTACCAAACTGCACTCCCTGGGGACGGGCTGGATTGGGGGGACCTTGGTGCCAACTTCACAGGACGACGCAGGGATACACATACCTCTTGGTGATTTAGGATTCCTACTTCCGCCTTGATTATTTATTTGTCCCCCGGGTGACTGAAGGCAGGGTGGTAGCAGCAGATATCCTTCCACTGGGTCTATCAGACCACTCACCAGTGGCCCTCACCTTGCAGGTAAGTTGGGCACGTCAGCCTTTTCAGTGGTGCCTTTCGGCCTGGACTTTACAGATAGATGACTATAGGGAGCTATTGATCAATACCTGTCACTTAATGTAGGTTTGGTGGATTGTGCTGAACCTCTATGGGAAGCAATAAAGCCCACACTACGTGTGTCAGGGGACACTATATCCCCAAGCCCTCCCTGGTGTTGGGGGCTCAGATGGGACGCACCTTACAGACTCCTCTGCAATCGCCGAAAGCTTTGCTACATATTATGCAGAGTTATATGCCCCCAGAGAGTCTTTGCATGCAGATGTGATAGGCCGCTTCTTAGATGACCTCCCGCCTAAGGCATTATCTGACAAGGCGAGTGCGGAGCTGGATCTCCCACTCACAGAGGAAGAATTAGGTGCTGATCTAGGGGACATGCATACGGAAAAGACCCCAGGGCCGAATGGCTTTCCATGTGAATTTTTTAAACGATATTTTTTACAGTCAGGGCCCCATTACTGTAGGGTGGTGGAGGAGGCCAGGGAGCGGGGCACTCTGCCTCGAGATTGGAGACACCCAGAAGTGGTGGTGTTCCACAAGCCTGGTAGACCTCCCGATCAACACGCGTCATACCGTCATATCTCTCTCTTGAACATGGAGGCCAAGATTCTGGCTAAGGCGTTGGCCAACCGCCTTCGGCAGCATATCCCTTCCCTAGTCCATTCCGATCAGGCCGGGTTTATGCACCAGCGGGCGACTCGTCACAATATTCGTCGTGCACATGTTGCTGTTGCAACCATTTAGGGGTTAGGAGAAAGAGCAGCGTTGTTACGTGCAGATATTGACCTATGTCATTTGACTCCCTTAGTTGGATATATCTCTTCACGCTCCTACGTAGGCTGAATATTGGACCTTGCTTCCTGTCCTATCTGACATTGCTTTATACCGACCTCACCGCGTCTGTGCGCATGGCGGGCTCTATCTCCTCCACATTCTCTATTGAACGAGGCACCAGGCAGGGTTGTCCACTGTCTCCATACCTGTTTGCGTTAGCTATGGAACCCTTAGCTACCTGGATGTGGATCAACACTCAAGTGACGGGTTTTGAATGGGCACGTGGACTGACGGATCATATTGCTCTGTACGCCTATGATGTGCTATTCTTCCTCACCAATTTAGATAGGACGGGACCGAGGCTGCTTCGCATCATGCAGATTTTTGGAGAGACCTCTGGCTTGTACATGAACCCTCGTAAGTCTACCCTCTGGGTTCTCTGGGATGTGGCAGGTCTTTGCTCCTGGGCATCATCCATTCAGGTAGTTTCTGGGGGGATGAAATATTTGGGGGTGTTTTTATCTGACTCGCCTACCATATCTTGGGATAGAAATCTGGCTCCAGTGTGGAACTGTGTGCGGTAGGATCTTAAGACTTGGTCTCATATGCCTCTGTCTATATATGGCAGGCCGGGCATCTTCAAGATGGTCTCGCTCCCACGCCTACTTTATGATCTGCAAAATCACCCATATCTGATCCCTCCCAGATGGTTCCGACAGGTCAACGCAGCTCTGGGACAGTTTCTGTGGGCTGGTGGAGTGGCGAGAGCGGCTCTACGGACTTGTTTTCAATCTACGTACTGTGGGGTGCTGGCGACCTCTGATATCTTATCATACTATATGGCCTTGCACCTGCTAATCCTAAATGAATGGTTATATGGGGATAGGGCGGACCTGGCGTATGCAGTTGAAGGGAGGTGTGCTGGAGCAGGGTTTTCTATTGAAAATTTATTGAGATTTAAACTCCAGTTTTATTTTTATATGTCATAATTAAAATTACTGATAATTAATTATTAATTACTAATTTTGTTAAGGTTTCTGACTAATCAATATTACTAATGAAAGAATTACACGCGGGAATGCATTTATGTTGCTTTATTAATACGTGAACTAAGTTGGTGAGCAAATTAATAAATAAGTGTCGCAAAAGTGCTATTTGTTTTGTGTTTGCGCTTTAAAATAACGTGCTTTAATGCTTCCTTGTGTCGCAGAAGGCTAGATAATTGCATACACATAAGGGTATTAGTGGGTATTAACACTGTATTGTCATTACGATGTAGTAACGTTGTTTTGTGTTTCTTTTCATTAAGATGGTCCGTTTTGGCCTAATCCAAGATGGCCGCTATTTACAGCCTGCACTCGAGTGATTGAAATTTAACGAGAGGCCTCACTGAATATGGTTGGAAGTCACCTGACCACGGCCTCTGTCTGTATTAAAAGTTTCCGTGAAGACAGCAGCTCCAGGCTTGCTGCCAATTGCCCTTGGAGAAGAATAAAGCCACAATGAACTCTGATAAACTTGCCGTGGCTTCACTATGGTTCCGAGGAAGAGCATTCATGGATGTATCATTTTTCAGTTTGAGTTTCCTTCTTCCGTGTTTTTATTTTTGTGATTTTTTCTGAGCGGAGGTTTTCTAAATGTTGCAAATCAACATCTTTTCCTGCTCGCTCTGCTCAGCGGCTCAACGGACGTTTAGAGTTTGTTTGTTACTTTTATTTTGTTAGTTTCACTATAAATATTGTTAGACTAGAGAGGGTCTAAGGCCACTTCTTCCTGAACCTATGCTCGAGAGGATCGACGCTGATTGAAAGGACGGCGACTCGGGAGACTTTACTGAGAGACCTGTCCTGACCCATTTAGCTAGAATAGGTAACTATGAGAATAATGATTTTGCTAATGATTGACTTTCATTTGAACTAATTTAGATAAAAGATAACCTTTGTTTGAATTCCAGTGTCGGGTGGTTATTTCTTTGTCATTTATTGAGTTCCGAATGTATTTCCTGTGTTTAAAATCATGACTCAAGACATATCTTTAAGGTCGCATTGACCTTGCATTAGATGCAGATTGATTTAGGATTTCTCTCGTATCTTCAGTGTGGATAGAGTAATAGTTATGAATGTTATTGTAATGGGCCCTAGCGTATGATGAGAGTATGTGCGTGTGACTGTGGATTTACTCTGTCCGTGGAAGTAGGGAGAAATTATATGCGCCGATCTGCAGCAGTTTCCTGGTAGCAGTATGATGGTTTTAGATTATTGTCTTGATCTGATAGATTGCTTGTACATAGGCTTTTGGATTCATTGATTTATTGATTGATGTTGATATATGTACTAATACTATATGTTGAAGTCGTCGTATTGAGCTATATGTAGTGTGTACGGCTTCTGGAACGTGGGGAGCTGGTGACGGTTCCGTAGTAGGGCAGAGGGAAGTGAGTGCTGCTCTCGGGAAAGACGGAATTGTTGGAATTACCTGTACGTATGCAGGAAAAACGTGTGACAATTGAAGTTGCGCGTCACATTGTCTGGGTTCGTAATCAGTGACATCGTCGTGTGTTACTATTAGGGACATATTTTCAGTATAAACGGAGTGCGTATGGTAGCGAAGGTTATCTGTGAAACTCTGGTCTTAAGTCCCAGGGATCCGTAAGGTTTGCCGTTAAAGCTTACTGCTGGAGAAGTAATAGGTATTCTCTGAGCTTGTTTGAAGGACTGGGCAGAGGAAAGCGCTGCTTGGTTAACGTGTGTTATAATTCTGTAGTGGGACAGACTGTTCGCTGTTCTCGGGAAAGGCAGGATTCTGTGTGGATGTGCTACATTTTCTGGTGTGAAAGTGCGTGAATGTATGAGCATTTAGTTGATTGTGAGACTCTTTGGAGCATTCCTAGAGGAAACAGTTAATGGATGCATGATAGAAGGGCAGAGTAGAGGGATGTGCTACTGTGTCAACGAAAGTAATAATTCCGTAGTGGAGCAGAGGTAAGCGCTGTTCTAGAGAGAAGCGGGATTCTTGTAAGAAAGACCTTTCTTTACTATTCTGTGGTTAGCGAAGAAGACAATGGAGATGTTGATATGTTGTAACTAATAGATCTTGTAGAATCTGAAACGAAGTCTACTGAGAAGACTTTGTAAAGGAGGGGTAGACGAGTGACAAGAGACAGGAGCGAAAACGTCTGCAGCGACTACTGACGTCAGGGAGTCAGAGACAGACCGCGCTGTGATTGGACAGTGGATTGGAACAGTGCTCGCGCTGGGATTGGTGCGTTGGTGTGAGCCGCGCAGGGATTGGAAGGAGTACAGGGTGACGTAGACGCTCCAGGATTGGTGCGTTGGTGTGAGTCGGGCTGTTATTGGACAAAAGATCGTACAGTTGCGGAAGGGACTAGAGAATAGTGGTAAACGCTAAAATGTATTACCAAACGGAGGAAAAGAAGAAGAAATCCTTGTTCGGTAAAATTAAAAGATGGTTCGACAAGGATAAGAACATAATAACTAGAGAACGTGAATTGCTACCTCCGACAAGAACTCCTGCATCCTTCATGGTTGCGAAATATGGGTATCATACCTGTATATGGTTAGACAATTGGGCTAAGTACACTAAGGAGGATGGTGTTTTAGCGTTCCCGGAACATGGTTCATTTAATCTGGCCGTGTTGAGAAATTTACGGGAAAAGATCATGTGTCTAGAGCCTAGACCAAGGCCGACACAGTTCGAGGCTTTGGTAGAATGGGAGGATGAGGTACATGAGCGAGAAAAGCAGAGGAGTGGAGGCAATTATAGGTATATTTTCGGGAGAAAATATGATCGTGAAACTCATCATGATCGGATGAGAAGATGGCGAGATGCTAGTATGTCAGAGGGATTATATCCTATGAGGACAGTTGAAGAGAAGGAAGAGAGGAAGGGTACGGAAAAGGTGCCTGATGCAGAAGTGAGAAGGTATGGGGCTAATGATTATGAGGATGAAGTCTTGGATGACATGATTTACAAGAGACCACCTCCATATAGACCAGAACCAGAAGAGAGAACGCCAGTTGCAACTCCCATAAGAGATAATTTGCGAATTGTTAAAACAGAAATCGTGACACCTGATCTGAAAAGTGGTAGCTCTTTCACGGAGAGGGAGAGAGAGAGAGAGCGAGAGAGAGAGAATCGAATTGGTGATGAGAAAACAAGAGAATTAGCCAGAACGACATCTGAGCTGACTGAGAAAATTAGAGAGCTGACAAAAAATCTGGAAGCTGTTACAGTGCCTGTAACCATAGGTCCGGTGGTGCCTATTTTTGATAAACAAAGAATGGGTGAGAATGGTTTGACAGTTCCCTATGTAGGAAATGGTTTGGTTGGTTCTTGCTCTTTGGAGGAATCAGGAATGAGGACAGGAGAAAATAATTTGAGACAGTTGAGACATGACACATGTAGTGGAGGATCAGATGTACAGCCTAATTCAGGATTGAATGCTGGTTGTTTAGGAGGATCAATTTTGGAACCACAGAGGATGGCAGAACAAGTGGGTGCAGTGAAAAAGTCTACAGAAATAACAGCTGAAGATTTAAATGATTGGTTGAAAGTTCTTCAAAAGAAGGATAAAGATTCACAGGCAATTGATGTAGCCAGGTTGCGCATAGAATTGGAGGAGCTAAATGCAGGAACAATTCCTACAGAAATATTGAAAAACCATCATGATGGAGAGTTGTTATTCATGTGCAAGAGTATCACCTGGAGGGCTAAGAGTACACATGACAGGTTAAAAGCAATAGCGAGTGAACTAGGAGTTGACATGAATAAGGTGAAAGCTTTGCAGAAGTCTTACAGGATGGATTTCTCGGATAAGGACATTGAAAATCTAAATGGTGTTGGCAGAACAGGGCAGATTAAGGAAATGATTTCCTTATTGCGAAAATGGGGTGATGTGGAAAAGTGGAAGGATAGGTGGTACAAGAAAAGGGAAGATTCAGTAGACAGGACTTACTCAGCTTTTCCCATGAGAGAAAAAGAAAAAACAGTGGATGCTTATCCTATGAGAGAGATTCCTGGAGGAGGATATGTACATGTCCCATGGACTAGACAGGATATTTTGTCATTTACGAATGATTTCCCTCGACTGAGAGAAAAGCCCGTCGAGTGGTATAGGCAGGTAGATAGGTTTGTGAAATTGTCAAAAGTGCTGTGGATTGACCTGAATAGTCTGTTTGATATAATTGTTCCAGCAGACTTGTGGGCAGAGTGTAAAATAGTTGTAGATTGGCCTGCTAAAGAGTACCCAAGAGATCCGAAAACGGGAGCACCAGACCCAGAGGTGATGAAGAAGTATGAGCAGGTTATTGTGTTCCTGAAAAATAAGGTACCCCCAAAAGAGACAGACTGGGTAAAGATAGATCGAACACATCAGGAAGCAAAAGAATCAGTTCATGCTTTTTATGAAAGGCTGATACTGGCTTTTAAACAGTTTAATGGAGATGAACACTTGGGTGATAAGGATTTGAGTCATTTTGTATACAGGTTTGTATATGGCTTGAGACCTGAAATAAGTGAAAGGATACGTGAGCACACAGTTGACTGGCAGAGTAAAAAGATTGATGAAATCTTGAGAAATGCAAAGTACTTCAGTGATGAGATTGAGGCAAAACAGAGAAAGCTGAAAGAGAAGGCAATGTGGGCACAGGTGAAAGTTGCAGAAAGACAAGAAGCACAGCTGGTGGAACAAGCAAACAATCCAGGAAATAGGCCCAGATATGGCACAGGAAAGGGAAAGGGGAATCTAGAAGAAGCGAAGAAGAAGTTCCCATGTCACAACTGTGGACAATTGGGGCATTGGAGATCCGAGTGTACCAATCTACCATTAGTGAGTAATGAGAATAAATCATTGAATCAACAGGTGCAGAACGAGGGGTGTAATCATCCGCAACAACAGCAGAAGGTTGTCAGACAGCAGAGTCAAGAGCCAAAACCGCCCTTGCCGCAGAATAGAGGGTACCAAAAGTATAACCAGGACTCAGGATTCTACAATGATGAGCAGGTAAACAAACCGAGATGTTCAAACCCGGTACAGCAGTACTGGTTAAAGAATGAGGGGAGTGAGTCTGAAGGGGACTATTGACGGTGCCGAAGAGAGGAGGAAGAGTGCATACTTGGTGCAACTCTAGAAATAGACCAGGCAGGACCATTTGTAGATGGGAAAATAAATGGGGAGAGTGTTACTTTTTTGGTAGACACAGGAGCGACGAGATCAACTGTCAGGTCAGCAGATATAAGAAATCTTCCTCTCTCGGACGAAGCAATCCAAGTGGTTGGTGTAGCTAATACACAGATTAAGACTCGTCTTACTGAACCAGTAAGGGTAAGAATAGGGAAATTTTCAGACATGCACAGATTTGTAGTCTGTGACACTAGTCCAGTGAACTTGTTAGGTAGGGACTTATTGTGTAAGATGAATTGCACAATTTTCTGTACTCCAGATGGAATAGCTTTTGAGACACCAGATGAGGATGTTTTGTACAGGATGACTCTAGATAATAGAGATAGTGAGATTGTTGGAACATATGCTGTGTTTAATCCAGATGATTTGCCTCAAGAGTTCAGACACACAGTGAAAACAGCGGTTTGGGATTTTACTGGAGAAGATGTGGGATTGATAAAAATGTAGATCCAGTGAAGATTTCAGTGAAAGATGGAATTGTTTATCCTAATATCCCACAGTACAGATTGACACCAGAAATAATTGAGGGAATAACCCCTATAATTGATAAGATGATTCAACAGGGTGTTTTGAGAGAATTACTGAGTAGCCCGTGTAATTCACCGATAATGGGGCTAAAGAAACCTAATGGAAAGTTCAGGATTGTACAAGATTTGAGAAAGGTTAACAAGATTGTGGTAGCATGTTGTCCCATTGTGCCAAATCCGTCAGTGATTTTGTATCAGATTCCACATGATGCTGAATGGTACACTGTGATTGATTTGTGTCATGCTTTCTTTTCAATTCCATTGCATCATGACAGCCAGACGATTTTTGCATTTCGGTTTGGACAGCGTATTTTAGCACGGTGTCGTATCCCACAGGGGTATACAGAGAGTCCATCGATATTCAATCAGTTATTGAAAAAATCATTGGAGAGTTTGATCATGCCTGAAAGCTCAGTACTAGTGCAGTACATCGATGACCTACTTGTGGCATCGAAAACACGTGAAGCTTGTGAAGTAGATACCATAGCTTTACTGAATCATCTGGCAGATGGAGGGTTAAAGGTATCTCCGGCCAAATTGCAATTTTGCAAGAAAGAGGTGCATTATCTTGGACACAATATTGAAAAGGGTCTGAGAAAGGTGACCGATGACAGGATCAAGATTATCAGAGGAATGAGAGCCCCAATGACCCAGAGAGAAGTGAGGATGTTTCTGGGGATGGTGGGTTATTGTCGTCAGTGGATAAGTAACTTTTCCCTGATAGCAAAGCCACTGATTAAGTTGACTAAAAGTGAGGTGAGAGACCCATTGGAACTGAATGTAGAGCAAATGGCAGCATTTGAAGAGTTGAAGAGCAGAATGTGTGAAGCTCCTGCTTTGGGAATGCCAGACTATGAGAAAGAGTTTGAGTTGTACTGCAGTGAGAGAAATGGTTGTACACTTTCAGTGTTAATTCAGAAACATGGACAACTGAGAAGGCCAATTGCGTACTTCTCATCAACACTTGACCCCGTAGCTGTGGGTTTGCCAGGTTGCCTGAAAGCAGTAGCTGCTACATGTAGAAGTTTGGAACAGAGTGAGGGTATAATAATGGGATATCCTGTACGGGTATTTGTACCTCATGATGTGGCAATTCTTTTGACAAGAAGTAGGACTCAATATATGTCACATAGTCGGCTGACTAAATATGAGAAAATCATTCTGGGAGCATAAATGTGACTCTTGAGAGATGTGTACATGTGAATCCAGCAACTCTGTTGCCAGATGCTGAAAATGTGAATGTGGGAGATGATGTTGATCATGATTGTTTGGATGTGCTTGATTACTGCACAAAACCCAGACCAGACATAAGAGATTTGCCATTACCTGAGAGTGATCATGTGCTGTTTGTGGATGGATCATGTCTGAGAACTGATGATGGTGTGCTGAGTGCAGCATATGCAGTGTGCAAGGTTTCAGAAGTTATGGAAGCTTCGTCTTTGAAAGGAGTAAGATCTGCTCAAGTGGCTGAATTGGTGGCATTGACAAAAGCTAGCAAGATTGGGAAAAATCTGAGAGTGACTGTGATGACTGATAGTCAGTATGGATTTGGAGTGGTTCATGATTTTGGCCAACTTTGGCTACAGAGAGGTTTCTTGACGTCGAGTGGGACTCCTATAAAGAATGCTGAAGTGATTGGGAAATTGCTTGATGCGATACAGCTGCCTAAAGAACTAGCAGTTGTAAAATGTGCTGCTCATGGACAAGGAAATGATTTTGTTACTCTTGGTAATCGTTTTGCAAATGACATAGCACAGTATTGTGCAAAGAACAACCATTCGATTAACAGGGGATGAGAAAGGGAGATGTCTTTTTGTTCTGTGATGTTTACTAATGTCCTGGAAACGTGGGATGAGGTGAAACAGTTGCAGGATGAAGCAGGAGATGAGGAAATGAGAGATTGGATTAAGGCAGGTTGTGCCCCAAGAGAGACAGATCATGTTTGGATCTATAGAGATGGAAGACCAGTCATGCCTAATTCAATGTTGTCAACAATGGCGAGAATGTATCATGGTCAGGGACATCTGGGGAGGGACGCAATGATTAGGTCCTTTAAACAAACCTGGTACAATGCAAAGTTCAGGTTGATTGCAGAAAGCATCTGTCAGAGATGTTTGATTTGTCAGCAGTTCAATACAGGAAAGAAGACAGTGGTGAGCCTAGGAACAATAGGCAGAGAAGGAGGTCCTTTTACCAGAATGCAAATAGATTTCATTGAAATGCCCCAAGTGAATAGATTGAGGTATGTTCTAGTGGTAGTCTGTTTGTTTTCAAGATGGGTGGAGGCCTATCCGACTAGGAGAAATGATGGAATAACAGTGGCAAAATTACTGTTAAGAGAATTGATTCCTAGGTACGGGTTCCCAGTGACAATTGAGTCAGACAGAGGTGGACACTTCTACAATGAGCTCATGGGTTTAATTTGTGAAGCATTGAGCATAATGCAGAAGCTACATTGTGCATACAGACCAGAGGCTTCTGGTGTTGTTGAACAGATGAATGGCACAATCAAAAACCGAATTGGTAAGATGTGTTTAGCCACTGGAATGAAATGGCCTGATGTCTTGCCTCTAGTGCTAATGACTATTAGGTCTACTCCAGATAGAACAACAGGGTTGAGTCCACATGAAATATTGATGGGACGTGCGATGAGACATGCTTTCGTGCCTGTCAACAAGTTGATGACAATAACTGATGACATGATTTTGGATTACTGTAAAGGCCTGGCTGACGCAGTTCATTCTGTGTTTCACCAGGTTGGAGAAGACGCCACCACACTTGAAAAGAAGCAAGCCCATGATCTGAGTCCAGGGGACTGGGTGAGGATAAAAGTGCACAGAAGAAGAAATTGCTTGGTTCCAAGGTGGGGAAGGCCAAGACAAGTCATTCTGACTACGACAACTGCTGTAAAGTGTGCTGGTGTAAAGAACTGGGTGCATGCAAGTCATACTGTAAGAGTTCCGAATCCAAAGGATGGGACTGGTAAAGAGTATTTTGAGGAGTCGGATTCCAGTGATGATGCAGAAACTGAACTAGTGAGAAGAAAAAAGAATCCTGAAAGGGGGGAAGGAGAAAGAGAGTCAGGAGATTCTTTTTTCTGTCCGAGAGAGACTTCAAGGGAAACATTGAGGGTCTCAGAGGAGAGATCAGATTCTGTAAGAGTGCCTGAAGTTCCAACAACGAGTGGTGAAGAAAGAAGAGAAAAGGGCAATTCCACAGAGACTACACCTGAGTCGGATGAGGAGGTTGAAAATCCACCTGAGATTACTTCTGAAGAAGTAGGGTCAGAAGAAGATAGAGAGGGACAGATTGCGGAAGACCCCCGAGGAGGTGTAGGGAACATTCCTGATAAGCTAGGTGAAGGGACAAGTAGACAGCAAGAAGATTGCGTGTCGGAGACCCGAGGAGGGACAGAAGCAGGGAAATCTCAATCGGTGGTGGGAAAGAAGTCTGTGGAGCAAAAGAGAATTGTTGAAGAACAAGAGGCAAATGAAACAGAATCAGATGAGAGTGAGAATGAGAAACCAGAGGGTCGAGTTCTGAGAAAGAGAACTTGGATCGGAGAAAGAAATAATAAAGAAGTGAGACAAAAAAGGGTTGTAAGAGGAGATCTTTGGCCTAACAGGATAAAGAGGCTGAGGTACAGACTGACACGAGCAAGTGCAAGTTCAAGTTCATCGAAAGCTGAACAGGTGAACGAGGTGTCCAGTCAGAATCAAGCAACAGGTGAGAAACAAAAGGTCTCAAAAGAACCAGAGGAGATCAAGAGAATCAGAAAACCTAACCAGAAGTATAGGTCACCGGAATGGACGTACGTGGCGCTGTCTGAAGGTGAAGAGGCAGAAAGTCAAGGAAATCCAGAGGGGACCTTACGAGAAGTGGTTGAGGAGGAGAAAACTGTTGGAATCCTGAAAGTTATCTTGACTGACATTGGAAAAGAGTCGGATGCTCAGGATGTTGAAGATCTGATACAGTTTGATGTTGCTGAGGAAGAAGTGAAAAGTGATGAAAATCCAAATTGAGTGAACTGAAGGAGTCATTTGGAGAGGAGTGAAAAGGAGAAAATCTAAAATTAGCTGCTTGAAATAATCTAGAGTTCTAGAAATTCAGTAGTGGAGTAATAGAGGCTAAGTCAAAAGACACTGCTGAAGTAGTAAAATGGCTAACACAGAGAATAATCAAAGTAGATGTGACTTCTTGAAAAGATGGTGTAGAATGTGCTGCTGCTGTACAGGATTATTAATGCTGTTATGGGGTGTACTAGCTTTACTAGTTACATTTAGGGTTACAATAGACACATTTGGAATACATACTGAGAATATGACTAATATAGAGAAGAATTCACAAAAAGTAGTTCCAACTAGAATTAGTAACATTTACATACATAAAGATAGGTCGATTAATGATTTTCTAGCAATGTTTTTTCAAAGTTGTTGTACGAATACGTAAAAACAATGGAAGTTAGAGATTGCTACGTTTGTATGCAATTGCCTGCATCCGTTTCGGAGGGTGTTACTTATCATCATTTACCAGCTACGTATGGAATTTCATGTAGTGTGTTAAGTAGTGTTTTTTATTTGTTAGGGAAAATAGATTATGAGATGTCTAACAAAGATAACATTTTTGGGCAATTGCCTATGAATAGAAAGCTGAATCCAGCTAAAGAAGCTAACATTTTTGGTGAGATTTTTATTGAGACAGAAGAATTAACTTTAGATTACATTTTTAGAAACAATTTAACTTGCAGTTTGAAAGAAGAAGAAAAGGCTTTCCTAGACATGGTAGAGAAAAGAAGAGTGAGCATGCATGAAAAGGCAGGCGAATATAAAGTGAGTGAGACAATATGGGCTATTGAGATGGGAAAGGAGTTGAGGAATGGGGCCAGTCCAACTTTGGCTTTAGATGCACCACAGAAGGGTAAATTATGCATTACCAGAAGGGAATCCCAATATGATAACTATTTTGTTGGGACTAGTGAGTGCCATGATACATACTTTATTGCAACAGGATGGGGATTCAAGGGAGGAGAAGATCCAGTTTTCCCGGGAGTGTATTATATTTGTGGGAATAAGGCTTATTACAGGTTGCCTGACCATTGGTATGGCACGTGTTATGTTGGCCTGGTCTTTCCGAAGATTTCCCATATAGATAAGATAGAAGATGTAGAGCACATTAATCTACTAACACGCTTTAAGAGAGAAACTTGGTCAGAAATTGTAGGTGATATTTTTGGAGCTTTAATTCCAGCAGTGGGAATTTCTTTAAATGCATATGGAATTCGGAAACTGTACACAGTGGTGGATCGCTTATCGACAAGTACCGCTGGAGGGTTTCTTTTGGTAAATATGGAGATGATTGCCGTACGTGCCATGTCTATGCAAAATCGACTTGCCCTTGATATTCTATTGGCCACAGAGGGTGGAGTTTGTGGAATGCTGAAAGTTCAACATTGTTGCACTTACATTCCTGACGAAAGTAAAGATCTAAAGGTCTATATCAAAAATATTACTGATTTGCATGAAGAATTAGTACCACTGGAAGCTGAAAGTATCTGGACTAAATTAGCTAATAAGGTAGTTGCTGTTAAGAGTTTTATTGCTAAGATAGGTAGTACCATTATTGGTAAGATATTATTTCCTTTGACATGTGTAATTGTTGCTTTATTGATACTTAGATTAGGGTGTTTGCGTTGTAAACACAGGGAAGGGAAAAAGAAAATAATTAGGCAGAATACTGAAAAGAAACAAAAGAGGTCAAAGAGAGACCCACAAGAGATAGAATTAGAAGAATTGAGGGAGAGTGTTTACTTGGAGTCAAAGAGGGATGATGAAAGAGAGTCTGGTGTGTAGTGTTGTAAAAGACATTTCAATTTCTCCTAAAAATGGGGACTAAATTTTTTTTTGGGTTGGTTTTTGTGGTGATATATATCACCAAAGGGGGGATTGCTGGAGAAGGGTTTTCTATTGAAAATTTATTGAGATTTAAACTCCAGTTTTATGTTTATATGTCATAATTAAAATTACTGATAATTAATTATTAATTACTAATTTTGTTAAGGTTTCTGACTAATCAATATTACTAATGAAAGAATTACACGCGGGAATGCATTTATGTTGCTTTATTAATACGTGAACTAAGTTGGTGAGCAAATTAATAAATAAGTGTCGCAAAAGTGCTATTTGTTTTGTGTTTGCACTTTAAAATAACGTGCTTTAATGCTTCTTTGTGTCGCAGAAGGCTAGATAATTGCATACACATAAGGGTATTAGTGGGTATTAACACTGTATTGTCATTACGATGTAGTAACGTTGTTTTGTGTTTCTTTTAATTAAGATGGTCCGTTTTGGCCTAATCCAAGATGGCTGCTATTTACAGCCTGCACTCGAGTTATTGAAATTTAACGAGAGGCCTCACTGAACATGGTTGGAAGTCACCTGACCACGGCCTCTGTCTGTATTAAAAGTTTCCGTGAGGACAGCAGCTCCAGGCTTGCTGCCAATTGCCCTTGGAGAAGAATAAAGCCACAATGAACTCTGATAAACTTGCGGTGGCTTCACTATGGTTCCGAGGAAGAGCATTCATGGATGTATCATTTTTTAGTTTGAGTTTCCTTCTTCCGTGATTTTATTTTTGTGATTTTTTCTGAGCGGAGGTTTTCTAAATGTTGCAAATCAACATCCTTTCCTGCTCGCTCTGCTCAGCGGCTCAGCGGACGTTTAGAGTTTGTTTGTTACTTTTATTTTGTTAGTTTCACTATAAATATTGTTAGACTAGAGAGGGTCTAAGGCCACTTCTTCCCGAACCTATGCTCGAGAGGATCGACGCTGATTGAAAGGACGGCGACTCGGGAGACTTTACTGAGAGACCTATCCTTACCCATTTAGCTAGAATAGGTAACTATGAGAATAATGATTTTGCTAATGATTGACTTTCATTTGAACTAATTTAGATAAAAGATAACCTTTGTTTGAATTCCAGTGTCGGGTGGTTATTTCTTTGTCATTTATTGAGTTCCGAATGTATTTCCTGTGTTTAAAATCATGACTCAAGACATATCTTTAAGGTCGCATTGACCTTGCATTAGATGCAGATTGATTTAGGATTTCTCTCGTATCTTCAGTGTGGATAGAGTAATAGTTATGAATGTTAGTGTAATGGGCCCTAGCGTATGATGAGAGTATGTGCGTGTGACTGTGGATTTACTCTGTCCGTGGAAGTAGGGAGAAATTATATGCGCCGATCTGCAGCAGGTGCATGGAGGATCTTTCTTTACATACTATTCTATATTCTGCACCACTTCGCAACTCCTTGCCGTCTGTCACAAAGGTTATATTCCAAATCTGGCGGCAGGCTCTGCGGAGGATGGGCTGGTGGAATAGGCTGGCACGGGAGACTCCTCTCTGGCACAATGGGCAACTGCTGCAATTGGCTACTTTACCTGGGTTTCGCGGTTGGGACAGTATTGGTATCTCTACTCTGGGTGACGTGATGCGCTGGCCGGTCCTGAAGTCCTTTCAGGATCTACACCAGGATTTCCACATGCCAAAAACCCAATTCTACAGATACCTTCAGTTCAGGCACGCTATTTCCCCTAGTTTGGAGGGCTTAGAGTCATTGGCCGAATTTAGCCCCATTGAGTTGAAGGTGTTCATGGGAGATCTGCAAGACCACAAGATCTCAAAAATGTACCAGTCCCTGGTTACACATAGCTCCCCCATGATGCAGAACCTTAGGGAGGCCTGGGAAGGTGATGTGGACCCGCTGGAAGAGGAGGACTGGATGGAGGCCCTGGCCTCTCCGCGGGGGCCTACCATAGCTGTAAGTTTACGCCTTATCCAGTTCAAGAACCTTCATCGGGTATACTTTACCAGGGTTAGGCTGTGGAGGGCAGGTCTGGTGGCTTCCCCTGTATGTCTCAGATGTGAGCGTGAGGAGGGCACTCTGCTGCATACAGTCTGGCACTGCTCTGCTTTGGGGCGATTTTGGAGGGGAGTTATGGCCTGCCTCTCTGAAGTGTTGGGTTGGGACCTTCCCTATTCGCCAAAGATGAGACTCCTACATGTTATGGACGGGATTGGGGCAACATATACAAACGCCATCTTATGCTGCTAGGGTTCACTTTGGCCAAAAGGGATATTGCCAGGGTTTGGAAGGAACCAGCGGTGCCCTTAGTGTCCGCATGGAAGGACGGCCTGGACTTCTGCATGGGGTTGGAGATTCCCATCTTCACGGTAAGGAGGTGCCCGCTTAAACACTTTAAAATCTGGAAGCACTGGGCAGACTATCGTGGATTGGAGTTAGAGCCCGTTTCGATGGTGGGGCCCCTCGACCCGGCTTAACTTTCTGCTCGGCTGGTACAGGACATGGTTTCTTGTGCGATGATGACAGACCATGCTTTTTGTAGACGATGCATTTACTTTTAATGTACTGCTCTGGAGTGGACGTTAGTGCGATGGGGGTGTTTCGTGGGGTTATGGTTATTCTGTTGGTTATTCATTTATATTCCTTATTTTGCTCATGTAAACAGTCAAAGTCAGAATGATGTACGTTTATTATGCAGACGTTTCTGGGGTACAGAGCTCTGTTCTATATGTGCTATTTGACAAATAAAATCTGTTTGAAAAAAAAAAACATTCTGAAACTTACCAGGGAAAAAGCATACAGTCCTTACAGTATCATGCGTTCAACACCAAACTATGGATGTTATTCCCCATAAATTCATAATAGATGCTATTTATTGCACCCAATAAATAACACACCCCGAGGCACAGTTATTTATCAGGCGTGTTAAATAGGCCTACACTCGTAATCAGAGTCTCAGACACTCTCTCTCTCATTTTAATTAATTTTTAAAAAGGCATGCAGGTTTACATAATGTGCATATGTTTTAAGATACACATTTCAATCACTAAAAACACTTTGAAGAAATCTGGAGGATATTGTCACATAAACCCTTTATCATCCAACCTCAAATCTAAAAAAAATTTACACTTGAAGGCTGGACTGGCATGGGACAGAGGCAACCTTAGGTTGTGTGGTTTATAAATACATCTTAGTCATAAAGAATGCATTTTCTTATTACAACAGTAAACTGCTTCAAAGCAATTGATTCAAAATGTCTATTGTAGCGCACTCGAGACACATCACTGATCAATGCTACATTATCCTCACTGACAGAACTCACTAAAATAAAAAAGGAAAGACTGACAAGCGATT
This sequence comes from Triturus cristatus, assembly GCF_964204655.1. Taxonomy (NCBI): domain Eukaryota; kingdom Metazoa; phylum Chordata; class Amphibia; order Caudata; family Salamandridae; genus Triturus; species Triturus cristatus. Next base: position 727,911,868 of record NC_140582.1, read on the forward strand.
GTTTGATTACAAGTTGACTGTCGGCACGGAAAAAGTACAAAGTGATTAGAGGCATGTGCCGCCATGCAGCATTTCTGGTGAAAGACTGTAGGGCACCCTTATTAGCAGCACGACACTGATGCGAAAGCTGCATAGATAGAACAAGTCTGAACTGCAGGTATAGTTCCAAAAAATGAACTTGCGTTTTCCTAACTTTTTATTTTTAGAAATACATTCAATTTTTGGAAAAATGTCTACTGTTCTTTGTCGCCCGGTAAGTGGTGAGGGATTGCCCATTAATAAGCTAGAAAAGCTTCGAGGTACAGCTCCAATTAGAGTAGATTTCCAATGGGAGCAGCAACAACCTCCCAAGCGTGCGTAGGTCGTGGAGTGCAATGTGAAAGGATGTATGTATATGCGTAAAAGAGAAAGACGTAGAAAATGATCAGAACAGAACCCGGAGACCTGTTCAGGAAAATAGGCAAATGCATGACTATATTTACTTCAATACATTTTTGTTTATTGAAAAGTACAGGGAATGATTCTTAATGCTGTTTGCACATTTGCAAAGTGCCTATTCATCAGTGATACCTGTAGATTTAGTGGGGGACGAGGTTGCATTTACTTAACCCAATTTCATGGCGTGTCAAGACATACAGCACTATAAATGATTAGCCTGTAAGTCACATTCCTAAAAGTGCCAAGCTTCACAAATATATGGTACAGACATAGCATAGGTCCCCGCAGTGCATCCTGCCGCAACATAAAAAGCAGATACATAAAAGGTGAGAGGTGATCATTGTTTTCTTCCTTGAACACACATAGCGAGCGCAACATATGTTGCAGCAACTGTGAAATCCCTTTGACGGCAGACATAAGTTGCCAACCATATTCTTTCTCTTCTGCGTTTTACTCAGGCTTAGATGCACCTTTTCCATGTATTGATGTTACAGTGCTTGCTTGAGAATGCTGAAACCTGTTTTCAAAATTGAATTTTCAAAACTGTTAAAGGCCTAGTTTGTCAGCCACTGCAAGCTTCATAAATCATAATTAGGTAGCCTGCTCACCCGATATAGATCCTTAAGTGTGTGAACCAACTAGTTATGTGTAGTTATGGCCTCTAGGAGAGGAGGCAGAGAAGAGGCACGTGCACAGGATTACTGTCCCTCTATTTGACAGGACTGTAAAGTGTAAGGGTCTTTGAAATATAGATCAAAAAGTACACTGAGGTATTTGTCTTCAAGGTAGGATAGAGATATAGTGGATGTTGAAAAGGTGTATTAAGAGGTTTGAACTACCATGCTAAGCCCCGTTAATTATATCCCAGGGAAAACCTGAAACATGCATGAAATGCTCTTAAAATTGCCATCAAATCTCAGTCACGAATATTATAGCAGTGGTCAATTATATTGCAGTATTTTTCGAGATTGTTTGGCTCTCTGACATGTAGAAGAAGAGATGTTCTCACTCGCAATCGTATTGGTTTCCCCAAATGTCATCCCTTTTGTCAGTGGGACATTTAGCATTGCTGTTTGTGGTCCCTGACACTTTGTTGTTTTGTCTCCCAGTGTCTATGTTAGACCTGGCATCTTTCGGCGTGGTTTCCCCTGACTTTTTGCCCTCTGACCTGACAGTGTGCTGAACTTGTTTTTGCTGGTTTTAGGACTCTGAGCACTGTTTCACTGCTGACCAGGGCTAAAGCAGCACATGTCCTCTGTGCCTAAAATGTAATTGCATTTGGTTTTTTCATGAATTACCTATTCGATTTACAGTGCACTACATCCCTCCTCTTCCCCACACAAAGTAAACATAGCAAAGAATCTAGGAGTGAAATTCGATACCTCACTATCCTTTCGTCAACAAGCTCTGGCTGTGGCAGGCACGTGCTTTCACTTGATAAAATCCCTTAACCCCTTCACTGCGGCGCGAATTCCGCCGCAGCGCTGGGGGGATTTGGGGGGGTTGACGGCGCCGCTGTGCTCATGACGGAACCACGCCGTCATGAGTCACGGGTGAGCTGTGCTCATGACGGCGTGGTTCCGTCATGACTCCACCCACTGCGCCAATCGCCCGCACAGCGCCGCGTGGGAGGAGCGGCCACCAACGGCCGCAGCATGACGGAACCACTCCGTCATGAGCACAGCGCACCCGTGGCTCATGACGGAGTGGTTCCGTCATGAGCGGGGAAGGGGCTAAAAAGTTCTTTAATCTACTCCCTTGCATGGCCAGAAAGCCAGTGGCAGTAGCCCTAATCACGTCTAGATTGGACTGTTGCAACAGTTTATAAGCAGGGACCAATAAGTCTGTTTTGAATAAACTACAGAGCCTCAGCAGCCCTAAAGTCGTTACACGGGCTGCCCTTACATACAATAGTTCATTTTAAGTCCCTGGTAACTACCTGGATTTTTCGGTGCCCCAGACCAACTATGCCTCTCACTTAACTGATCTCTGAGTTACACTCTGAACCTTACGTAGTGTCCCGCATAGCACCATGATGCTCTTCAGAGTGAAAGTAGCGCTTTATAAATTCTAAATAACATAACAACATGTGCCCAGGGCCTGTAAATCAAATTCTACTACTTGGCTTGCAGGACTGATTGTGTCACCCACATGAGCAGTCCTTCAAACCTGTCTAAGGCCTCCCACTGCAAAGCCTGTGTGAACAGCTTTAAACTGCTATTTCAACCTGGCAAATTAACCTACTGGCCAGGCGAAAAGCTTTCCTTTTATTACATACAAGTCACCCATACATTATGCCCTAGGTAGCCCCAAGGGTGGGGCGCAGTGTATTTAAAAAGTAGGACATGTACTTTTGCGTTTTGCTTGTCCTGGTAGTGAAAAACTGCTACATTAGTTTTTCACTACAGCAAGGCCCATCTCTCCCATATGTTAGAGCTGGAGTTGCCTTGTAACACTTTACAATTGTAACTTCCAATTGGGAAAAGATAGGAAGAGAAAGCTTGGTGTCTCTGGACTCACAATTTACGAACACATATTTTAGTAAAGTTAGTTTCTAAACTGCAGGTCGCTTTCCCCGTAGACAGGGGCTTTATATGCTCCCCAAGATAAACAAGAATGTTTTTGATCCCCCGTTGAGACCCATTGTCTCCGGTTGTGGATCCATACATGACCCTCTGGGTCATTATCTTGATGTTTTCTTCCAGCCGATTGTTCAATCCAGACCGTCATATCTACAAGATACTACCCATCTGTTGAATATCCTTCGAGACACTGAAATTCCTGTAATGGAAGAAATTTAGTTATGTACAATTGACGTTGTGTCATTGTATACATCCATTTCCCATAGTGAAGGCATTGATGCCATTGAATGGACTTTCTTGAGACATGATAACATAAGGGCCAATAAGGTGTTTCTGATGGAACTTCTCAACTTTTGTTTATTTCACAGTTACTTTCAGGGAAAGATCAGTTTTTTCTTCAGGCCAATGGTACATCGATGGGCTTTTCGGGAGCCCCCAGCTATGCAAATATCTTTATGCTTAAATTTGAAACTGAACATATTTTATCTGACCCCTTATGGACATCGAAGTTAATCATGTATCAGCGTTTTATTGACGATATTTTGATTATTTGGCATGGGTCACGCAGTGATTTAGAACTCCAGATCCTCAGATTGAATGGCATCAACTCAAGGATTCAATTCACTTAACAGATTAAGTCTCAATGCACAGCTTATCTAGATGTTTTGCTCAAACTCTCAGGCAACACCATTGAGACTACTGTTTTCAAGAAACCCACTGACCGTAACAATGCTTTGTTATATCAAAGCTTCCATCCATGGTCTTTAAAACGTCATTTGCCTTTCTCCCAGTTTTTGAGAATTAGACGAATTTCTTCGGATTCTGAGTCTAGCTTGCAGACCATTCAAGATTCTAAAGAAAAGTTTGTAGGTAACGCACAAGTTCTTTTTAAGGGAATGTCTAATTGTATGAATTGCTCACACTGCAATAATGTGATTACAGGTAGGTGTGGGTGGAATTTGCGAAATTCACTTTTGCAAATTATCGCGAAAATGTTAAAAATCTCTGCAAACGCGGAAATATCGCGAAGATGCGGAAGTTTTTTTCCCGCTCGTTCGCGGTATTTTCTGCGTGGTCGCGGCTCGCCAACTTACCCATGCGGTTGCTTGCGGGCGTGGCCATCTTGTTTTCACTTGTCTCGCGGTGCATGATCACGAGAAGAAAGACGTGATCGCGTGATGAATGACGTTACTGCGGGCGCCAACTGTCGCGAGACAGCGCAAATGACTACCTACAATCTAACATCTCGTGGAGAACGCGACCGGATCGGGAAAACTTGTCGGCGAATACGGGGATTCAGGGAAGGGAATCGCGCGCACGCGAGAATGTATTATTTTACAGCGCGAGCAAGCAAAACATTTCCGGTAAAATGCGGATTGCGGAAATTTTGACATTTTCGCGCTCTCCGCGGGACGCGAAAATGTCAAATTATCGCAATTTCCGCAAGCGGAACGGAATTTTAGCCCAGGCCTAATTACAGGTAGGGATGTGTCACGTCCCTGGTCTGGAAAAAAGATTTTTGGGGAATTTCAATGCAAATTGCAACAGCCATTATGTAATTTACATGATTAAGTGTCCTTGTGACTTGTATTATGTGGGGAAGACGGAGAGGGTTCTTCGAACTCAAATCACTGAACATAAGAGTAGAATACGAACTAAAACAGTGAGCTCTCCGTTAGAGCAACATTGGCTAGAAAAAAAACTCTATTGCTCAGATCAGATTCTGGGTGTTGGAAATGGTTGAATCACGGTTGGATAGAGATATGTCTAAAGTCCTCTCCCAGCTAGAGTCCCATTGGATTTGGTTTATGGAAACACTGTCCCCCAAAGGGTTGAATGATAAATTTGAATTGTCTTGCTTTCTATAATGCTGTACCTGTTGAGATCCATTTCACATTTTTTCTGTCTGTTTCTCTCTGTGCATCTGTTGCTCAATTCAGATAGGTTTATTTTACATGTATTAGACTAGGATATATCCTCTCATTGTTGTCATCTATTCTATGAGAAAAATGTTGTGTGCTACATTTTGCCACATTGTGGATTCCTTTCCTTTATTTTCCTTTCTTTTATTTATTTTTCTTATATTCTTTTACCCGTGCACTCAATTTTTTTAATATTGCACATTTCTTCATTTTTATTTTGGATTCTTTCTCTTCACTATCAATTGGTACTTGTCACGATTAATCTTTTCATTTTGTTTATGTTTAGAATTTACGTTTATTTGCTCACACTTTCATTCTGGAATATTTGTTTGTAAAGGCTCCTAATGTCTACTCTTCGCTTTTCATTCAATGTTTAGTACGAACACGCATTAGACGCGCGGTTCACTAGCTGGAACCGGTGTCTCTGTGGTAGCTGCCTGAATCCTTGTGAGCTTTTTGTTTTCAAAGGGTTTTCCCATCTCTATTTTCATGTTTGCTTCCCGTTACGTATTAATGCGCTATAGACGCACGGGCTCACTTTGTGGAACCGGCGTCTTTGTGGCAGTAGTTTGAGTCTTTGTTCATCGTGTTCTCGGTAAGCATTAATTTGAAGGAGGTGTTTTGTCTGTTAGTTCTTTGATCATTTACGGATATTTAACTGATATGGGCCTTGCTTTGCAGGCACTATATTTATGAATTGTGGTGTTCTGTATTTCTTATTCAACCCATTGTAATCCTCAGGTAAGCGCCATTATAGACTCTTGGCATGTTGGTTTTTCTGTAATTCACTTTACATCCATCTAAATGCTGTTTCGATATACCACCTTTTTTGTAGGTTTTCACAGGAGCCGTCAATTTTTTGGTTTAATGCAATAGTGCGGTTTTACCAATAATGTTACAGACTTACGCTGGTTTATACGTGCGCTTTGAGTGTGTTCACTCTAGCGCTTGGAGGTACGAGTAATATTGTTATTATTTCTGTTTACTCACGCCTCTATTGGGTTGTTCATTTAGGCACCTTTTTTTTTCCCTTGGAATACACGTAGCTTTCGGTGTGTTATACACATTGCACAGGGTGATTAGTTCTTTCCGCACTCTTGTGAATCCATAAGGCTACACGCTTGACTCTCAATCTTATGTTGTTGTATACTGGTTATTAAACTCAGTTCATTGATATATTGCAGATTCCCCTGACGAAGGGCTTATGTTAAAAGTCCGAAATGCATTGGGACTTTTGAAGGTTTTGATTGATATATGCTGAATATAAGCTACATATTTTGGTATTCCTTTGAACTTGGAACTTTCTGCGACTATCAAGAAGAAAGCAGATTATCATCAACTTCATGGTTTGAAGATTTGATTTTCAGTGTGTGATCCATGGAAAACAGGATGGAGGATTGTTATTGACCTATGAATAAAGGATATTATTTATGAACTTTTTTTGATAATATTGAGTACACTTTACAGTGACATCATTGTAGTGCATTTGGTACTCCCAGATATATATCTGGGGTATTTTATTTTATTTTCACTTTTAGAAAGTTGGCATTTTCTTACTTTAACCATTCTGTGCCCCTGTCTGTCCTCATAATACACATTTGGGTTGGTTGACAGCTGGACTTTGTGCAGTCTCTCTAGACATTCACACACAAAGGGAGCTGAGGTGTGCCCTTCATATCCTGATGGGCGAGAAAGCAAAAGACACACAATTGATGGACGGAATGCAGAACAAATCAAAACATTCCCCCCCAGTCAAGAGATCTGGGTTAAATCCATCATTCTTTTGCTCACCATGCCACCCCAGTTTAGACATGGCCATATGCAAATCAGTCTTGACACTGTGCATCATGGGAACAGTCCAGCCTGACTGCCAAGCCAAGCCCTCCCTGGACCGGAAACAAGCATCCTAGGACCGGTTTTGGAGTTTCACCCCTCTTCAGCCATGATAGCTTGATTCCAGTGGCACAGTGAGCTCAGTGCCCACGTCTGGGGTGTACTGGGGTGAATGTATGACATTGTTCTGCATTCTGTCCATCAATTGTTCTTTTTGCATTTGTCACCCCGAGTGGGACGGGTATGCCCAGACGTGGGTCCCGTTTTCTCCATGCCACTGGCTCAAGCTATCCTGGCTGATGAGGGCTGAAAGCCAGAAACTGGTCCTAGGATGCTTGTTTCCAGACCAGGGAGGACCTAGCCTGGCAGTTCGGGCTGGACTGTTCCCATTGGCTGAAGGGTGAAGAATGATTTGCATATGGCTGGCCCAAACTGGAATGGCATGGTGAGCAAAAAAAGCGATGGATTTAGGCCCAGATCTCAGTACTGGGGTGAATGTATGACATTGTTCTGCATTCTGACCATCAATTGTTCTTTCTGCATATCCTGATGGCCCATCACCAGGCTGGCGTGTCCTCCTGAGCTAGAGTGAGGAGCTGACACTTACAACTATATAGGGCTGTGCCTGTGCCCACACAAAGAGTTTCATACCCCCTTGTAGTGTGCATGGATGCAGGACCAGGAAGGGCAGGATCCTGTGCACATAAAGGCTTCTCTTTGAAGTCTCTCTATTTCAAAGTCTGAAATGGGTATAAGTACTGGAAATCTGCGATCATATACGAAGAACACTTCTGAACTGAGGGCATTCTACCAGGAAGAAGAGCTATTGTGCTGCCAGGAGGGATTGACACTTTGCTGCTTGCTTTTCTTGTTTTGCCTGCTTTCTGCTGCTTCTTGCCCGATAAGAGTGGGCTTGTTTTGGCTTACCTCGTGTTTCTCAAGCCTCAGAAATATCAAAGACAGTAGCGGCTCGTGGAGGGAGTTCGGTGGGGCAGTGAGGCGGGGCGGGGGAGGGGCAGGGTGGGGAAATGTAAACACCGGAATATGGATGAACGGAGGTAAGTACACATTTAAATTAATAAAACGAATTTCGTTGCACGCGCTGCATCGCAAAAGGTTAGGTTCAGATAACGTTATTCACAACTTTTCTCTTTGCCAGCGTTAGAAATTGGGGTCTCTAGTTGGGAGGTTGTTACCCTGTCCAAGCAGGGACCTTTCTTCCTACTCAGGATAAGGGGATGCACTACTGGAATAACCCCTTCTCACCCCCTTTGTAGCTTGCCATGAGCAGTCAGGCTTGTCACAAAGGCAGTGTGTGAAGCATTTGCACATAACCAACAGTAATACAGTGAAAACACTACAAAAGGACACCAAACCAGTTTTAAAAAAATAAAAAATATTTTATCTGTGCAAACAAACGAAATTGATAACAATCCATCATACAGTTCTCAGAAATCTCAACAATCAAAAATAGACTTAAAATTTGGGGGCATATTATCAACAAACGGCGTTAAAATTATCACTGCTTCAGCTGCAGTAAACTGCCGCTAAAGCGGTGATAATGGGCTTGATAATATGCCCTTGAGAATTCCCATAGAAGCCCATGTTCTAGTGTCAACATGGGCTTCTACGGGAATTCTCTGCAGCATATTATCAAGCCCATTATCGCCGCTTTAGCAGCAGTTTTCTGCCGCTAAAGCGGTGATAATTTTAACTCCATGCTTGATAATATGCCCCACAGTTCCTTGATGTCAATAGCTTAGTCAGGGGCTGCCATGGTGTCGTGAACAACAAATCCAAACAGTTCTGGCTGACAGCAGCATCGCGGGCTAGCTACAGTGTTGGGAAGGTCTGCAAAACAGTACCTGTCAAAATGTAGGGCATTTGGCAACCTTTCATTGAGCTCCAAAGAGCAGGCGTCGGCTCCGGAAGTCAATGCAGGAGTCGTCAGGCCCTTGAATTCACACGCATTGCAGATCAGGTCTGTGGTGTGAAGTGTAGTGGTGCGGCTTGCGGTGCCACCAAGTCGCAGTCCAGGCAGTGGCTCGGTGACGGTCGTCCAGTGGTGTCAGTGAGAACAGGGTTGCAGTTCAAAGGGATGCAGTGCTGGGAGGTCACTTGCAAGCGTCAGCATCGACGTTGCTGAAACGCTGTTGTTGGCTGACGAACTGGGGTTTATGGCATTTGTAGGCCATGGCTGCGGTGCTGGTTGAGGGCGGTACGTCGTCTCACTTACAACTGGTGGCCTCGAACCACAATACAAGCAGTGACATCGATGTTGGCGTGGAGCGGCGATGTCGGGGATACCAGGACGGCAGCGTAAAGAGAGGCAGTACAAAGTGCAGTGCCCACAGGTCACGGTGCAAGCAGAGGCTCAGTGGTGGAATTAACGCAGTCAAACGATGTCCTCGGTGAGAGTAGGGTTGCGATTCAAAGTGCAGTGGTGTCCTCTGCGGTGCCTTCAGGACACGGAGCCGGCATCGGTGGCAGCGTTGGGTTGCTTCTTCTTCTGTTGCAGCACAAAACACACAGATCCCTGTGCTGATAGCAGATGAACTTGATATCTTTGCTGTTCCTGAGACTTCCTGAACAGGGGGCAAGCTCTACCTCAAGTCCTTAGAGAAATTCAAAAAAAGAAGTTGCAGAAAGTTCAGTCCGTTCCTTTTTCTGCCCAAGAAAGAAGCAGCCACTGTAGGCCAACACATCAAAGCACACAGCCAAGTGGTAGTTCCTCCTCACGGCTTCTCCAGCTCTTCTTGGCAGGTTTCTGAGTCTAAAAGAGTTCTAAAGTCCTGTGGTCTGGGCCCTAATATTTATACCACATTTCCCTTTGTTCTCTTGTGGCAGAGAACCTCTGTGCTTAGCCCAAACCAGTTCAGTCCACCCACGACCAGCTTCCCAGTAGGAGGTGGAGTCAGCATTGTGTAAGGCAGACCAGACCTATTCAGGTGCAATGAAATCTCCTCCCACTACTCTAAATGCAGCCCAGGTCTATTCAGCCCTGTCCTGACTCACCAAGGAAAGGCAGGACACACCTCAACCTCTCTAGTGGCTGTCTACAGTGAATGCACATCCTCAGCCCCTGTCACACCAAAGCCAGACAGTCAATCTACAACCCAGCATAGGCACTCAGGAATGTTAAGCAAGAAAATGCCTACTTTCTAAAAGTGGTATTTTTAAACAGACAATTTAAAAACCATCTTTACTAAAAGATGTGTGATTAAATTCTCACTCCAGGCATACTAAACTCCATTTTCCTATGGTGCCCCAATGGGAATTTATACATGTAAGATGTTACAAAGTATCTCCCATTCTATCCTATGGGACAGACAGCCTTTCAGTAGTAAAACACCAAATACACTATTTCACTATCAGGACATGTCACACACACCAGTATATGTCTTACACTTTCACCTACAGTGCACCCTGTCCATGGGGGTACCTTGGGCCTACCTGAGGGGTACCTCACATGTAAGAAAAGGGAACTTTTGGGGATTGGCAAGAGGGTGCACTTGCAAGGTCGACATGGCAGTCACAAATGCGTGCAGACACTGCAGGGGCAGGTCTGAGAATTCTTTGAAGGGCTGCTTGTGTGGCTGGCACAACTAGTCCTGCAGGCCAACTAGGTCCCTGGATTACTGGGCCACCCCTTTTGTTTCAGAAGACCCACTAGCAGCATTTGATTTACAGGCACACACAGTGCACTATACTAGGGACTTAGCAGTTAATCAAATAAGCCGCTACGCTTCTTTTGCTATCAGAACTTAAACTTATACAGCAAGCACACCAAGTTTTGAAAAAAGGAACACATCCCCTAACAAAAAGCCGAGAATGAACTTGTATTCCTATGAAGGATACAAACATATCACTCATGCTTTATCTCAATAAAGTGAAACATGGGAAAAGATTAAAAAAAACTCAACTTACTCACCTAACTCCCAGGAAAACATGACCACTCCCTATATAAAAACTGTGGATGCATATTGTATTCAGAAAACTGATCCCTGTAACCTATAGTAGTTATTCATAGGTTTATGACTTTTCATGTCACAATGGGTTCAATTCACAAAGATTGTGTGCTAATAAGTCAACATTGATGTCCAACAAACTGGCTTCTGGGCAGAAATTCCCTGATGACTAAACACATAATCTTTATCAGTAGACACAGCATAGATATCTTACACAGCACACCTAATAAACTAGTTACATTTATGCAAAGGAAAGGTTCATTAGCAAATGACTGAGACCACACCAGTTTTAATAAAATAAAATTATGTTGCAGGCCTATTTGGCAATGTAATGAGTTAACTTACTGGCGATCAAAGGCAAGTCAGCAATTATATGATCTAAGCTGATTGCCTGCCTGATTATATAATCAGTACCAGGAATACAAAATATCTTGTGCTGAACGTTTCATATTTGCCCAAACTCAGGACTCTATGGTCCAGGAGACTGAACTTATCAGGCAAGCCCCGTTGCTGAGGCTTACAAATGCCCCTGAGAATAAAAGGGCAATGCCGTTTTGACCAAACAATAGAATGTAAATCATTGCAATATTTGCTCTGCATCCATATTTACAAATATGTTCAAAAGGGTAAATGGTAGGGTGGGTTTATCTGCACAGGATCACCCAAAAACTGAATGACCCATGGTGTTGAGTTGTATATAAAGTTCCCCTGCCTTTTCCCAGAAATTACTTAACTGGAGTGGGTTTAGCCTACCTTCACAGATAGGAGCCCTACCAGACTGTCCCATGTCTGAACAAAGCAGAGGGAGAAGGGTGTGCAGTGTGGCAGGGGAATGCTGCGCTAAGCAGGAAACAATCAGAACACTGTGGTCTGGACCATGCATGTTCAGACTACATATGCTCCACCACGCTTGCCTTAACCACGCTTATGCCGTAATCAAGCATGTACGTGGTTAAGGCAGTACATGGTCTAGCAGCTGGAAGATAGAAGCAGGACGACGCAGTGGTGAGGTAAGTGCGGCTGAGTGGGGTAGTTTTCAGGGCTGTGAGGGGGTCAGGGTAGGTTTTAGGGCAGTGGAAGGGGTTGGGTAGTTTAAGGGACAGCACAGGGGGAGCAGGATAGTGTAACTTACAGGGCAGAGTTTTAGACCTTAGGGCGGTTGGAGGGGAATGGTTAGTTGGGTTTGAAGGGAAGGTGGGGGGTTGGAGGAGCCTTTAGTGTAGTAGAAGCAGTTGAGGTAGTTTAAGGGACATTGCGGAGGTCAGGGTAGTGTACTTAAAGGGGCATGGTTTTAGGCTTTATGGCAGTGGGAGGGGAATGGGTAGATGGGGTAGTTTTTAGGGCTGGGGGAACGGGGTAGGTTTTAGCACCGTGGAAGGGGTTGGGGTAGTTTAAGGGACAGCACAGCAGGCTGGGGTGGGTAGTGAATGTACGGGTCAGGGTTTTAGGCATTAGGGCAGTGGGAAAGGAATGGGTAGATGGGGTAGTTTTTAGGGATGGGAGTAGGTGTAGGTTTTAGCGAAGTAGAAGGGGTTGGAGTAGTTTAAGGGACAGTGTGGGGGGCAGATGGTTTGGTGGCAGTGTACGCAAAGGGGCAGGGTTTTAGGGCTTAGGGCTGTGGGAGGGGAATGGGTAGATAGGGTAGTTTTTAGGGCTGGGGGTCAGAGTAAGCTTTAGGGCAGTGGAAGGGGTTGGGGTAATATAAGGGACAGCGGGGGCAGGGTAGTGGCAATCTTAGCCCCACATCCCCTTTACCATTCATACCTATTCCAGGATATTTTGTGGTAAAGGCATGCGTGGTAAAGGAATGTGTGGTTTAGATGCATTTGTGGTTTAGTCTGCTTGGTAGAGGCATGCGTGGTTTTACCATGGATGCTTCTATCATTCTACCATACACCCATGCTAAGCTAATGCCCGCATAAATTGTCACCCTACATGCGACGCAGATAGCCACATATCTGCCTGTAGATCATCTATTAGTTTGTCTGAATGTCAACTACATTAATTCTCCAACTAGGGACTTTCTCTCTGAGGAAAGTTACTCATTAAAGGAAAAAGAAGAGGTCCCACACAATCAGTGGCGGCTCCTCCGCTAAGGCAGACGAGCGTTGCCCCACTGCTTGTTGCAGTTTAAAGAAATTACAAATAAAACGATAATAACCCAAAGTTATTATCATTTTAGTTTTCCCCGTTGCGGCATCTTTGTGGGGTGGGCCTGCTCTTTGAGCAGGGGGGGAGCGGCTTGCACTCCCTATGTGAGGATGATTGCTTGGCCGGCCCTCTTGGGCCGCCCATAACAGGTCAAGTGCACATACTGTGCTCTCCATGCAGGCTGCATTACAGCCTGCGTAGAGAACATGCCCACCCCTCCAGCTCCTGGCTGAGCTCTGTGTCACTGCACTCAGACCAGTCACAATGCTGCATTGCAGCATTGAGATTGGCTGTAGGGAGCATGGATGCCCTGATGCTTCCTGTCTCCCTCCCCAAGAAGCCAGGACGAGGACGTAGGAGAGGAGGTTCTGAGGCACACACACTATACTTTGAAGTATGCATAGCGGACAATGAGAAGACATGGAAATCTAAGATTTGAGCAAATACACTAGACATAGTTTCTGTAAAACCCTAAGAATGTCTGATTCTGTACTGATTGCAGGCATAATTCTACAACACACAGATTTAAGCATTGATTTGTGAATCAGGTCCAGAACCGGGAACTTTGTAAAATGTTGCCCTCATAGAATTGAACTTTGTTCCCACCCCTCCCCCCCCACCCCCCCATGACTACATTGCAAAATGGCTAGATTCCTTTCTCACAATGGAAAATTGCATTTTTAATGCAGCCATAAGCAGTTAGATAAAATAAACAAAATAGAATGGCTTCTAGAAGGGCCGGAAATGCAAGGCATGCCTGCATGACTTAAACAAGACAACTTTTGAGCTCTAACATGGCCAAACAAAGAATATCAAGAAATGTATCACCTGTGAGACCAGGCATGTGGTTTATTTACTCGAATATGGAAAGAAATATTTCTTTAGCACTGTACACAAGTTAAATCTACGAATCTTACAACGCTTACGACCTATCATGAATAAAGATTTTACCTACACAGTGGCTAAACACATTTGGGAAACACATGATGGGAACAAAACAGACTTGAGATATGGAATTCAACATGTCATAGATAACCCAGAGGTGGTGACTTGGAACTAATGCTTAGAAGATCAGAGTCAAAATGGACAGAAAGCCCACGGGGACTAAATTTATGTGCTGAACTCCACGTCTCCCTTGATAAAATATACATAACTTTATGTGAGGACGTAAGAAGAAATATGAGAGTTAACATGCCATAATATAAACTAAACAACACCCTTATTAACCCCCTCTGAGTTTTACCCGTGTACTTGGCAGCTAATGTCATGCACCTTTTTAGAAATTATGCTACAGAAGCAAAACGTTCCCCCAATTGTTACTAATGCACTTTACAGTAATGGCTAAGCACCTCATTAGAATGTACAAATGGGATACTAATATGCATTGTGTTCTTGAGCATGTTCCTAGAGCTAGGGTTACAGTTATAATCTGATGCCAACTATTAGGCACCTTAAAGTATTTGATATGCACTTTATTTTTATGCACTTTATGATGGCTACTAGGTACTTTACTGATGGTTTTTGGTGTATCGTTAATACATTTGGAGTGGAACTCAGATTATCTACAATGACTCAATAGAATTGCAAATTGTGACCAAAAATATGCAACGTACAATGGAGCTCTTGAATGCATATTGAATTTATAGCAAATGATGCCCACGCACTTTAGATCTGATAGATAGTAAGTGATCCTATATAGGGAGGATCACAATGGGGTACCAAAGATCTTTCACTTTTTAATGACTGGTATACACTTTATTTACAATGCACAACCGAACTGATACCCTCCATGGGGAGTTAGAAATGGAATTCAAGGATATAAAATGAGATCAGTAGGATGGACAAAATGGAACAGGCAATAACGCATATGCACTTTAGATCTATCAGACAACAGGAGCATGTAAAAATGAAGGATCTTAGTAGGGTGGGGATTACCTTACACTTACATGAAACAACATGCACTTTATTTAGGATGCACTTTATTTTGATAGCCATGTACCTCAAAAAGTTCAGATGGTTATGAATCCCTCTATTCTTAAAGTTAGAAAGAGAATCTGAATACATAAACAGGAATCTGCAGAATGGATAATGTGGGACAGACAATGAGCCCCCTAACGCAATATGGGGTAACACATAATATAAAACACATGCACATTATAGTTTGGAAAAAAGGGGAATCTCACCCAGAGGCAACCTTATAACAACTTTGACCTCTAATGTACAATAAACTCCTGAAATCTGTTGATCAAGTAGAAGATACTGAGTGCATAGTTATCAGGAAAATCCCCCCAAAAATCGGGGGACCTACAACAATGTGCTGAGATGAGAGAGCAAGCTATGCCATGTGACATCATTGTATAGGCAACTGAGAACTTGCTTACAAGTTTATCAACTAAGATGTACCCTTAAGTTTTAAAATAAAATAAGTATAAGAATATTTAATATGATATTCTGACTCCAGTTTATGCAACAATAGGGAAAAAGTTGGACTTCAGAGGTGTTATATTTACTTTTCTTACTGTAATCAGTAGAACAGTCAGTAAAGTGTTTGACTCCAGGGGAGTGAAATGTACTATTCCCACTCCAGTATAAGCAATAGTAGGGACAGCGTTGGATTTTGGTGGGGTGACATTTCCTACTGCCACTCCAGTCTACACAATAGGAGGGAAAGGGATGGACTTTGGAGGGGTTATATTTAATATTCCCACTCCAAACAATGCAACAGTAAGGAACGTGTTGCTTTTCAGAGGGAAAAAAATGTACCATTCCCACTCCAAACAGTGCTACAGTGGGGAAAGTGTTGGACTTTGGAGGGGTAAAATTTACAATTCCCACTCCATTCTCTGCAGCAGTAGGAAAAGGATTGGATTTCAGAGAGGTGAATACTAGATCTACTTCAAAACAGCACAGTTGTAGGAAAAGTGTTGCACTTTGGAGGGGTATTATTTACAATTGCCACCCCTGTCTATGCAACAGTAGGGAAAGTGTTGTGGATTTTGGAGGGGTGAAATCTACAATTCCCACTCCATACAGTGTAACAGTAGAGAAAATGTGAACTGCAATGATATAAATGTTACTATTCCTGCTGCAGTCTAGTAGGGAAATACTTCACTTTGCATGTTACATGAATAATCCCATGAATGTAGAAACAATAATAAACTCATAATAAAACAAAATATTAATTAACATAAAAGTTATATGTATCTAAAAGCTGAAAACATTAATCAATTTACATACTTACTATTCAATTAAAAAAGTAATGATCAAGTAATAAATAATTATCATTCAATTATTAAATAAATAATACCCCACACTGTACCCCTACAAACCTAGCATGCTGCATCTATAAGCAAATGAAATTAAATAAGTATTCCAGATTTACATATTTAAAATTCAATTAAATAAGTAATTTACAAATAATAATTAATAATTATTTAATTACTACTTAATTACCTTCCCACACTATGGCCCTACAAACCTAGCAGCCCGCAACTAAATTATAGGTAAAATAAATCAGTCTACCATATTTTACATATTTAAAAATCAATTAAATAATTAGTTAACTTGAATCAATCAATCAATCGCATTTATAAAGCGCGCTACTCACCCATAAAGGGTCTCAAGGCGCTGGAGAGGGGGGAGGTGGGGGGGGGGTCAGTGCTCGAAGAGCCAGGTCTTGAGCTGCCTTCTGAAGGAGAGGTGGTCAGGTATGGTGCGAAGGTGGCTGGGCAGAGAGTTCCAGGTTTTCGCTGCTAGGAAGGAGAAGGATCTTCCTCCGGCGGTGGCTTTGCGGATGCAGGGTACGGCTGCCAGGGCCTGTCCAGTAGAGCGGAGAGTGCGCGGAGGAGTGTAGAAGGAGACGCGGTTGTTGATGAGTTTGGGTCCGAGGTTGTGAAGGGCTTTGTGTGCGTGGGTGAGGAGTCGGAAGGTGATCCTCTTGTTGACTGGGAGCCAATGAAGTCTCTTCAGGTGTCCGGAAATGTGGTGGTGGCGGGGTATGTCCAGGATGAGTCGTGCGGCAGCGTTCTGGATCCGTTGTAGTTTCCTCTGCAGCTTGGTGGTGATGCCGGCGTACAGAGTGTTCCCGTAGTCCAGGCGGCTGGTGACGAGGGCGTTGGTGACGGTCTTCCTGGTGTCGGTGGGGATCCAGCGGAAGATCTTGCGGAGCATGCGGAGGGTGTTGAAGCATGCCGAGGTCACCGAGTTGACCTGTCTGGTCATGGAGAGGGATGAGTCCAGGATGAAGCCGAGGTTGCGTGCGTGGTCGGTGGGTTGGGGAGTGCTGCCTAGGGCGGGGGGCCACCAGGAGTCGTCCCATGCGGTGGGAGTAGGGCCGAGGATGAGGACCTCCGTCTTATCTGTGTTCAGTTTCAGCCGGCTGTCTGTCATCCAGTTCGCTACTTCCTTCATTCCGTCATGTAGTCTGGTCCTAGCTGAGGTGGGGTTGTTTGTGAGGGATAGGATGAGCTGGGTGTCGTCGGCGTAGGATATGAGGTCGAGTCCGTGTTTGCGTGCGATGTTCGCCAGGGGGGTCATGTAGACGTTGAAGAGGGTGGGGCTGAGGGAGGATCCTTGGGGTACGCCGCAGATGATCTCCGTGGCTGTGGATCTGAAGGGGGGCAGGCGGACTCTCTGAGTCCTTCCGGAGAGGAAGGAGACGATCCATTCCAGGGCCTTGCCTCTGATGCCGGCGTTGCTGAGGCGGCGTATCAGGGTGCGGTGGCAGACCGTGTCGAAGGCTGCAGAGAGGTCCAGGAGTATGAGGGCCACGGTTTCTCCCTTGTCGGTCAGGGCTCGGATGTCGTCCGTGGCTGCGATGAGGGCGGTTTCGGTGCTGTGGTTGGCCCTGAAACCGAACTGTGTGGGGTCGAGGGAGTCGTTGGTTTCCAGGGCGGTGGTGAGTTGAGCGTTGACGATTTTCTCAATCACTTTGGCAGGGAATGGTAGGAGAGAGATGGGCCGGAAGTTTTTGAGTTCGGTGGGGTCTGCTGTAGGTTTCTTTAGGAGGGCGTTGAGCTCTGCGTGTTTCCGGCTCTCCGGGAAGGTGGTGGCGGTGAGGGAGGCGTTGATGACATCTCGGAGGTGCGGTGCGATGAATGCTGTCGGCCTTGTTGTAGATGTGGTGCGGGCAGGGGTCTGATGGGGATCCGGAGTGGATCGAGTTCATGACGCGGGTGGTCTCCTTGGTGGTGGTAGGGCTCCAGGTGAGGATGGTGGTGATGTCGGTGGCAGGTTCCGGGTGGGGGTTCGCGTTGGCGGTCGGGAAGCTGTTGTATATGTCGATGATCTTGTGGTGGAAGAAGGTTGCGAGGGAGTTGCAGAGGTCCTGTGAGGGAGGGATGGGGTTGTTTTCTGCATCCGGGTTGGAGAGCTCTTTGACGATGCCAAATAGTTCCTTGCTGTTGTGGGCGTTGTTGTCAAGTCTGTTCCGGTAGGCTGTTTTTCGTGCGGCACGGAGGTGTTGGTGGTGTTGGCGGGTGGCGTACTTGAGAGCTGACATGTTCTCTTCGGACTGGTTGAGGCGCCTCGTCTTCTCGCGGGCGCGCCATTCTTTCTTGGAGTCCTTGAGGTCGGGGTGAACCAGGAGTTTTTCTTGTGGTTGTTGGTGTTAGCTTGAGTCTTCAGGGGGGCCAGGAGGTTGGCGCAGTCGGAGATCCAGCTTGTGAGGTTGTTGGCGGCTTCGTTTGGGTCGGTGGTGCTGGTGGGTTGGTTCTGGGAGAGGGTTGATGCGAGCTGTTCAGTGGTGATACGATTCCAGTGTCTTCTTGGTGGTTGCTGGGTGTGGTGAAGCACGGTGGTCTTCTTGAAGCTGAAGTGGACACAGTTGTGGTCCGACCAGGTGAGTTCGGTGGCGTGGCTGACGGTGATGTGTTTGCTGGAGGAGAAGATGGGGTCGAGCGTGTGTCCGGCGTGGTGGGTGGGTGTGTTGACTAGCTGTTTCAGTCCCAGGTTGGCGAGGTTGTCCAGTAAGGCGGTGGTGTTTTTGTCGGTGAGGTTCTCCAGGCGAAAGTTGAGGTCTCCTAGGAGGATGTAGTCGGTGGACGAGAGTGCGTGAGGGTTGACGAAGTCTGCGATGTCTTCGCTGAACTTGGTGCGAGGTCCTGGAGGTCTGTACATGAGGGTGCCTCTGAGGGTGGTCTTGGGGTCGCTGTGGATCGTGAAGTGGAGATGTTCGGCGTCGGGGAGTGAGTCGTCGGTGTGGGTCGAGATGCGGATGGAGCTTTTGTGTGCGATGGCGATGCCTCCTCCGATGTGGTTGGTGCGGTCTTTCCGGATGATTTTGAAGCCGTCGGGGATGGCTATGGCGATGTCGGGTGCCGAGGAGGGGTTCATCCAGGTCTCGGTGAGGAAGGCGATGTCCGGGTTTGTTAAGTTGATGAGGTTCCACAGTTCGATGGCGTGCCTGTGGACGGATCGGGTGTTGACCAGGATGCAGTGGAGATTGCTTCCGGGGGAGTTGTTCTCGGCGGGAGCGGAGTGGGCCCGAAGGCAGGTGAAGCGGCAGTTGTTGCAGGTGAAGGGTCCGTGGGTCCGTTTCGGGGTGGCGTGGTAGCAGCCCGGCGTGCAGCCGGGGTTGAGGTTGGTGAGCGTGGCGGAGTCGTAAGTCAGGCGGGGAGCGCGGGGACCAGGCGGTCGGGCGCTGGCCGCGGTCCAGGCACGGACGGGCGAAGACGGGCTTGCCTTAGGCGCGCCTTCGGCGCGCCAGCGGCACGCCCGCTGCGCGCGTCCGCTGCGCGGCCTCACAGCGGCCGCCATTTAAGGGGTAGCCGGGGAGGCGGGGTTAGCTGGGAGGCGGGAGGTGGGCGGGTAGGTGAAAAAGCGGGAAAAGCAACGGCGGGAAGGCCTCAAGAATGGCGAGGAGGCCTAGAAGACGAAAAAGTACCGAAAAAGGTACGAAAAACGGGAAAAAAACGCGGCAAACGAGGAGAAAAGCGGCGGAAGGACGGGGGGGACGGCGGTGACACTCAGCGAAGGCAGGCACTCGGGGTACACGGAGAGAGGGGAGCGCGATCACAACAAGCAGACAGCAAAGGGCACACACAGGCAAAACCAAGCAGGCAGACAGCAAAGGGCACACACTTCCCACCTAAACTCCCTACACCCTAAATACTTAGCAGCCCACAAGTAAAATAACTCAGTATCAAATAAATGACATGATAAATATCAATCATATATTTTAAAAACATTGATTAGATAATTCTTAAATATTTATTGCCTAATTATGTTCCCATCCCATACCCCTTCAAACCCAACAAACCACTACAACACTATAAATTACTTTTATAAATTAATACCAAATTTGTAATCACTTAAGGTTACAAAAACAATTAATAATATTTCTATAAACTATAGTAACACATAAAGTTTTATATCAACTAAAACATATTCAAATATTCAACAACAAAATTAAGCACTATATTCATAAAACAGATATTATAAATATCAATATTATTTGCCTATAAAAAATATGTTTGTCAACAATATTTCTGCATCATGATATTTGTGTATTACAATATTTAATTTCTGATTTTTCTTTTTCGCAATGCTTTTTTAATCAATATTTTGTCCAAACATTACTGTAGCCAGGACACCATCCGAATTCAGACTTACGGCCCGATTACGATGTGGTTCGGAAATCATTTCGACAGAATCGGTTTGGGAATGGTTTCTGACTGACTCGGATCAGGAGAGTCTGACTGACCGATTACGATGCATCCGGATGCTTCCAGATACGATTCGGTCGGACTCACATTGACTTCAAAGGAGGCTATGCTCCGACCGAATGCATAGGCTCCCTTTGAAGAAAGGCGTGGCTGGGGGAAGTTGGGCACCCTGTGGTGGGCACCCCCTGCTAGTAAAGGGGAAGACATGGGTACCCCCACAGGCCTGATTGGGAAGGATCTGGGTGCAGTGGGGCACGCGACAGGCCCCCAAAGTCTGATTCCGACTGCTGATTCAAGTCGGACGGCACGATTCGGAAAGGCTTTATGAATCCATCATCTTTATCGGTCGTTCGGAAATGCAGCCCATAGAGACGTATGAGTCTGCTCCATACTGCTCCGTCATTTGGAATGCCATTGTGTTCGGATTAGGATATACCTAATGCCTAACTTGCATTGTAATCAGTTGGTCACGTTTCCAATCCGATTCGGATGGAGCAAATGCTGTTAGGAGGCCTTTCAAACCACATCATAATCGGCCCCTAAGAAGTGAAACAAAACACAAGGCAGCAGGCCTTTCCCACCTATGTACTCAGGCTCTGGAACAACATCACCATATCCATCAGGATTGCCCCAATGCTACTCCAGTTTTGGAAAGAGTTGAAGGCTCACCTATTCAAAGAACACTATATCAGAGGATATGAACTGTCCACAACCAAGCTACCTCCTATCATTCACTGACTTTATGCTTTTGTTTTTCACCCTGTATAGCGCTCTGCTGCCTATTGGTTTGGTTGCTGATGTAGAACTACCATATACATGCATACATCCAGGGATATATACATACATATACACATACATAGTTACATATATACACACGTCATTTCCTGCTCTCAGATATTGTGCTACAAGAAAGAATGATAGCTATGCAAGTGAAGCTGGTGACAAACCAAAGCCGATTAATGTCAATTACACAAGTTATGGATTGTAAATTAATTAGCAATTTCTATATGACATGTAAGCAATACTTACAAACAATAAGATGGATTAACACATTTTTTGTGCAAGAAAATTGAACACCTGCACAAAAAATGTGAGCCACAGGATGAAACTCCCTGATCTTTAGTAACAGAATTAGGATTATCGTGCATTTCTCATCACAGATTGATTGAGCTTAGAAATTCAGAAAGTCTGGTAATAGAATAGCCTGTCCAGTTTTAATTGCAAGGAAGTGTCAGTATGCTGAGAAGTCCCCAGAGGAGACTATGGGATGAACACCCAATCCTTGGAGTATTTACAAACATTTTGCATGTGAATTCTCACCCTCAAGACACGCACAAAATTGACTCTGGAAAAAGATGTAAGGAAAAGAAAAGCGTAGGCGCATTTATGTCATGCTCGTCCACTGGAATGCTTCTCTGGGCACACCCCTCACTTGCCAAAGCGGTCACAGTTTGAGTGGCCGGAGCCGAGGAGCTTCTCCTGAACACAGCTCCAGGCATGATTCCTCACACTTCGCATAAGTCACATACCACAAGTGCTACGGTGGTGTTGTAGAAGCGAGGTTCTTCCAATGTCACTCTTAAAACTTATTTCCTCACATGCCACAAAAGGCAGAGTGCCCCAAAATGACACTAGAGAGGATGCATGAATGATTTTGTAATATTTTCTTGTAAGTAGGAGTCAATTGACACATCTCTCGTCATATTTTTCAATTTCGTTTGTTCACTGTTTAATATGCCTCACTCTTCAGGTGGCTGCTCAGTCGCAGTGCTGGCTGAAACTTCCTTAGAATAGTTTGTGTTCATTATATTGCATGACGTGAATGTGAAGATAGGGTCACCACACAAATGGGAGGACATGCTTCATTTCCTGATAATTCCAATTGATGCCAATCACTCCATGACTTCAGCGTTGAACTCTTGACAATGTGCAACCCCTAAACTCCCATTTAGATTCACGATGCCAAAAACACGTATCCCTGGGGCCAAATCAGGGGTGAATGACGAAATGTGTCTGCCTCCTACTGTAAATTTCACTTTTAGTGTCATTGGCATTCGGTGGTCTATTTCTAAATTCAACAATCTTCACTGTGGGAGCTGATTATGTTTGTCCTCTTCCAACGCCTGACACTCTGACACATGCTGTGTGCTTTGAAAATGGGTACTGATGTCAGCACATGCTGTGAGTGTTGTGATGTTTCTTGTGTTGATTGATTAAAATTCAGCCACTAAAACGTGCACCGGTCCAACCATGTATTTGTGGGAACATTAATATTTTCTGGAGTGATGGTGAAACATGTGGTTCCTGTGTGCACTCCCAGTCTAACACTTTCCCATATGCAGCAGTGCCAGCTGTACATTGAAGATGTAATTCTTAACAGTAGGTACACGTAATTAATCAATGTTTTAGTTATCGCACACGAGGGTAAGTTTAGTCCTTGTTGTCCAATGTTATTTACACCTTAACCTATGACTGTCTTTGTTTAGACGTAATATTGCTGTTCTGGCATATGTTTTGAATAGGAGATGTACATAAATATTACAATGAGTCTGGAATTATATGATGTGTACAATGTGTTGCCATTGCAGAATATAGGCATATTTAGATTTCATGATGACATGTACAGTCACCACAGTTACATGGCCTGTGTGTATGCAACTAGTTTCCTGTATGTGTATTTGTTGATCTCCAATCTTTTGATTTCTAAACTTGACTGCAGGGCAATTATTTTGGCACATTTTGGGTGAATGTTTCATTTGCATCCCTTATGCCGCTCCTCCGACCCATGAAAGCCTTCTCCGCTGGATGCTCCTCCATGATGGTAGGTGGCAGTGACAGTATCTTGCTTCTCAAAATTTTCTGCCCTACATTTGAGCATCCTAAAGGCTACCCTACACAATCTCATTGTGGTGCAATGGACATCTAACCCAAATAACTTTGAGTCAACCTCCACAATTGCCTATACTATCACCTACAGTTCTGCATCACCAACTTTATAACACCTGCTCTTCCACTCCTCCCACGCATAATGGCCTTCTTAGTCCCAATGTAAAGTGCTTTATGAGTGTTCTTGGACATTAGAATTCATCACAGAATTGAACCTATTCACTTTGACGGCCGCTCTGTCAAAACAAAGCTATAGGCAGCAGCTCCTCTTCTGTCGATTTGTTTCACCAGCCAAGATTCCCCACTAGAGGTATTGATCCGTCTATGCTTTAGATGCTGAGAATAAGGGAAGTCTTCTCGTGGATTATTTAAAGAAGTAGTGTTCACAACTTTACAGACACTATGCCCTCTTTGATCTACTTGTGCTTGCAAAAGTGACGTTAGTATCTCTTCTTGCAGAAGCACACTGTTCCTGGCATGCTTCTAATGCTCCAAAATAAGTGGAATATTAATTACTTTAGGTGTTGGTGCAAATTCTGGTGTGGATCAAACCAGTGTATGCAATACTTTATGTCGAGCCACATCTGTGCAGTTTTCATTCTATGGTGCATTTCATGCAAGTTAACTTGGCATAAACGTTTCCGTGTGCCATTAATGTAGTTTTCAATTCTAAACCAGATTTATGGTGTAGTACTGCAATTAAACCAGGATAGAAGCAAATAGTAGGAAGATAACTTCACTTACAATGTCAACTACATTTGTTTTGAAAAAGTGTGGGACAGATATTGGGGAACCCATAAAATAGAGCATGGACTCAAAACATGAAACTCTGAGAATATCCCCATGGGAATTCACTTGTTGTTTGACTTTTGCAGTGTTCATGGGCTATTGCTTAATGTCTGCATGACAAAATGAGGCAATTCATTATGTTATTATGCATAGCATTTGACGGTGGCAATAAGGAGTTTGGTAGCTTGTGAGCAGAGTTTTTATTTGTAAGAAAACAATATTTGATAAACTTAGTGTTATTGTGAAAGGGTGGATCATTAATTTGGGATGGTGGGTATGCCTAAAGACTTAGGCCCTGATTCTGATGTGGTTAGGAAGGTCTCCTAACAGCATTTGCCCCGTCCAAATCGGATTGGGAACGTGTCTTTCCGACCGGCTCTGAGAGGTTTCCAACTGCCTAAGTATGATGCGAGTTAGGAATATCCCAATCCGAACCCAATGGCATTTGGAATGACTGAGCTGTACAGAGCAGAATCGTACATCTCTACGGGCCGCGTTTCCGAACGATTAAGTACAATGCTGGATTTGGACAGCCTTTGTGAATCTTGCCGGCCAACTCAAATCGGCAGTCGGAATCAGACTTTGGGGGCCTGTAGTGGGCCCTTGGAGCCAGAGCCTTCCCAATAGGGCCTGTGGGGGTACCCATGGGTCCCCCTTTACCAGCCATGCACTGTGTGGCAGGCCCCACGGGGTGCCCACCACATGGTGCCCGATTTTCCCCAGCCACCCCTTTCTGCAATGGGAGCCTATGCATTTGGTCGGAACGACTCTCCCATTGAAGTCAATCGGAGTCCAACCAAATCATATCTGGAAGCATCCAGATGCATCATACTCGGTCGGTTAGACTCTCCCAATCCGATTTGGTCGGAAACCATTGCCAAACCCATTCGGTGAGGGAGCTTTCCAAACCGCATCAGAATCGGGCCCTTAATAGGAACACTCTAGGTGGATTCTAAGTGAATCTCTGCCTAACCCATGATCACTATGGCACCAATTGCAGGCAATTCCTGAGAGAAGAATGTGAACATTGCATAATGAAATTTAGCAATTTAGAAAAAAGCACAAAAACCTTTAATATGCAAAACAACATAAAAAGATTAGAATCCGATAAGAAGGAAAATAGATTTGTATTTTTTTTATATTTTAATTGAAAAACGCAATGAAAACACGAAGATGTCATTTAATGATCATGGTAGACTGAAACCCAGTTTCATGTTTGATCCTACAGCAATATAGCAGGGATGAGGTAAGTGCTGCAGGTTACATGGGTCAAAGTTTTTCCATAGGACGTTGTTACTTTTCTGGTTCTCAAAATACTTGAGTGGGTTAAAGCAGTCTGCTGAGACTGGTGATGGTCCCTTGAACATAGATATAATACTGGATGCATTATCATTGATCTCCAGCTAAAGCCTACAGTTTTGCCAACAAATCTAGAAGTGGAACAAAGTTGAATTTCATAGCTGCCAAAGGCATTTTGCCACTTGAATAAGTTTGTCACTTCACCCGTTTTACCTTCGAATTTGTCACTTTTCTGGTTGTCAGACTCCTCCAGTGGGATGCATGCTGTAGTTGCACAAGTCTCCAACATACCAGATACCTTTACTGTGAGGTCCATCTTTACAATAAAAAAAGTTAGTGAAGAGTGAATAGCAAACCTGGAAGCCTTAATTCCGGAGGCTGTATCCAGCGCTTTACAAATCCACCTTACATTGCAGTACATTACATCCTCCACTTGTCCAAGTCTTTCCGACTTAAATAAAACAAATACTAAGTCCCAAATGTTTCCTGATGCTGGGAAAGTCACCCCTTATCCCTCCATCTGCCACAAGTTCCTCAGGATGTGCATCTAGGCAACTGGTTACTCTCCAGCCAGAACTCTCTCTGGGTGCAATCCCAATTGGTCAATAGCACAAAACCCTTTGTACTTTTTTGTCCTGGTAGAAGCGATACAAGACCAACCGAGCTTTTGAAAGCAGTACTAGTCCCTGGATGCCAGTAGGAGTCCTTTAGACCTTTCCCCAGCACCAAGGCAGATCCTTCTTCAACTTCTAGATATACAATAATGTTTAGAGAAGGCAGTCGTGACGTGCCAGTTTTATAGTGTGCACTAGCTAGTGCTCTGAAACTTCTATGCACTTAATCCAGGCACCTATCTCATCACAATGCAGCCTTCTTTTGCAGCACTTTCTTTCTCAACTTACTGCAGACCTTCTCAGAGTTCCTCATTCAAGATGTCCCTAAAGTTCATACCCTCGCAGAAAACTGGAACTGTATTTCTCTTCGGACACACCCTGTTGAAATGAGGGAACCACCCCTGCCCCTGGGTAGTGACCACATTTTCCCGAGGGTGTGGGTGCAGCTAAATGTGTATGTGCAGTCTCAGAATTACTGTTTTCTATTCCTGGAACTCCTGTTTGGAATCTCCACTTCAAAGAAGGAAATGGGCCAGCCTTTTCTTTGTTGCCATCAGTTCCTGTCCCTTCCCTGATGTCTCATCTGTGATAAGTGGTCCCAGAGGCAGCTTTCTTATCCTCCTGGAGGCCAGGCATTAATAACTATTGTGTGATATTTATTCCAATAACTATAGTGGAGCTACCTACTACACTGGTTTTAGTAAAGTTTGGCCTCGGAAAGCACAAAGTACACTTTTGAATGATGTTTTTCTGATGCATGTATCAAACAATCTAATTTAACCTTTGAGTTATTTCAATACCATTTTCCATGGCTGAGTTTTGAAAATCAATTTCTGTTTACAATCTGTCAAGTTGTTTGAAAATGTAGTTTGGCGTAGTCAGTGATGAACATATTTATGGCCTTATTACGAGTTTGGTAGTCCTCCTGTTGGCCTTCCACCGCTGTGTCAACAGGAGGACCGCCAAGCTTGGCGTGCACCCTCCCGCCAGATTATAAGTGTAATCCAGGTCAAGCAGGCAGTGCATCTGCAGTTTTACGGCCGTGGTCTGTTAGGCTGATAGGAGAGCCTAACATGCATACTGCCGCATTGAGAGCACATTCCTGCACAGAGTGGCATGCATGCCACACCTTGGGGGAACATAGGTGCAATTCCAGAGGGGCACAACTTGTGCCCCCCTGCATGCACTCCAAAGAGTGGCAGGGGGCCCTGTTAAGGCCCCCTTAGTTGCCTTTCCACCACTCTGTTCTTGGCATAGTTTTATGGTCGGCGGTGCTGCAGCGGCACCACCACCACCATATTACTGCTCCTGACCGCTGGACAACTGCTGCAGGTTCCTGGATTCCGGCAGACACGCCAGTCCTGTGACAGTCGGACTGCCACACTTTGAATACTGCTAGCAGGCCTGCATTGTTGGTGGTGGTTGATCCATCACCGTGAGTACGGCGGTACTGTGGACCACCGTACTTGTTATTGGTCCCTTTGACAACTGTCCCCTGTGAGGATGTATGTTTCTGTAATAACTATCAGGACTTACTTAAGGGTAAATTTGTCAATGTGTAAAGGCCCTTTTTCATGTCATATATCTCTTCAGTGCTATTAAACTGCAGTCCAGCTGAAACAAAACTGGGCTGTTCTATGGAGCCATAAAGTTAGACATATATGTGGGTGGTGCAATCCCACACGACATTTAACTGCCCCACTACTTACCAGACTTTACTAAAAGTTAAGTAAACTTTTAG
This sequence comes from Triturus cristatus, assembly GCF_964204655.1. Classification (NCBI taxonomy): domain Eukaryota; kingdom Metazoa; phylum Chordata; class Amphibia; order Caudata; family Salamandridae; genus Triturus; species Triturus cristatus. Next base: position 727,939,755 of record NC_140582.1, read on the forward strand.
AGTAAGAAAAAATATATTGTTGCACTGAAAGGAGTGTCACAGCAGTATACCAGCACAAAAGGTGAAAAAATCAAAGGAGACCGCAGAAAGAAAGTGAATTGCTAAAATTTGCATTTAGACAATTGAGTTGCCAGGTTGCTTTCAGAATGCATCTGGTAAAGTTGTAAATGTTCCTTAACCCAACTTTGTCTTTCATCTTAATGCGTACAAAAAACGTTAGCATGGGATCATTTATATTTCTGAGACATTTTGTTACAGATGGTATTGTAAATATTCGTGGACTCGATACATTCTTTTCTTTCCGATTAGTATTCATGTTCACCACTGTTCTATGCCTGTGCATATCCACTTTCTCATTTGGGTAGGAAGTGACTACTGAGAGCTTTTAGGGACATCTAGCTTGCAAAGCATGCAAGATTGTTTGTGATTATCCTTTGAGAGGCACTTTAGAAAGTACTTTAACCTTCACGCGTGAAAATGTGTTTAGTAGCTGCATGTAGAACAAGCAGTGGAAAATCTAATTTGTCTGACTGTTTCATAAATTAATGCATCGTGATTTACTGGTGAGTATGTGTGCATGTGTGTGTGTGGTTGCGTGTGTGGATAAATGGCGAATAAAACAATAGCTTGATGAATTAGGTAGTGCCTTGATGGAGGAATGAGTGTCCATGTGATTTGGATAATAATTAGGTTGATGAGTTCAAGAATTAAAACAGTTTGTAACTAGACCTAAAAGGAATCAAAATGTTCGTAGTCAGCTATTGAAACCCTTGTTGCTAATGAGCTGCACCTGTTTGGGCCCAACAATCATTAAAACTCTGGGATTAGGCACAAAATATGGCGGGGCATGCGACAATCAATGCTGTTTCCATGTAAAGAATAGTAGATGAGAGAACAGATAACAGGGTGACAATATGAGGAAGTTACTTTGACATAAATGACTATGGAAAACAAACAGTCAGGAGTTTATCACTGGTTCAAAGGTGGCTGCTCTGAGGCCTCCAAGGAGTTCGTGCAAGTATCGATATTTTTAGTTTTTTCATCCGAATACAAGGCGTACATTATTTTTTTTTTCAAAATGGCCTTACACAATGTATAGAAAATTAATGTACAAGTAATGTTCTTTTCAGACTGTATATAAAAAATCTATAGAATAATGGATTAAAGAAGGGATTACAAACACACTGTTCAAGTCCAATATAGAAGATGACCCATCACAAACACCACAACCATCCCAGCAAAAAGGCACAATGCATTACAGGCGAATAACCGAGAAAATGACAACATCCAGGTCACACATCTACCCTGGAGACGTTTTTGGCTGGAGACGAGTGGTCGTTTTGGTAAACTCTTATCTTAAAATACATTTGCAAACAATGACAACGAACTAATGTAAAAAAAGAGGGCACTGGGCATACCTCGATCAAACAATCTTCTAAATTAATATGCTGCTGGGAATAAGCACTTAAAAGCACTGCGAGAAGGGCGGGGGAGTTTACTTAGCAGCTGAATGGAGAAGTTAGAAGCGAGTTACTGCGGCTGGGCGTGAGCTCGCACTACACCACTAGTCACGGGGGAGTGGTCAACGCATGAGCTGATGAAGAACCAGAAAGCAGCATTGCTTGCTGAAAAACGTTACCAAAAGATGATTGTGATACTGTGGAAACCGGAGCAACAGCACCTTAAAAACTCTGACGTGCACAAATAGTTCTCTGCCAGCACGCTCTACGTGGAGTTGACGTGCAGATCACGCCGGCGGTCTCGAAATCACGCTTTGAATCTGTAGCGGAAAAAGTAAAGTCTCCCAGTCCAGTTTGTGCGACGTCAGTGCGTGCTCTTCCGATACTGAAAACACATTACCAGTTGTCGTGTAAATGATCCTATTGCAGTCCCGGTGTCCCTGCTGCAGCAGTTGTGGAGAACGTGGATGCGAATAGCGGGGCCAATGTATTAGAACACGATTCGGCACGTTCCTTTTCACACCGCACAGCACAGCAGCAGAGGATGTCAATATGTAGTAAAGTAAAAATCACGGCCAAGGTCAAACAAGGTATTTACTTGAAAAACAAATAGCTAGAGAAAAACACCTCCCAAACCAAGCAGTCTCATCTGGTATCCATTACACTATGCTGAAAATTAAAAAAAGATTCCCAAGAGCTTTCCATGCATTTAAAATTCGGGGCCTCATACCGGCACTATTGCGCCGCCGGAATGAAACTTTTGTGATGTTCTGGTGGTGCAATGTGCCACTGGCATATTTATAAGGCCACGTCACGTGGCTTTTCATGGCCTTTAACGCAGAAAACTGCGTGGATGGGGCATTCTATGGGTGTTCTATGGGTGTTGGTCGGGGCATTCCCTGCAACATCCATGGCTTTTTGACATTGCCCCAGATTTATGAGAAATTGTAAGTCTGAGGCAGCACCAAAATCTTACGCCTCCCCAGGGGAGGCGTAAGGGAGGCATAACGAGGAGAAATTGCTTTATTTCTCTTTCTTTTCCACTTTCTATGAGTGCTGCATTCTGCAGCACACATAGAAAGAGGAAAAAAGCCTCTTGTGATTGTTTTTGTGCAGGAAAGCTACCCTTCCTGCACAAAAATAATCATCCCCGCAAAACAGGCACTCTTGCACTATGATGCAAAGGTGCCTGCATTGGCGCACGGCGGCCTATTGTACGCCAGCGCAAGGGAAAAGGACAGGTATGCGCCGTATCTAATATACTGCGCATTCTTGCCCTTTTCTTTTGCAGTAGGGCAGCGCAGCAGCAGGGCCTGCCGCGCTGCCCTATGGCAAAAGAAACATCAACGCGACCCTCAGCTTATTTAGGCTACAGTTGTATTTGTCCTAACACTGAGAAAACTATTTTTTATCTGCGCCATAGATTAGCAAAGAAAATTATGAACACTAAAGTGACAGCTCTATAGTTCAGTATTCGATCTTACACTCCAACTGTGGTACTGTACACCAATCAGAAAACGCACTTAGCTCAAAGGATTTTTGGAACTACATCGCCACTGAAAGATCCACTTGATATCCTTCAAGATTTTACAGTTCCTCCGTCACTATATTCACAAACTACTCATTCCCATCTCTGCATTTTTCAGCCTCCCGTCGCTCTGTATAAAGCATGCGAAAGGATGTTTCCTGCAACCGGTCCCTTTCAACACCAGTTCAATGCTAGAGGAGACATGGCTCTTCCACTTAATCCAGCTCATCCATTGCTTTCCCCTCTGAGCCTGGGGGCTTTCCTTGCTCAGTGTGTGCAATGATCATTTGCCCTCCATCCACATTTAGATCTCTAGTCAGTCAACCTCTTGCAACGACTCCATTCTGTTGTGTTACAAATGCCTCTGTGGCCAGTGGCACAGTGCCCCCAGAGTTTAGTCGAAATCTGGTCCGACCTCCGCTCAAGCAGGTCGTTTTTATCTCTGTGATGTGTCAAAAATAGATCTATATTGATTCTCTCCTTCCCATCCATGTTTCTGAAAAAAGGGATCTATAGAAGACCTTGATCCATTTATTGCAGCCAATAACATACTGGATTTCTTTCATTTTACCTTGTGCCAATGAGAGGCACTGTGATTGCATCAGAACTGGACAATTTCATTAGGCCAAATGAGAACTACAGCGTGGCTGTTTAGATATCTGTGGAGCCTTTGATACAGTGAATATTTGTATCCAGATATGTTACTTTTTCCCTATTGACACCTGCCATATCATCTCAATATGAATTATTAACAGGGGTCCCAATTCACTGGAAATTCTACCATCAGATCGCATTCAGGTTCCCAGATGGGTCAGGTATTTTCCCGCTTTCAGTTCATAATTTCACAGATGACCTTTCAGCTGTTGGCTGGTGTTACCTAACCCATCACAACATATTTTGAAAACAAACCTCAACCTTTGCATGACCTTAAACCTGGGTGACTAAAATATTTTCAAAGAAGGATCCTACAAACCTAGATGTCCCTATCACAGGTAACAATCCTTGTACTTGAAATCCTGTCTGCTGGTTTATCACCCTGAGTTGTTCCCAAGACAATTGGCCTAGATAACAACCTGGGGATAATCATTTATCAAAATCATTGCTTGTTTATTATTTATTTATTTATAGGTTTTATATAGCACTAGCTAGACCTGAAGGTACCAGAGCACTTTACATTGTTGTGAGTAAGACAATAATCAAGTCGCTGAGCATATGATGCGAGACATGTTAGATACAGGTGCACACAAAAACATATACAAGGAAAAAATGGTTAGGCAATGAGGGTGGTAACCGTAAGTGGTCAATTAGCACAGTTTAGGTTAAGGGAGAGAGAGACATAATAGACATAATAGACAGTAAAAGCTTGTCCACCAGTAAATAGCTGTTACAAATGCAGTCTTATTAACTTAGTGATGCTGTGCTAATAATTATAAATCCTGATTCACGCATATTTCAAAGATGGAAATCTGCACAACATAGATTTGAATGTACTATTTTTTCCCACCTTCAAGGTGCCTTTGCAAAATGAATTGTGAATACGCTAGAGGGCATTTGCTGTGGAAGCTTTAGTGCTGTCCAAGTTATGTTATGCAAGGCAGCAGGCCCTGGTCTGACTAAATAAGTAAACGTGTGCGCACAGTTTGCAGACTACCGCTACATAATTAGCCCATGGCATATAGAACACTGTAGCTGTGTAAACATTTTAGTGGCATTAAGACATATTACTGACCCTTGATTCCTGTTCTGGATTACAGTGTCACCACACTGTAAGTTACTATCCATAATACAACACCATTTTCATAGAAAAGGAATTAACGTGGCCCTTTCTGCAGCGCCATCCCCAAATGTTTTGTCTTGCAGCCTCTTGTTTTTGCTGACTTCATTTCTGTTGGCTTTAGGACTCTGAACACTTTACCACTGCTAACCAGTGCTAAAGTGCTTGTGCTCACTCCTTTAAACATGGGAACATTGATTTACACCCAATCAGGATATTTAATTTACTTGTAAGTCTCTAATAAAGTGGTACTACATGTACCCAGGTGTTGTAAATTAAATGCTACTAGTGACCTGCAGCAAGCATTGATCCAGCCACTCAAGTATGCATTTTAACATGTCTCAGGCCTGTCATTGCATCCTGTGTGTGCAGTTTTAAAACTGCCATTTCACCCTGGCAAAATGAACCATTTCCCAGGTTTTAGCGTTCCTTTTGAATACATAGAAGTTACCCCAAAGGAAGGCCCGAACAGCCATGGAGTAGAGTGCAGTGTATTTAAAACTATAGATATGTACTTTTGAGTTTTTCAAGTTCTGGTTGTGCAAACTCCTACATTCTTTTATACTACTGCGAGGCCTACCTCTCCCATAGGAAAACATTGGGTTAACTTACAATCGCAGTTGGCATAACTCACGGGTGAGGGTGCGGGGGGTCCTGCGGGAGGAAGGGTTTAATTTTAAATAAATTTAACAAAATGTTAACTTACTTTCGAAGTCAGATCCAGTAGGGTCCTGTATCGTCCCACGTCCTCTCCTCCAGACTGGAAGCAGGCAGCCTCCCTCCCCTCTCCTAAGCCAACCACAACATTGCAATGGCAGCGTTGTGATTGTCTGGGACGCTGACAGCACAGGTGTCTATGGGGATGCCAGTTTCTCCATGTAGCCCACATGGAGAAAAGGGCATTGTGCAAATGACTGGTGTGGTCTGCCCTGGGGCTGACCAAACAGTCAGCACCCACAATAGTGGGTAAGCCACTCCTCCCCTGCCCTGGAGCAGGACCTCCCACCAGCTTGCCCCCTACCAAACCCTTCGGCTTTCTCGCAGAGCGAGAAGCAGAAACATAAAATGGTATTTATAATACCATTTTATGTTTCCGCTTCTCACACTGTGAGAAAGCAGTGGGGTGACGTTCCTCCGCCCACATGGGGGAGCCACCCCTGTTAACTTATTTCATTTTATAAGTGATAACTTTCAATTGAGAGCAGGTAGGACTGTTGGGTTTGGTTTCTAAAGAATTGCAATTTAAACTCTTCCTTAAAGATGAAGTCGAATTTTAAGTCACAGTTCTGAAATGTCACTTTTAAAAAGTTGGCATTTTCTTATCCTAACCTTTTGTTACCTACAGCCTACAGCCTGCATCTTGGGGCACATGGCTGAGTGCAGCTGGTGTTGGTCTTTGTGTATTGCTCCCAGACAGTGAGACAAACGGAAATAGGTTTTGGCAGGATGGGCCACTTCTGACTTAATGAGGGGGAGGAGCTGTCACCCATCACACTTGCATATCACAAAAACTCTGCCTGAGGGCACTCTCAATATTTTTGACACTAGTCTTTTGAGACCACAGACAAGCAGGTGTCTTGATAGGGAGGCAGGAAATTCCAGACACCTCTGGGAGTGGAAACCTCCATAATCATCTCCTACTTCAAAGTGGGCACCAGGCATAAATAATAGACCCTCAAACTCAACTCTTCGGTACACCTCTGGACTTGTGGAAGACTCAGAAGGACTGCTGTGCTACTCTGCAAGAAAGACTGGTACTATGTGCCCTACTGCTCTGCTATCTGCTGCCCTTCTGCCTGAGTGAAGGACTGAACCTTCATCTTGATCCCAGGACCACAAGAGGCCTGCCCTGCTGTTTGAGCCCTGTTACACTGCTTTAACCCAGGACTACCATAGTGACTCCATGGACTAGTTGGCTGGCCTCTTGATCCGAGCTCCAATGCCAGAAAAGGCTCCAAACACCTTGAACCCAGCACCTGGATTATGTTTGCTGTGAGTCCTACCCCCCAAGTGGTGCCACCCTGGCCTGGAAGTGGTGAGAGTTCAAATGCAAAACGTAGAACTTAGATTATTTTTGACTAGAAAGGTGCATTGCTGGTCGGCCTGACTTCGCAGCAGCTCCCGCTGCATTCTTCTCTGCAGCAGCAAATCCTGTTCAGTGGCTCCTCTGAGAATGTTTATCCGGCCTCGTGGAGCACTTGTCAGTTCAGCTTCACCCCACTGGAGATCTTCAACTTCCCAAAAAAAGACTACGTTCGAATGAAGGACTCTTCAATGCGACTTTGGCCTGTAGAGCCCTAATACAGCCTCCTCCTCCTCGGACAGAGCCAGCTGCCTTGCCCCACTGAACTTTACTTTCTCAGACATTTTTCTACAAAATGTCTTCTATGTCTAAAGGAAGCCAACTACCTGGCCTAATCCACTTCTTGTATCCGAACCACTCTCTGTCATGATCGGCCATATTTTTTTATTTTGACATGGTCTCACATGACTAGGTGTCCCCAGTTGGGGCTTTAATCTTTTAGGTGCTAATTTTAACCTTTAGATTAAAAAAATTCTTAACTTCGGTTCTACTGATTGTATTTTTGTTGTTGTGTCAAATAATTAATTACAATATATTCTATCTTTCTTAATTGGCGTTTTTTTTCATGTGTTGTGTTCTTACATTATCTCTGCTTGTATGCTACATAATAACCTTACACACTGCCTCTAAGTGAAGCCTTACTGCTTTTGTGCCATCTACCAGAGGGTTAAGCACAGGTTAATTTAGTAACTCTAGTGGTTACACTGACAGGGATTGTGCCTGTTGCCTGAGTAGGGTTTGCACCCCACTCAACCAACAATCCAATTTCTCACAGTTCCTATTTGGGACAAATTTCAGCAGTCCAGAAGACCATGCTGCCAAAGCTATTATACATGTTTTATCCCTTCCCCTCATGAATGCCACTGTCTCTTTAGAAACATAGAAAGACCAATAAAGGACCATGTAAGGGGGCAGATGCCATGGCACAGGTCCAAACAGAGCACAGGGAGTTAATGGGGTCTTGAGACTGAAATCTCAAGAAGTGCTGGACAGAGTTTCACACTAGGATTTGACATACACAGTAGCATGGTGATGCCCTGGAATTCCATTACTGATTGTACCTTCTTACCTGACTTGTAGCAGTGTGCATGTGCCAGACATTGTGCATCTGCCATGCTCTCCCATAAAGAAGTTTAAAAAGAAATGGAACAAACAGATGCAGGGAGCAGGGGACTGGAGACGGGTTAAATAGGTAATGCAGGGGAGGGGTATAAGGAGGGCAGCTGTCATTTCCTTTGCATACAAAAGTAAAAAATAAATACATACATAAATAAATTGACTTGGGTTCAGAAAGCAATTAAAGTGATTCATACACAGAGAGTACTAAAAGCAAAAAAAAAAAAAAGAATCCCCTAAGCAGTCAAAAAATAAAGGTCAACCCATCAGAAATATAATAAATATAACAAGGATATAGGAGAGGGTAATGCAAAAGAATAGAGTAGAAAGCCATTGAATAGGAGCATAGAACACAGATAGACAAGACGGCCTTCCAAACGTGAGCAACTGGAAAGTTCAGTTCTTGCAAGAACTGCATACCAGAAACAGCTCTGGTCAGATGGTGAGCTAGAATGTCTTCTCACCAGGAACACTGTATATTGTATTGTAACCATAGGTCTTCAGCAGCAGCTGTCTTTCTTTCCAGCAGATTCATAAAGAGCAGATGTGGACTGGAAATATTTAATGTCTAAGTTTAATGTTGAACTGCTAGAGTTCAGTGCAAGAGAGCACGAGGCTCTAAATATTTTACTTACTACATCATATAAATCACAGAGCTGATGTTAACATTGTATTACACGAAACTGCTTAACATATTTTGAACAAATTATAAATTACTTATTAGTAGCTTTATTTTTCAAAGAGCTGATGTGTCATTCATGATAGTTATCTCTAACATGAAGGTTGCCTGCAAAACTGGGAAATAGAGAACAATAATTGCAGGGGAGGGGCGTTAGCAGGATGCTAAAGCAAGATGGCATCCTAGAAGTTAGTTCCCACCAAGGCCAACCAAATCCGGCAATTATCCTTTCAACTAAGGGGAACCCAGCCATCCTTAGAAGCAGTTTGTACATGGAAGGGACTTGAGTAGTTGCATTCATTAATAAGAAATTCACCAAGAGCGTTCGCAGCACACTAAATCAGATCAGACCCAATCCCCCATTATTAGACCTGGCACCTTGGCGTGGGTATCCCTTCCATTTTTGCTGTTGCCTCATCTGTTTTTTCTGGTGTTAGATGCTTTCGGCACTGTGCCACTGCTGTCCAGTGCCACAGTGCAAGTGCTCCCTATTGTAAATTGATGTATGAATTAGTGATTCCATGAGTGGTTGGTTTGGTTTACCTGTCAGAACCTACTACAGTGCACCAGGAGTGCCCACGGCTGGTAATCCAAATACTGCTGGTGGGCTTGCAGCACTGGTTGTGCCACCCACAGAGGCAGCCTGTAAAAGTGTGTCTAAGGCCTGCCATTGCAGAGCCTGCGTGCAGTCTAGTACTGCCATGCTCACTGGACAAGTGCACCTACTTGCAAGTCCCTAAACCTTCCATTTTCTTCATATCAGACACTCCTATTGTAGGCCCAAGGGCAGGGTGCATTGTAAGTATAAAGTAGGACATGCCCTGGTGTGTGTGGCATGTTCTAATAGTGAAATACAGCCATTTTCGTTTTTCACTATTGTAAGGCTACCTGTTCTCCATAGGCCAGAATGGGCAGTTTGATTATTACATCCTATAATGCTAACTGACTCAGGGAACATGGTAGAAATTCGAATTTAGTATGCCTGAACTCAGAATGATAAAATACATATTTGAGTGAAGTTGGTTTTAACATTCTGTGTTTGAAAATCCCACTTTTAGAAAGTAGGTATTTTCTTGTCTAACCATCCAAACCTGCCTCTGCTAGGCTGCGTATTCCTTGTCTGGAGTTTGAGTGACAGGGGCTGGGGGATTGCAGGAGACAGGGTGAGTCAGCAGAGGGCTGAATAGAGAGATCTGCATCTAGATGGGTAAGAGGAGTTGTACCTGGGACCTGAATAGGGTTGTGTCTTCCCTCCACAATTCGGGCTCCACCTCCTGTGGTGCGTCTGATGTCTCTGCCCTGCACTCTGAAAGGAATGAAGGAGTCATGTAAACAAAGTGCTTCAGAACTGGTTTGGACTAGGCAAAGGCCTCTCTGCCTTCAGAGAACAAAGAGAAACTTGGTATAAACATTGGGACCCAAACCCAAGATCTTTAGATTACTTTGGGAAACAAGAAGAAACCTTTGCTGAGAAGTGGAACCAGAAACAACTTAGGAGAGACTATCCCTAAGCTGAAGTGCTACATGGTGGATTGGCCTGCAGTGGTTGCCTGACTGCCAAAGAAAGGAGAAAGGACTTTGTGTGCATTTTCATTCAACTTGTGAAGGATCTCCAAGGGCTTGGAAAAGAGCTTGCCTCCTGCTGAAGTCTCAGGGACAACAGACTTCACCCACCAGCTCCCCAAGAGTTATTTTAAAGTGCCTGCTGTTGTGCTGGACTTTTTGAGGACTTGTGTGTCGCAAGGGGCTGGAAGCGTGACTCAAGAACAATAGGCGTGTCGCCGAACTACCGCTGCCGCTTCACGACACAAAGCGCCTCGCATCATAGGAGAAGAGGATCGACGTCGCCACAGACGCCGCGGCATCTTAGGGAAGCGTGTCGCAGAAGAATCGTTGAGTCAACGCAGGTCCCCCGAAGCGCCTCGCATCGCCAGGAGGATAGGATCGAAGTCACCGCAGATGCCGCCACATCACTGGGTAGCGTGCCACAGGGCCTGTCGCGGCTCATCGAAGGAGAAGAGGATCGACGTTGCCGCAGACGCTGCCACATCAACGGTAAGAGTGTCGCAACGCCTGTCGCGGCTCGCGTCGTTGTGTAAGCAACTCGCATCGCCAGGGGAGAGGATCGACGTTGCCGCAGACACCGCCGCATCATTGGGAAGCGTGTCGCAGGGCCTGTCGCAGCACGCTTCACCAGAGAAGAGGATCGATGTCGCATCAGGCACCGCCGCATCACCGGGAAGAGTGTTGCATCAAGAAGAAAGCACCATTTTTGTTTATTTGTACCGGATCTTCAAAGCATCACCATCTTTGCAACACTTTCGTTGTCCTGCGTGTCGCATCTAAGGTACATTGAACTCTGAGTTTTGCATTCACCATCTTAAGAGAACTAAGATAAATTCTACCATTTTAAAGTAACAGCAATGTGGATTTTTGTCGTTTATGGTCTTGTGTTAAATCTATATAAAGAATACGTATTTTTGATATGAAACTTGTGTGGTGTCCATTTGTAGTGTTGGCAGTTTATTACTGTATGTGTTCACAAATGCTCTGCTCACTGCCTCTGAGATAAGCCTGTCTGCTCGTGCGAAGCTACCAAGGGGTTGAGTAGGGGTTATTTTAGGAGTGTACCCCCTTACCCTGAATAGACACAAGGGTCCCTATTTGTCACAGGTACCTACCTATGCCAACTAGAGACCCCCAAATCTAACATTGGTGGCAGCGGTGGGATTCTGGACTTGCATTTGTGACTCATGTACAGTGATAACTACTAGTGAGTGCAGATCAAAACGAAACCACATACTTTTGTTAGATTGTTTTTTCTGGGACTGTGTATTTTTGAAAATAACTGCCAAGTTTAACCACCATGGAGAAAAAGCATCCATAGCATCTGTTGAGCTTGATTGGGAAGAGGAGAGACTAGAATGCTACACTGTTAACCAGCTCAAGCACTTCTGCAGGAGGTTCAAAGTTTCTACAACCGGTATCTCCAGAAAGGAGGTTTTCCAAAAGACGCTGAGGGCCTGGTTTGAAGCAAGGAGCACCCCTGAGCATGTGGAGGGGGCAGATAATGCAGATGAGTTGTTAGGTGGGCCATTGGGTCCATGAGGGAGGATAGTAGCCTCCCCAACAGGTAGCAGTGTTTCTGCCAGAGGCCTGTCCCCAGAAGAGCTGGCGGACAGGAAAGAAAACAGGATGCATGAGATGGAGCTGGCCAAGCTCAAGTTGGGTGGGCAACTGGAGTTAGAAAATAGAAAACTGGCCCTAGAGGAAAAGAAAATGCAGTTGGATCATGAGAAAAGTGTGAGGGAGTTGGAATTGAAAGCCAGGAGCTTAGAGATTGCTCCCTCTGGTGGCAGCACACCGTCATTGCCTGTGGAATCTAGAGTGTATATTCCCAAAGATGTGGTGAAAGAATTTTTTAAGAATGATGATATTGGGCAGTGGTTCAAGGCCTATGAGGTAGCCATGTCTTCCCACCGGGTCCCTGAGAAGGATTGGGGAGCGGGGTTGTGGGGGAGGCTCCTTAGTGAGGGGCGGGACACACTGTTAGACTTGCCTTCTGAAGTCTACAATTCATATCCCCACATGAAAGATGCATTAATGTCCAGGTATGGTTTAACTCCTGAATTTTACAGAGAGAGGTTCAGGGGTTGCAAGAAGATAGAGAACAGTACCTGGGTGGAATATGTCACTTTTTTCTGCAGAGCATTGGATGGTTGGGTGAAGGGTAGCAAAGTTGATGAGTTTCAGGGGCTTCTTGATATATTGCATGGGAGCACTTGTCCAGTAATTGTTTTCCAGAGCTACACCTGCACCTGATTGATAGTAGGCTGACTAATCCTAGGAAGCTTGCTGAAGAGGCGGACCACTGTGTCAGTACCAGGGTCCACAAGGGTCGTGTGGGAGATTCAGCCAAGAGTGGGCATGGTCCCCAGCAGAAGAGTGGGGGGGACAAGGGTAAACAGAGGGAGTTCCAGAGAAAGCCCCAAAGTAATCCCCAAGGGAACCAAGGTAAAGGTTCCCAGCCTCCCCAACCGAAACCATCAGGGGCCCGACAGGTGTACCTGTTCAAGGGGGACCCCTGAGATGCTACAAATGTGGGAACCTGGGTCATAAAACGAATGATCCCAGGTGCCGCTAGTTTGTGAAGACAGCACCCCCCTGGTGCTGCCCCCCGGCAGATGGCTAGTGTAGCCCTGGGTGAGGAGATGGGTGCCCAAGGTGGGTGGGGGCCAGCAGAGATGTCCCTTGTCTCTTTAGGAGACTGTGAGATGGTCCCTAGGACCCAACTACCTGAAAACACTAAGAAATACAGGCAGTGGGTGACCATCAAAGGCCATAGAGTGGAGGCTCTTAGAGATACAGGAGCCAGTGTGACAGCTGTTTAGTGTCACCTGGTATCTCAAGAGCAGGTTGTCCCCAATGCATTCTATTCGGTTGTTGCCGCTGACAACACAGAGGGCGACTGCAAGGTGGCTCAGGTTCCCTTTGAGTGGGGGGGGTCTCTGGTACTTTTCAGGTAGCTGTGAGGCCCACCATGCCTGTTGACTGTTTGCTAGAGAACGATCTGGAGAGCTCACCTTGGGCAAAGGTGGAACGGAGTGCTCATTTGGAAATGTTGGGTCTGCATGACTGGGCGTGTGTCACCACACGGTCCATGGCAGCCAGTAGGGGTTCTCAAGAGGACCTGGAGCCTGAGAAGGGGGCCCAGCTACCTGCCTTAGAGAGAAAAGGCAGGGGGTGTGGGAAACCGGCCCCCGAAAGTCCCACGGTCCAGGAGGAAGCAGACCCTGAGGGGGATGCTCTGGAGCCTACAGGGGAACAGGTATCTGAACTGGCAGACCTGCCTGAGCTGACCCAGTGGCAGCAAGAAGGAGGACCCTCCAGGGAGGAGTATTGTGAGGAGCAGAACAATTGCCCTTCTCTTGTGGGTCTGCGGCATCAGGCTGCAGACCAGGCAGCAGGTGATCAGTCTGGGTCACATTGGGTCTACTGGGAGAATGGTCTCCTGTATTCTGAGCCTAAGGTTGCTGAGCCTGGGTCAGACCGTGTGCTGGTGGTACCCCAGTGCTTCAGAGCCTTTCTACTGGGGCTGGCTCATGATGTGCCATTGGCAGGACATTTGGGGCAGGACAAGACCTTTGAGAGGCTTGTCACCCACTTTTATTGGCCCCAAATGCGCAAAAGTTCAGACACTCACTGCAGGACATGTCAGACTTGCCAGGCATGTGGAAAGAGTGGGAGGAAGCGCAAGGCGCCTCTCCAGCCATTACCTGTGGTCAGCAGCCCCTTTGAACAGGTGGGTATTGACATTGTGGGGCCACTGGACCCCAAGACAGCCATGGGCAACAGGTTCATCCTGGTCTTGGTGGACCATGCCACCCGGTACCCGGAAGCCATACCTCTGAGGACAGTGACGGCCCCCATGGTGGGACGAGCACAGATGGGAATTTTCTCCAGAGTGGGATTCCCTCGCGAGGTAGTGTCTGACTGAGAAACTAACTTCATTTCCAAGTATATGAAGTCCCTGTGGCAGGAGTGTGGGGTAACCTACAAGTGTACAACTCCTTACCACCCCCAAGGAAATGGATAGGTTGTAAGGTTCAACCGAACCCTGAAAGGCATGATTATGGGTCTTGAGGAATCTATGAGGGGTAAGTGGGACGTTCTCTTAGCATGCCTACTCTTTGCGTACCGTGAGATGCCACAGAAATCTCTAGGGTTCAGCCCCTTTGAGCTTCTCTATGGACACCCAGTGAGAGGACCTCTAAGTTTGGTCAAAGAAGGCTGGGAGCAATCTACCAGGAAACCTCCCCAGGATGTATATAGCTACATGCTGGTCTTTAGGAACCAAACTAGGCGTTTCAGGCAACTCTCTGAGGTGAATCTGGAAGTCAGCCAGGAGGAGATGAAGCGGTGGTACAACCAGAATGCCACTCTGGTAGAGCTTCAGCCTGGTCAGAAAGTGTGGGTCATGGCCCCAGTGGAGCCCTGCACACTCCAGGATAAGTGGACCGGATCATTTGAGGTTTTGGAGCACAAAAGTCTGGTTACCTACTTGGTGGGCTTGCGGTCTCCCAGGAACCCCTTGAGGGTCCTGCATGTCAACCGCCTGAAGCCCCACTTTGAGAGGTCCCAAGTGGGCATGCTCTTAGCGACAGATGGTGGAATGGAGAAGGAGACTGAGCCTCTTCCAGATCTCCTGTCGGCGACAGAGCAAGATGGGTCAGTGGATGGTGTCAACCTCTCTTCCACCCTGACCCCTGAGCAACAGAATGACTGCCGCCAGTTGCTGGGACAGTTTTCTGATCTGTTCTCCCTGATTCCTGGTGTCACTGATTGGTGCGTCCATGATGTGGACACTGGGGATAGCACACCTGTGAGGCACAAAACCTACAGGGTGACTGACAGGGTGAGAGCTTGCATCAAGGAGGAGGTCTCCAAGATGCTTGCGTTAGGGATGATTGAGTCCTCTAACAGTCCTTGGGCCAGCCCAGTGGTCTCGGTCCCAAAGGCTGCCGCACCGGGTGCCACACCAGAACTCCGGTGCTGTGTGGACTACCGAGCGCTCAATTCAGTCACCAGAACTGACGCGCACCCCATCCCCAGAGCTGATGAGCTCATAGATCGGCTAGGGGTTGCACGGTACCTCAGCACATATGACTTAACGTCTGGGTACTGGCAGATCGCCTTGACTGATGGGGCAAGAGAGAGGTCAGCATTCTCCACACCAGATGGGCACTACCAGTTTCGGGTCATGCCCTTTGAGATGAAGAATGCCACTGCCACCTTTCAGAGGTTTGTCAACCAGGTGTTGGCTGGACTGGACGAGTTCAGTGCCGCCTACCTGGATGACATCGCAGTGTTCAGCGCCAGTTGGGAAGAACATCTGCGCCACCTCTGGGAAGTGTTGATGGCACTGCGGAGGGCAGGCCTCACGATCAAGACGAGTAAGTGCCAGATCGGGCAGGGTTCCGTGGTGTACTTGGGACACCAGGTTGGGAGTGGCTAGGTGGCGCCCCTGCAGCCCAAGATTGAAACCATCCTGGCTTGAGAGCCACCCGAAACCCAGACAGAGGTGAGAGCCTTTTCAGGACTCACAGGTTACTACAGGAGGTTTGTTAAGGGGTATGGCAACATTGTTGCACCCTTGACCGCGCTGACTTCCAGGAAGTAGCCTAAGGGAGTGATTTGGACGCCTGTCGAAAAGCTTTTGAGGCCCTAAAAAATGCTATGTGCACAGCGCCCGTGCACCTGGAACCCAACTTCTCCAGAGAGTTCATAGTACAAACAGACGCTTCAGAGCATGGTGTGGGGGCTGATTTGGGACAGGTGAATGAGGAGGGCCTGGATCAACCCGTAGCCTTCATCAGTAGGAGGTTACTTCCACGGGAACAGAGGTGGAGTGCTATTGAGCGTGAGGCATTTGCTGTGGTCTGGGCACTAAAGAAGCTAAGACCATACCTGTTTGGGACTCACTTCTGGGTTCAGACAGACCACAGGCCCCTCAGATGGTTGATGCAGATGAGGGGTGAGAATCCAAAGCTGTTGAGTTGGTCCATTTCCCTACAGGGGATGGATTTCACAGTGGAACACCGCCCTGGTACATAAAACGCCAACGCTGATGGTCTGTCCAGATTTTTCTGCCTTAGTGGTGAGAACTCCCAGGAGGTAGGGTAGTTCTCCCCACATTACAGCTGGAGGGGACCTGGCACCTTGGCGTGGATCTCCCTTCCATTTTTGCTGTTGCCTCATTAGTTTTTTTCTGGTGTTAGATGCTTTGGGCACTGTGCCACTGCTATTCAGTGCCACAGTGCAAGTGCTCCCTTTGGGAAATTGATGTATGGATGAGTGATTCCATGATTGGCTGGTTTGGTTTACATGTCAGACCCTAGTACAGTGCACTGAGTGTGCCCAGGGCTTGTAAACCGAATGCTGCTGGTGGGCTTGCAGCATGGGTTGTGCCACCCACAGAAGCAGCCTGTAAAGTGTGTCTAAGGTCTGCCATTGCAGAGCCTGCGTGCAGTTTGGTACTGCCATGTTGACTGGGCAAATGCACCCACTTGCCAGTCCCTAAACCTTCCCTTTTCTTCATTTCAGACACCCCTATGGTAGGCCCAAGGGCAGGGTGCATTGTAAGTATAAAGTAGGACATGCCCTGGTGTGTGTGGCATGTTCTAATAGTGAATTACAGCCATTTTCGATTTTTCACTATTGCAAGGCTACCTGTTCTCCATAGGCCAGAATGGGCAGTTTGATTATTACATCCTATAATCCTAACTGACTCAGGGAACATGGTAGAAATTCGAATTTAGTATGCCTGAACTGAGAATGATAAAATACATCTTTTAGTGAAGTTGGTTTTATCATTCTGTGTTTGAAAATACCACTTTTAGAAAGTAGGTATTTTGTTGCCTAACTATCCAAGCCTGCCTCTGCTAGGTTGTGTATTCCTTGTCTGGAGTTTGAGTGATAGGGGCTGGGGGATTCCAGGAGACAGAGTGAGTCAGCACAGGGCTGAATAGAGAGATCTGCATGTAGATGGGTGGGAGGAGTTGCACCTAGGACCTGAATAGGGCTGTGCCTTCCCTCCACAATGCTGGCTCAGTCTCAGGGAAACACAGACTTCACCAACCAGCTCCCCAAAAGTTCTTTTGCAGTGCCTGCTGCTGTGCGGGGCCTTCTGAGGGACTGCGTGTCACAAGGAGCTGGAAGCACGAGTCACGAAGAAGAAGCACGTCGCCACCTCAGCCGCTGTCGTCGCATCACTGGAGAAGGGTGTCACCGCTGCCGCTGTCGCATCGCCGAAGCGTCTTGCATCACCGGAGAAGAGTGTTGCCGTCGCATCAGACACCGTTGCATCACCGGAGAAGCGTGTCGCTGGGCCTGTCGCGGCTCAAAAGAATCGTTGAGTCGCCGTACGGCCACCGGGCGTACACATATCTTGTCGCAACAAGAAGAAGACGCCATTTTTGTTTCATTGCACCGAATCTTCATCGCATAAAGTGGCGATAATTTTAACGCCGTCCTTGATAATATGCCCCATGGTGTCTTAGTAGATGTGGGCAATTCCCTGATTAGTTGCTAGCAGAAGGAGCACACGAAAAAAGAATAATATTCCAGTTTTGATATTGTGCTTTGTCTTGCGCTGGAAGTGGGGGGTTTTGAAGTTCTGCTATACGTGGTTTTGAAAAGCATTTACTTCATCATATTGCCTTCCGTACCTTGCTATGGATGGCATGTAATGTTCTGAGCATTTTTAAAGGGTTTACCAGATAATGGCACGTTGTCACTGCAGTACCTGTCAGTTAAGCTTGCAATGTAAGCGCGGACGTTATAGAGGACTGCAAGATGTATACATTTCACGAGTACGGTGGATGTATTAGCCACAGCACATGATTGAGGTTTCCTGTCACTAAGGAAAAAACACTCTTGCTAATTTCTACCCTTGTTTCCTGTATAGCTTAATTCTGGGTTGTTAGGGTGTCTGAAAAATGTATGATGAGAGAAAATCTAATGTCGGTGGCCAGGATGTGAAGTAGTTATTTGTTTCAATCAGAAACCCTACCATGGGAACTGTCTAATCTAACAAGATGGCTGAGATTTGCTGTGGGTTATGAAATAGGAAGGTACTAACACAATGCTGTTTGACACAATGTAATACTTGTGATGGAATGTACAATTAATTAAATATACAAGCTTTAAAGATGTCAACTATGTGGCTTTGTGGTGAAATAAAGGTTTGACTTAAATTCTACATAGAGAACACTGGTTGTGGTTATAGCAGGGCACTAAAAATATATTATGTCAGACTAAATGTATTTCAATTAAATGCATATTTTCCCGAGTTGATGATAAAAGGTGTATTTCTATTTCAACATGGAGGCAAATATTATCCTTCTCTGTCTTAAAACCTTCTCTTGGACAGGCTTTTTACTCACCTTTCATGCAACAGACTGAAAGACCTCGTTGAGGACATACCGCGTCTGATAATGCTGCTCGGGATCATTCTCCCTGGGAAACCTGACATAAGGAGTGAAGTCTCTCAACAAATATCCCAAATCAAGGCAGGTTTATTGAAAAAAACACAATCACCTTCGAAGTTGCCGCCTATGAAAGAAGTTAGAATCTCAGTTGTTGGCTAAAATAATTGACATAACGTTTATTATGATCTTATCAGTAGATGTAGCTTGTTTGTGAAGTAATTATTGCCACTCAATTGTGGTTCTTTAAGAATGCAAGCACAATATTAGCTCCTGTGCTTGCAATACAACTATGATTTTCTTCCCACAAAGCAGTGTGTCAGTTCAATTCAATATTCAGCCAAGTGTCAAAGCTGCCAGAGCCTTTCTGGCAGAGCACCAGAAGCTAACAATTTGAAGCTCTCAGTCGAGCTTCTTTCTCACCCTCAGGATGAGCTTGCAATTAATTTCAAAATTGCAAATATTGTTCAGAAATGTGACCAAAATCTATTTTCACACATCATAATGTGATTTCAAACGTAGTTAGCTGTCTATACTACCAAAGTGAAAACAACTTCAGCGATATTTCTATCTGGAAGAACATATGGTTATTTGAAAGGCATGACATGAATCATTTGACCAAGTCTGGCAAATAGATTATTCTAAAACGAGTTCCAGCGCTGAATATAATACTTCTGCATTTGACTACTGTTGTGACTTAAGTGTTGCCATACCTTTTCCCTTAGCTCTCCTTCCCTACTGCTCAGCCAAGGTGAGTGCTGGAGTGCTTGGTGATGAGTGGAATGCTGAATGCTTGGTGATGTCATAGAATGCATCTGCGCCTGGTGGAGTGTCAGTTGGAGTGGGCAGGCGGAGCAGCAGGGAGACAGCTCCTGGTGGCGTTATCTGTTATCATCTACTCACTTAGCTACTAACCTGGAACTTACTTTGGGGCATATTATCAAGGTCCGGAGTTAAAATGTTCGCCTCTTTATCGGCAGAAAACTGCTGCTAAAGCGGCGATAATGGGCTTGAATATGCCGATGTGAATTCCCATAGAAGCCCATGTTCTGGTGTCAACATGGGCTTCTATGGGAATTCACATCGGCATATTATCAAGCCCATTATCGCCACTTTAGCGGCAGTTTTCTGCCGATAAAGCGGCGATCATTTTAACGCCGGACCTTGATAATATGCCCCTTAGTAACTAAGCGTACATAACCCATTTTGCAGAATATACATATTGGCCAATGGACCTTTGTATTACAACAACTACAAAGTTTAACGCCAGAGGAGGTGAACCATTGTCCACAACGGGAGAAAAAATTGTGGTTCACTTCGGAGGGTCCAAAGGGAAAGACATCCTAATCCAAACTGATTCCAGACAATTTAGGATTGGAAAAAATCCAACACGTTTTAAACACTAGACAACCAATACTACAACTGTATAATATACATGAAATTAAACATTTACATTTTTTGTCAGTGTATACATTTTGACACATATCATTAACTGCCACCAGTTGTAATGGAAAACCATATTTATTGTGGTGTGTGGCCCTATAACATTGTCAGTAGTCATTTTCTGTGCAAGGATAAAGCAGCACAATGACGTTTGATTGGAAAATGTTAGATTTGATTTATTTTATTAATTGCGGCTCTTCATTTACATCCATGAGAAAAAATTAGCTTTGAATAATTGGATCATTTATGAAAATTCATGAAACAAGCACAGATATCAGCACCTCAACCTACTATTCATTTGAATCAGAAGAAAAAGGGAACGAGTGACTATAGGACTTAAGGATTCATCCAACAGGAAAAGGTGATCAGCATTACAATATATATTTAGACAAATCTAGAGAATAAGAGGAATATATAATCTTAAACATAGTATGCAATCAACCCAGATCAAGAATATTTACCGTTCTTTTCACTTAAATTGCATCGTAGACAGGTGTAAGTTACTTATATAGTGTAAATGGTTAGTTGGGGCCAGAGTTCCTCTAAGTGACTGTCTGAATTTGGAGATCGACCTGATATTTTGTAGAAGGAGGGGGATTAAAGTAAGTAAGTCAACAGGAGGTTGCCTAGTGGCTGGTTTAATGGGTTGATAGGGAAAGAGGCAGGAGAAAAAGATATTTAAGGGATAATTCATAGTTATTTTAAATGAAGAAGGTAACATCTTCAGAGATTCAGTACCAAAAAGTGGCTAAACAGGGCCACAAGAGTAAACTCTGCTCTAGGTTGGTATTTTCTCTTGACAATGCTAGCAGCGATCAAACATCTGAGGGCAGACTTTAAAAAGTTTATACGGAGTACATAGTGTTCTCTTCAGAACAAAAAGAACAGACAGCCTATATTATGGAGGATGATTTGGTGCAGTGGCTAGCTCTTTTCCAGATTAATTTGATTACAGGTGATAGTAGTGGAATATTGAGTGATGTAGCACATTAATCAAGGTGGTCAGACGTCATGAGTTCAGCATGGTGATCCCTATTTTTTGGAATATTACAATGGTTGAAGAGTCGATTTGGTTGTTGATCAGACCAAAGGTAGAAATTCACGTTACATTTTATTTGTAAACATTTGTTAAAGATATTGGTTGACGGATAAATTGAGTCATTTCCTGCTAAAACTTTTTTTCTGAAATTGTTTCATGTTACATCTTGTTTGAAAGTTGAATACCAGAATAGGAAATCGTGTTCAATTAATTTTCAAATAGTATGGATGCCTACTTCTACCCAAGACGGTCATGATCAATAGGGACAAATGATTAGAATAGCGGGCTTGTACTAAAGAGAGTTATTTAGTCATTCTGCCTCAGTAATCACTTGCTGCTGTTTTAACTGTTAACAATATTCTTTGTTGCTTAGAGGACAGCCATGAAGGGACCCACCCTTATATTGATGTCGAGAGATAAAGCGGGATTGGAGTTGGGTGTGAAAATGATGTCACAAGCTTGATTGATGGGGATTTGATGAATTATAAGGCTGTAGTGACCGAGAATAAGCATGGATCAGTCTCTTAGCCACTTAGTAGGTCTTGAAACTTGCAAAGTTAACACCTCCTAGGTGCTATGGTCAGTTATTTTTTTTCCAGACAAATGTTTAATCTACCATCTTTTCATAGTGGTAAATCTGTAAGCTTTAGGGTGGCCTTCCCCCAAACTGTCTGCCTTCCAACTCCATTTTTTGTTGATCTCGTTGTTGCTGGCCATAGAACTCTGTCCACTTTAACACTGCTAACCAGTGCTAACATGCATGTGCTCACTCCTTGACACATGGTAACATTGGCCTCACCCCAAATTGCATATTTAATTTACTTGTAAGTCCCCAGTAAAGTGGTGCTACATATACCTACGGCCTGCAAATAAAATGCTACTAGTGGCCATGCACCCACTTCAAGTAGCCCTCTACACCTGCCTCAGGCCTGCCACTGTGGGCTGTGTGCATTCAGTTTTAAACTGTGATTGAGACCTAGCAATATAACCCTTTTTCTGAGCTCTAACCTCCTTTTCAATACATATAAGTCACTGTTAGGGTAAGCCATGGACAGCACACAGTCAGGGTGCAGTGTATTTGAAAGTTGGACATGTACTTTTAAGTTCTGCAGGCCCAAATAGGGAAAAACCGCATCATTCTTTTTTCAGTACTGCAAGACCTACATCTTCCATAGAATAACATTGGAGTTACCGTGATATATTTAATAAGCTGTAACTTCCAATTGGAAATAGGTAACCAGTTGATGTTGATAGAATTGTAAAGAAAAGTCCTCTCTTATGATAAAGTCATATTTGAAATTAGGATTTTGAAAATATCACCTTTAGAATATCAGCATTTTCCAGCCTGTATCTGGGTAAAATTACTGGGTGTAGCTGACTGTTGGGCTTTTTGTATTCCTCTTAGACAGCAACACACAATAAATAATTTAGGTGTGCCTGCATGAGACATCACTGGCAGGATGGAAGGGCAGAGCTGGGCACAGACCTAATTACTCTTGGATGGGATGTGTCCTGCCTCCACACTGCATGCTCCCTGTAGTTAGTCTGGAGCCAGGGCAGGGGAAGCAGGAACTGCACTTCAAAAGAAAACCTATAGAAACTTCTCCCACTTCAACCGAGGCACCTGGTATGATTATTGGACCTCAGACATCAACTCTTCAGTACACTGCTGGACCTGTGAAAGACTCTGAGAGAAAGAAGGACTGCTGTCCTGCTGCAAGGACTGCCACTCTACTGGACAGCTTCCCTGAAAGACTGCCTGCCTTGCTATGCTGACCTGCTGTCCTCCGATCTTGATGAGAAGGCTTGGACCTGCAAACCCCTATGCAGGACCACCAGAGTGACGCCAAGGGCCAAGACTCTGATAACCTGCACCTTGACTCTGCAACAGTGAGTCCTACCCTGTCAAGTGGTGCCACCCCAGTCCTAGACCCTTGGAAGTGGGCCTGAAGGTGCTCTGGCAGCCCATCTGTGGATCCAGCAGGACAGACGCATCCCTTCCACTGTGTGTCACAAACCCAAGTAGAACCAAACCTTCATCTCTGCCTCATGGAGCTGTGTGGAATTGTCCTGCCGGCAGCACTCTGCAGCCTCGATGTTGGTGCAGTATCATGCATTGCAGCCCCACAGTTCATTGGGAACTGAAGCATTCACCACGGTTCATGGTTCATCCTCAACTCCGTACTTCACATTGCAAGGCCTCATTGATGACATCCTCGATGATGACGTAGGACCTCTCATCGCAGCCTCGCAGCTAGTTAGAATCGATGCATCACCTTGGCTGTGCAACGCACCTTCGACATAGACCTTGCAATGCTTCTCAACCAGGATTTAAGGTACTCTTGTTCAGCAGTCCTAACTGGGTTCCTCTAGCTGACCCATGTTCCATAACAGTTGGCCTGAACTTGTGACTTTGTCCATAACTGGCACAACCAGATATCCACAAATGGTACTTTGTGCTTTTTGGTGTTATTTTTGGTCAAATTTTTTTTTTAAATTGCATATCTCCAATTCTACTGTTTGTATTTTTGCCGTTTGGTTATAGATTTATTTATTTCATGGTGCTCTATTTTTCTAAATTAGTGTGGGATTTGGGGTGTTGTGTTTTCACTTTATTACTGTTTGAAGTGCTGCATAAATACTTTACACAATGCCTCTAGGTTCAACCTGACCGCTCTGTGCTGAGCTACCAGAGGGTTGAGCACAGGTTAATTCAGGGTTTGCTTATTACTTCATTCTGAGAAGGATTGTGGTTGCTGCTTAAGAAGTGTTTCACCCCCCAACCAGTAACCCAATTGCTTACACAGAGTAAGGAAATTATTTATTAGTGTCTTTGGAAAACTATGGGGGAAATTGAAAAGGAGCATAGTTATGGTATATAAAATAATCGGTGTGAGCATCTTTTTCATGCTTTCAAAGTTACCCCACTATAAAAGATTAAGGTGGGAGCAGTGAGAGGTTTTAAAGTTATTTTCCTCCTTTACTTTATTTTGGTTCAGGCTCAAACAATGATTAATATTATTGAAAAGGCTATTCCTACATTGGTTATCAGATAGAGGCACTATTTGAAGTTTCATTTGTTAAACTCTCATTTAAAACATGACTTGTGGAGAGGAAAGATATTGGTTTTGTCTGGATTAAGTTTGTACCAAGATATGCAGACATAATATTTTAGCGCATCTTGTAAGCTAGGGATCGAGCGTTCTGAATCATTAATAAACAAAAGTATGTTGTCAGCTTAGTCTGATAGCTTAGACTCTAATATTAGTTTGTAATACTGTGGAAATGTGGATTTTCCTGATCAGTTATGTCCCCTATCTTGGACCCCAACGGTTCTA
The DNA here is from genome assembly GCF_964204655.1 of Triturus cristatus. Lineage (NCBI taxonomy): Eukaryota > Metazoa > Chordata > Amphibia > Caudata > Salamandridae > Triturus > Triturus cristatus. The sequence goes on from NC_140582.1 coordinate 727,964,201, forward strand.
TATGCATGTTACAAGTACATGTATGTTCCCTCCAGTTCCAGTTTCTAAGACGCAAACATATGTGTGTCTACCGTCAACATGTTCTCTGTCAGATCCGCCATCAATGGGCTGGATATTCGATTCCTAAACATGAAAGGCCACCGACTTTATATGGCTAAGTTACTCCATTTTTACAGTTCAGGCAAGTAGGCCCGATTCTGTCCTCAAAGCCTTTCCCTGCTCTCTGTCTTTGACAGCTTCAGCTTGAGCTCGCATCTGTATCCATGAACTTTGTCCTACTCCCTGTGCAGCTAACGGTGCCTGCCTCGGCCAGTTTTCGCCTGCCTGCCAAGAAGCTGTATTTCACCTTCGAATTATCTATTTTGCTCTTTAGCCGATGCATTCCTGTCTAGTGATTTAGGTAAACATTTCCTTTAGCTCACAAGCAAAGGACTCAGCCTTTCCGTCCTTCTGCAAGTGATTCATAGCCCTGCTGCCATGGAAAGTTTTCTGCCCCTCGCATCTCATATAGACACTTAGACGCTTGTACACGCACACACAGTTAGTATAGAATAGATTCTGTCCGAGAGTCCTTCCTTGTGGATAACATAGTTCTTTAAACATAGGATGGTAGATATGATTTGGGATTAGGTTGACTTGACCCCCCAGACTTCTCGTCTCCACATGTAGAGCTAAATGTCAAGTCCCCTTCACCCCCTAGTTGCACGTCAATTACACGTCATGCTGCTGCGCGCGCATCTATGCCAAGTATTATCTTATAGATCCACCTATGTCTGATAATCCTAACCAATCATGTTTCTTTTATTCCTTATTACGCCTAGTTTCAATTACGTACCTATTTTGTCACTTTTCTTATCAAATGTTACGCCTTCTACATTCGTTTCATTGTAATGCACTTATTATAAAAATACATGTCTGTCAATAAAGTATTGTACTTCACTTCCTGAACCCTCGTGGTGACGGAACCTGAAGGCCGCGACTCGAGTCGGCCATTTTGAATGGAATAAAGCCCATTTAGAAAACCTCTTATACCACGGATTCTGCCTCTTGTTATTTTGAGCTATTTACTTTATTTTAAGATTCCGTATGAAATTCAGTCCGGTATTTTTATTTACCACATAATGGCGCCCGAACAGGGACACTTTCTCATCTCACGCGCCGGCGGTGCGTTGCAGGCCCGGTCTCCTGCCACAGCTGGACGGACCATAAACGCGTACCAGCAGGATTTCCTGTAAGCTCCCTCCGGTCAAGCGGGGGCGACTGAGGCTGCGATCAACCCAGACGAGGCGGTGAGAAGTGCGAAGTATCCCGACCAGAGCCTAGCTGAGAGAGCAAGATCCGAGGCATACTGAGGCCCACCAGGTTTTCCGAAATCCCGACGTCCAGAGGGTCCGCTGTCCGCAGTTATCGAGTCCTGTCCATTCTCTGAGGCCTTCCGTTTCAAGGAGCTACTCGGTGAGTACCATCGCCGGGGAGGCGTGTTGACGCGCACATAGGTTGTGCCGGTCAAGACGGATTTGGGTACACAAATCCGGTCTGCACTGTTTAGCAGTGTATATGTACTGTTTAGCAGTATATCAAGTATTCCGAAGTATTCAGTTATTGTCAAGAATTCAGCGTGGTGATTAGTTAGGCAGACTGTCATCATTGTCGATCATTGTTAAAATGTTTAATGTTTAATGTTTAAAGTATTCAGAAATGTCTTGCATATTGTGGTATGAATGACTGTTCATTGTTCACTGTTCATTATTGTGTTTTTTTCGTATTAAGAAAATTCAAGAGTAAGTATCAGATCAGTTGTAAATATGCCGCTCTTCTCGAAGTTAAGACAGATTACTACCAGAAAAGGGGTGCTTGAAGAAGCAGTTCCTATTCCTCCTAGGGACACTCCAGGGCATTTTATGTACCATAAACATGGCTTAGATGCCATATTGTTTCTTGATCTATGGGTAGATTATACCAAGGGATTACCGGAAAGTCAAAGGTGGCCCATAGCGGGAACCTGGGATGCAGAGTGCATCATGAAAGTGGAGGAAGAGTTATGGAAAAGAAAGGTCAGACAGTCACAGAAAGACGCTGTTGAGTTATGGCGTAAAGAATCTCATAGACGAACAGAAAAAGCACGTAGACAAGAAGAGAGGAGTAAAGAAAGTTCAAATAAAGTTCAAGAAAATCTATTAATTGAGGAAGGTATCCGAGTGAAATCAGAACAAGTGAATAGACAAAGAAATGCTCTTATGAATGGTATGTATCCCCTTCTAGCCGAAGGACTACCTAAAGCTGTTACAGAAATACCAAAAGACTTGCCACCCCCATTATTTCCAATTAAGGTACATCCAAAGGGGCTTCCCAGAACCGCAGAAGATGTTTTTCTTTCCTCATATCTAGATGACGCAGCTCCCGAGTATGCTAACGCCACACCACATAGACCGTCTGGCGGAGGGGTTCAACGTCAGGATCAGGTATCTGTCCCCGTGCAACAGCAAGTCCCGACACAAGCTTCGGCAAGCACATCTGTTTCCGCATCTGTCTCCGCAGTCGACTCTACAGGGGTATCGACACCCATAGTTGCTGTGTCACGTTCAACGAACCCATTCACACCCGACGCCCCAGATGGGGCCACGGGAGGGGCTAGCATTACCTTCACACCACCTAGAATAAATAAACTTGTCTTTCAAGAGTCAGCACATTCACGTACACCTAAATTCGTAAATGAACGTACGCTTAAGGAACTCCTTGTTAATTGTAGATATGACCCCGTGGTTGGTAAAGAGGACGAAATGGTCCTGGCATCATTACGTATCAGGCGAGCCGCCGAGTATTTAGCGAGGTTACCAGGAATGACTACGCATCTAGATAACATATATCATTTTGTTCAAACAGGACGAGATCCAGGATGTATTAACAGAGCTATGGAATTCCAGAAAGTAGAAATACAAGGGGAACTGTTACGTTTCCTCATAAACTGTGTAATCAGAAATCAAGATCGTCCGGGGGTAGACCCGAATGCAATGCTTACTCTTACAAGATGGAGTCAGAATATATCAGAAGGGAGACACGATAAGCAAAATTGTATAATAGCCATGTGCCGAAAAATACGTAAAGAAATAGAGCGTATTCATGAAGAAAGATTGGGAACAGACGAGTTTGAGCAAGATGAAGTGTCCGAATCAGGGAATTCCGCAAGACAGTCAGAGACCATAGCCTATGTAGGCAGAGGAAGATCCTGTGATAATGCTAGATGTTTTTCTGATCCCATACACTCTGTATGTCCAAATAATAACAGAACGTATCCGACGCCTGTAATAAATCTGAAATCTCCTGAACATTCGTTTCAAGCCGCAGATAAGATACTACGAGAACGAAGGGGTTACCACCTCCTCGATTCCATGGATGAGCAAGAATTAGCCAGATCAGCCGTTCACTGGATTGACAGTCCTGAAAAATACGGTGATGAGACCGTAGCACACACGTTTTTTAATCTCAGTACAGATGAACAACGCTTAGCTGGAATCTATATGATTCAGCAACTCCTCATATTATATAAGAGCCAACATGCTGACCCTGGTCCTTTACCTGATATATTAACGGAACTACTCACGAACAGATGGAGAGGTTCTAGTAACAAGCTAATTAAGGAGATATTAGTGTCACGTAAACAGTATGTCCTTTTTGTAAATCCAGATTCTCTCTCCCTGCCCCGCAGAGAAAGAGCACCGTACTATATGGATAGACAAAATCCTTTACGAGAAGTGCACCCAATAAAAGGCGAAGACAATGAGTTTCACCGTGTATTTGTTTACACACCCATATCAAAAATGGAATTATTAGAAATGAAGAAAGTAGTACCTAGTCACGACAAGGACCCAGCGGGTTTCCACCGAGAAATTAAAGACATGTTACTGATGGGAGAGTACACCTTTCCTGATATTATGACGATATTAAAGGTGCTTTTGCCTGCTGGCATTTATGAAAAACTGAAAGAAAAAGAGTGGGAAGTAGGAGACCAAAGGATAGACTGGACAGCATTAGCAGAGGAAGAAAGGGGCCGAACTGCAGGTTCAGGGCTCGGGGATAAAGTTAAACTGTTACCAGGTTTACTAGTACAGGTACTGCCACGTTTATTAACTACAAAAAAGGAAGATTGGGGTGCAATCACAGCCTGTAAACAAAAGCAAGATGAAGACACAAGCGATTATTATGCTCGATTTGAAAAATGTTTTGGTATAAATAGTGGTATAAAAGCAAGTAGTGACTCATATCCACATTTATTTGTGACAAAATTAGTGGAAAATGCATTGCCCCCAGTGAAGAATAGAATATTGAAATTCGAGAGTACCTGGCAAAGTAACACTCCGTCGCAAATGCTACAAATGTTACAGTATCATCACAATAGAATTAGGGATGAACAAGAACACGAGCATAGACGCATGAAGGATACAAAAATGAAAATGCTAGTTTCTCAGACAGTACCAGCAGATGGTCACAAAAAGGGTGTGACACATTCTGGTGATTCTGCAGTTCCTGTAAAAGGAACCTGCAATTACTGTAAACAACTAGGCCATTATGTACATGATTGTCCAGTCCTGAAACGTAATATAGCTACAGGTATTGCAAAAGAGAGACCACGATTAGTTAGACAAGATCAGAATGAACAAGGAGCTATGCAGCATGGACAGTCCATGCCAGTTCAGCAACAGTCCATGCCAGCCTCACAGCAACCCATACAGTTTGTGCCAGCTGCACCACCGTTGCCTGCTACTGCCACACAAACAACAACACGACAAATGTATCAGACTGCACAGTATGAATACCCTGAGTATCAGCGTTACGCATGAACCAGCCTAGAGAGGGAAGTTGACTTACCGCTCATCGAGATTCCTGTAGATCAAGAAGGACCTTATGTACATAGTGAATTATTAGGTCAAGATAGAAAATTCTTACTCGATACAGGGGCAAGTCGAACAACAATAAAACGTAGTGAAGTTCCAGGGGCACCCCTCTCAGGCTCTCAAAATGTTTCCCTTGGTTTTTCGGGAAAACCTATTGTTAATGAAGTATCACAGCCTCTACCACTTACGATAGGACCTTTGACACGAACTACAGATTTATTGCTTACTAAATCATGCCCAGAAAATCTGTTAGGAATTAAGACTCTGAAAGCACTAGGAGCCATAATATGTTGTTCTCCGGAAGGAGTAAGGTTGTTTTTGCGTGATTTTAAAGGTCACTATGTGTCTAGAGACATGGATCCCCGACTACAGACTTTACCAGTACATCTATGGGCACAAGGCCCTACGGATGTTGGCTGCATGAACATTACACCCTATCGAGTTACATTGAAAGCAGGAGTGGTACTACCACGAATGCGACAATACAAGTTACCGCATGATGCTGTAGTGGCTTTGTTGAAAATCATTGATGAGCTGATTACCCAGGGAGTAGTTGTAGAAACAGACTCCAATGTATGTAATTCACCGATAATTCCGATTCTTAAACGAACTGATCCTACTGCCCCACCAGTGTACCGATTGGTTATTGATTTGCGTGAACTAAACAAGTGTATTGTACCACAATTCCCTGTGGTCCCTGATATATCATCATTATTGACAGCAATTGATTCCGAAGCAACATTCTTTACTGTAATTGATCTCAAGAATGCCTTTTTCAGCGTCCCAATAGATCCGGAAAGCCAATACTTGTTCGGATTCAGTTTAAATGGGCGCAGTTTTAAATTCTCACGCGCTCCCCAAGGATTCACAGAAAGCCCCAGCATCTACAGCCAAGCACTGAAACGAGAACTTGACAGTATCCACATGCCAGTCAATACTGCACTGCTTCAATATGTCGATGATCTGCTGATCACCGCGAGAAGCGAGTCAGAATGTGAAAAAGCTTCTCTGACAGTTTTACATTTCCTAGCCGACAAGGGGCACAAGGTGTCCCCTTCTAAGCTGCAATTCTGTGTTCAGCGAGTTATTTATCTTGGTCACTCGCTGTCCAAGGAGGGAAGGCAGCTTACACCAGATCGCATCCAGTTAATTGCTAACATGTCAATACCCCAGACACAAAAGGAGGTGCGAGCTTTCATAGGCCTCACTTCATATTGTAGGCAGTGGATCCCTCAGTACGCATTTCTAGCAAAACCACTCATTCAGTTAACCACACAGGAGGCAGCCACATCGACTGTTCTCCCTTGGACTCAGGAACATACACAAGCTTTTGAAAGCCTAAAGGAAGCTTTATGTCAAGCACCTGTTTTAGCAACACCATGTTATAGCAAACATTTTACACTCTTTGTTACAGAACGCGAAGGTACTGCCTTGTCAGTACTCACTCAGGATCAAGCAGGATCACGCAAGCCATGTGCTTATTTTTCCAGTACATTAGATCCCGTAGCTCAGGCTTTGCCTACATGCCTGAAATCAGTGGCAGCGACAGCCTTAGCTATCAGACAAAGCGATGCCATAGTATTAGGACACCCATTGACAGTTCAAGTACCACATGCAGTAGAGGTTCTTGTGAACCGAACACAAACACAACACTTGACCATAGCAAGACTTACCGGTTATGAACTGACATTGTTTCAACCACACATAGAGATCCGACGGTGTAATACATTGAATCCTGCTACACTATTACCTGTAATTGGAACAGACCCACTAGCTCATGATTGTGTTGAAATCATTGAAATAAAGACGAAACCTAGACAAGACTTGACAGACGTTCCATTGTTAGATCCAGACCTGACGTTGTATGTAGACGGATCGTGCATGAGAACAAGTACAGGAGACTTAGTGGCCGCGTATGCAGTCACAACAGACACTGAAGTTATTGAGACAAATTGTATAGATACTTTGTCAGCCCAAGCAGCAGAACTTATTGCTCTAACACAAGCCTGTATTCAAGCCACAAATAAGAAAGTTAATGTATACACTGACTCACGTTATGCATTCGGAGTTGTACACGACTTCGGCGTGCTGTGGCGAGAGAGAGGTTATTTAACCTCCCATGGTGCCCACATTCAGCACGGACCCCTCATTCATGCTCTGTTAGACGCAATACATCTACCCACTGCTATATCGATTATGAAATGTAAAGCACACACGAAGGTTACTGATACCATTTCTCAAGGCAATGATTTAGCTGACAGAACAGCTAAACAGACTGCTCAGAATCGCACATTAGACATGACAAAGCCAATAGTTCAGACACCAACACAGTGTATGACAATTAAGGATCCCACACTTGACGTAATTGACATACAGACACATGCCACAGCAGAAGAAATAAAGAAGTGGACTGAACTAGGAGGGATCCAGACAGATCAAGGGTGGATGACGAAGGAGAAATCTGTATGGTTTCTCCCTGATTCCATGGTTCAAGCCATTATAGCTACAGTTCACAGTCCAGCACATTTAGGAGAGAAGGCTATGCTAGACAGCATTCAGCACATTTGGTTCAATAAACATTTACGAGCAGCAGCTAAACAAAAAGGTTCGTACCTGTATGATATGTTGTCAGTTTAATCCAGGAAAGAGTGTTCCCGTAGAGCAGGGTGGATTTCAGCCTCCTGACCATCCTTTTGAAGTCCTCCAGATGGATTATATTCAGATGGAACGTTGTCGAGGATTCAAATATGTTCTCGTAGTTGTCTGCGCTCTCTCCCGTTGGACAGAGGCGTATCCCGTATCAGATTACACTGCCCCGACTACTGCCAAGCAGCTAGTTCGAGAATTCTTCCCACGGTACGGTTTACCACGTGTTGTATATTCAGATAACGGTCAGCCTTTCTCATCCGAATTAATGAAACATGTCTCACTTTTGTTGGGATATCAGTGGAAATTCCACTGTGTCCGACACCCCGAGGCAGCAGGTCTCGTGGAACGACATAATCAACTTTTAAAAATCAGATTGTCTAAAATATGTCAGGAAAAAGGTGTGGACTGGATAGTAGCCTTACCAGTTGCGCTATTCTACATGAGAATGGTAGCACACTCTCGAACAGGGCTATCCCCTTATGAAGTGATCTTTGGTAGACCACCGAATATGTGGGGGACGCCTATACCCCGTAAAATAACTGATGTTGACTGTAATATGCTGACAGATTACCTGGCTTCCTTGATGTCTGCACTACAATCTTGTCGTTCACAGGTAGTCGCAGCTTTTCCCGACAACACCGAGGTGAAACCTCATGACGTAATTCCCGGTGATTATGTCCTCGTCAGGAATTTTGATCGGAAAACCCAACTGGAGCCAAGGTGGAGGCTTCCTAAGTTGGTCCTGCTGACGACCAGAACAGCTGTGAAGATCGAAGGAAGAAAAGGATGGGTGCATTCCAGCCATATAAAAAAATTTCATGGACTTCCTCCTGACACAAACAGTACTCCCCGTGTGTCTTCCCCCATTGACTCGAAGCTACCTTTGGCTGAGGCCAGTAGCACCGAACTCTATAAGCAGAAACTCAGGTCCAGATCCAAGCTGTCGGACGATTTGATTGTTTAAGTCCTCTCCAAGGTGAAGCGGTTGAATCTGTCCCGACATGTATCCCTTAGGTCTGAATCATGTAGAGTCCAGAATCATAATGAAACGACATGCTTATTGTAAATTACTGCGTAACCACTGTATTGTGACTTTATTAATTTTGTTTTCCTTGAGTTTTTTAATAGTTACTGCAAGTATATTGTTGCATATGTATTATCCTGTTTCTAAACGTACTTTCAATATAACTGGTGAACATTCTTTTAGTGACCTACCGCCACATGAGTTGTCCTATAGACTTGCGCTGCGCAATAACACATTCATTAGTATGTTACATCATTCCCATCAGACTAGTAATGCCACCAATTGTTGGGTGTGTGGCCGACTCCCTCCCTATCAGAATAACAAAGGAGTTCTGCCTTTCTTTCCACATCCGTTCACACACAATGGCTCCTGTGGAGCATGGTTTAGTTTATTAAATTCCATAGACCCAGACACAGCAGTTTATCAACAACATTGGATATGGGGAAATCTGAATCTAGTTTTATTCAAAATCTGTCACCCTAATAAGGAGGGTCACCCCAGTAGAACAGGAACTGATTTAGAGAATGAAGTGTATAAATTAGGTAATTTTACGCCTAATCTTATGATTTTAAATGTCAAATCCGAAGTTGAACTAATTCTGCCCACTATGTCAGTCTTTCCAGTTAAGGGTGAATTATGTGTAAGAAAAGTTGGTTCCATACATATGGGCCATAGCCAATGCGTTACTACAGTAGAATATAGTGATCAAGGTAAATCTTCATTTAGAGCTTCTCGCCATTCTTACTTCATATGTGGCCAGACGGCATATATGCGTCTGCCTCTAGATTGGGATAGTACCTGTTACATAGCATTCCTTTTGCCACCTGTTTTCCTAGCTCCCCCTGATTATTATCGAAATGTTCATTTAGTACACAATAGAGAGCGAAGAGATCTCCCAGTTGTCGATTATACTGAGACAGCATGGGACAAATATGTAGATTTCAATAAAGGTATCTTTCCCTATATAGGTACAATATCAAATAGTAAGCTGATACGTAGACTAACCAAGACTCTTGAAGCTGTAGTAAACGAGACTATAGCCGCCCTAGGCAATCTGACAGAGGAACAATCAGTGATGAGAATTGTTGTTCTCCAGAATCGTCTTGTCCTTGACGTCATCCTGGCCGATAGGGGCGGAGCTTGCAGGGTCATCGGATCCAGCTGCTGCATATTCATACCAGAAAATTCGCCATCTGTATATAAAGCTATAACACGACTTCATAAGATTGTAAGCCAGATACACGAGAATCCAGGCACTTGGACGTGGTCCGGGTGGTTTTGGAATGTGATATCAGCCTGGGGATGGAGAGTTCTATCCTTCCTAGGTATTGGCCTTCTTATGCTCTTCAGTTGTTGTTTATGTCTGCAATGTGGACCAGCGATTTGTGGTCTGTGTGCCACATCATGCATCCCATATCAAAGTTCTCGTTCAAAATGCCGGAAGAAGAAGGAAGAAGAAATGATGCTCCATGAGCAAATCGATGGAATAATGACGATTGATATCTCTTGAAGGGCAAGAAGGGGACAAGGAGGGAATGTGGAAATGTGGATTTTCCTGATCAGTTATGTCCCCTATCTTGGACCCCAACGGTTCTATATGCATGTTACAAGTACATGTATGTTCCCTCCAGTTCCAGTTTCTAAGACGCAAACATATGTGTGTCTACCGTCAACATGTTCTCTGTCAGATCCGCCATCAATGGGCTGGATATTCGATTCCTAAACATGAAAGGCCACCGACTTTATATGGCTAAGTTACTCCATTTTTACAGTTCAGGCAAGTAGGCCCGATTCTGTCCTCAAAGCCTTTCCCTGCTCTCTGTCTTTGACAGCTTCAGCTTGAGCTCGCATCTGTATCCATGAACTTTGTCCTACTCCCTGTGCAGCTAACGGTGCCTGCCTCGGCCAGTTTTCGCCTGCCTGCCAAGAAGCTGTATTTCACCTTCGAATTATCTATTTTGCTCTTTAGCCGATGCATTCCTGTCTAGTGATTTAGGTAAACATTTCCTTTAGCTCACAAGCAAAGGACTCAGCCTTTCCGTCCTTCTGCAAGTGATTCATAGCCCTGCTGCCATGGAAAGTTTTCTGCCCCTCGCATCTCATATAGACACTTAGACGCTTGTACACGCACACACAGTTAGTATAGAATAGATTCTGTCCGAGAGTCCTTCCTTGTGGATAACATAGTTCTTTAAACATAGGATGGTAGATATGATTTGGGATTAGGTTGACTTGACCCCCCAGACTTCTCGTCTCCACATGTAGAGCTAAATGTCAAGTCCCCTTCACCCCCTAGTTGCACGTCAATTACACGTCATGCTGCTGCGCGCGCATCTATGCCAAGTATTATCTTATAGATCCACCTATGTCTGATAATCCTAACCAATCATGTTTCTTTTATTCCTTATTACGCCTAGTTTCAATTACGTACCTATTTTGTCACTTTTCTTATCAAATGTTACGCCTTCTACATTCGTTTCATTGTAATGCACTTATTATAAAAATACATGTCTGTCAATAAAGTATTGTACTTCACTTCCTGAACCCTCGTGGTGACGGAACCTGAAGGCCGCGACTCGAGTCGGCCATTTTGAATGGAATAAAGCCCATTTAGAAAACCTCTTATACCACGGATTCTGCCTCTTGTTATTTTGAGCTATTTACTTTATTTTAAGATTCCGTATGAAATTCAGTCCGGTATTTTTATTTACCACAATACCTTCAATAGACTGATTACATATGATTTTCACTAGCAGTGGTTCAAGCGTTAGGATGAAGAGAAGACAGAGGGACAATCTTCCCTGTGTCTAGACTACATTTTTGGGTGAGTACTCTATTAGCAAGAAATGAAGCTCAAGGACTGGTGTTTAGAAATGTACAATTGTTCATAAATGTGTTGAGGACGTTTTTTGGCATAATTTACTATGGGGCAGCACATGTTGTGATCATCTGTTTCTGCTTGTTGATAAAAAATGAAAAGTATTCTTGTGTTGGATGCCAATGATCTACCGTTAACAAAGCGTGATTGGTCAGAAAAGATAAAATATCAGATGAAAGGGCTTAAACTTCTGGCAAGAAATTTTTCCAGGATATTACAGTCTTTGTTGATTAACAAAATGGGATGATAATTGTGTGTATCATTTGGGCCTTTGCCCATCTTGAGGATTAGTGCAATCATGCTTTGAGTAAATCTGAAAATAAATTGAATAACGTACCAACACTTGAACTGAAAAATCCCTTGACCTTAACCGTGGAAGAAACATGAGTTCTCTCACATGATCACAATAACCTGACCTGAAGTAACCTACTGTATCCTTTCTCACAAGCTATAAGGGGTATTTTAATACTCATACAGAAAATGGCCTCTTATTCCTCAACCCTTCCCTTTACAACCTTTTGAGCATCCACTTAACATACCATGTGCAATTTTGGTGTTTCTTTCCCCATCTCATGTATTGTATCTTGATCTCAAATCAACACCACCAACTCCATACAACCAGTGTTAATTCTTCCAACTTGGTTTGTTACACCTCACTTTGGCTATTTGTGGGATATGATCTTTTCTCAAAACTACTAATGTCAATGTTGTATTTGTCCCAGTGTCATGTGATTAACCAACTCACGAAACAAGGCCCACTCCAAATGTTAACCATTTCTCAACAACTGACTACATCTTCACAGACTGAGGGGTAAACCCCACACAAGGCTTTGAGGAGGGCACATATTCCATCATACATGCAAGGATTTGGACCTGAAAACAGCTAGTTCACCTGTAGGCTATCCAGATCTACCACTTGAACCAACATGAGGATGGTTAACAAATAAACCTTTTAAGAAGGAGACTTTAATCTACTTCAAACCTGTGTTGTGCATGTGCATCTATGGTGTAGGTTTATGATGCGAGGGGATGCATGTTCTATATTACATGGTTATGAGTAAAGTACAAATTCTACACGGACTGAATAAAACCTGTAATTGAACAGTGCTTAGTGCCTGTATTTAGACATTGTAAGTAGCCTTGCATTTGTACAAAATAACTTTAGTGCACGAAACAGCCAACACATGTCTATATACATAGATTTGGATCATGGGATTTTTGCCATTATTAGCTCTAGCCACCTCTTCGTTTGCATTTTTCTTTTATGGATCGCATAAAAGGACTCAGGTCAACTTTTGGTCAGAGTGTTAATTAGAATTAGAATTAGTAAGACCATTTGGACATTCGATTGTCGTAACATTATGTTCTTTCAGTTATAAATAATACAAATCAAACATATGGCATAAATATAAATACATTATTGAGGATTTTCAATAGCTTCACACAATGGACTCCTTGCCATTCATCAAATTCAACATTTCAAAGATGCATTTCTTAATGCTGAACTCATAGTTTATAGAATATATGATTTTGTCTATGTGGCAAACTTACAAGCGTGCCTTGTAGTTGTTGTCTTTGTGTGAATTTACATTTCAGTGTTACATGCGAAAGTGGAAAAAAAGTGTAGTCCTTGTTTCTCGCCCAGCTTTCATGCATCGCAGTGTACACAAAACCTCCTGCTCTGTCACCACAACTCATATGGTGTGTGTCAGTAGTTTTGGAAACACAATTGATACATTAACACAATCAATGATGGGGTTTTTAGCATGGTGAGTACCATCCTTGCCCTGGTTCTGGAATTGGAAATGAGAAAATATAGTGTTGTGTAGTTCCTACAAATCTATATAGGATCTTTGCATTCAGGCAACATAAAATACGGGATTGGTGTCAGACTGATTCCAGACACCCCCATTGGATATGTTAGTCTGTGGGCCAGCTAACTCACAGTACCACTATGAGCCCCTTTTACTTAGGAACGAGTAGTTTCTGGCAACTTCAGAACATGACAACCCTGACACCTCAGGGATCATGGAAACAGTACAGTACTTTTAGCTCAGTCACTCATGCTTAATTTGTGATATACAGAATTAACATTTATTGAACCAGTGTCATTCTAGTATATAATACGTGTGCTGCAACAACCATTAGACATAAACAGATATATAGATCATGAGCACCAGTAGGGTAAAGAAAAGGTAGAATTCTACCATAGTGCTAAAACAATAAATATATGCAGGCATATAGATACATGTAATGTAATGTAATGTAATAGAATCTTATAAAGCGCACTGCAACTCGACGAGCATCCTGGTGCTAAAAGAGGGAAAGCAGGGAATTAGAGACAAATATAGAGATATTACATTTTTAGGAAAGAGCCAAGTTTTAAAAGTAAACGAGAGACCCTAAGATCATTCAGCTGGCGCAACCCCAGGGGGAAGAATAAAGGACTCAGATGGAAAAATATTACATTTTTGGAAAAAGCCAGGTTTTAAGTTGTTTACGAAAGACCAGAAGGTATTTTATCTGGCGCAACTCCAGGGGCAAAGCATTCCATAGTCTCGCAGCTGCGACACTAAAAGCTTGTCCCCCAAACCTAGCTCTTCTAATTCGAGGTACTCCCACCCGGCAGGCCGTGGAGGATCGAAGGCAACGAGAGGGTATATACCAGCGAAATTTAATCTGCAAAGGTAGGGGACCCATACCATGCAATGCCTTGAACACAACACAGAGGGACTTAAAATAAATCCTCTGTGTTATGGGGAGCCAATGTAGCTCCGCAAGGGCCTGAGTGGAGGAAGAATGACGGGGGCGCATCAGGGCCAGCTTAGCTGCCATATTCTCAACTCGCTGCAATTTCCCGATCAGAAATCGAGGGGATTCCAACAGCAATGAGTTACAGTAGTCCAATCTGCTCAGGATCACACTCCTGACTAGCAGGGGACACACATGAACTGGTAGCAGGGGGAGAATCTTCCTCAAAGATCTTGCAAGAGAGAAACAAGTCCCCAGAGTCTTACTAACATGTGACTCCAAGGACAGCTTTTCATTAAATATAACTCCCAAATTGCGGAGTGCCCCAACAGGTTGTAGGGGGGGGATCTGCAGGAAGAGGCCAGAAATTGACCGGGAGGGAGGGGGAGACTTTCCCGCCCAAAGTACAAAGAATTTCAGTTTTGTCTGCATTGAATTGCAGTGAGTTAGATCTTAACCAACATGCCACATTCTGCATACATGCGTGAAAATTCTCCAGGGAGGACGACTGCTCACCCTCCAGTGATAAAATCAACTGGGTGTCGTCTGCATAGTTTACTAAACCTATGCCATAGGATTTTATAATATGCACCAGAGGACGCATGTAAACATTGAACAGGATGGGGCTTATTGCAGACCCCTGCGGTACACCATGCTGACTTTTAGTGAATTTGGACTGAAAGGGGGGGAGAGCTACGGCCTGGCTTCTATCCGAAAGATATGACTGGAACCATTTCAGAGCCAGACCGGTCACCCCCGCTCCATTCAGCCGCTCCAGGAGGACCCTATGATTGACCGTGTCGAATGCGGCAGACAGGTCTAATAGGATCAAGATGGCATGATGACCCTTGTCTGCACGCAAACGAAGATCATCCAACACGGTCAAAGGGCGGCCTCCGTCCCATGCCCCGGGCGGAAACCAAACTGGACCTCGTCCAGAAGGTTGTTTGCTTCAAGGAACTGGGAAAGTACTCGGCTCACATAGCGCTCAAGGATTTTGACTGGGTAAGGGAGGAGTGAGATAGGTCTATAGTTTTTTAAACACTCCGGGTTGAGTGAAGGCGTCTTCAGAAGGGGGGAGACAACCGCTTGCTTCCAACAGGGAGGGACTGTCCGATTAGACAGGGATTGATTACACAACTGTCTAAGTGGAGGAAACAGTTCAGATTTGAACGCTTTCCAGACCTTGTGTGCAAAAGGGTCCAAGGGTGAGCCGGAGGAAATCCCCATGGCAAGTTGCTCAAATACCTCTATAGAGAGGGCATCAAAATTATCCAAAACGGGAATCACATTCGGGGCCCTTCCTGACGCTCTTGTTTCCACCTGTTTTTCCTGTGTGGGACCGTCGGTCTTAGCCGACCTGTTGTTTTCTTCCAACCCTTCTATAATTTTACCAATTTTTTCGTTAAAAAAGACAGCTAGGCTATCGCAGAGTTCTTGTGTGGGAAGGACCTTATTTTTTGTACATGTTGGATTGGCAATATCATTCAGAATATTAAAAATGCTCTTAGAGCTGTTTGGAGCTTTTAAAATGATCTCGGCGAAGTACTCAGCTTTTGCAGCAGCAATACTTTCCTTATAACCTGAAATTCTCACTTTCCAGCGAGTTTTATCTGCATCCGAATATCCCTGCCTCCATTTTTGCTCAGCCTGTCTACATTCCAGTTTAAGCTTTTTCAGGGCAGCATTGTACCATGGTGCAGAGAGTTTGCCATCTCTTCTAAGCCTTTTCTGTGGAGCGATCCGATCAAGATGGTTCTTAAGGTGTAGACAAAAAGAGGTGTAGTTGTCACCCACTTCTTTCCCCGGGTCGAACAGACCTTCCAAATGGAATGTCGGGGAGGAGGTGATATTCCTCAGCAGGCCTTTCCAGTCCCTGCCAAGAGAGCATCTTACCTCCTTCCTTGCCATATTGCTAGCGTAGATAATAAACACATCAAATGTTATCAAATAATGATCAGACCAGCCGACTGGGGTCACACTTACAACTTCCATTGAATCTTCCCTGGCAAATATCAGATCAAGTATATGCCCCCCGTTATGTGTGGGCTCCGCCACCCACTGGGTAAGGGACAGATCCATACAGGATTGTAATAGATTATTATATCCTGGATCCATACTTCCATTAGCCCAAAGATTAAAATCCCCCAGTATAAGGAGCCTAGAGTGTGCAAGCGCCATGTTACTAAACACGTCTATTTCCAAAACGTGGTACAGAGTTCCTCAAGTACAGGAAGGAAGAGATAAGGATAAAGGTGGAGGCAAGATTCAGCCACCAATTAATTATCAAGAAGTAATCAGTGGTAGGCCAGGGAAGCTCCCTTCGTGGAACTAGAGCTCTCACACACCCAGCGAGCTAGGTGTCATGCTTCATCATATGAGCACTGCCCCTCGTCAAGTCGGCACTGCAATCCTTGACGGGCTCCCGAAACCGGGGCTCTTTACCGGGGATCTTTTGTTCCTGCCGATATGTGCTTGGGGGTGAGGGGCCTAGTGTAATGGATGTAGCAGGAAATGGAAGTTAAAAAAGGTTAGTCAGTCCTAATAATGCTTTATTCAGAAGGTAGACTACCCTATTAAAAATGGTGGAGTGGCTAAGTCCTAGAAATGAGGTGTCTAGACGTGAAGCTCTACTCTAAATGATCAACATGTTTCTTGCCATATATGTCTGGAGGATCAGGGCAATTCATCAGGATCAAAGGCTGTCTACATAAAAGTGGAAATGTGAACTCTACATACCACGTCCTAGGTTTCTGACCTGTAAAGATAAAATAACAACGTGAAGACTAAAACCAATATCATCTCTTCGTCTTGTACAAAAAGTGTCAAGAATGGTGTTGCAAGAATCACCGTGCAGGACGTGAGTAAAACAGAGTAGTTATTGGTGCACTATTTCAAAGGATCAGTGAACGTGAGGGGGGGGGGTTAAAGTCTATAGCTATTAATTAGCTGGTGATGCTCTAAAGGACAAAAGGGAATCACTCACCTAGTGCGTTGACTAGACAAGCTAGCAACGGAGCTGGCGGCTGTAAAGGACACCAATTGGGTCCTGGAATAAATGGGTACAGGAATTAATAACGTGGTTTGTAGTGATGCCGACAAGGCTTAATATAGAAGTCAGCGTCTCACGCAATAGTTACACAATGGTTCCATCCAACCCAAGACACGTCCTGACTCAGTTCAGAACAAAACGGACCAGAGCCCAGGATCAAGGGTCTACCGTGGTTCACGGTAACCGGCATGATCGATTTAGGGGGAAAAGTGTCATGAGGTCGAGGTAGCCTTCAAGTGAAAAAGGTATCGGGAGTCTCGGAACAGAATGTACTCACCAGCGTCGAAGAACGCTTATCCGGAAGACCTACCCAAACCGCCAGGGACCGCGGTGGTGAGTAGCGTATGCCGCCACGGCTAGATATACTCAAAATGAAAGTAAGCGTGACGTGCTAACAATGCGCCGTCACGTGGCGTGGTGACGTGTCGAGTTGCTAAGTGATGAGCAAGGACGACGGGGCGTGGAGGAGTGTACTCCTCCATGGAGTCTTAGTTAACATCAAATAGGACGTAACAGGTTGCTAGGTAACGTGAACGGAGGTGTCACGATATAGCATTGTAGTGAGGGGGACCTCACAGGGTACGCAGACCCATTCACAAGTAGTAGTGCAAGATGTTCGGCATCAGGTGTGTGTAGATGCCAAACTCCGCTAAGTTACGCCAAGGAAACATATGTATTAAGCGATTGGACCAGATTGTGTGTGAATGGGATCCTATAGCGTATCTAAAGGCGATCCATGGTGGTGTCAAGACTGCAGTGGTTTTGGAACTAACGTCGTGATAAACCACTAAAAAACAGTGTCACTATCTTAATGACTGGTGTGTAGTCGCGGTGTGGACCAAAAAATGCCACAGTCGCTTGTTAGGGATGCGCAAAATGTAGTGCAGGACTGTGTATTGTGTTCGGTCTAACTAAAGGTCTTAGGGGTAATAAGCCAGATATCGTGTGGACTGTTAGCTCAGTAGACTATACAAGTAAGAGAAAGGTAGTAATATCATATTAGGAAGACAAGGTGGTATGGGCTATTAATTCACTGTCAATGATAGTTGGAATAACTGGCCTTGGTGTCTCAGTATCGACGTATGTATAAGTTTCTCAATCTCCCGGTGGCAGCATCCAAATTATGGAATGGTACTCCATGGGATGTCATCATTAAGGCCTACAGTGTCGCATGAAAGTCTATGCACCCATCTTTGTTCAAGCCTGAACAGAGTGGTTTTAGAAATCTGAGTGTGGGATTCTAGTATAACCCAATGTAATGAATCAGGGGAATGATGTGCCTCCAAGAACACGTCTACCAGGTTTTTTTGTAGCAGGAGACTAGCTGTTCCCGGCGGCCAGTAGCAGATAATACCCTTCAGCAACTGGTGCCCAAGAGTGTTTAGGGCGAAACCCAGCAGTTCAACCCCTTCAACCATGTCAATAGCTATGGGCGACACATTCCATACCTCCTTAAAGAAGATTCCAACCCCTCTGCCTCTACCGTTTGGGCGGGGTTTATGGAAAGCCTTATAGCCCTGTGGGCAGGCTAGACCAAGTTCTAGATCAGAGTCCGGATGGGTCCAGGTCTCTCTTACTGCCAGAACGTCTAAATCATGAAGTTCCAGCAGCATCTGTGTTTCCAAAGAATGTTTGCAAAGAGACCTGACATTGATCATACCACATTTTAAGGAGCTTGTTCCGGTCTGAACAGTTACCGTTTCTACCGAGCCCCCTTGTTGTACATCCCTCACTGCCTTGACCTGCGTATCCATTAACTGAGAAGGTACCGGTGGTCCTCTAGGAGCGGGAACAGCGGAATGATCTGCCCCAACAACAGCATAGTAACTGGCGCTGGATGCGGACAGGTCGCGGACGGGCGCAGACGGGCTTGCCTTGGGCGTGCCTTTGGCGCGCCGCCGGCGTGCCCGCTGCGCGCGTCCGCTGCGCGTCTGCGCCATTGTGCTCTATATCTCTGCAATGAGGGGAATGAGTAGGGAAAGCTAGTCCGTCACTAACAGCAGTGGCTACCCCAAGAGTGGCCAACCGGAAGTGAGGAAAAAATGTTTCGCAGCACCACTCCCTCCACTACAATCAGCACAAGCTGCGGTGGAACGGGAAGGAAATGCGAGCAGGAACAAGGTAAGTGCTAGCGCTGCAACTCAAAACAGTGATAGACTGCCCCAGCACACACAATTAACAACAATACGGCGAAAATCCAGCGACGCAAATTAAGTATGAGTTTAAGTGATAACTTTTTAAAATAGTAAAACAACAAGATTGCCAAAATTCAAGGTTTACTGTCTATGTACAGAATCCCCCAGGATCTTATTTACCACTTTTTCCGCTGCGCGTCGGCGCCATTGTGCTTTATATCTCTGCAATGAGGGGAATGAGTAGGGAAAGCTAGTCCGTCGCTAACAGCAGTGGCTACCCAAAGAGTGGCCAACCGGAAGTGAGGAAAAAATGTTTCGCAGCACCACTCCCTCGACTACAATCAGCACAAGCTGCGGTGGAACGGGGAGGAAATGCGAGCAGGAACAAGGTAAGTGCTAGCGCTGCAACTCAAAACAGTGATAGACTGCCCCAGCACACACAATTAACAACAATACGGCGAAAATCCAGCGACGCAAATTAAGTATGAGTTTAAGTGATAACTTTTTAAAATAGTAAAACGACGATATTGCCAAAATTCAAGGTTTACTGTCTATGTACCGAATCCCCCAGGAACTTATTTACCGCTTTTTCCCATATAGATACATAAATGTACCTAAATGTAACTAAATGTACCTAGGTGTACCTATCATGTATGTAAGTGAATAGCCAAGAAGCCCCTTAGGATAGAGCCAACCCCATTACCTGATGTGGGAGAGCGAAGGACCCTCAAGATGGACACCCTGCAAGGTAGGTTAGTCTTTGCATGCAGGGACCTCAGCGTCTCATGTCAGCATGGAAGTCTTTCTCCTCTGGTTTGCCCAGCAAAGATGTAGTGCTTATATATCCGAAAGGTACCCTCAGGGGTTCTACCTAGAAGTGTACTGTGGTCCTGTCATGCAACGATGATGATAGAGTTGACCCTTATGCAGAGTCATTATGCAGAAGATGGTAATCCTGCTGTGAGACTGAGAATCCTCATGCATAATACATGAGGCTAGTTTTCAGGGAAAACCACAAAATAGTCATGTAGCACCTAACTAGGTAAAAGGTCAGCATCAAACCCGTTATGTAGAACAATAGTAGTAGAAACGTAGGTAAAAGTCGTGTAACTACCTAGGCCTATTTTGGGGTACATTGGGGTTCATAACAATAGAGCAATAATGGGCTTTTTGATAGTTGAATGAAACACGTCTATGAGTGTGAGAAAGACTGTCCTATTAAAAAATTGGAGACGAAAGGCACAGATGTATTAATGAGAATGAATGAAGTACCTATGGTCTTTAATTAAAGATGTACATGCACATCCTGAAGATATACTGTGGGTAGATTACTTTGATATCTTGGGGGTGATGAAAGAAGTATAGATGAGTTACAAAATTAGACATTAGTCATTTGTTGGCTGCATGCTAAGAACAAAGTTTAGGAAGGAAATGAGGGAGGGAAGAGGTATATGCCACAGACATTCCCAGGAGCAATGAAGTTCATACATCTTGAGGAGAAGTGAATGCAATGGGTTCATGGGCATGGATTTTGTTGATCTGGTTGAGATACAAACAGTCCTTATAATAGATGCTTCAGAGGAAGAGGAATGGAGAGTAGTATATTACATACCTATACTCAGGGAATGGACTGGTCAATAATGCAATGAGGCAGTGCCAGAAGGGCTGGTTGAGGGGTCAGTGTGTGGGCTGTTTTTTGGTTGTTTGTGGGCCTTTTTTATGGTCTGCTGGGCCAGTGTTTATCATTGATTTCTCTGATATTAAAACAAACTTTGCCTGCAGTAAGCTCAATTTCATGCAGACTTCTATACCTTAAAAACACTTATATCGCATTGCTTTACAATGTAAAAACTGTCCCAATTTGCGAATATAGACCTCATTTTTAGCTTTTAATACAATAATGGGTCCACTTTGATTTTGGTGTCCAGGGCTATTTTCTGCCCCAGTATGACCCTGTCTGTTAGACAATACACTTGTTGCCTTCACCGTCCTGTTTTCTGAATTTCATTTTTGTGACATTAGGACTCTGTGCCCTTTACCACGGCTAACCAGTGCTCTCTCCCTAAAGCGTGATAAAATTGGCCTACACATTTTATTTACTTGTAAGACCCTAGTACATGGTGTTACATGTACCCAGGGCCTGTAAATAAAAAGGTACCAGTGAGCAGAGTTGGACAGGGACAGAAAAAAGGGACAGGCACCTAAATAAAAGTGGCCCCCTTAGTATATTTGAAGGCTTAAAAAGTGTCTCATGTGTGCAAATTGCAGCGGTTTTGAACTTGTAAAGAAGCGCTGTACAACTGTTTTGCAAGGTACAGGAGGATGCAAGGATTTGAACTTGCCCCAGGCAATGTTAATTTTAGTATCAGATAAATCAACAGTAAAAGGTGGTTCAGCAGAACATAAAACAGGTACAGAAACAGCCCAAAAACTGCTTGACACACTGACCTCTCACTGCAGCTCATTGGGCACTGTGTGATTCCCTATAGGCCAGGCAGATTCTGCTCATTGGCCTGATGTCCTCATTATGCCACCCACTCCAGGAACACTTTAAGATATGCCTCAGGTCTACCATTGAAGCCTGTATTGCAGTTTTAAACTGCCAAATCGAGCTGGCAAAATAAAACTTTAGCTATGCCTAAACCTTCCTTTTTAATACATATACGGCACCCCACCCCTAATGTAGCCTAATAAAAGCCCATAGGGCAAGGTTCTTTGTGTTTAAAAATATGGACATGTGTGTTTTAGTATTATGTGTTCTGGTAGAGAAAAACTCCTAGATGTGTTTTTCACTACTATACAGCTTACCTCTCCCACAGGATAACAATGGATTACCGTAATACCTTTAATAAGTGCTAACGTTTGATTGGGAACAGGTAGAAATATCATTTTTAGACTCAAATACATTTTAGTTTAAAATCCTATTTAATGGTAAAGTCAGATTTTAGGTCACAATTCTGAAAATACCACTTTTACAAAGTTGGATTTGTTTGCCTCTGCCAGTGTCCTGGGTCAAATGACTGGGAATTGCTTAGTTGTTTGGCTTCCTGTATTCCTCCCAGACAGTGAGATAATGTAGACATGGGCTGTCCTACCTGGATTGCTGGGGACAGATGTGCTCCAGCACCTAGCTTGTTTCAAAGGGCTGACTCCAGCACACACACAATAAGTCTTCCTACCCAGAGGGCTGCTCCGCTACTACCAGAGCACCACCCTGCTTCTTGGGGCCTGCCTTGCTGCCCAGAGGACTGTCCTGCTGCCTTGCTTCTTGAACCCAGGACTATAACATTGACCTCAAGGGCTAGCTGGATGGAATACTGTGTGAGCTACAGGGGCATAACAACCTTTAAAGACCATAAGCCCTGTCCAAGTGCTGGACTCTAGGAAGTTGTGTTAGAGGTGTGGCTCTAACCTAACACTAAAAGTTGGGACTTGGAAACTGATCCACCCAAGATACATCGCTGGTCCTCCTGACTTCATGGTAGCTCCTGTTGCATTCTTCTTTGCAGCTGCAAATCCTACTTTGCCGGACCGCTGTGATACGGTATCTGGCCTCATGGAGCCCTCTTTGACTATAGCTTGGAGCTTCATCTTGCTGGAGGTTTTCAAATTACAAAATGTTTTCCAAGTCTGAAAGTATTTATCTTCACAGGGCTCGGTGGCAACAGGGTGCCCATTGACGTCATTCAGCATTCCCTGGTGAGTACGACTTTTCCTCGGACAAAGCATGCTGGCTTGCCCCACTGAACTCCACCTTCTCCTGAATTTTTCTTCAAAATTTCATCTAAGTCAGAAGGTTAGTTGAGACTGGGCCCAAACTACCTCCTGAATCAGACCCGTGCTCTATCGTGGTCAGCCTTAACTTTGGATTTTACCCCGTTCCTGCGTGACCAGACACCTGAGGTTAGAGTTCTTTTTTTTTTTTAGATTTCACTAAAAACTTTACAAATTCATAATTATGGTTTTACCAATTCAATTTAATTCATTTTGGTGTCATTGAATTTATTACATTTTTCTCTATTTTTTAAAATTGGTGAGGGATTTTTTCTTGTGTTGTATTTCCATTTTACTACTGGTTGCGTGCCGCATAAATACTTTACACAGTGCTTCCAAGTTCAACCTGAATGCTTTGTACCAAACTACCAGAAAGTTAAGCAAAGGTTAATTGAGTGACTTTTGTTGGTCTCCCTGACAAGGACTGTGGTTGTTGCCAAAGTGGGGCTTCCACTCTCTCAACCATAAACCCAATTCCTTACAACCACCCTCCAAAACTTCTACATAAGCCTACTTGCTGATGTCATCTGTACATGCAACAGCAACATCCTCTCTTACTCAGATGACATGTACCTGATACTATCCCTATCCTATCAGATAAATTGCCCAGTATTAAGGAACAAAAAATGTACAACCTACATTACCGTAGTGGCCACTTAGATGAAGTCCAACTGGGTTGAGCTGAACAATGAAAAGACAAAAGTGTTGATCTTTATTAAGGAGACCTGCCATGGCACTCAACCTGATGCCTAACAGACCTCAGACTCACCCTTGGCCAACAAGCAAGGAACCTCTGGATCAACAGTGACAACAAACTTGACATGTCAACACAGGCCAATGCCGTAACCTTGTGCTGCTTCCACAATCTAATCTAAGGATGCTGAGAAACCTCTACAAGTGGCTACCAGACACCAAAAGACCATCCCCCAAGCCGTTATCACCAGCAGACTGGACTATGGGAACTCCCTTTACACAGGAATCACCAAGCAACTCACAAAGAGACTGTACACCAGCCAGAAAGTAGCTGACAGACCTGTCCTCAGACTCCCATGCCAGTATCACATCACACCACACCTGAGAGAGCTTCACTGGATCCCTGTTCACAAGTGCACAGTACAAACTCCTCATCCACACATACAAAGCACTACACAACACAGCCCCAGCCTACCAGAATGGCTGCATACATTTGCACCAACTATCCAGGTACCACTGCTCTCACACAATCACAAGAAACTTAGCCAGAAGTCAATTCTTCTGATACACTGCTGCTACAGCTTTGAACAAGTTACACTTCATATTAGCGCCTCTATTCTCTTCTTAAATTCCACAAAAAGCTCAAGACTTAGCTCTTCGAGTATGTACCACCCACCATGATACCCTCATGGGTGATAGCACGCAATACAGATACACATAACATATCATAACGTTACAATAAGGCAACAAGCAAGCATTCTGATTGACTGTGGAAAACCTAAAAAATTGATCCCGACAAAGACCCTAGCTTGGACAATCCCTATTCACTTTTGTATAAGGCTATGTGTTAGGACCATTCTAAGTGGATGATGACAGGCAGTCAGCACACCTCATGCTTGCACTGGCCACAAATCACAAGGGTAGCGATTTTGCAGTGATATGTCGACTACTGCTAAATTACTGTCTGCATCTTGCTTCCCTTTTTAGCCAGTTGCCTATCATGCAAACATGGTGAATTTTTTCTGTGATTCTCAGTCAGATAATAGGCATTAAAAAAATCTCCAAGCCTTGCTCGTGATTCTTGAGTAAAATAGTTATTTGGTTTTCCCTTGTGACAGTCTTTCAAATCTCCCCCCAACCAGGCCCCATCGTCCCACCGCTCTCACCTGCATGGGTCGCACCTGTGAGGGGGAGACTTCAAAGAAAGGTCTTTGAAGTTTCTATAGGTCCTCCTTTCCTGTCCTGGCTCCAGACTCACAACAGGGAGGTAAGCAGCTCTTTGTGGGGGGGACAGGACACAGCCTAATCAGGTGTAAGTGTGAGGCTGTGTCCAGCTCCTTCCTCCCATTATGCCCAAGTTGGCCCATAGGATGTAGATAGCACTTCAGTCACATCAAAGATCCCATTTTGCGTGGCTGTCTAGAGGGAATGCACAAAGCCCAGTTGTCACACACCCTAGATGTGTATTCTGAGTAAGCATGAGCCAACCAGCCCTGACACTAAAACAACCTCATTTTCAGGTGGATGTGCACATGTGATCATTAAATGGCAAGAGAGTCAATGACTGATGTCGACTGAACCATTACCCTATACACTGTCATGGATGGAAGCACAGTGTAAATGACACTCAGACAGACCAATGGCAGAACGGAGCTCATCTACTATGTATCTATATGGATACATTTGTGTATGGATGTATTCTTGCAGACAGCTAGGCCTATCAGGCCTTCTGAAGAGATTCTAGCAAGGATTATTACAATACCAAACGTCTACCCGAGGGGTTTATCAGAGGCAGTAACCAACACCAAAACCTTTCCAGACAAGTGTAATTTCTGAGATTTACTTTTACAAAATACCTACCTGCAGGCTTTAATACACAGAAATATCAACCAATCCTTAAATGCTTATTGCCACATGCTTTTCACAATAAGTAAGTTCGGCTTAATTACATCAAACACAGGCATACTGAAGTGCACATAAACTGGTGACCATAATGCATATACTTATTAAATTACAAATATCTACAAAATTACAGTTGGCAAACCAATAGACAACCTCTGTCAACAGGGTCTAACAAGGCTCATCACAGTGCAAGTTCTCTACTTCCAGGGTCAGTCAGAACGGGTGGCCAATATCGAAACCCTTGCCTACGATGATAATTGGTGATATCACACATAACAAAATACTTCTTCACTTGCTGTAACATATTGGGATAACAATGCACTATTGGAGACCTATTTGCTGTAACAAATGGTTTTCGCAAAAAAGGTCAAACCTACTGTCTTTGCCATAACTTTTCAGAATAGTTTTTGTATAGCGCACAAATCACTGGATAGGGAATCCTGATGCTGAAGCAGGAGCTGTATAGGACGAGCCAAGGTCTGGATTAGGTGAAGAGCCGGTCTTCAGTTTTTTGAAGAAATCATGAACTGATGCAGCAGCACTAATATGCATGGGCATGTCACTCCAGGCGTTAGAAGGGAGGTACGAGAAGGAACAACCGCATTATCTAGTTCTGCGCATGCAGGGAGTGTGGGAAGTAGGAGTCCATTAAAGCAGAGGTGTGTGGTTGGTATGAGGACGTGTATAACATTTTTGAGGTATGTGGGGCCAATGTTGGTTTTTTTCCGTCCTAAAGGAGTATGAGGAGTGCTTGTCGATTGGGAGCTAGTGAAGCTCTTTGAGGTACGGGGTAGTGCAGAGTGGATGGTTGAAGGTGAGCCTTTAAGTTTCAAATGTTCTCCTTTCATTGTTCCACTTTCATTTATTTGCTCTTTTTATTTTAATTTTCCTTAAGGGGATGTTACACATTTCCAGTCTGTGCTAATAGGTGGCTGGCCTACAGCTCATTTCATCTGCAGTATGGTGCATCCCATGTGGCCACTTCCTGTAAACCAGAGGCCAGATTTATCAAGATCTTGTGTTGCTCCTGCATGACGCAAGGCAACACAAGCCCTTAAGTCAGATTTACTGTGTCACGCTGACCATGTACACAGTCTCTTTGTTATGGGGAACACAGGGAATCTCACCACTGATATTTCTAGGATGTATCCATAAATGCAAGGACTAGGTAAAAAATCTCACTATTTTAAATGTAGTGTAAGGAGGTTCTAGTGAATTAAGGTTCACATACCCTGCAAAAGAGTAGAGGTTAACAGAGTCTGAGCATCCTCCTCTGACTTCCCATAGGTGTTAAAACTGGATACCGCGTATTTCTTTTTAGAATACCATTCATAAGGAATGGAACTGGGGATTCAAAGTGCCATCTTGTTACGTGCTTACGATTCAGTTGCTTCGATGTGTGATAAAGACAAAACAAGACGTGCGGTGCAAAATTCAGTTTTGCATGGAACAGAGTTAATGACGAGGCATCTATTCACTTCTAGGAGACTTCTAGTAGAGTGTTTCCAGAAATATATTCATAATCATCAAACTGAATCTGAAATGCATATTAATAAGCAAGGAAGCCATGATGAGTCTGCTTTGTTAGGTGAGCATTCCATTGTATACCACAAAACACAATGCGACAACTCCTAATTACCAACGCGGGCAAAACCTCTTACTGAAATAGTGATTCAAGGCACAAACCTAAATAGAAATATGATAACCTTCAGCCAAGGAGCGCCGTACAATGACTAACATTAGCAATTAAAGTATGTGTGTTATGTTGTTCCTTTCTCAATATTAACAAATAGCACGACGATTGTACGTATTGCTGTCTAAAACAACATGATAGCTTTACAAAGCAAAATCGAGACCAACAATAGTGGGTTGGTTCTGAGATCATACACTACCTCAAAAAAGACATCGAATATGGCAGAGTGGATCACGCTGCTGATGACATCATATATGATGTCAAGCATTCCATACCCGATGGCATCATGCATGCCACACCCAACATCATTTTCGATTTCATCATTAAGGACATGGTACATTACATACGAAATGCGTCATAACATCTTCAACATTGGTTTCCATTTAAATCTAGCATGTCACATAGTCTGAAATGTTTTAGATGAAATAATCGTATAACATTAACGGTACCAGGTTCATTCTCGATTGGATGTTTCTTATTATCAGCAATATAATGGGCGAAGCCTTTAGTGGTGTTATACATGATGTCATATGTTATAACCAAATATATCCAACAACTACTATAAATTGGGTCTCTCTGTCTTTAAGCAGCACCGCAACTACAAGACTGATATTAATTTATACAATGCAGAAAACAGGTTTAAATGTATAACATGCAGGGCAAGTCTGGTAAAACGTGAAGAAACAAATCGTGTCAAATGTTCCTAGCAGACATTGCCTTACTCCATATCACTTTGATTTGCACGTGCGCTAGATTAAAATCCATCTCTTTAACAATCAAAATCAGAGTATGATTGTTTTCAGAGTTTGGGATGTTCGTGTTTTGTGGTATTACACTGGACATTGGCCATTAGCGTTCGTCTGTTTGATACCCCTTTGATATCACTTTCTAAATATACCTGCAGGAAAGCGGAGGCGAGGGTTGCAAAGAATGTTTCATAATATATGTTATGGCTAAGTTTTCCTGTCGGGAATGCTCCAGAGAGGCTCACGGAATATCTTGTTAAATTATTCTTATATTGTGTTTAGGTAGAAAGTGACAACTCAAAAGCTCTTACAGAGGTAAAATAAAAAAAAATAAAAAAAAATACAGCTAGAAAACAAATGGAAAAGTCCAAGTTAAGATCAGGAGATGTAAAACCGAAGTAGCTACCGATAAAAAACAAAGAATAAGCATTGACAAAGCTAATAGTTCTGGCTTATATTTTCAGTTGGAATTCCAACCTTTGCCAATGCTTGTTTGAACGAGACATGAAGCACAAATTTAGAAGAGAAATCACCAAAACTGACATATGTTTGAAAGCAGAAAATAACTCACTTTAATTCATAGAATTTCTCACTGTCTATGGATTTCGCACAAACCAATTGTGTTGCCATATGCAACCTCTTATAAGGTGTAAAATTCTCATCCTCATGTTTGAGCCCTGCTGGTCATAGAAGCACTACATTCAAACCAAAGGGGCATGGGGGACTGCAACACATAAATCAAAATCAAGTGAAGAGAGGGCGGGATGGACCCTGCCCGAACAGGATGTAAAAAGTAGTAAAACATTAATAGGTTGACCACATACACCTATCACAACCTTTCATCCTAGTGGTAGCCCATCCCCCCATGTTCAAAGGAGACACAACTTGAGGGAATCAGTGGCACAACAATGAAGGAAAAAAGGCCCCCCCGTTTTTGAGGGATATGGGGAGAGCAGGGTGGCGATTCTACTATTTGATAGTCACAGGCACTGGCCTACCTGTGGCGAAAAATGCTACACCACTTTTCTTTTTTCCCACAAGATGGTCATTGCAAGGATACAATAGATTTGTGAACTCTATGACAA
The DNA here is from genome assembly GCF_964204655.1 of Triturus cristatus. NCBI lineage: Eukaryota > Metazoa > Chordata > Amphibia > Caudata > Salamandridae > Triturus > Triturus cristatus. The sequence goes on from NC_140582.1 coordinate 727,993,475, forward strand.
CAAAATATATATTTTTAAGTTACATAAAAACGTTTTTTTAATCTGACAAACTGAATAAATAGAAGGTTGAATTTTAACCATGGAAGCTTAGTGTGATGGCATAGAATATACTACGGTGTTGTGCCTTAAACTAGATATATAATTTTCCAACGATTGTATTTCTCTATAAAGGTACTTGGACACTGGATTCATAATCTCATTTAAACATATCTACATTGCTCAATGTGCATTTTCTGCAGCGGCTCTTAACCCCCTCAGGCTCAGAACCTACACAATATGTGCATTTGTAAAAATGTATCGAAATAAAGCGGTATATATGAACCCGGTTGGTTGAAGGCAGAAGGGGAGACAAGCCTATGACTCAAGCAGAATTTCTATAGTTACACCAGGAGGAGTTGGGGGATGCACTAGCAGTAAGAAGCACTGCAGTACTGCTAGTGAAGAATGTTCCAGGAGGGCCAAGGACCAGGAATGTGACAGCGTCTCAGAGTGTATGTAACAGTGAGCATGTATTGTGTATTCTATTAATCCTACTTGCTTGCTTGTGGCCAAAAGGAGGTAGGATGTTTATATTATTCTATTTTTTTTAAATATGAATTAGCAAAATTATGTTATCCCTAAAAATAACAAAACATGATCTCTGGGCCACTGATGACATCACGGGAAATCACATGACATAATCAGATCAGAGCGAATAACTACTTAGACTGGAGATGACATGAAGAACATATCTCAGCACCGTGTTGCATGCAATGTAAGGTAGTGCACAGATTCAGAGAGCCGTTGGCATTTCACTTCCTGCTTTGAGAGGTACTTTTGACCTCCAAGCAGGTTAAAATCACAGTGTCCACAAAGCAGTACAATGACTTCAATGAGTATTTACATTATTCAGACTGTAGTGATGCTGTTGTCACACTCCACTTTGATTTCCTGAATAAGGGTAGTATCGTGATGGATTGTTGAAGAGAACCTGAAGAGTAATGTGAATTTAGGGCATATCCCAAGCCCTGCTGCGGTAATTTGTAGTGGACAAGACTTTAATGGGAGAGGAGTTGTCCTAACGGCTAGGGCGGTAGATCTTGAATCTGGGAAACTTGGTTCGAGTCTCGGCAATGACGCTGAATATCCTGTGATTCTGGACAAATCACTTAATCTCCGCGTGCCTAAAAAAAATAAATGTGTCCTCATGTAATGCAACAGGTGCTATGTAAAGAACTCCGATACCCAATTTGGGTCAAGTTTGCGCTATATAAAATTCTGTAAAAAAAAAAGGTATAAATGAAATGAAACAGAGAATCCCTATGAACTGTGGGGAAACCTTTACCCTCCTTCCAGCAACTTTTTTACCCCTGATGTGTTACCAACAACAGGTTAAGGGATGGCTCAGTGGGCAAGTCCCTTGTGTCTTTGTTTTATGCCTCCTCTGACAGGAGACCCTGAAATTCACTCCATCTTTCTGCTGCTCCTGTAGGACAAAGACTAGTGGTGGGAGGAACTTATGTGAGTTTGGAACTCCCTGAAACGTGTCCCAAATTTGAACACAAGCACTGTCTGCAAACGTGGCATACAACTGGGCAAGAAACTATTAACTAGTGTGCCAAGAGTTCCCTAGCAGAATTTGTGGTCCCCTATTTTGTCCTGAAGGGGTTGTGGTTTTGGCCTGCCAACTCCCATTTGCCAGGCTCAGGAACCTGAACATTCTGAAGCTTACCAGTAGAAGAAATCCATGGTGCCTGCCTTCAAGGAAGGAGCTAATGCACTCCTGTTGAGGGGCTCTGGCGGTGCTACTGCACGAAGAAGACACTGCCTAGAAAATGAGGACTGTGAGAAAATGAGGCATGAAAAACTGGAAGTCGTGAGATACCCACTGAAACCTGTGGAAGGACCTGCCCCAGCATAGTTGAGTTCTAGCTGTCTCCATGCCCACAATTATTATTGCTCAGTTAGCTGAATATTGATGATTGTCCTCTGCTCTTTTTATGTGCAGATGAGTATGTTGGAAGTATAGTGTGTTTATTTTGGAGTACAAAAGCTGTCTGAACCTTGATTTATTGACTGATATTTGATGTTTCATTAAGATCATAGTTTGTACGTTTTAGCACTTCCTTGACTGAGTTTTGGATTGCTCTCCCTTACTAACCCATGGGTCATGTAATAATAGGGCATACTTGAGATTCCATATTGGGTTCAAAAGTAATGTAAAGTGGTAAAAGGCTCTCACTCATGCAGTTTGTGCCTAATTAACCCTGCCTACCAAGGGATCAATGAAAACCTTCCTACACAACTCAGACATACCTCATTTGTCAGCCGATGCTAATGCCTCTATCACACCAGTTCTATCAGGACGGCACAGGCACTGAGAAGTCAAATTCTGGGTTTCAGTATGCTTTGCTATACAAACGTTTTCTCTCACTCTCACTTCCTTGACTTCACAATCGGACGTGAAGAATTTATTTAATAAAGGTTCCTTCAGCCGAAAGGGTTTTCAGCTGAAGGAACCTTTATGAAATAAAAACCTACTCAAGGAATATAAGAAGGCATATTTACAGGGGGACTGAGCCTACTTTCGGTTTTATTTACTTACCTCTCTATGCCCGCAAATACCAGCATGCCGTTGGTTGTCAAGACTGTGCCACTCCCACTCAGGGCATTTCTCCATTAATAAAATGTCTAATGAAGCGAGAGGTGAGTCGCCATTTCCCCCTGCGCCTGTCCATGAAGAAGGGGCGTACCAGCCTTGAAACACGTCGGACTTTGCTTTTATGTTATGAGAGCCAGGAAAGCGAGTGACAGCAGGGCTTGCACATCGGAGATGGGGAGAGCGTTGTGTGCCTTCTCGGAGCTTGAGGGCTTTTGCTTGATTCATATATATGTATATGTATGCATTTAAATTCATACTTTGTCTTTTTTGGTTGTAAAATAAGGTGTTTGATAATTCATTCACCCTAATTTTCAGTTGTAATGTATATATATTTATTTATTTATCTATGTATATATAAATGATCTTTTAACAACTGCTGTTATAACATTAGGCATTCCTGCACATTGCCTCATCCAATTTTTAAACAGTTCAGGAATTACAATCTTTATTTGCAAAATTTGACTCCTGTTCGTTGTCCTCTTCAGGAATTAATGTATTTTACATGTGTAAGGAGGACTACTATTTTTATCAACTAATGTTTAGTTGTTTGCGTAGGTTGCACAGATGTTCACTGTCTTCTCCTGAAATCAATGTATTTCACATATATTAGGAGGACTATTTTTATCAACAAATGTACAGTTGTTTGCACATTTTGCACAGTTGTATGCATTCGTACAGCGGTATTCTGAAGCTGTTTTCTATGTCCATTGTCATGATGTCGTTAATTAGGTATGCACTTGCACTTTAAAAGGTCAGGCTTCTGACATCAGCGTCATGTGATCAAGGCCTCCTGTAGGCCGAAACGCGTCATGGCGGCTGTGTAAAGTTTTTGTCCGATTAAAGAAATTTCAGCACTTATCTTGGGTCCGTGTTCGTCTTTGCGCATTGAAGCTGCGTAACCTACAAGGCGATTCCTGGTGGCATATATATATATATATATATATATATATATATTACCTACTGGCGGTCGCCAGTAGGTAGTTATAGTTAGGACCACGTTTCCATAGGAAATCCGCAACATTCTATTTTGAATAACTTTGGCGCCGGTCGTCGAATCCTCGCGAATTTTTCAAAATAGGTGGGGCGCTACGCTCCGCTCCTACCCTGAAAGTCTCGGGGGGATTCATCAAGCGGGGGCTGAGATAAAAGGGGGGTCCCAAAACGCGTTTTTCCCATGCATTTTTCCATAGGACCTTTAGACAGAGCTACAGCCCGAACGGCTGAACAGAATTTAATGAAATTTGGCAGAGAGGTAGTCCCCAGGTCAAGGAAGTGCCTTTTGTAGGTTTGTTGAAAATCTGTTCAGTAGATTCTGAGAAAATAGCATTTAAATCAATATATATATCTGTGGCAGCTTACGGTGCGCTTACCGTGCGCGTACGGTGGCGTGCGCAAGCTCACATCTGATTGGCTGTTAGATCTTAGTAAACATTCGAATCGGAAGAAAGGAGGAAGTGTCGGCCGCCATTTTGTCACTCGCACTGTCAGGGGGGTGAATAAAAAAGGTGGATAATGTGAAAAGGGGGCAGGCTCGACAGTTCCTGACCCCCTAGCCTTGGTCAGGGGGTCCCAGAAGGACCCTCAAGGGCAAAAATAATTTTTTTTTTTTCCGAAAAATCGCCGATTGCGCGTAGCGTACGTGCACGGTGTAAACTGCGAAATTCCGCGAAATTCGCGGAATTACGCGTACCGTGCGCGCACGGCAAAAAAAAATTTGCAAAAACGAAAGCTTAAAAAAAAATAAAAAAAATTGTGAGGTAAGGTTGGCTCTTATAAGAGCCGTAGGGTTAATACAGGGATAGAGGAAAGAAAGAATGGGAATATTATAAGCGTCTACAAACATGCTGGTCTATCTTATTGTTAATAAGGGGAAGACTGATCTCCCCATAAACAATAAGACCACCACATCTTGTACACCTCATTTCAACCCTCCCAAATCGAGGGTTAATGTCCACAGGAAAAGAAGAAGGTGATGCTCCCACCTCAGAGGAAGGGCTCAGCTGAGCTGCCGATGATGTACTCGGCTGAGCATCTGAGGTTGGGCTCTGGTGACTTACTGAAGAGTTTTCTCCAGTATGTCGAGCAAAGGTCCTGGGATGTCTATCCTGCAGGTGTCTTTTCATAGAGTGATTTCCAAAGGAATATTTCTTCCTTGGATTTCCTCTAGATAAAACACGGTCACAAAGTGTGCAAGTGACCAATTGAGCATTCACCTTTTTCTCCCCCTCTGGAAAAGTAAAATACTCCCATACAAAAGAAGTCTTTTGTTTCCTCCTTCTCTGGATCATGGTGGTGCTGCTGGCCTCACTCTCAGAAGAGCTCTGCTGTTCTGCCATTGTATCCCAATGTCAATCCAGCTCCTTCTCCTAAGGGATCTCAAGCAGTAATGAGGGGAATGGGTGTGGTGTTTGAAGTTTCTGGAACTGAAAGTAGTTTAAACCAATGAAAAGTGTTCCTTGTGGGTCACAAGACCTACCGTGCGCGCTCCGTAAGCTTACGGTACGCGCTCGTAAAAAAGTGCGCATGCGCAAACGTAACGCTTACGGAGCGCTTACGGGGCACGTACGTATGACGGCACTCGCGCATGCGCATTACACGCACCCGCGTAAGCGCGACGTTGGTTCCGCGCAACGCGCATGCGTGTACGCGTACGTCGCGTACGTATTACGAAAACGCACCGTACGTCATAAGGACAGTGCGCTTACGTGATACGTACGTGACGTACGCGTAACGTCAGCTTACCGTACGCGCACAGAAAAAAATGCAAAAAAAAAATAGGCAAAACCGTGCAAAATTAAATAAAAAATCCATAGGTTTAACACACATTATAGTTAGGAATTAGCATTTAAAAAACCTTGCAAATTCACTGAAAAAACCATAGGTTTCACACACGTTATAGTTAGGAATTAGCATTTAAAAAACCTTGCAAATTCACTGAAAAAACCATAGGTTTCACAGAAGTTATAGTTAGCTGTACATTTCACTCGTAAAAAACCTATGAAATTCCCCCGTTATAGTTACTGTAGGCAACTATAACTCACGCGACCGTAATCCTGTGCTGATGACATATGTGTCTTTATGAAAAAAAAATATTTGTAATATATGTATAGCTAAAATTTAATGGAAGAAGACATGGGCAAATAAGTGTCTAAATACAGTATTAGCATCAGCAGAGGATTGCGGTCGCGTGAGTTATAGTTGCCTACAGTAACTATAACGGGGGAATTTCATAGGTTTTTTACGAGTGAAATGTACAGCTAACTATAACTTGTGTGAAACCTATGGTTTTTTCAGTGAATATATATATATATATATATATATATATATACTTACCTTGCCGCCAGGTCCCGTGTCTCTGCTCCTGCTCTCCTCGTGGGACTCGAGGAACAGGAAACCAATCAGAACAGCCAGGCTCCCCTGACCAATCACAATGCTGCAATGCAGTGTTGTGATTGGTTTTGAGTGTCCCGGTTCCACTCTCAACCAAGGAATGGGGGCCTGGGCATGTGCACATGACTGTTTTGGGTGACCAGAGAGGGCCGACCAAATAGTCAATGCACAATTAGGAGTTGGCAAACCAATCCTCCCCGGCACTGCTCCGAGAGCAGAGCAGCCCCACCCACTCACAAAGGACACATAAAATGATAATGACTCAAAGGTATTATAATTTTATATTTCCTTTACTTTGCATCGCTCAAAAGCAGTGGAGCGACGCTCCTCCACCATTGCGGAGGGGCTACCACTGCATGTTACTGATTAAAGATAAGACATTTTGATTTGTGTTGTTTGAAGAGGGCTTAAGTGTGTGTTCAGTTTTGAGTTCACACTCATTAATTTAAGACAAAAGAAACTTGGGCGTTTGAGACAAAGATATTGCAGAAGTCTTTATCTCTTTTTCAAAATGTTGTCAAGATTTCTGACATGATGTCACTATACGGCCCTTCCTGATTCTGCTTCACCGATCCCCTTTAGTGACCCGCACCCTATTCGATCAGTAGCAGACCTCAGTCTGGCATTCCTCCATCTGTACCACACCAGAAGGGATGGAGGGCTATGAGTATAGCATTTACCTGGGGACTACATGAGCTTGTGGATCGCATTGTTATGACCTTGTGACTATGGACCAGATGTACGACGATTCCATTTTGCGAGTCGCAAATTGCATTTTTTCGTGACTCGCAATTTGCAGCTCGCAAAATGAAATGTACTAATGTGTCTCAGACACATTTTGCAATTCCCAATGGGGTCGCAAATGACCTGCCTCATCAATATTCATTAGGCAGATCGTAATTTGGGACCCATTGGGAATGGGCAATTGCACAGGGATGGTACCCTGCTGGGGATAGCGGATAACCATGTCTGTGTTTGCTTTTTAAATAAAGCAACTTTTTTTTTCAAATGCGGACCATTTTCCCTAAGGAACAATGGGATGCACTTAAAAGACAAAAATGAAAAGTGTGACCAATGCCTTATCTGAAAAAATGTTGTTGCCCCCATTCACAAACGGGAAGGGATCCCTAGGGGACCCCTTTCCATTTGTGAATAGGCTTACCACCAACTTTAATTTGGTGGTAATTGTGATTGCATTTCCTTTTGCAAAACAATCATACATCTCCTGCGACACTTTATTAGGCAGGGGCACCCTTTCTAATAGCGACTCCAAAACCTGTGAGACGGTAATAGGTTCCTGACTCGCAAAATAGGATTTGTACATGCTACCACCCTTCTTAGCGGGTGCAAACGGCACGATTTTCCGTTTGCGACTGCTAAAAATGGTCATACATCTGGCCCAATCTGTCATGTTATTTTATGCTAATAGAGACTTCTATAGAGTTGTTTTTCTCTTGGACGTGTCATCAATTTTTACTCTAATATTGCACAGTTTACCTCTGCGTGTAAAGATGCCTCTAGTGCAGGCGCTCCAACAGATCTGTCTTAAAGCTGTCCCAAGAATATATATTTTTCATGTTGTCACCGCCTCTTCATGAACTATATAAAAATGCCATTGCACAGTTTCTTTATGCATTTTTCCTGTGCATCTGATAGCAACATAAATGTGCGTCAGCATGGGCAGAATGACCCATTCAGCTCACTTAAAAACCCACTTTCTGTGCATGCCAAAAGGCCCCTGAGTGTTTAATCTCATCGTGTCACACACCATGTCTCAGATTCACACATCGACATTTAAGACCCCAAATCGTTCCCCCCAACTCTGCTGATATCCATCTCAAAGGTTAACTGCTCCCATTTTCCATCAGTTTCCAAGTGTGACTTGGCAAAGCAAAGCAATGGGTGACACCCTTATTCCTCTACTGTGTTCCGTATGGGTGAAAGATGTGTGTTTCATTACCATAAGGGTGAATAGCTACCTATGAGGCTTCAGGGATTTCCTTGTGGATCTCTCAAGCCTAGTTAAAGAAGAAAGACGCCTAACTTCAGTTTAAGAGACCACACACATTTAGGAAGCGCTTTTAGTCTGCATGTGAGCACCCAAACCTTTAGTCAATGGCCTTGGTAGGACTACGGAGGTGTTAACAATTTGACTCAATTTTGGATTGCTCATGAAATATTAAAGTCGGTGTGTACTGAGGTGACATCTAAACCTATAGTCAAGACATAGAGTAGGAATGGGTGGAATTGCAGCATTTTCCTGAACATTTATACACGCAATTCTCACAAAATTAAGAGCATTACACAAATTTAGCTTGTGCTGTCCTGTCGTCTTTGTCAAAATTGACAGTGAGGTATATGCCCTTGCATACAAAAGGCAAGTATAGTAAATACAGTTTACGAAGTCATGCTAGTGCAGGGCATGCATTACTGATCTAGTTTCACAGTACCTGCATCCCATTTTCCTCTCGAACCTAGGGGCATTTTTATGAGATTCTGACTCAGCGCTGGGCAGCAAGTCACCTTGGCTGAGCTGCACCAGAGGGAAAGGGCAGGAATGCACCTGTTTTAAGCAATACGCCTCCTTCCTGTTCTTTCCCCCTGTGCTGGTGCCATTTTAGCAGCCTAGCACCAACACAGGCACCCTTGAACCATGGTACAAGGGTGCCTCTGTTTGGGACAGGATTGCTGCTTTAGTAAAGGACGGGGCACCTTCCTGCACAAACACAATCCATAGAGATATGTTCCTCTTTATACTGCAGCACACATAGAAAGAGAAAAAACCAAGGAGAAATAAAGACATTTCTCCTTGTCACGCCTCACCTGGGGAGGTGTGTCTTTCTGGCACATTCCCAGGTTTACTAGGTTTGGTAGATCTGGGAATGCATCAAAAACCATGAGAATTGCATGGGGACACACACCACAATGCCCATGGAACGCTTCCCTTGCACAGAGTAAGGCAACACAGTGATTTGCACTGTGTTGCGTTACTCCAGATTTCTGAAGCCATTCAAAGCCACTCAATGTGGCTTGGCATGGCTTCAGAAATCTGACTTAAATGCTTGAATCACGTATGTACTATTTTGTTTGGTGCAAAAGTGTCAGAAGCCTTTCAAAAATATGCCACTAAGTCTCCAGCAAGAGAAAATTACGTGAACTCCTAGCAACTTCTTTTCTTTGCAGCAAGCACTGCCCTAGAGGTACATTTTCTGCTCCACCTTTGCAGAATTGTATATTACAGACCAGGACCCTTGGGTGGCCCATTTATGGGGAAGTTACGCAGTGTAACGCAGCAAGTCACCTTGCTGCTGTGCACCGTATGGCAGTTAAAGGGTGGGAATTTACAATACTTAAGGCAATACGGCTCATTCTTGTCCTTTCCCCTTTGCTGGCACTTTTGGCTGCCTAGCGCCAATGCAGGCAGCCTTGCACCCTGGTGCAAGGGCCTGCTTTGCATGTAGGATTGATTTTGTGCAGGAAAGGTCCTCTTCCTGCACAAAAACAATCCTGGGAGGCATACTCCTCCTTCTATGTGTGCTGCAGAATGCAGCAATCATAGAAAGAGGATTAAACAAGGAGAAGTGATAGATTTCTCCTTGTTATGCCTCTCCTGCAAAGGTGTAAGATTATGGCACCTTCCCAGATATACAAGTTCTTGTAAATATGATAATGCATCAAAAACCATGGGAGTTGCATGAGAACATCCAAGCAATGCCCATGGAACACCTTCCGAAGGCAGATTAATGCAATTCAGTGATTTGTACTGCGTTACTCCAAATGTTTGGAGCCACATGGCTTACAAAATCTATCGTAAGGCTTGCGGTGCTCTTTCACCATGTTGCGTGGTGCAAAAGCGACGTAAACGGCCTCATAAATAGGCCCCTAGTTCTATTCATTGCATCTTCTCCACCAATTACCAAAGCACATATTCCTCCTATGCAAAAGCACTCACTTGGCGGCCACTATGTAGTATTCATTAACTGGTCTTTGGGTTCATTTGTTGACCTTAACACCGGTCCCCATCACAGCCGGACACATACACATGGATGATACAGAATATTAGTCCTTGACAAGTATCCCAAAGAAGATCATCCCTTAACTTTTCTGCATCACCGTATTAACTATAACATATGCATATAGATGCATGCCAAGAAATATATAAACATGTATCTATGACATACTATTTTGCATTCAAATAATCTAACGGGGTAATTGCAAATGCAACTGATTAATGAACACTCAAAGAAAAGAGCACTTTCTATCTACATCAAGTTTAATCAAGAAAGAAAAATATGCCGTTGATAACTTTGCATTTCTTTGCAACATTATAGCCAGCCTATGGTTATCACATTTTTTGAAAGCACGAGAAAAAGCTATAAATATCAACCAAACCCTAAAAAAATGAATGAATATAACGGTTCAAACACAGTGGCAAAGCTGCTTAAAAGAGGAATGCTCAGACAGCACTGGCTGCTCGGCTATCAGCTCACAGATCTATTTTCCTCTGCTAAAACAGCTTAGTTCATGGTTTATATACTGCACTATGTCTGAATGGCAGATCAAAAAATACCCCGAGGTGCGCTTTAAGAAAGCCATACCCATTTCATAAAGTTATAGTATCATATTTTCCCAATAGTACAAAATGTGTTCCTACATATATATTTTGAGTAAAGACACTTTTTAGGGTGCTATTATTAAAACAGCAAGATATTCGGCTACTTTACGGATGGAAAGGGATGCCCATGGACGTTAATTCATCAAAATTAATGGGGTAGCTGATGTCACTTCAAACACCCTTTGACCTCATTGACTTCACAAGAAACAACATCATATGACCTGTTACTCTCAGATTCTGGAAGTGATGCTACTTGACCTCGATTATGATAACTTCAAAATATTTGATGTCACTGAGGCCTAGTGTGTAAGTCAAAGAGAAAATGAACACATAATTTGCGGGAAGATTCAGGAAAAAGAGATTTGTAATAAATAATGCTGGTGATGTCCACCAGAATTAATCCATGCGAACCATATGTAGAATATGAGCTGTGTTTACGGCTCAATTTAGTGTTTATCATTGCTAAGGAGTTTTGATTCATGATACCTTATAAGGAACTATCACACTCACAAAGTATAGATGTAACTGATTTATTTAATCACATCATTAGGTGTGACCGAGAGACAGTTTTAGCTGTTTCGCCATCTCCATGTAATGAAAACAAAACTAGAATAAGAAAATGCAAATATATACATATATAGAAGAGTTGTTATCATATTTCTTCATCCATTGGTCTGTTCAACAGTCATTTACAGTTTCTTTCCGCCCAATGAGTCAGACCATCAACCATTGATTGACTCGCTCACTGAGTGGCAGAATTTAGATTGATTGCATATGCACATCTGCAGAAATAAAGTGCACTTCAGTGTCAGAGATGTAGGGACAATACTTTACCAATGTTTTTTTCTTTCTATTATTTATTTTCATTGTGTTTTTAGTTGTACTTATCCTTCTGTTTTGAAGTCTTTTGGTTGCACTACCCTTTAATTAGAAGAATCATATTTTCCTGTGTTGTCTATAACATCAAAAATGGGTTTCTACACCTGTTCTAAGGATAAGCACAAGCACGTAGTGTTCTTTTGAAAATATGTACGTTTATTGTTTTTTGAAACTTAAAATTATTACTGCAAGCAGATGGCACCTTCTTTATATGGCTTTTTATATTTATTGTTGTAGCATATGGTTGCAATAGTAAAAAAATAACCATATCACCAGCTTGCTAATGCCAGATCTTTGGCTATGCAAATTCTTTTTTTTCATGAAGCATGGCAGCTATTTTATATAAATTTTCTTTATGATGTATTTAAAAAAAATACAAATTGCACGGTCCGAATGGGAGCTGCAGAAAATAAACAGTGCTCATCAGGTCACGTCCAACTTTTGCTCATGACATTGCTTTTGTCACTATTAGGCAGGGGTCACAAAGGCAATATTAGGCTTGACAAGGGGCAAACCAGGGGTCACATCTGCGAAACTTGTTGGCTCTGAAAGTTCATGGGTGTGTTTCCTTTGTTTTCAGAACACCTATTTTAATAGTCTCTAAGTTGGAGACCAAATTTTCAACTTGAAATGGATCTTGCTCTGATCGATTGCAGCAGCTGAATACGATCACAAAGCAATAACAGAATGGGGATTTGCCATATGTCTCTGCTCTTATCAGATTGAGTTAGAACTCCAAAAGTTATCTATCAAATTAGAAGCTTGAAATACGAACTCCTTTTAATGATCATATGCAGTTATATAGGAGTGTCAAATTCAGCAATTTTCCTTTTGGATAATTATGCAAATTGTCAGCCAAATTGTATGAAATGAATCTTAATTACATGAAATGCGATGCTGTCATTTCACTCTAAAAGAACAACAACAAAAAACATAAATGTCTCGAAAAACAGCCTGTTACGTTCTGGTTGTTCACATTGTTCCTGCGCTCCCACACCTTTATTTGTGTGAGAATGTCATTGCTTAATAGTGTAATTTTGGGAACTTCATTTAACAAGCATCACATGGCTTAATTTAAATTTCACCCAGGTTTAGTGCAGAATTTTCAACTTGTTTGCATGAAATAATTTAGGAATATGAACAGAAACACATGAGTAATTGAGTCCGCCAGGGGACATCATAATATTCACAATAATCAATTGTTTCTTAGTCAACTGTCATCTCCCACTTTTAATGTATTATATTCTACCGTCTAAGATTTATGTATATATGTTATCCCGTCTGCTTTTACATTTTTTTTCTTTCTTCTGCCAATCACTCCTTCCCCTCCTCTTCCTCATTCCACATTCATTTAAATAAAACTGGCATGCTTCTAGATGTTTTCTTCCAATCTGGAATAATGAATTCTTAATCAAAGTGCTCTGTAAAATGGATATGCCTTTGTCTATTCACTGAACAGCTTCTACAACTTTAGGCATGCCCTGGCTCTGTCAGGGCTCTGGAGTATTACCAACAAGAGTTAGGATTAGCCGCAGGGGAGTCTGTACTGAAGCCAGTAGAGCGGCAATGCGGCGATGCTGAGGGCATTCTGGTAAGTTCTTTTTTTTGTTTTTTGGTGTTGTTTTTGTTGTACCTCCCCTCCTCACGCACCCCATTACTTTGCATCAACACCAGCTTCGACTGGATACAGTGCGTAATTAAATTGCAGTGACGCAATGAGATGTATCATGGTAAATTAGGGGTTGTGAGGCCTTTCTTCACTTTTTTCCACCTCTAGTTACAAGACACAGTGTATCCACCACAATCCTGGCTGGCCTTGTTGTTGCTCCACACTGTAAAAAGAACTCATGCAACTGACAGGAAAGGGGTGGGCAGTTGCTCTGAGTGCCCTTCCTTAAACTTTGTATCTGGATATACCTGATTATGGACCGTGGCAGACACAAAACTCCAACAACCAATTGGATATTTTGGTACAGTTTTGCCAAAAGATTGCAAATATTTTCGCCATTGCCTGGACAAATACGTAGTGCATGGAGTTCCGAGGCAACAAAGTCTTTCCTGGATCAAAGCAGTCGCTTGAGATTGAGGTATTGTTTGTCATACAACATTAGAAGCATCAGATTTTTGAAGGAGAAGGAGAAGGAGGAGAAGGAGGGGGAGAGGGAGGGGAAGAGGGAGGGGGAGTGGGAAGGGAAGAGAAGAGAAGGAAAGGTAAGATAAGGTGAGGAGAGGGGAGCGGAGGGGAGGGGGAGGAGAGGGGAGAAGAGTAGATGGGAGGAGAAGGGAGGAGAGGGGAGGGGTGGGAAGGAGAAGGGGAAGGGGAAGGGAAAGGAGATGAAAAGAGAAGAAAAACAGGAAGCAAAGGAGATGGAAAGAGTAGAGGAAGTGGAAGGGCAATCATTTTCTTGACCTGGTCAACAAAGATATTTGGACACTCACATGTTGGGAACAACGTTAGCCGAAAAGTCTTGTTTCCAGGAGTTGGAAACAAGGAAACTGGAAACATGAAAAAAGAAGCATTAACAACAAAAGAGCTTTGTCAAGTAGGCTGGGTGCTGGAGAACCAATCCTGATGAACTGCACCAAATTGGACTTGGTTAAAACTACTTGCCCATAAAGCTGGGGATCAGTTTAAAACAGCTACCATTTAGTGATGTGTTGAGTTGTGCCCAGGATAAGACTTCTGCATCTGGTTGGCTTTTTCCACCTTTGATTTTGCCAGTTCCCTCAATAATGTCGTCACAGCTACACCAAATAATAGCGAAACATCCAGACCAATAGTTGCCATTACCTCCATCAAACATCCACAAATGCAGACAGTTAGACCTGGCATCTTTTGGCATGGTTTCCCTCATCTTTTTGCCTCTGACCTCCTGTTTTCGACTGTACACTGCATTTTGTTTTTGCTTGCTTTAAGTCTCTGGGCAACTTTACCACTGCTGACCAGTGCTAACGCACAAGAGCTCTATGGCTAAAATGTATTTGGTTTATAAATGATTAACTTATTTTATTTACTAGGATGTCCCGAGTATAGTCTACCAGGGGTGCATAGGGACTGTACGTCAAAATCTACTAGTGGGCCTGCAGCACTGACTGTGCCACCTACACGAGTAGCCCTGCAAACAGCCTGTGGAGCAATTCTAAACTGCCATGTCGACCTGGCAAGTGCACCCCTTTTCCAGGCCCAAACCTTCCATTTTATTACATATATGTCTGCCTTAAGGTAGGTCCAAGGAAGCCCCATGGGCAGAGTGCAGTGTATTAAAAAATTAGGACATGTAAAATTGTGTTTTACATGTACTGGTAGTGAAAACTGCTAAATTAGTTTTACACTACAGCAAGGCCTATCTTTCACATAGGCTAGCTTTGGAACTGCCTTGTAAGATCTTACAAGTGTATCTTCCAATTGAGAGCTGATAGAAAATTGCAGTTTGGCGTCTCTGGACTGACAATTTAAAAATGCATCTTTTAGTGAAGGTGGTTTTTAAATTTCAGGTCTGAAAATGCCACTTTTAGAAAGTGAGCAATTTCTTAATTTTGATTTAACCATTCTGTGCCTCTGCCTGTCTCTGAATACACACCTGGATCAGGATGATAGGTGGTCTCTTGTGCATTCACTCTAAACTGTCACACAGAGGGAGCTGAGGTGTTCCCTGCATATCCTGATGGCCCATCACCTGGCTGATGGGCCGTCCTGAGCTATAGTGGCGGGAGGAGTTGACACTGACACCAAAATAGGTCTGTGTCTGTCCCCACACAAAGAAATCTCCACTCCCGGAGGTTGTCGGGAGGAAGGGCAGGGTCTTGTGCACTACAAAGACATTTCTTTGAAGTTTGGCTACTTCAAAGGCTGAAATGAATATGAGTACTGGCCTTCTGACATCATATCCTCAGAACACTTCTGAACTGAGGACATTTTGACAGGAAGAAGAGTTGTGTTGCTGTCAGGAGGGAGTGCCACTTTGCTGTTTGCTTTGCTGTGTTGGCCTGCTACTTGCTGCTTCTGTCCTGGGAGTGAAAAGACTGGATTCTGCTTTCTACATACTGCTTCCAAGGTTCTCCAATGGCTTAAGTTGAGCTTGCCTCTTGTTAGGAGGTCACAGGGCCATCAAAGACATCATCTGCCAGCACCTGGACTTCTCTGCTGAGAGCCTTGTCTTGACAAGTGGTGCCAAATCCAGTTACTGGGACATTGGAAGTAAACAGAAAAATGAGCACATCGGCTCCAAGCATTATTTCAAATTGGTGCAACATTGCAAAATGTGATGCATCGCCGCTGCCTGCACTGGAGTGTGGTCCCTGTCCAACACAAAACATCAACTTAGAACACAGACCCAACGCTTTCGCCTTAGAACTTCTGAATACCCACCAGTGCATGAGCCTCGATCACCGTACCAGCGAAGTCTGTGACGCACCTCAACACATGCTTTGACTCTGTGGAATCAACACAGTGCAACTTGACTTTCAAAGCATCACTGATGCATCATCCTTGAGCACCGATTTCATCATCGACACCGTACGGAAGTAAGGAACCGAGGTATTGTGCCCGCCAAAGCTGCATTACCTCCCCTGTTCCATCCATCGTTCCCAGACGTGGACCGATCCACGACTCTGCATTCGGGTCTACAGCAACACATCACCTCTTTTGCGCAACACACTGTCCCTGAGCGTCACCATGCCAATGACCTGCATAGCAGTGAGAAACAGATGCATCACCTGCTTTTTCGACGCCTCACCTCTACTGAACCACGCACTGTCTTTCATTTTTAATGCATCTACGGTACCTTTTCCTGACAAGTGCGAACCTTTGATTTTTAAGAACCACAACTTTATCTAATCTTTGAAAATTAATATCCTGTCTTGTCTATGTTGGATTTTTCTTATAATTTTGGTCTTGTTTTAATCCCATACATATTGGCTATTTTTCTAATCTGGCGTGGAGTCCTTCTGTAGTGTTTTCATTGTGTTACTGTGTTACTGTGTGTGTGTGTGTGTACGCGTGCATGCGTGCATGTGCATGTGTGTAGTGTGTACAAATACTTTATAAAGTACCTCTGATATAAGACTGGTGCTCTTGCCCAGCTAGCAAAGGGGTAAGCACTGATTATTCTGAGAGTGTAACTTACTTACCCTGACTAGAGTGAGGGTCCCTACTTGGACATGGTGCAAACCACTGCCAACTAAAGACCTAATTTCTAACACAGAAAGAGAGCTTATCATGGATAAACCATAATGATGTGCAAGAATTTTGTCTTTCCAGCCGCCTTTCCAAATTCCTTGGCCAAAGGGCAAAAAATGCTATCCAAAGCTTCAATTAATGGCAAGCTTGGATCTTTATGACTTCAAAAGGCATGTGCATTGGTTTACTTATGCACCAACAAGGATATTCAGATTTTTGAATCAATTTGATTTTGACTTGAGATCTAAGTCTCGCATTACAGGGGGTACAACCTTCCTTAAGTCTGTCAAGGCTCGATTCTGAATTACTGAATTTCCCCAGCTCAAATCTTGCCATTACCTATGCTAACAGTCTTCAGCTCTCTCCCTACTGCTCCTATCCACCTTCGAAGTCTCCATAACTATAATAGAAATATTTTTGGGAATGTAATCAACTTGTGCTTTAATTGTTTAGACAACACTAGCCTTGTTTTGCCATTCTTCGTTTGGTTTGTTTAATTGGAAATCCAATCTTGGATTAAAAGATATCTTCATTCAATAGTGGCATTTCATCTGCCATTCTAACATATCTAGCAATGAAAAGTAGAGCTAGAAGCCTGAAGCATAAAAGCCACATAACTCCTCCTCTGTTGTCTCTCCATTGGCTCAGAACTATACAAAACAGATTCTCAATAAAAGAGGCAACATGCGAATGCTTTGGTGGCAGGTCTTTCACACTTAAGCTTCCACCACCAAGAAGCAATTTCCCATACCGATCTGTACAGTAGACAATTATGCAAACTCATGCAGTTCCTGATGACACATATCTTTAAAAACGTCAGTCAACATCTCAGCTGACATGACAGATCTGGAAGACCACCTATGGTTTAATTTGTTTTCTCTTCTGATTATCCTTTTAGCCTCTCTCAGGAAACCTGCCAAAGGGCTATGAAGCATACTTTTGATTATGCTGGTGCTACAAACATAACAAATAATTTAAAAAATGTATATTAAGTGAAGGCTTTCTTTAAATATATATAAAATATCATTCCAGGATGTAAAGACCATTTCTGTTTAGCCATGTTAGTATCTGTTGCTATGGCCTTCTCTCTTATGAGTTGCTCCGTGCCCTATTATACAACTTTATCTACCAAAACAAATTTGAACCAGAATATTACCTTAATTATGAGGATAATGCCCCATATTTCTCTGCTTTAGACTGACTCCACTCTAACAAATTAAAAAATGTGTTGTCTGTTGTTTCTACCTTCTTTTATTCTGAACTATTATTTGTCTAGTAAATCTCAACAAATATATTTGTGATACTCTTTCATGGATCTTCAACATGTTTCCACTATTGCTTTACAAATTTGTGTTCCTTAAGGAAATCAGATCTTATAAGTCTGCAAGCAAAAGTCTTGAATAGGGTCCTGGATATATACCCACATGTATACCCATGATTTGTCTTTGATCAATTAAAAATAAGCTACTGTCTTCTATCTGTGTTTTTAATAGGCCTGGGCGAAATATTAATTACACTGGAGTTATCGTAGCATTTTTGGTCATTTAGCATTGCTCCTGAGATGCAAAATTAACAAAAACTAGACAATTACACCTGTTTGAGTAATTTTGAGTAATTTGTGGAAAAAATGCTTCTCCAGCACAGGAACAGAGAGAGAGGCTGTGTTTCCTGTTCTGCTGAATTTAGCACTGTTTACTAAGTGCAAAATGTATCCTCATGTTCATTCTGGGCGTGAGGGTGCATTTTGCACAAAGGAAATAGAGCTAGATCATCATGTGCTTGTGCATAATCTTGCATAATTATGCTACAGCAAATGATGTGAGTTGTGCCCGATTCCTATCTAGCTGGGAAAGCCCTACGGCTGACTTGTGCCCGTAGAGCTTTCCGAGCGACTCGGGCTACTGGGCTCCGAGCGACCGAGTACAATGCAATTCAGCGCTGACAGAATCAGGTCTCTCAGAGCCCCATAGAAGTGAATGGAAGCCTGTTGTACAGAGCATACATAGGATCCCATTGACGAAAAAGGCACGTCTTGGAAAAGGGTGCCCCCTGTCGCGGGGTCGCCTTGGTGCACCCCGCACTGTGCATGCATGTGAAGGGGGGACCCACAGGTCGAGTCATAGGGCCCAGGTTGAAAGGGGGTCCACCGCGGACCCCAGAAGTCCGCTTCCCAGAGCTTTCTCGAGTGAGAGGCTCCGACTCACTCTAGCTGCTCGAAACGCGCATCGCAATCGCTCAGTCGGAAATCGTACGAATTGCGCTGTATGCATCGGCCATTTTGGAGTCACTCGGAAGGCATCACTGATGGGTACGAGTTGCTCATAGCGCAAGGCTTAAAATGCATCATACTTGCTCGCTCGTACAGTGGTACGAGTCGGCCAGATATCGGGTCTACAAATCAGACTCGCTCTTGACGGATGCGATTTGTAACCCTTCCGAGCGAGGTCAGAATCAGGCCCTTAGTGTTTAACAAAATGTGTCAGGTGTCAATCTATTAGATAAATGTACTTAAGTCGCTATACGCCACTTTACAAGAGCTCATCTTGAAACTTTCATACAATGTGATATATATAATGGAAAGTAATGCGCTCCCCTATTTATATCTGTGCAGCCCTCTAACCTCCTGTCACTCCACCTTTTAGTTGCTATCCTGTCAATTTTTCTTATGAAAAGTGACTATAGTAGACTTATCCATCATCAATTTTAAAGGTGAATTTAAAAGCCAATGGGATAGACCTATCATTCATCATGTTTGAAGTAATTTCATGTATGATACTTCAAATATCAGTCGCTATCAACAATGCTTATAAAATACTATAGTAATCAATTGTGGTTCCACAACACTTTGTATTAAAATATTAAAGAACCTATGCACTAACTATTTACAAACGAAGAAAAACATAGGTGAAGAGCTACATCTTTGCTTGTAATTATAGTTATGTTTTTTTTTTGCTATATGCATTGGGCTCAACATCCTGGTAGCTATGACACAAAGTAAACAGGCTCAACACAGGAACATCTGTAAAATATTAGGCAGTAACAAAATAATTAAAATGTAAAATGACACCAAAATACCAAAAATCTAATGGGAAACAAAGATATGAATTTATCAAGATTTAGGTAAAAAAGCGCCAAGCAAAATTATAGTGTCAATCAGTAGTCACTATTAATGGTTGACCAAGACCTAGGTGTAATTTCATGCCCACTGCAATGGAGCGGGTGTTGGATGCTCTAAGTGGGCTTCATGCTGGTCAAAGATTTTACCATTTGATGTAGTCTCTGAGCTGGAATAAAAGATCCAAGAGGGATAATTTTGCTGCCGACGAAGCCTTTGTGTCAACTAAATATGTTGCGCACTCTCAGGTCAAGAGCTTTACCATCGAACGTAGTCTTTTTTATCTACCTTAAAATCCTCCAAATCAGCAAGCTTATTAAAAGTCACTTTTGCAAATTATTAACAAAAAATCAGACTTCAGCCAATGAATTGGACTTTTGTTAAATAATAAAAATAGTGATTTAATCATCTCTATAGCTTATCCCAATCAAAAGTTAGGAGATGTTAGAAATTGTGTTGTTAATTAAGTGGGGTGTTAACCCTGCTCAAGCAACAGCCATAATTCCTGAAAGGGGAACCACAAAAGTCACTAAATTAACATATGCCTAACCTCCTGGTAGCTTGGCAAAAAAGCAGTCAGGCTTAACTAGAGGCAGTGTGTAAAGTATTTATGCAGCACACAAACAGTAATAAACTTAAAACACAGCGCAAGACAAATCCCACATAAATTTAAAAACATAGACTACATTTTAATGAATTAATTTACCTCAAAATGACAGAAATGGAAATAGTAAAACCAGAGTTATACATTTTTAAAGATTTAAGGAAAAAAATAGGGCCTAAAAGATCAAAGCACCAACCATGAACATCTAGTTGTGTGAGACCAGGTCAAAGTCAAAAAATATAGCTGACCACGATGTTGCTCAAGTCAGATACTAAAAGTGTATTGGGTCCGGTTGGTGCTTACCTTCCAATGCTAAAGTGCTTGTGCTTTTGTTCCTAAATATGATATATTTGGCTTACACCTGATTGGCATATTTATGTTTATTTGTAAGTCCCTTATAGAGTGGTATACCATATACCCAGGGCCTGTACATTAAATGCTACTAGTGGGCCTGCAGCACTTATTGTGCCACCCACTTAAAGGGACCCTTTAAACATGTCCCAAGTCTGCTATTGCAGCTTGAATGCAATTTCGAACAGCCAATTTGACATGGAAATATAACCCATTTGCCAAGCCTTAAAATGTCCTTTTATTGTTTATATGTCGCCGCTAAGGTAGGCCGAGGGAGGTCATAGGGGTGCATTGTATTAAAATATTGGACATGTACTTATTAGTTTTACATGACCTGGTAGTGTAATACTCCTAAATTCGTTTTTCACTACTGTGAGGCCTATCTGCCTTATAGGATTAAATAGTTTTGGCTTATTACATTTAATAAGTGCAAACTTTTGATTGGGGAAAGGTAAGCATTTCATGTGTGGTATCTATAAAATTGGAATTAAAATCCTCTTCAATGGTAAACTCCGATTTTAAATTCCAATTTTGATGCATATTGATTGTGCCACAAGATAAGAGGTTTATGTGATGATTTGTCAATGCCAGAAATATATGTTGGAAGCTCAATTAGGTCACTCTGGGAAAGAATGGGAGAACACTACAGAGCTCTTAAAGAAAATGATATTGTAAATGTTTTGCATACACTTGACTGTGAGGCTCGAGTTCTACAACATAATTTTTGATTTTATGGGATAGACCTTGTCAGAAGTAATGCACAGGGTGGTAATCATAAACTTAATTTGAGACACTGTGAGGTAAAATGGATAATGGAGCTTAAATCAGTGAAATGTGGACTTAATATTGACAATGATCTGCAATACTTCTTGGGTGAATAATTCAACCAGTGGTTAGCCATTGCTCATATTGATTACTTAGATTGGATAACAGGTTATGTGATTTTACACTGTAGTAAATAGTACTTTGCATACTGCCCTTGTGCAAGGCAAAAACTATAGGAGTGTCCTGTAATGTGTACCTAGTGCTTATACATATTGTGGGACTGTACCTCATGAACTATTTTACTTATTAGCAACACAGTTTAATTTCTGTAGATACTTTTTTCTGTCCATCTTGCTAATACACTCTTCAGAGCTTTGTGTTCGTCATTTCGAATATTTGCATTTTCTGAACTTCTTATCTGTATCCTACATGGTGGCTTCCTTCTCTAGCATACATGAACTTCAGTAATCTGCCTATTCTTAGGTGTGTTGTAACCTTATTTGTTTTTCGTAGTCCGTTTTCTGTCCATTTGTTATAAATTCTTTTACAAAGAATAATGATTATTTTTCATAGGGAGGATTGGAAATTCATATAAGGTACATTCGTTATGGCATGGTACTTTTTGTAAGGTTGCTTCATATATCTGAACTTGTCCATTTTTGCTTTCAAAATGACTGTAATGCATTCCATTCTCACACAGAAGCTGTTAACTTATGGAAAACAGAGAAATTACCCTTATCAGTATTCTGCATGCTTTTTAACGTGTTCCATGTTGGGGTTAGCGTTGTATAGTTTAATAATATGGCGGCTCTCATGTAAGATAAATCACAGGGATTTTCGTGTGTGGGATGGCGTTAGACTATTTCACAAGCACAATAGATATTTTTGTATTTACTGATTTAAAACATCGATTTACATTTTGCCTGTGTGATGATCACTGAATAGCTAGGACTTTAGCCACTCCAAGATGGCCGCTACATGAGGGTGAGAGATCACCTACCTTATTTTTCATTTAGTATAAATGGGACTGTGAAGATGGCGCATATCGTCCACCCCGATATCTTTGAAGGAGCACTCTCCATGTCTTTGTCCGATAACTCATAATGTAAGTGTTTTTAGTTATTCACTTTTATATTATTTACTTTTGGGCTTTACAAGACATTTAAGGTCTGCTATTGGGTGTAGGATGGTTTTATTTTCAAGACTCCGTATGTGTGGCACACGTGTATGAGTTAAGTTCTTTTGGCACCATCGATACATGATTACCTATATGGCACTGTGTATTTATATTGTGATGTTAGCATACCCTCTGTAATAATTCCTTGATGCATAGATAGTAGGAACGGTTATTTGTATATTTTTAAAGTTCGTGAACTCCTGATATGATCATTGCAAATACACCAATTTTGAGTTCTCAATTTGGATGTTTCTTACTTGTGAAAGTGACCCTAATTTGGCACTTTATGAAAGTGACATATTTATACTTTTCAATTCACCTGCTAATTGTATTTTTGCACAGTTCCGGAACCCCCAAGATGTGTATTACATAAATGTTCTCAGGTCATTAAAGACAGATAATATACCTCTTATCACTGAAAAGTTTTCATCAACATTATTGGATTTTCGACTAATGAGTGATTTACACATACAACTCCTTCCAGGAGGCGAGTTGCCCCTACCTTTCCACCAACCCTGCATCTCTCATGCACATAAAATCAAGCCACCGACAATGTGCTTTGGTGCCAAAAAAGGTTGCAGTTTATTCAACAACATAACATGATTATACATTTGCTCAAACTTGCTTTTCCTATTGCTCTCTTAATAGTCCTACGAATATACTTCTTAGTCTTTGCAATTATATTCATTGCTGTGTGGATCCAGCCTCCTCAACTTAAGTGGATGGGAGGGGCCACCTTCTTGAGCCTCTGTGCACGGGTCAAGGCTTCAACTTGCTACCGATTTGGGACCTGCCTGGGCTGCATGTGCCGTCCCACTTGCCCTTTCGTGGGCCCTCCCTCCTCCCTGGGGTCCCTGCCATGTGGCATCTCAAGGACCTTGGTTGAGCATCTACTCTATCTATCCTGAGGCTAAGTCCTTCCATTTTGCTCCCTCGGTACCCCAGACGTGAGGCATCCCAAGGGTCCTGTCCTGCTGGAGCATCTCATCTACTCTTTGCATGGCGCTAGGCCACCCTTGGCTCCCTCAGTGCCCCTGCAGTGAGGCATCCCAAGGACCTGTGTAAGCCTTCCCTCTAATTTTTAGCAATTCTCTCTTTTTCTACGTTTTTTGTGCTCCTTCTGCCTCATCTCTACCCTTGCGGCTGCGACGCCCGTTCCTTCGGGGTGTGGGTCGGTGGTATTGTTTCTTCTCTCTTGTGAGGAGGGGGCATGTGCCTACCTGGGGCTGTTGCCCCTTATTTACCCCCGTGCCTCGTCTGCTCGCCTCCGGATTGGGGGGTTCGCTCTTGCCCTGGGACGACCAATCCTGGTCGCCCCCTCACAAGCGGGCTATTCATATTTGCGGGGGCGGGGATGCCCGCTTGCGGCAGGCATTTGGCCCAGGCCCATGATGGGTTTCAACCCCTTCCAGGAGGCGAGTTGCCCCTCCCCCTCCTTTCCTTCAACCCAGCGCCCCTCATTCACATTAAATCAAGCCACCGACAATGTGCTTTGGTGCCAAAAAAGGTCGCAGTTTATTCAACAACATAACATGATTATACATTTGCTCAATCTTGCTTATACTATTGCTCTCTTAATATTCCTGCGAATATACTTCTTTGTCTTTGCAATTCTTTTCATTGCTGTGTGGATCCAGCCTCCTCAACTTAAGGGGACAGGAGGGGCCACCTTCTTGGGCCTCTGTGGACGGGTCAAGGCTTCAACTTGCTACAAATTTGGGATCTGCCTGGGCTGTAAGTGCTATCCTACTTGCCCTGCCCTTTCGTGGGCCCTCCCTGCTCCCCAGGGTCCCTGCCATATGGCATCCCAAGGACCTTGGTTGAGCATCTACTCTATCTATCCTGAGGCTGAGTCCTTCCATTTTGCACTTTCGGTACCCCAGCCGTGGTGGTAGGCAGCCCTTGGCTCCCTCAGTGCCCCTGCCGTGAGGCATCCCAAGGATCTACGTGAGCCTTCCCTCTACCTTTTAGTAATTCTCTCTTTTTCTATGTTTTTTGTGCCCCTTCCGCCATGCTACCTACGGTTTCACGATCGGAGGGAGCTCCCACCTTCCGCCTAGGTCTGCCCACCCCCGCCCCCGCTGATCTCATCTGGGGAGGCCTGTACCGCACTGCCTTGTGTCTGCTTTTTCTTCGTGAGCTCCTGCCCCTGGGGCCTGCATACACCGGATGGTGGGTGGTTGCCCCCCGAACCTTTTTGCTCTGATATTGCACCGATTTGCTGCAAAGAACATGTACCTTGCAGATTACAGAGTGCATATAATGTGTATAGGTCAGCAGGCTACTGCTTTTAGAAGGAGACATCCTTTTGTTACTTGCCATTTAAATCTCGAAGTCCTAATCTAGAAAAGTGAGCTATTAGGTCTCATCATAGAGCTGCATGCCTTCTGCAAAGTGTCCATTAGCGCATAGATTAATGTTGCAAATGGGGTTAATTCATGTGGCTCCTTCACCACTAAGGTTTCACCAGAAACCCATGCCAAACCAGTCATGTATAGAAAATTTGCAGGGGCGGGCTACCCGCCTCCGGCCAACGTTTGGGTTTTTTCTTGACTCATTGTTGCACATTGACTCACTTCCCAACATGCAGTTTGCATTCACGTTCTTTGGTCACTGTTGTTTGGATATTACGTAGCACTGAACACAACCTTGTGTAGCTTTATATATTATTCTTTCATCAGCATTATCGGATTGTTTACTTATGAGTCATATAACAGACACAACTTACTTTAATGAATCATTGCCAAAGTACGCGTTAGGTGATCGCTTTGGAGGTCTAACTCTGGGCATTTGTCATAAAGTTAAACACTCTATCATTTATTGTATGGAGGAATGCGTGATTTTTTTCTGTTTATTTATACAGGATAAATTACTGATATTGGGACTGGATACTTGGCCATAATGCCTTATCTTACAATTGATACTGGTTATTCCACTTCAGATCATTATTTTATTACCTATTTTTCTTTTCTTGCTTTTTTCTACTTTTTTCTCCTCATAAGAACTGGGAAAGATAGGTACTTTTTCACAGGACCGCCTGCATGTATACTGTTTCATGATTGGTACAAATGGGGGGGCGCCAACTCTATTTGTGGACTGTATTTTACTTTATCTGATTCTGCCTGTGTTTAAATTAATTATATAATTCTTCTCCCTGACTTTTGTGAACATATGGTTGAGCCAGTATCAATTAAGAGTATAACTTCTCTATGATTGTAATGTGGGATTATCTCTGGCAACACCACATTGTTATACAGATATCCCGGCACAGTTGGTAGCTGAATGTACTTCCAGTAGAGCAATATTTGTTACTGTACGTTTTTGATCTATTTATTGTCTACAGCCCTAAGAAAGTCGGAAGCTAATTTGCTGTGCGACAAAACGCATGTTTTCTAGGTGTTCTTACATTACTACCCCGTGATGTACAGGAATAATGGGCTTTAACATGAAATGTGGACTCCTTTGATTGGATGTTTTACTTTTTTATGAACTTTGAGTGCTCAGATAAATTCTTTTTGCACTAAATGCACAATTTACATTGCACGCACTGCAACGCCAACTCGGAGATGCAGCGTACGCAATGTAAATTGTTTTATTTATTTAATAATTTATTCATTTATTTACATAACTCCCTTCGGCCATATGCTGGACTTTACTACCCCCACCCTCCCCCGCCCCGCCCTACCCCCCACAGCACTCCCACGCGAGCAGCCACTGATATTGAGTATCATTAAATCTTGTGGAAGTGTAATTGAAAGGGCCATATGAAATTACATTGGGAGCTACACACAAAGGTACATTTACACGTGACTACATCTAAACATATAAATTTACTCTTACACATTTGAGTAACTTTACTACTTTTGGTCATTCACCATTTTCAAGTGCAAAGTTACTCAAACGTGTAGACTTACATATCCCTATCTCCTGAATTTGCTTAATTTACAAGTGTAAAGTTACTACTTGTAACTTTTTACACCATGATGGAGATCCCTACCACTGAGGCCGAAACCTCTCTAAGGTAAAGTATAGGAAAAGATGTAAACGTTAATTAATTTTTTTTTAAAATAGTTTTGTAAAATATGAATGACTTTTTTCTATTTATATTTTAAATATAGAATAATATAAAAAGTACAACATTATTAATGTAACTTTAAATAAAACATATCATTATTTGGAATATATATATATAAATGTGTTAATATATATTATTTAAAATAAAATTATTTCTATTATGAGTTTACAATTATTAATAGTGATGTATGTAGAATTAGTAAACTGTACTTTAATTAATTTTAATACATATTTAATTTGAACTTTGATTTAATTTACAAAAGGTTAATAATTTTGTAATTAATCATAATAATTTTTAGACATTTTAACACTAACTACAATATAAAAATACAATATAATCATATGTTTAAAAAGCTCAAATAAGTTACTTATTTTAACAATTAGTTCCTGTGGGGTTTTATTTGAAGTGCCTATTTACATTATTTCATGTAAAGGGTGGCTTTTCACCCCTCACCCTTCATGTTGTCTATTTTCCAGCCACTCCTCTGTATCCATCCCACTTTTACTACTAAAACTTACAGTTATGTGAGTAGCATTTTGTAGTATGTTAGTAGTTCTATAGTTTTATTACTGAATGTACTACAAAATAGAGTTTGTGAATTGGCCTGTCTGGCTCTCTGTGGCTGGAACATTTCAGTTGATTACTTACAGAGTAGAATCTGGGTTCTTGGTATTTTCATCACTTCAAAAACTGGACTAAATATTTATACTTTCTGAGGCTGCAAATCTTTTTCTGGTGTAGAAGATATAGTTTGCTGGATGGGGGTCTGCGTCACAAGCTTGAAGGGTATCCTACCTGCTGTATTATAAGTACATTGTCTCTCATGGCACTAGTAAGGAACTTCTGTAGTTATTAAGGGGAACAAGTAGCTTCGGACTTTAATTAGGAGCACAATGACACTACACTCAGCTGAAATTGCTAAATTATAATATTTGTGAAAATTTAATTTTAACACATAATTACCATTTCTTCTGACTTGTGAATGAAGAAATTTGGTATTACAGCTAGATGGGCAAACTGGTAAATTAATAGAGAGATCCGAGCCAGAGACGAGTCAAAGGTCCAGCTTGGCTCTGAGAGCCAAATCACGAGCCAAGCCATCAAATTCTTACCATTCGGTCACTGGTTTGAGTAGCATTTACTAGAAATGATAGGGGCATATTCAACAAGATTGTGTGATAACTGCCACAAGAGTAGCTTAACGCAACTCTCAACATCGCATCCCATCATGGGAAAATAACCCCGTGTCCATGTGGAACTCACAACAAGGTGGTACCAAGCGATAGTTTGCCAAAACCGTGGACAACGTCCGTGATACAACCACCTCGATGGAGATAAAAACACAAACCACAACACAAAAAAACCTGCAATGGGCCAAAGTGCGATGAGGAAATCAGCGATATGCAGCGCCAAGCCTGCAACACACACCTGGCAGGTGGGAAAAATCACCATAAAAGTAGAAAAAACACCCAAACACAAACTGACCAACACCCAAGCATCATGGAGGCAGCCGGAGCAGGCGCAGAGGACGAGCAAAACCCCACAAGCACTCCGGACGACCAGCCCGGGACCTCGGGGACAAGGAAGGGCAAGGACAAGAAGAAGAGGAAGACGAAGTTCAGTCCGCAGGCGAACAGGATCATAGTCACGGAGGTGATGGAACACCATCAAAAACTGTTCGTCATCTCCAACGTGTCATTGGGCACCAAAACTGGAATATGGCGGGACATCGTGGACAAGATGAATGCCATTGGAGAGCACAAGAGGACAATGGGCGAGGTCAAGAGGCGATGGAATTACATCAAGTGGAAGACCAAGGAGAAACTCGCATCTAACCAGAAGGCAGCAATGCAGATTGGAGGTGGGGCCCAGCGCCACAGCTCGTGCTGGATGACATGGAGGAGCTGGTGTCGACAGTCATCAGTGTGGATAATGTGGCCGAAGTCGGGGGACCGGACACTGCTCGACAGGACACAACACAACTGCAACAGGGTGAGTGACTACCAGGTACTGGGGGATGGGTGGAGATGGCCACGATGGCACACATGCACAATCAAGCAGAGCACAGTGCACACCCTCAATGAATCTGGTTCATCGCCCAGATCTATTGACTGTCACAGTGTAGAATGCCATGCTGTCTGAATGTTAACATGTACCATGCGGCTACATACATGTGGACACACTTGCAATACACCATCTCCCCTTCACTTTGCAGGGACACTGTCAACACCCCCTGCAGAGCAGTCCCAGCCACTCTTCACTGATGACGAGGAGGACAACCCCAGCATCGACGCACAAGTCCTCCTAAACATCATTGACATCATCCATGACTCACCTCCAGGATCAGGGCTGACCAGCTGCATCAAGGAGACCCCACCCACCACCCAAACCACCCAGCAGGAGGCACCCACGGCCCCAGCAGTCTTCCAAGACCCCCAGGAACAACACACGGCCTTCCAACGCTGTGTGCTGGAGGCCCAGAGGGAGACAGCTGAGCAGGTGCGGGTGGGGTTCGACCTTATGGCCACCAAACTGGACGCCATCCATGGGTGTCTAGGCCCGCTCCATGGTCTCCAACAAGCCCTGACTGACATTGCTGGAGTCCTGACGCAGAGAGAAGAACACCTGTCTGCTCAGAGGGGCACCAGCGATACCAGTCATGAGCTGGCACACATGCAGAGGCTCATGGAGGACATGGTGCGGATGGAGGCAGAAAGGATGGCAGCCACCACTGTACATCAGCGAAATGCAGCTGGGATCTACCATGCCCTGCAGATTATCATCATGGCATTAATGCCACAAGGCGTGGCGCGGATGAATTCTGCTGCCCCCACACCATCCACATCTCTGCCCCCTGGTGTGCCATTGCCTCACAGTGTGGCAGACGTATACACTCCGGCACCTGATGTGTCAGTGGCACACAGTGCCTCAGCCCATACTGCAACACCCACAGGTGGGGCAGAGCACACATACGGGGAAGAGGACGTGGATGGGTTTGGGATCAGGAGGCACTAGCATTCATTTCTGCCACCTGGCTTGTTTCTGCTTGGTGCCGCACATGACCCCATGACATTCCACTGACCCCCAATACACTCCGATGCACTCACCTTGGACAGGGACATGCACTGCCATATACTGTTTGATGATCAATGACACGGCGACCAGACTGCGGACTGTACCCATCCTCTTCCGCAGTACTTGTCATCCCAAGATGGACTCTTGCTGGCCCTCCACTGGCCCATATTGTGTAGTGTGCTCGGCATTGCCCTGTACCGCTCCTGCTGCAGAACTGCATTGGATGTGCAATAAACATCCAGTGACGCACTGCTGTGTCATGTCTTTCATCATTCATTTATGAATGTGTGGATGAATGTAGGGACAGTGATTTCCCTTGTGTCAATGATGCTCATCCTGTGGGATGCCAGTCAGAGGGTGCTACATTGCATATTCTGTACTGGGTCCCGTGGACACTACAACAGGGACACACGCATCAGTCACTTCCACGTCCGGTCATGGACTGAACCACGCCCAGAGCCCATGAGTCATTGTTGCGAGCCCTGTGCTGGTCCAGCACCAGACCACTCCGCTTATGCTCCGAAGGGGGGCCCTCATTGCTACCTGTCGCAGGCGGACTCGCTGATGGTGTGCAGGTCACTGGTCTAGTTGTCAGCATGTCACAGCCACTCCCTGAGAGCAGGTTTGCAAGAACACCACACCCATCCGGCACAGGCGTCACAGGCCATGTGACTCCGCCAACATAGGGGGCCGACGATGTCACATTCCCCTCTGCCGGTGGTGACTGGATGACAGATGCTCCACGGTTCTCAATCATAAAGGGCCCGTCAGTGTTTGCACACAGGGTTAGTGGCACCCGAGGCCTTGCGACCATAACGGGCCTACCACCACGTGGTGCTGACTGGGGTTGCACAGGGTTAGTGGCACTCTGAGCATTGTGGCCGGCACAGGCACCCCGCCACGGGACGGTGACTTTGGGTGCACTGAGTTAGTGGCACCTTAAGCTGCT
This sequence comes from Triturus cristatus, assembly GCF_964204655.1. NCBI lineage: Eukaryota > Metazoa > Chordata > Amphibia > Caudata > Salamandridae > Triturus > Triturus cristatus. The sequence goes on from NC_140582.1 coordinate 728,024,290, forward strand.
GAGTGGGCTGTCCAGACAGCTCAGGTTTTGTGTGCCCTGCTGGACCACAGTGTAGACCAGAGCCAGCGGGCAGCGCGGGCCTACTGCCACGTGGCGTCGCTTCCGGGATCCCAGAGTTAGTGGCACCCATTGAGCTGAGCTGGTGTGTAGTCTGCGATGATTCCGGGTGCATTGTAATGTCATATGCCATGGAGTAATCAAGACCCAGCACCAAACGTGAGACCTGGTGGCCTACGGAGCGGGCTGCATGGTCTGAAGGGTGACATGTCTGCGGGCCCCGGGCTTGTGGCTGCAGCGGCATGTGGTGGGACCTCCTGTCCCCATGCCGGTGGTGGAAGGTGAGCAGTAAGGCTCAGCTCGTCATGACTCACAGTGGGGCTGTGATCATGACGAGCTGAGCTCGTCACGACCCCGCCCACTGATTAATTCTCCCGCACAGGCAGGGAATTAATCGCGCGTGCCGTGGCAGTTATGACGAGCTCAGCTCGTCATGAGCACAGCTCCACTGTGACTCATGATGAGCTGAGCTCGTCATGAGCACGGAACGGGTTAAGCCATATATAAGGGAGGTTTTTGTAGAGTCCACAACCAGAACTGATATATTTCAAGGTGCTCTCATATGTGATGACGGAGAAAAAAAATATACAACAAAAGAATGTATATGCCTAGGAACACACAGTTTGATAAAATGCGGAAGCCAGGACTGATTCCAGTTTTCATGGTTTCTCATTGAGCAAATAACGCACTCCCATATATACATCAAATGTCAATGCCTTGTGTCTTATTCTGTGAGAACAAATTACTACCCCAAATGAAATAAATAAAGGCCTTACATGTTTAATTAAGTTAACACAAGCTGTCTTTCTAGAAAAAAATGCAGAGTTAAGGGTAGGTAGAGTACTCTCCTTTAATGTCTGTGCTCCTCTGTACAGGCAATTATATGAATTAGCAAAACAAAAGGCCTGTGAAATTAAAAAAAGATACATATCTTCATGTGCACACGAGTGAAGTGCAGATCTTGGACCGCTGACAGGCTGGAACTAGGCGCTCACGCTGTGCAAGCTTTTTGTCAAAATTATATTCACACGTCTCTATCCTGACAGCTTTATGTTTTCCATAAATCTGTAAAACTGTACAGTGTCTAGAGGTTTTTCTATGTCTATCTCTGCCTAGGCTTTTGCCTGATTTGGTGCTGGGAAGATGTGGGAATGGGAAGGGGACACAATAAACATGCTCTTTCTTCATCCTTTAGAAATACACATGGATCCTTATTTTCTATGCTATAAATTCTATTAAAAAAACACAATCCTTTTTGGATAACACAGCGTTCCACCTTACTTGCTCCTCACATACATGAACACCATCTACCCAAGTCCGCTGCGGATGCCCGAGCACAGAGCCTCGTAGATCCCAAACAGTGCTCGAAATATCCTATAACCATGGTTACAAACAATGCGCCAGCACAGAGGCACGTCCCCTGGGGCTGGGGGCTGCAGCTCCGATGGGTTGATTGTCAACGCGTAGAACGTGCTCAGGGAGGGTAATGGGACGCTCGGACAAGGAGTCCAGAGCTGTGGGGTGGGTAGAAGCCACATCAAGGTTCACTTCGTTTTCGTCTCGAGGGTCAATGAGATGCTAGAGCAGAGCCAGACATTTAGCTCAAGCCAGTGTCGAGCAGTCAGTGGCTCGCAGCCTCTAACATGGCATTGCTAAAGAAGCTGTTATATGGCGGTTCTGTTTATTTTTACATGCTATTGAGTATAGATTCTTGACATTAAACGTGCGTTGATCGTGCTGTCGTTAAACATGCTGTCTAAAATCCAGCTGGTTGTCCTTAATCCAGGTGCTGAATCACATTCTATCATTATAGCAACATTTAATGAAAGTTTTAACCAAAGATGGGTTTGACTGATGCCTGGTAGCACTGGTAAATACCAATACCTGCCGTTTGGTATTTACTAGGCATGGTCTGTAACAGTTATTTTGAGATTTCCTTTAATGCAGATTCTGTATGTGTGGAATTTATTGCACATTTTCCTTGATCAATTTCTGTAGGTTTTACCTGCAGAAATTTTAGAGGAAAATGTTCATGGGTTGCAATGATTTCAGCATTTGTGCAAGAATTTGATCTTGCCCCACCTCATAATCAGGGACAAGGAAATAAAGCACAGTGCTCACAAAATATGCTTATTAAGAAATGTACACTGGTAACAAAATGCCTTGACTAGCAATGTGGTTACTGAAGCTACTGTTTTGTGAGCCCTATCAGTTTTTCTATATTACGCCCTTGAACTGCCATCTCCTCTAATATGGCTTGTCTCATACATGTTCTTTCTCGATATGCTTGGGTCGGACCTCACTATCCAAGGGTCATCACACTGGCATGCCTTTGCGCACCTAGCTCGTTTCCTACGATGTGCCCTCACACTTCCATTTCCTTTACTACGGCATCTTAGTCTCCTTCTATATACATTACACTCTCACATCTTTCATTAAGTATGCCCTCAGACACCTATCTCCTTCACTAATGTATTTCCTGAAATCCCTATCTGCTTCACTATTGCATGCCTCACAACCCTACGTGCTTCACTAAAGCATGCTTTACACACTGCTCTCTCCTTGACTATGATATTCCTTCACATTCCTATCACTTTCACTATGCTATGCCCTCTTGTTCCTAACTCACTTACTGTAGTGTTCCCCTCTTCTCTTATATCTTTCACTGTGATATGCAATTACCTTCCAATATTCTCTGCTCTGCTAAACCCTCATACATCTGTTTACTTTACTGTGGCATGCCCATTTACTCCTATCGACTTCACAGCAGTACACCGTAATACTCCTATGTTCTTTACAATGGCATTCTCTAACACTCCTTTTTTCTCCTACATTACGATATATCATCTCATTTATATACCCTCCACTACATTATGCCCTCACAACCACTCTCCTTTTTTAAAGTATGACCATACACTCCCTTCTCCTTTACTGTGGTTTGTCATCCCTTGTTCACACTTCCCCACCCCAGGTTTCCAGACCCCTCTGACCTTCTTCAGTATGCACCTCTTTTTTTGCTACAACACTAACTTGTTACACTTGTATTGCTTTGCTCATTGCCTGTCTCACTAGTCCTTTCCCTTATTTGCTTCTCCTCCACTAAAGATAGAACTGTCTCCTTGTAGCTCGCCTACTGCCTCGCCATAACAGAAATCACCTTCTGGTTTCCCCTGCGTCACTCCCTCGTCTATCACTCAGTTCCGTCACTTTACTTCAGATTTCTCCTTGCCCTATGGCCAAGTCATTGCTTAATTTGAACTGGTGGTTGCAAGTGAGGCCCACAGGTTTATCATTTTTGGGGACCAGTGCTTATTTTTCTCATCAGATGTTGACCCAGAGCAAGAGAGAGAAAAAATTCAAAGGAAAAAGAGGAGGAGAAAGAGGGAGAGAAAGACAAATCAGTGAAGGGGGCGGAGACGCAACAGTGACATAAAGGGGTAAGGTATGTCTGGCGGGAGATTTAAGAGGCATAATAATAATGCAGGCTGTGGACCTCTGAACAACTCTTTGGGCCTGAGTTCTTAGTCTTCTACAAATTAAGCACAGCTGATGCATGCTGGGAGAAAAGACAAATAAAAAGGACAAGCAACAATTTCATAGAGGGTGCATTCTTTTCACCCGAGGTTAAAGTAAATCCCACATCATTTTATTTCCCAAAAAACACCTGAAGACCCGAGTAGGCAAAATGAATGGGTTCTACATTTGGCAATGTGGCAGATAATGAGCCACAAAATACACCCGGCGGGTATTCCACTCACCATTGCTCTCTCACCAAAAACGTAAAACTGGACAAGGGTGATCGAAAAGAAAACAAAGTTTGTGTATTTTGTTCTATTCAGCTCAGGGTTTATTTAAGTGAAGTGTACATCAATTGCTTGAATGTGCACAGAAATGAACACGCCTCAAGCTCATTAAGGGTACAGATTGCCGCTGTTTTCTGCGACTTGCCAAAGGCAAAAATCCAGGTTTGATGGCTCCATGGTGTGCTTTTTTTCTTGCATTACATTTCTAAATTCCATTACATTTTCAAATTTGCTACTTGGTAAAATATCGCCAAAGCTTTCTGAATTTGTAGCACAACCGTTTTATGCTATTGTCTAAAAACAACACTACCGAGCAGTGCTTCCGATGCAGCCATGCAAAAAAATGTGTCCCCGCTCATTAATGGAATAAGCATGACTTAAGAGCAGAGCTGCTGCAAATATTCTCTTGCCTTGGCCAAGGAAAATGTAGGCGGAGGGAATCCAATAAAACATACAATGTGAAATAAAAATGCAGCCGAGAAATGTGGAAGCGAAAACAGAGACATTCTCCTAAAATAAATGGTGACGAGTAAGCCGGGGGCCTCATACTTTACGAGTGCCAACATCTCAATGTGTCATTGGAATTTTGGCATTCCAGAGGACTGTATGCTGACATGTCTTATTACATTACATGTGGCATGCTGACACAACAGATGCGATGCCTGATTGGCAGGATAGTGCCAACCTAAATTAGCTGAAAGAGGAACCCTTAAAGCAGCTACTGTCAAAATTTAGCATGACTAGTAAAGTTGCTTCCACAATCATCTACATATATATATATACATATCACAAGCAGCACTTTTTACGGAAGTCCGGTGCTTCGTACGCGGCGGTCCTGGACGGGCTCCGTCAACCCTATTATCACTCACCAACCTTTGCTTTAACAAAAGAAATCCAGGACACGCAAGAGTGTATGATGAAAAGATTTACTGGGCAAGTTAGCACCTCACCGACGCGTTTCGCTTTACAGCTTTCTCACGGTATGGCTGACATTTTCGTTTTCCTGTATTTACATCCTACTTCCACCATTAACATTGAAGACGGACTTTGAGGATTACATGGGCTTTCTTGTGTAAGCGTCACCGCCATTTTGGCATGTAGTATAATGCACTGAACAAATACTAATTCATACACATATATCAAGCAAAAACAACAAATAATATTCTGTTCAGTCCGGCAGATGAAAAACTTTTCAGTTCACATTATATGGTTTAACTGCATTGCGTTAGTAATTCTTTGATGTACATTAATATCATCAACTCAATGCTTTTGTTCGGTACAGCATTATTGACACCATTTTTAAATCAACAGTGGTCGATAAAAATTTGAACAAATCCTGCAACAGCGCAAACCCAAGTGGGTTGCGATTACATCTGTTTAAATGCATATTGTACACCTAATACTTAAATATAACAGACGTAAAAAATCTCGCCCCAGTGGGCCAATGGTTTCATTATATACAATAAACTTTGAGCAAAACCTAACTGACATTAATCTTGTCTACACTTGCCCAAATGTTGTGTTGACGCTTTTCACAGTCGATAGTTTTAAAGCCCATACTCACAATACCTCCATAACGGAAAATCAAAAGAAATGTGCAACTTGACATCATTCAACATTGTTACAGCAGCTCTGTCTCTCCTACTGTAGCATTAATTCATTTAAGATCATCTACAACAATTACTTTTTGTTACTATAGCTAAACCATTTGTGTTTTCCAGAAACCAAATCCAATAGTTATCTTTACACGTGTACAGCCATCTCTTCACTGGAATTTAGTCCTTCTGGCATCATGCTTTCAAAATCAATAATATACCTTGATTCCAAACATCTTAGCTGTCGTTCTCTGTCACCACCTCTTTCCTGTCATGCAATTGCATCTACAACAACAAAATATAGTAGTTTTTCATTTTGCTCGTGTGTATTGTAGAAATGGCGAGCTACAGGATATTGGGTGTCGTGTTTTTTAATAGCACGTAGATGCTCTAAGACTCTTTTCTTTGCCTGATGTACTGTACTGCCTGTGTAGAGTTTTGCGCGAGGACAAATCAAACAATACACACAATACTCTGTTTTACAATTAAAATTCCCTTTGATTGTAAAGTGTCTTTTGTTACCCGGTAAAGTAAGTGTCTTGCAATCCGCACTGTGCGCACATGCTTTGCACCGTTTACATGTTTTAAAACCATTATAACTTTTAGGTTGACCGACTTCTGTCGCGACTACCACATTCTTACATAAGTCGTCTTTTAAAGACTTGCTTCTGCAGAAAGTTATCTGGGGAGTCTCATTGAGGTATTTGTTAAGGATTGAATCACTTTTCAAAATGTGCCAGTTTTTGTCAAATAGTTTCCTAATTTGAAAAGCACTCTTCGAAAAGGTAGTTATAAATCTAACTGACTCAGAGGATTCGGACACCCTAGGTTTAGAATGTAAAAGATTTGATCTGGTCAGTGTGTCAGCCTTAACAATAGCTTGTTTCATGGTTTTTTCACTATACCCTCGTTGTGTGAATCTAATACTCATGATTCTTTTTTCTTTTTCGTAATCCTCTTCTGTGCTGCAATTACGTTTAGCCCTAATCATCTCCCCGTAGGGAATACTCTGAATAAGGCTAGACGGATGGGCACTCTGTGCATTCAAAAGACTATTCCCTGCCGTCTGCTTTCTGTGCAACTTGGTAACCAATATATTATTGCACACTGAAACTTCCACATCCAAAAACACTTTTGAGAATGACTTATCTGGGAAGTGAACTGTAAGTTCTTATCATTATTGTTCAGGGAATCAACAAATGTTATAGCCGACTTCTCATCTCCTCTCCAAATGAGAAATATGTCGTCTATGAATCTTGCCCACATAACAACCTTGTCCCCTTCCAATTCCCAGTTTTGGGACACCTGCTCCTCCCACCATCCTCAAAGTCCGTCTTCAATGTTAATGGTGGAAGTAGGATGTAAATACAGGAAAACGAAAATGTCAGCCATACCGTGAGAAAGCTGTAAAGCAAAACGTGTCGGTGAGGTGCTAACTTGCCCAGTAAATCTTTTCATCATACACTCTTGCGTGTCCTGGATTTCTTTTGTTAAAGCAATGGTTGGTGATATATATATATATATATATATATATATATATATATATATATATATATATATATATATTACCTACTGGCGGTCGCCAGTAGGTAGTTATAGTTAGGACCACGTTTCCATAGGAAAACCTCAACATTCTATTTTGAATAACTTTGGCGCCGGTCGACGAATCCTCGCGAATTTCTCAAAATAGGTGGGGCGCTACGCTCCGCTCCTACCCTGAAAGTCTCGGGGGGATCCGTCAAGCGGGGGCTGAGATAAAAGGGGGGTCCCAAAACGCGTTTTTCCCATGCATTTTTCCATAGGACCTTTAGAACGAGCTACAGCCCGAACGGCTGAACAGAATTACTCAAAATTTGGCAGAGAGGTAGTCCCTAGGTCAAGGAAGTGCCTTTTGTAGGTTTGGTGTAAATCTGTTCAGTAGATTCTGAGAAAATAGCCTTTAAATCAATATATATATCTGAGCCCGCTTACGGTACGCTTACCGTACGCTTACGGTAAGCGTACGGTGGCGTGCGCGAGCGCGATTCTGATTGGCTCTTAGATCTTAGTAAACATTCAAATCGGCCGAAACCAGGAAGCGGCGGCCGCCATTTTGTGTATTTCACTCTGAAAAAAAAGAGTGAAAACAAGGAAAGGGGGCAATGAGGAGAGTTACAGACCCCCTAACATTTGTAAGGGGGTCAAAGAAGGACAGAAAAGTACAAAGAAAACATTTATTGATTTTAAAAAAAATCACGGGGTACGCGTACGGTAAGCTTACGGTAAGCGTACGGTAGGAAAAAAAAAAAAAAAAAATGAAAATCAGATTTAAGTGTTTAGATATTAGGGGGCTCTAAAAAGAGCCGTTGTGTTTATGAAATGATTTTTTAGTGGTACCTACAAGTAAGTACCGATGCAGAGTCTAAGGTTCAAGAGGAAGACTCTGTTCCCTTCATCATTGAAGTGCACACCATCTCCTCTATAAATGTCTTGCATGTCATAACGCAAGTTGTTGTGGTAAATGGCACCCATACCATAGTCACGGAGGAAAGCAGAAACAGATTTGTTGACGTGTTTTCTTGCTTTGTCATCGCACTGCGTGCCCACCGTGCGTGCACAGCACTAACTGCGTAAAGTGGGTGCGCGGTGCGCGAAGCGCACCGTGCGCTCACTGTGCGCGCACGGTGCGCGAAGCGCACCGTGTGCGCACGGAACGAACTGCGTTAAGTGGGCGCGCACGCCACGAATGGCGTAAAGTAACTTAGCATTTAAAAAACCGTACAAATTCACTGAAAAAACCATAGGTTTCACACACGTTATAGTTAGGAATTAGCATTTAAAAAACCTTGCAAATTCACTGAAAAAACCATAGGTTTCACACATGTTATAGTTAGCGGAAATTTTACTGATAAAAAACCAATGAAATTCCCCCGTTATAGTTAGTGCAGGCAACTATAACTCACGCGACCGCAATCTTCTGCTGATGACATATGTGTCTTTATGAAAAAAAAATATTTGTAATATATGTATAGCTAAAAATGTATGGAAGAAGACATGGGCAAATAAGTGTCTAAATACAGTATTAGCATCAGCAGAGGATTGCGGTCGCGTGAGTTATAGTTGCCTGCACTAACTATAACGGGGGAATTTCATTGGTTTTTTATCAGTAAAATTTCCGCTAACTATAACATGTGTGAAACCTATGGTTTTTTCAGTGAATATATATATATATATTCACTGAAAAAACCATAGGTTTCATGCACGTTATAGTTAGGAATGGGCATTTAAAAAACCTTTGAAATTCACTGAAAAAAACAAGGGTTTCAGGGGCGTTATAGTTAGGAATTGGCATTTAAAAAACCTTAGAAATTCACTGAAAAAACCATAGGTTTCAGGGGCGTTATAGTTAGCTGGACATTTCCCTCATACAAAACCTTAGAAATTCCCCCATTATAGTTAGTTCAGCTAACTATAACTCGCGCCCCAGCAATGCACTGCTGATGACGTCACAAATTACATCACTCATGACATGGTCAGTGACATCACTGATGACATCACTGATGACATCTGAAATGACATCACTGATGACATCACAGATGACGTCATCCATGTGATACATTAGTGCATCTTCTCACACCCTTTGCTATACTCAATCAAAATTTCAGACGTCCATTCTCAAAACCATAGATACTCCAATACCAATAACTACATACCCACTCATTGACTCTTAGATCTACACACACATCCACTCACTCACCTGTACAGTCACTCATACTTACAGTCACTCAGTACAGGACTATCATATGCATTTATACTCCTACATAAACACTCACACACCACCAATCATCCATAGAGGTACTCTCACACCTAGTCAGTAATGCAAATAATTAATCACACTCCCATTTACTCACCTATGCAGTTATACACACACAAGTTCACTTACTCATAAAAATAGTACCACATTCTTACGCTCTTATACCATCACTGATACAAGCACACACTCATCCATACAGCCACTCTCACAATCACACACTCTCACATATACCCACTTATATACTCTTACACACATATATACTGCCTTTCACATATGTAGTTACTCACACATGTACTATTGAGATATACATTCAATCACTAACACACCCATACATACACTCACCCAACCATACAGTCCATCACAGATGCGCTCTTAAAACCATGCACCCATAGAATCACCCACTCACACATGTATGCACAGAGTCACACACACCCCACCCACACAAACACTCAGGCACCCATACAGATGCTCAGACAACCAATCAATAACCCATAGAGACACACATATAGCTATTCACAAAACCATGCAGCCGCTTATACACCAACAGACAGACAGATACAGACATTCACACAGTTTAGTCACTAGTCTGCAGTAAGATACGTTTAATGACTCACTTATAGAGTCAGTCACGCACCTACTAAATCATCCATTCACACACTTATAAACCCACTCATTCTTCCATAGGTTTTTCCCTATATATATATTGAACATATTTAAAATTTACAGAGACACACACTCACTGATTACGTCATCAGTGATGTCATCAGTGATGTCATCAGTGATGTCACTGACCATGACATGAGTGATGTAATATGTGACGTCATCAGCAGTGCATTGCGGTGGCGCGAGTTATAGTTAGCTGAACTAACTATAACGGGGGAATTTCTAAGGTTTTGTACGAGGGAAATGTCCAGCTAACTATAACGCCCCTGAAACCTATGGCTTTTTCAGTGAATTTCTAAGGTTTTTTAAATGCCAATTCCTAACTATAACGCCCCTGAAACCTTTGTTTTTTTCAGTGAATTTCAAAGGTTTTTTAAATGCCAATTCCTAACTATAACATGCATGAAACCTATGGTTTTTACAGTGAATTTCAAAGGTTTTTTAAATGCTAATTCCTATCTATAACTTATCTCTAAAGATATCATGTTTAATGATTTTCATTGGATTTCTATATTTTTCAATTTCAGTGTGTCAATTTCATTGATTATGTTTTTTGGAAATTCTTTTTTAACACTATTTTTTAACCTATTTTTTCATTTAAATCTTTTAAAAATAAAAAAAAATTATTTGTTTTTATTTGGTTTTTCAAACATATTTTTTTATATTTTTAAAAATATTTTTTTAACTGTTTGTTCAAAACTTTATTTTATATATTTTTCCATGTTTTTTGGATCTGCGCACCCAACGCGTTAGGAACCGCTCACTGAACGCGAGAGAATCCGTGCACCCAATGCGATAGTATGCGCGCACCCTGCGCGCATTGTGCGTTGTTTTTTTTTTTTTAAAAGGGGGCCTCAGGGGGTCCTTCTGGGACCCCCTAAGCAGATCTAGAGGGTCAGATTATTTCCACTCTGCCCCCTTTATATGTTTTACACACTTATTCCCCTTGCTTCTTCAGCCTCGCTTCTACCAAGGCAGAAAATGGCCGCCAACAGTTCCTGGTTTCGAATGTAGACAGACACTCGACAGCCAATTAGCATTCAGTGCGTGATCGTCAGGGTGCGCGCTCGGTTCCGGGAGGGTGCGCTTATGGTGCGGGTAGGGTGCGCGGATCCTCCCCGTCCATAGATATCACTAACTTTTTTACCTTAATTTTCTCAGGAACTACTGAACAGATTCACACCATTTATGCAAAAGGCACGAGTCTGAACTGAGGACTACCTCTCTGCCAAATTTGGTGTAATTCCGTCGAGCAGTTCGGGCTGTAGCTACGACAACAGATCCTATGGGAAATTGCATGGGGAAAACACGTTTTGGGACCCCCCTTTTTTCTCGGCCCCCGCTTGACGAATCACCACGAAACTCTCAGGGTAAGAGCGGAGCGGAGCTAGCCAAAAGTTTGGAAAAGTTTGCGAAGATTCGTCAGTCAGCGCCAGACTTATTGGGAATAGAATGTTGCAGATTTCCTATGGAAAATAGGTCCTAACTATAACTAACCGCCAGTAGATTATATATATATATATATATATATATATTCACTGTAACAACTGTAAGGAAACACACACAGTCACCTGGTGATGTCATCAGTGATATCACTAACCATGTCATGAGTGATGTAATATGTGAGGTCATAAGCAGTGCAATGCTGGGGTGCAAATTAAAGTTAGCTCCGCTAACTATAGCTGCTGAATGTCTCTAGTTTTGTGCATGTGAAATCTGAGCCTAACTATAACATCGCTGTAGCCTATGTTTTTTCAGTGAATGTCTAAATTTACTTTAATCTATTGCCTAACCATTACAACCCTGTAACTTTCCTCATGATTATGCACAGTGGTGGCAATGATCTGGGCACATTAACTGGAGAAGGACTAGAAATCCTTATGAAGGATACCTTTGCTCTATTGATGATGCTTTTCATTCATCCTATCTTGATGTACTCTAACATATGCCAAAGATAGAAATAGAAGTGGTCCAATCAATGTTGTCCACAGAATGACAAAGCCAGGAAACATGGTAATAAAACTGTTTCTGCATTCATCAGAGACCATTGCATGGGCTTCCTCTATAACATCAATCTGCGTTTTGACATGCATGGAATTTATAGAAATGATGGAGTGCACTTCACAGATAAAGGCAACAGGGTGTTTCTAAGTAACCTGAAACTCTTCATCCAGTCTTACGTGTAGTAGCCATAAACACACAAGCAACCTAAATGCTTTTCAGAGACACCATAGTACCTGAATCATTGTTAATTTTATTTAAAAAGATCCTTTTCCTTTAGTTCCTCACGAATATGTCACGAGATTGGAAAACAAAAGCAGACATTCAATGGCCACTGACACATCCAAAAATAATATGCACAAAAATCAATTCTGAACATTGCTCTACACATATTACTATATACATACTTCTTTCAAAGCATGTTTGCACTCTTATTTCTGTACTAAGTTTCTTTAAAAACCATCTTTAAGATCTATTTTCCATTTTTTGCGGTTATTAGGGTCATCGGGATGACGTCGTTAACCGTGACGATCGCACCTTTTTCATAAAATCTAAATTACATATCTACACACACATATTACAGTGTTTTACACACTAGGGGTTCATTAGTGTACACTTCAAACTCATGTTTTATTAGTGTTTATCTATATATTTATGTTTTGTAAAGTGCATGGCTACCCGAAGACTTCCCCGCACTGGTGAGTACTGTGCTGAGAGTAGGGCCTCTGGTACATTAAAGGGGAAACAGCCATGTCTTAAGTTTCTTCCTGAAGGAAAATTCATTTTCCAGTGCTCTGAGACTGGGTGGAAGATCATTCCACAACTTCGGTACTACATGTGCAAACAATCTTCCTCCCCATCTCATCCTTTTTACCCTGGTTGTACTGAGGAAATAAAGATGTGAAGATGTCAGGTGTCTAGTTGGAACATAAGTGGTTATCAACTCTCTGAGCTTTACTGGGCCCTTGTTATTTATGGCCCTATGAGCAATACAGAAGGATTTCAACTTAATCCTTGCCTCAATTGGGAGACAATGCAGCTGTTTGAGGGGTTCTCTTGCAGAGACATAACTAGGAACCTTTAGAAGGAGCCTTGTTGCTGCAATTTGCACAGTCTAAAGTCTCTTTATTACGTTTTTGGGTGCGCCCACATAAAGTGAGTTGCCATAATCCAGACGGGAAACACTGAGGGACTGGATGACCGTTTTTCTTAGATGCTCTGGGATCAATACCATTATCTTCCTGAGCATTCGGAGTAAAGAGAAACAGATGCCAGACAGTTTACTTGCTTGGTGGTCCATTGCTAACAAATTGTCCAATCAGATTCCCAATTTTTCTATCACTGGTTTGGGAACAGGGGGAGGGGCATGTCAACATAGACTGGTTTTCAAGGATCATTAATTCCATCTTATCACAATTCAGCTTTAGGTGGCAGTTTGACATCCAGCGTCACAGTTTATCCAAACAGGGTGTTAAATGTTGATTTCCTGGATTAGGGCCTTCTGTAAGAAAAACAACAAGCTGGTTGTCATCCGCATAGGAGACCGCTGACAGGTTAAAGTCCTACACTAAGGTGGCAAGCTGGCACACATATATATTGAACAACGTGGGACTAAATGATGATCCCTGAGGGACACCACAAATCATTGGAAAGCTGTCAGAGAGGCAGTCTTTGTTCATGACTTGGTAGGATCTCTATTCCAGATACAAGGTGAGCCAATCTAATGCTTTGGCCTGAATTCCCACCTCACAAAGTCTATCTCTTAGGATCTTGTGATCCACTGTGTCGAAAGCCGCACTTAAATCCAGTAGTAGGATGGCGGCTGAGCCTCCGTTATCCAGTATAGCTTTGAGCTCCACTGTGACCACCAGAAGTGCTGCTTCCATGCTATGGTGGCTATGGAAGCCCATCTGGGTTGGATGAAGTATGTTGTTATTTTCCAGAAAGTTTGCTAATGCTTGATTGACGTTTCTCTAGTACCTTTCCTAGAAAAGGGAGTCATGAGATGAGTTGTAGATTGGCAAGAATTTCTGGATCTAGCTGAGGTTATTTTCAATAGTGGCCTAATTGCTGAATGCTTCCTTTGCGTAGGGACCAAGCCCGCCTCTAGTGAGAAATTAAGAAGCTCCATATGTGATGGTAATATGACCTCTGACACTTTGGATAACGTATGTGGGGGAGCAGGATCTAATGGAGAGCCAGATTTGGTTGCCTTCATAAGATTATGGATTGTCTCTTTGTCATTCATAGGGAATGTTTCTTGAATTGGAGGCGGTGGCAGATCCTTGCCCTTAGTTACCTCCCCCAGCACCGGTTCAGGATTGATCTTGAATTGATCACAAATATCGGTCACTTTTTTGTGGACGAAGGATGCTATATCATTGCATCTTTCTTTGTTGGCTTGGGAAACGGTGTTACTATCATTAGGAGTGGATAGGGTTTTAACCACTCTAAATAGTTATTTTGGGGAGTTCAATGCCTGAGTGATTTTTTTCCTCATAGAATTTGGCATGCGCTTTCTTTATTTTGTTGTGATAGGATCTGATTAAAGCTTTATATTTTAATTTAAGTGCCGGGTCAAATTACTTTCTCCAGTTTCTTTCTAATTTCTTGCAATGTTTTTTTGTTGCAAAGAGGTTGTCATTGTACCAAGGGGCTTGTTTTGTATATGTTTTAGGTCTGGAGATAGTTTTGGGTGATCCAATTTTCCCATTGCTGATAATCCTCTTCTAGATTACCTACAAATTTAGGAGTTGTATCTTTCAGGACGGTTTCCCAAGTCCTAGGATCTAGCTTCGGCCATCTTCTTATGGCCGCCATCTGGGTCCTTCCCTTGATCTGTTGGGCAGCTTTGGGAAGTTTGAAAAGAATAAGACAATGATTGGAACAGGGTACCGGGATTATTCTAGAAAGAGAAGTCAGAGGGCCATTGGAAAAAATGATGTCCAAAGTATGCCTTTTCTCAGGTGTGGGGGTTGATACGAGTTGGGTTAGTTGTAATGCTTCAAGATCTGCTTTTAGCTTTTTGACGGAGGGGTCATCCTGTATGTCGAAGTGCAGTTTAAAGTCGCCCAGAATAGTCATGTAGGTTTTTTGTAGAATTAGGCTGGCCAGTATGTCTGGGTTTTCCACCAAGAATTTGAAGCTAGTACCCAGAGGTCTGTAGATAAGGACACCTGAGAATGTGTGGGTGGGGGAGTGTGTGATCTGAAACTGAAGGATTTCAGATATACGTAGTTGACCTTTACTCAGAATAATTCTACCTGTTTATGAACTCCCGGGAATTCCATGAGATAAACACAGTTAAAGGGACATTATAATTACAAATTAAAACATAATTAACATTCACAAACCACCAGGTCCACCCTAAAAGGCTGAGATACTTGTGTTGCCAATGATTTTTGGCAATGACAAGTGAAAGCATTCTTTAAGACTCATGGGCATGCATGGTCAGCAATCTTAAAATGGGTTATCTTTTAAGGAAAAGCTATACCAAGATGACCGCTGATGCTCATGCATGTGTGTGATGCATGTACGTGCATGGTTTGTGATACATGATAGCCATTTTTATGATTCCAACATGGAAGGCAGCCATGGTTGAACTGTAAATTAAAACATTTAAAGACTGAAAACTAGTGTGCACAAAGCTAAAAAAACGATAATAAGGAAAATATATGATGTAAAATGGGGAGCAGAACTAGAAGAGATCAGGGTAGGGAGCAGGGAGTAAAAAGAGACCATTTGAGGACAAGAAAACAGGGGCAGACAGCAAGGAAACACACTAGCATGGAATGCTCAATAGCAAACTGCAAAAAGAGTGCCCTTAAGTATACAGTGGCAAGATGGAACTTGTCCAATAAGAGCACTGTGAGACCAAAATGCTCCTGGGGAGATGGGTGAAAATCATCAAAGGATGAGCAGACATCTGAGAGAGACAACAAAACCAACCAATCCTGTGTAAAGGACTGGCACAGTGCACTTTCCAAGTTTATGTTATGTACTGGAAACAACATATTTTGCTAAAGTTCCTTGCAGCAGAGACTTACTGACCACAAAAAATTCCTAGCTCAAGTAGGATGTGCAAACTGTAGCTCAGACACCAACTCAAAAAATCATCAATGACATCACTGATGAAATCTCAACACCATTGATGACATCTGGGATGAGATCACAAATGACATAAGCAATGATGGTTTGGGAAGATTGAAGGCTGGATACAGATGTGGCCCACACTGCAACCAATCTCTCTTTTGCATAGCTAAAGAACATGCACACTCACTTAGATTGACCCGAGCATTAAAGCGTTAATGAAAAAAGAGACAGGGTGTGAGCAGCTGGCCCAGAAAATGTACATGTGTAACTGTGTGATCAGCTGATTTGGGAGAAATGGAGAATGATTGCAACGAGTAGCCAACGAACATACCTTGCACCATTGCCTATTGTGCACAGCTAACACCTATATTCACTGTGGGATCTGCAAGCTGTCCTGTCTGCTTTACACTCTTCAGGTGCACTTAGCATTGTGTCATGTTCATGGGTTTTGAGTTATAGAATGTGGCATTTCAAACATTACCTGTGCTTTCTTCTTGTGCATACACAACCCTCATCTTACATTTTTTTAAGGTTGTCTGCAGTTGCAGAAATGGTGCTTCCAAACAAGCTTCATAAGGCTGAAGGCCATAATATATTGGTGTGGGGTGAATGGGTCCTGGTTGCATGATGTAACCAAAGGCAGGGCATACTCGGGCTCTGCAGGCTTGCCACTTTGAGGAAGTTAAGTTTTTGTTATTGCTGTTTTTTCACCCCGCATCAACTTAATATAATGATGGGTTATGCACAGTTCGTGGACACACAAAGGGGGATGTGTACTAGGAAGTGGCGTAGCGTTAGCCTCCTTGGCTTAACGAAATGCTCCGCCCCTTCTGAAATGCAAGGCTGCACCATATTTACAAGACTGTGGTGCAGCCTTGCGTTTTCCCCTGCGATGGCGCTAAGTTTAACAACTTAGTGCCAACGCAGGCACCCTTGCACCAAAATGCATGGGTGTCTGCATGCAGGGGAGGATTGTTTATGTGTAGGAGTTGTCTCTTCCTGCACATAAACTATCCTAAAAAGCCATTTTGTAACTTTCATATGTGCTGCTTCATGTAGCACACCTGAAAATTACAAAATGGCATGTTTTTAAAAGGTTTGTTTATGTACAGGAAGGGAAACATTCCTGTGCATAAACAAACCATGGCATTTTGATTTTTCCATGTGGAGAAATAATGCATTTCTCCTCGTTTCGCCAGCTTAAAACCAGGATTTTTCTGGTCTTAATGTTGGCGCTGCCTCCAATGTACACCACCCTTGTACATAGGGGGCAGCGTCAATGGGTGTTGCGGTGAAACGCCCACCACAACGCCCACTGCACGCCCCTTTCACACTAACCATAGCGTAATAGGTGCCTTATGTACAAGGTAGAGTTAAGCCACTTGCCTTGTGAATAAGGCACATGCCCTATCACCACCACAACGTCTGTAAAAGTGACGATGTGGTGGCGATAGGGGCTTGTACATATGCCCCATAGTATGGTCTTCAACATTTTCATGCAGGCACTCTGAATCACAGATTACCTTATTACATGCCGCTGAGGTCATTGATAAAGTCATTTGGCATAGCAGCAGTGGTGGCTTGTGTGAGCTCATGAGCAGCACATGGAAGAGACATGAGTTACAGTTTGCACAGTTCACTATAAACAGGGATTTATAATGCTTTTTTAGGGTTTGCATTGTAACTGCAACGTTACTTTTACTGTAGAATTATCCTGGAATTTCTGAGGTTTATGAACAATTGCTAATTTAATATCAGCTATGCTAACTATAATTTACGTTTCACAAACATATTTCAGTGTATTCTTTAATTGCTGTAACTAGCCCCATCTTGCCCAATGCAGTTATGCAAAGACATGTGCAGTGACCCCTTTCGCCAGCCTGTGCGCCTGCCCTCGTTAATCCAAATTTGATGTGCTTGGCCTTTGGCTGTGCATGGAGACAGCCCGGGCCTGGGACCAAGATCCTGTTCCACTCAACCCATCTGGCCACAGCTTTCAGCTACGACAGCTGGGCTGTGGGTGAAGGGCCTGCCCAATGATGGGACTCTGCAACATTTCACCGTTGCACACATCCCAGTGGTGCCCATTCTTTGTTTGTGCACAGTGGTCTCTGGGCTCATGTCCTAGACTGCAGTCAAGCCCCCGTCTGAGATTATTGAGCTGCCCATGGGCGTTGGCCTGCTCCATGGCTTCCAGGTGAAAAGCCTGGTCTATGTTCTGCAGCAGCCCACATCACACAAAAACAACCAGTGAATGGTATTTATCATGAATAGTGAGATTTAGGTGCAGGCCCATACCAGTCGCACCTACGCATAGAGGGCAAAAAAGCATTTATTTTTTTAACAAATTGAGGATTAGGGTCCAGGCCCTATAAGATAGTTTAGACACCCATTCTGTGGTTTGCTATAAATCTGTTGAGTGGATGTAGTGGTAGGAGTAGATCATGAATTACAATATAGGTGTTTGAAATATGTATCTCAACAGATAAAAAGGTGTTTTTTCATTTGCTTATAAACTCGATTCACTTTAGAACTGTTTGACAAAGCTGCATGAAATTCAGCGGGCACTTAGAATGTTTTCCTGACTCCTGGTATGCCAGGGTTTGTGCAAATCTGTCAAGAAGAATTAATGTAAAATGTCAAATAGTATTAATTTACTAATAACTTCAGCATCTTTTGATGACTGTAAATGAAATTTGGCAGACCCATACCAAATTAAACCCAGTGCTGACATCTGAAGTTTCTTGCAAATTAGTTAAGACGATAACAAAGTTAAAGGAATCGGATTAAAATATTCTTTGATTTGCTAAAATCAGAGCGATATTAATGACATGTGGCCAGCAATTGGTGTTAGGTTGTAGTATGTCTTGGTACATCCAGAACATTCATTGGTGAAAGGCAAAAGGGGCAGGTGACGAAAAATTAGCATTTTCTATTTTAGATCCTACAGCAAATTATGTTGTCATCTAACAATTAAGATTGAAAAACATTTGTACTAAACAAGAACTAAATCAATTCAGTAGTTTTTGGGTTATTGACACAACAAAATATTGTAAGTAGACTTTGAAGAATAAATGTTCATATATCTTGACAGTAGAAAAGGCATTTATTTATATATTTAGTAGTTTTTGGGTTATTGACACAACAAAATATTGTAAGTAGACTTTGAAGAATAAATGTTCATATATCTTGACAGTAGAAAAGGCATTTATTTATATATTTATTGATTTATTTATACATTTATACATTAGTGGTGTTTGACAAATCTGCTTGAAATTTAGTAGATTAGCTTACTCTGTATATGTCAGATATGATGCAGATCCATTGAACCAAGTTATGGGATGTCTATGTAGTGGGGGATCAAAAGACAATTCAATTTGTTACTGAGCTGAGTCCACTACTTGCATTTGCGTTTTCTTGCAGATCCATAAAGGAGGTGAAGGTAAAGGGGTCAAAAAGCATTTCTTTGCATATGCCTTAGTTGCAGTTTGAGCGATGAACCATGTGAAGCGAACATTGAGCTCATCATGGTAATTGACTGGAAATTGTATTTGATCCAGAGGGCACACATTGCTTGGGTTGTAGTCAAGACCATGCCCTTTATCCAGAAACAAGCAGGAAAGGGGACAGGTGCAAGTCCAGGGCCTCCCTGTAGCCTATGTTACCTGGCCGCAACTGCAAGCTGTGCTCTAGTATCCTAAGTTGTACTCTAGGTCATGCACTGTTTCTAGTGTACACTCACCAAATCTGCCTGTCATGCCCAGTTGCTAAGTGGTTTAGGGTAATAGGTAATATGCATGTCATGCTCTAGAAATGCTCAGAGCCAGGATAGTAGATACAAAACATGAACTAAGTCTAGACTCCTTGCTCCCTGTTTATTGAGCATAGCCACATACCATTCTCATTAGGAACTATTGCTTGGGGTCCTGTGGAAAAAGCATACTTTAAGACTGTACCCTCTGCCGTGTGGCCACTGTACATGGAGGCAGACCATGCCCAGCAGAACAGGGACCAGATTAACAGGCTCACTAGGCAGACAGGAATCTACTACAGGGATGCTTTGACACTTTCTGCCTTCCCGCTCTCTCCGAGCTGATGGCCAGAGTTAAAACAAGTTCTCCAAACGATAGATGCCATCCTTATGTTAAAAAAAACTATTTTCTCACACTTCCCTGATACAGCCATATCTTTCCTTAATCCATCTCTTACCCAGGGCAAGATTCCTCATTCCTTCAAGGAGGCTGTAGGGCTTCCCTTTTTAACAGAAGGCAGCCCGGCTGGTCTCTTGTAAGCAATGGCATTGCTTCACTAAGCCTTTAATGAAAAGCGCCACTGGCTTCCAGTAGCTCAGAGGACCATCTTTAAAACAGCTCGCATTATTTTTTATGTTCTACACGGCAAGAACCCTGCTTTTGTGTGTCCTCCAGAATCCAGCATTACCTTCCCAATCACCATCTTAGATCGGCTCACCACAATTTACTTATGGTCTCAAGAAGAAAGAGGAAAAGACTTGGAGGGGCAAGTTTTTCCACATTGGCTCCCTCCCTTCTGACATCAGATCTTCTTCTAACTTTGTGAGTTTTTGAAAGCTTTTAAAAACCTGGTTGTTCCAACACGCTTATGTCTAACCTGGTGACTAGTTGCTGTCTTTTGCTACCGTAGCTCCAAGAGACCTTATTGTAAACGTGCACTCTATAAGTTTTCCATAACATATACTTTGCATACTTAGAGCCGTGCAATAAGTGATTTCTGAATGCTCACATTTTTCATTACAAAAAAGCACAAAAAAATCTTTACGTGAAGTTATGGCTGGCTACTAAGATCAGTCAGTAACCAATTACTGCAAATGAGTTCCGCCCATTTAGTTCACCAGAGGTTTTGCTTTTAATGACCTGGGGCCCGATTCACAGAACTAACTGAAGACAAAATCCTAAACTTACTACCATTTTGGTATTCACAGAAGGCACTTACTCATCATTGAGTAAGTGCCTCTGTGAATACCAAAATAAGTAAGTGCCTTCTGTGAATACCAACATGAGTAAATGGTAGTAAGTTTAGGATTTTGTCTTAAGTTAGTTATGTGAATCAGGCCCCTGGTTTCTGGATCTTTACGGTGGGTGAATCTTCCTACCGAGTCTCACTCGCAATAATTGCATTGTAATTGGACTGTGGGTGTTTACCACCAGTGGCTGCCTTTAAAGAAAAAACTGCAACAGCACAGCTAGGGTAAGTGGTATTTGGCTCGCTACATGTGAACACTTGTGTGCGCACATTTTCAGGTTGCACGTGAGAGACTACAGTCATGCATAGCCAGGTAGCACCACACAGGTAATGTCCCTGTGGCAGTTTTAAACCGCAAATTCTACTTATCAAAATAAGACCTTTTGAAGGCTTAAACCTTCCTTTTAAATATAAATAAGTCGCCCCTAATTGGGTCTTATTGCCCATAAATGCAGGATACATGATATTTAAAAGTAGAACATGTAGAAATTAATGTTGAACATGTGCTTACAGTAAAATATTCCTAAAAGTGATTTTCACTGCAGCAAGCCTGGCTGCTTCCATAGAGAATCATTTGGCTACTTTGTTACATTTGTTAAATGCTTAATTTGGATTTGTAGCAGCCATAGATAGAATAATAGGACTCATTTTAATAGATGTTCAAAATGCAATTTAATGGTGAAACTGAACTTTATCTAACTATTATGCAACTAGTACTTTCAGAAAGTTACCAGTATTTTGCCTACATCGTCCAAGCCTTCAACTGTCTCCTGGGTGCTGAATGGCTCTTCTGCGATGATGTGTACTGCTCCAAGGCAGTGGACAAAGGCTTGGATGTGGGAGGTGCTGACCTTACCTCAACCGAATGGACTGGGAGCTATACTTCTTGACTAGTTACGCTTCAAAGAGGCCTCCCCTCTCACAAGCAGTTGAAACTGACACCAGGCCTGTCCTCTTCCTTTGTGTCTCCAGCCAACTTGGCTCTAAACCAAGTTGGGGGGCTCCCCCAGAACGAGTTTGGAGTGGCCACATGGGAAACTTTGTCCATTATCATAGCCACAGCTCTGGGTGGGCACAGGAGTATTGAACAGGGCAAGCCAGGTTCTATCATATGGGACTGTGCAGAATGCTGCACAGGAGTGGTGGGACAGGGGAGGAGGAATTATGTGACAATGGGTGCTTGGCATCTAGAACTTTCCACCCACACTTGTAAACCCCTGCACATGTGAGAGGTGGAGAGCAAGACCTTGGATGGTGATGGCAGCTACACAGTAGATGGCTGCAAGAAGAAGCCACCTGATGCCTCTGATAGACTAAGGGACTTGCCTGCAGCTGACCCGCAGGGTTAGATGAGTCTCTTCAGGGCCAGTGACTTTATGACCCCTGAGGAACCGTTGGGGGAAGACATGAGCTCCATTTCACAAAGCACAACAACCTCTACTGCTCTGCAAGAGAGCCAGGAGGTTATAGGGCTTTGGAGAGCAGAGAAAAGAAGAAAGCTGGTGCAGGTAGCCAGTTAAACCAGGCACCAACAGAGTGCACCATTTGGAGGCCAGGAAGCTTGCTTAAACTGCTCTAGGTGGCTAGGTATCACCAAAAAGGAGTAAAATGAGCCCAGGAACAGCCCATTTGGATCCACGTTATGTGGCTTCAAAAGATTTGACCTTTGAGCTTTTCTCAAGAAACAGTGTGCATGGGTCTCCACCACAACATCGAAACGTGGCTACAGGGTGGGGTGGACCAGTTCCCTGGGGTCAGTGCATTGAGCATGTTTAGTTACCTGAGGAAGACGGGTATTCATGTGCCACCCTCAACCAGAGGCTCGTTCGGCCCTGGGGTCCCCATCTCTAGAGGCCCAGCATGATGTTAAGTGTCCTGCCGACCCCGTAGCTCAGGGACACCAAAGTGGAGGGAGTGGAGCTCCACCTCACTCCAAACTGTAATGGGGCCACCTCTTGCCTTCCCACCCTCGACTGGGTAAAGTTGGAGAGGCCAAGCACCAGGTTGAGGTTTCCGTTGTGGGTGGGCATAGGAGTACACTGTGAGAAACGCTCCTACAGTGCTCACAACAGGTAACCTAATGGAAACTATGCTACTATGTGAATCACAAAGTGCAAAAGACACACTCAAAAAGTACGGAGATAAGCATAAGCTTTTTAAAGACGAGAACCCTCACTCACCACTTGGGTGACATGCTTCATCATTGGGTTCCCTCTTGCACACAGTGCCCGCTAGGTGCACTGTGTGGGCTACAACTCTCCCTCTGGAGAGGAGCGTGAGGTGTTTTTCACTCCAATGTTAGAGGTGAATGAGGGGCAGAGTGCAAAAATAATATCAAAAGTGCATTAAAACCATCTCATAAAGGGAAAAAGAACTTTAATGACAATCCCCAATTGATGGAATTAAAACCAGTGTGACGATAGGAGTAAGGATATTTCCTATCTGACTAGGTCAACATGTTTCTGCCCAGGTGACCAAAAGTTCAAGGCATTCATCAGGACCATTAGCTTGTCACTCTGCAAAAATGTGAAAAACAAAAACCATACTTATTTAGTATATAAGTGTTGCCGAGACCGATTGCTGTCTGGTCTTCTTGCTGTAATGAGTAAAAACACTTATTAGTAATTCACATATTCATGTAAAAGACAAATGTTAACCACGTGTATTGTGAAAATAGTGCCTAATAACACCACCAAAGTGAAAACCAAATGAATAAATCATTATTCTCACCAATAGCAGAAAAAAAGTTTGCCTCTACTTCGTACAGGTCCTTTATCTATATGCAGGTACCTGCATGTCAAAATAAATCACATCAAAGGCCAATATCGGGTCAACTTAAAAAAAAAAAAACTACAAATAAAATACCTATTGTGTGTGACCACATCAGCTAGTGTATTGTCACTATCACCACATAAGCCAATGTATTGTCACTATCACCACAACGCCAATAGGCTTTCCCTATATATGTTCTTACTTTCTGCCAAATCATATATGCCTGCTTAATTTTAAATAACATCCCCTTATTATAGAAAGGTTTTGTCTAGTATAAGTGAGGTTTAGTAAGGTATTGCCATTAGGGGTTAGGTGCGATTGCATAATGTCACCAAAGATATTTCCATGTATCCGATGTATATATTTGTAAATTAATGCATAGTATTTAGTAGTGTGTTTGTATAATAAAAGTATTGACTGGACAATCATTTATCAAGTGTTGATTTTGCTTGCCAGCGAACGAAGATTACTAGCCCACACCACCTAATCTAAGTAGGCCGTTTTGCTACCATCAGATAGTCAAATGTTGCAATGGGGTACTTGGTTCCCAGTAAAGAGACAATTGTGGACATAATACTTTTGCAGGGATCACATCCTGTACTACTAATAACCCAATTTCTTACACCAGCATTACAAAAAGCAAACTTTCATTGAAAAGCGTCAATTCAAGATGTTTTGTAACTATAATCCAATATTTAAAAGACAAAGACATTCCTTGGGGATGGCACACAACACAATAATAAAGTAAAACATGTGCTACTCATGATAAATTACATCACAATTGATATGATGATTGGTGTACGAAGTTGCAAAGCTAATAACTTTGCAACTTTGCATTATTTTTTAAAATCGTTGCTTGCTTTGAAATTTGAAAATCTGGCGATGGGGCTTTAAAAAATGAAGCAGAAAAGAGGCCCATGTGACAGTAGGCATTGCTTGCTCTTGTCTTGGGCCACAATCACACTTCTAAGCAACTGTTTGCTAGTTGCCTCAATTCCCACTCAAAAGCAGAAACAGCATATTCTCTAGTGCCAGATATTCCACAATGGGACCTCCAGCAGCAAGGAATGAGAATAAGCAGCTGCCACCATTGGTTATTTTGTTTTGCTATTTCCACTCAGTGACAAAGAAAACTAAAAGTAACAGCTGGGAAAACATGACACACTTATGTCACATCCATCTCTGGGTGGATCTGTGGTGACAGGGAATAGAATGAAGTCAGGAGACTTTACTTGTCTTCGCAAATGACAAACATTACTAATAGCGCAGCAGAAGTTTTAATGCAGCCCTCCTTTAGACAGCATCACTTTTGTTCAGATTTGATTATTTTGCACACACTTGAACTTGGAAGATTTTATACAGGTTATGCCTGGAGTGGTGGAGTTAGAATGGGATCACAGAAAATCCTTTTACTGTTTACATCACTAAATGAAATATTTATTGCTGAGAGCAAAATGTACTGAACAGTAATACTTCCAATACATTCAGAATTTATGCCAGGGTGTGCATTTTGGTATGCTGTAAATCCATTGACCATATTTTGAAAACGTTCTAAAAGATGATAATACATCTCATTTCTGCTCATATACTTCATCAGTCATATTATGGGAAAGGAATTATGGAACTATGTGGATCTAGGGGTTCCAAGCCCCATCACAAACTATTCAAGACTATGGAACATCTTAGCTGGAAGGGACTGTGTTGTGACCTGTGACGTCAAATACAATGTATGGGTTTTTAAAACACAGTGCAGAAACTGCTATGCATATTTATACAAACACATTTATTATCATGGTGCACAATAATCTGGCTAATGCAAACAAGAGAAAATCTTTACAATGACATAGGGATTGTGTACTGGGCACAGGATGTCCTAAGAAGTTGTTCTCTGCCCAAGGATCACTGGGTATGGCACTTCAATCCCAACCACAGCATTGAGACCTCGCCACAGCTTTCAACACCATCTCCCACCATATATTCATTGATCGACGATTCCAGATTGGAATCACAGACAATGCACTCAAATGGTTGACATCCTTCCTCACAGGATGCACCCAGAGTGCCAGTCTCCCTCCGTTCACCTGGCAACCCAAACACACCATCTGAGGCATACCTCAAGGATCATCCCTCAGTCCAAGTCTCATTAACATATACATGACACCACTCCCATTTTCAGATCATGTGACATCAACATCATCTCCTACACAGCTGACCCCACCTCGATGAAGACCAGCTTTCACAGTTGCATGAAGAACATCACAGCAAATGCCTGAAACTCAACATGGACAAAAGTGATGTTCTGATCTTTGGCAGACACATCGCCCTCTTGAATGACTCATGGTGGCCACTGGAGCTTGTACCCACCCCTACACCGAAAGACCATGTCCACAACCTCGGCATCATCCTGGACAGCAAACAAGTCAATGCAATTTCCTCAGCCTGCTTCCAAATTATGTGTATGCTCCGCAAAGTCTTTAGATGGCTCCACATCAATACACAGAAAACTGTGACACATGCCCTCATCACCAGCCGACTTGACTACAACAAAGCACTCTATGCAGGCACCACCACTGAACTCATGCAAAGACTCCAGACAATCCAGAAAAGCAGAAGCCAGACAGATTCGTAAACCTGCCCCAGATGAGGACACATCACTCAGCACCTGAAGGACTTCCACAGGCTCCTCATCCAGAAGAGATGCACTTTCAAACTTCTGATCTACACTTGCAAAGCCCCCCAAAACCAAGGACCAGACTACATGAACCACCACCTGCTTTTCCACCAGCCAGCCAGAAATCTCCTGTCCGCACACCTCGCCCTCGCTCAGACACTACGTATCTGCCAGTGCCGCTCCTGGGGACGCTCTTTCGCCCACCTCGCCGACGAAGCCGGGAACATCCTTCCCCTTCATCTCTTCATCGCACCCTCGCTAATCCACTTCAGGAAGGGACTCAAAACTTGGCTGTCCGACTGATACCTGCAGCACAGCGCCCAAATACCCCCTGGGGTGATTACCCATCCTATGCAAGTACGACTTGATTGATTGACAAGTGTGATTTGACTGATTAGTCATCATTGAAGGCCGTGATACTGGGGCTGAAGGCCTAGTGAATGGTCCACCCTCTGCCCTGTATCCAATGGCATGACTAAAGGCATGACTGACGGGCATGGCCAGTGCCTCCTTATAGAGGCACAAGGCACGCCAAATCAAAGCCAGGGGCAAAAGTTTATAATAGATGGGCTATTTTTCAAAACTGGTCACTTTAATTTTGTAGTTTCATTTTCAGCACAAATTCAACCAGGAAAAAAAGAACGAAAATAATGGTAGGGATACTTGAATACATGTCTGACTTTTTCTACTAGTGTACATGCCCAGTTTTGAGTGGTGATGCGGTTTGTTAGCTAATTACAGCAGAATTAACGTATAAACGTATGTGTGACTCATTGAAAATCCATCTGGAAGATACAACATTGAGTTTTCTCCTGCAGAGAAGCAAAGGTAAGAAACACAATATGTTATTGCACGAGATCTCTCATTTTCAAAAAGCAGTCAATATTATCGAACTCATTTATACACATGTATACGTTAATTAAATATAGAGAGAGTGAATGTTTGTAGACACGGCCGGCTATAGGGTGGTGCGGCCAGTGCAGCTGCACCTGGCGCTGACTTTAGTGGTGGACTCCTTGTTTAAAAATAACTATTGGTTAAAAAGCACGTCAACTTCCTTGTGCGTCCAGCAGTTTTCAGGCAACAAAAAAATATTAAAATAGCTCTGATTAATATTGCTCCTGCTTGTGAGAGGTGACAGTTTTAACTCTTCCTAAAGTTGCCCGGAGGGTTAATGTGCCTGCTGCAAAGAGGCTATGGAGAGACGAGGTGCGCTGTTGGAGGGTGGTAGTGAAGGAATTCATACAGGAGGAGGGCACACAAAAGACTGTTGCACCAGACACCACCAGCACTAAAGTTAGTCCTGTTTTTAGAGCTACACAGGCTGATGGGAGAGGGCAAGGATCAAGGTAGGGCAGAAGAATCTGCAGTAGCTTCATGGGTCCTTGGGTGCAGCCTGTGAAATTCCACACTTCAGACAAGAAAGTAAGTTTAAACCTGGTCTAGGCCAACCACTTCCCTCTATATCCCAAGGATGAGAGGCAAGTGCAAGAGTGTATCCTTACGTTTTTAGTTCGATGCATTAAGGATGTGAAAGCCTCCTCACAGAAATGCACAAAGTGGGAACCTTGAGTAGCACTAGCAGGCTTGGATAGGCTGCAGTGCTGGCCAGAAATGATCAGCCACATGTCAAAGCCCAGCAAGTTACTAGCCAAAATAGTTAAAGCATCAAGCATATTTGTGAGACTCTCCTTATTACTAGGTCACAGAGTAAGTAAATGAAGAACGTCCACATATAGGCCTGACAGCCATGGCCGGCACAAAACCATTTAAATGGAATGATTTTGACAGCGAGAGGGAAACGTTACTATTCTACATCTGGCCCACAGTAAAGGGACAAACAAGTCGACATTGTACATTTAATTTTAACGAGTGAAAAAATGGCATACAACGCTAGGACAGCTGGTGATCAAAAGAAGAGTCTTGGACAGCCACAGCCTCGAACAAGCCCTTATAAAGATCCGAATTAGTGTGGACTAAAAGACGTTTGAGCGACAAGTGAAGCCACAACGTTTTTTAAGGATATACAGTGGGGAAAAAAGAAGCAGGAAATAAGAAATATCTCAGTAATAACAAAATAATCAATATGAAAGTAGATTAAACAAAGTGACTGGTCCTCAGGGTGAACTAAAATTACCAAACTAGAAAGAGACACAATTCCACAGGATCCCTTGACCCAGGCACAAATGGAGGGAAAACAACTGTCTGGAAGCACATGTCACCCTTAAAAGCGTAGAGCCTCTACAAACCCAGAAGATCTTATCTTCTAAAATCTCAACATATGAGATGAGTTACTGAGCTCAATATAGCCTATGAAGAAAGCAGCACACGTGGCTGTCGCAAGGGGGAGAGCAGCTAGGACTAATTGCTCTGGTTCCGCTCTTGACAGGACCATACTTCAAATATCAGTAACAAATACGGCAAAGAGTAATGGTGCACAATAAATGTAAGATAAGATAAAAGGCACTTTTCATTTTCTGCCATGAGAAAGAGAAATGTTTTTCTTGAGCAAGGAAATATTTTAGGCGTCCTCCTTGCAGACATCTTCACAGCAGAATGCGCCCACTGTTTGTAATTTACACCACAGTGTATCACTATTTGCTCCAATTAAAAAAAATGACATTCTGTTCTTTACTGCACATTTTGCTAATATTTGTAAAGAAATGTACTAGACATGACATCCTTGGAATGGCATTCTCCCAGACTTTTTTTATTTTACTTCCTGTTTTTTAATGAACTTGTTTTTGTTGGCATTAGGACTCTGTGCACCTTCCCCGTGCTAACCAGTGGTAATGTGCTTGTGCTCTCCCTCCTATAAACATGACTCAATTGGCTTACATCCGATTGACACATTTCATTTACTTATATGTCCCTAGTAGATGGTACTGCATGTATCCAGGGAGTGTATATTAAATGCTACAATTGGGCCTGCAGCACACATTGAGCCAGCCACTAATGTAGCACTTTAAAACCTGTCTCAGGCCTGCCATTGTGGTATGTGGTGCAATTTTAAACTGAACTCGACCTGGCAAAATACAACTTTTGCAATGCCCAAACCTTCCTTTTTAATACATAGAAGTTACAGCTACTGTAGGCCCTAAAGACCCTTAGGACCTGAGCATTGTATTTACAAATAGGACATGTGAGTTTAAGTTTTACATGTTCTGGTATTGAAAAAACTCTCAAATTCGTATTTCTCTACTGTAAGACATACCTCTTCCATTGGATACCATAGGGTCCTTCTCCAAGCACCCAATCCTGTTCTGCAGGACCTGCAGGTGAAGGTATCCAGCCTCACGGAGTCCTTGTCAGCTACTGTTTGCTGCTTTGTCCTAATGGAAATCTTCGACTTCCATCAAAGTGTCTAAGCCAGAAGATAAAAATCTTCATCGTGATTCCATCCAGCAGCTCTTGATGACAATGATGACACCATCTGCTGCCTTGCCACGGTGAACTCTACCTTCTTCGAAGTCTGAAGGTAAGCCGACACCAGACCCAATCCACCTTCTATATTCTGATCTGCACTTCATCGCTGTCAGCCTTAACCTTTACCTTCCCCTCGATCTTGCACTGCCAGCTGCCCACAGTTGGTGCTTTGATATGATGGTATTTTGCACTTAAAACCGGTTCCGCTAATAGTTTTTATATTGGCTTGGTGTCATTTTAATAACATGTCCTCTATTTTCCTAAATTGGTTTGGGATTTTTTGTTTGTTGTGTTATCACTTTATTACTGTTTGTGAACTGAAATAATATTTGCCTCTAAATTAAGTCTGGCTGTTTGTGTGCCAAGGTACCAGAGGGTCAAGCGCAAGTCAACTTAGTGACTTTTATGGTTGACCCTGACAATGATTTTGGTTGTTGCTTGAGTAATGTTTTCACCCCTTCAACCAATAACCTAATTTATTAAAGATACAGAGAGCGACACGCACTGCGTTTTAGTGAGGCAGTTCCAAAGTGGGTATGCAGTTGAAGATTTGTAGTTTTGAAAGTGCATTGTATTGTAATTGCATTTATATAGTGCTAACTACCCCCGACGAGCTGTTGAAGTGCTTTTTTGGCGAGTAGCATTCTACTCCGGAACCCATAAAAGATTACTGATGAATTAGTTTAGTGAAAACATGAAAGTAATTTGAGAGGTGGATATGTTAGTCAGTTATTTGGATTGAGAAAGATAAAAGAGGGCAAAAGGTTTGCATTTATATAGCGCATGCTACCCTTTATGGGGTGTTGAAGCACTTTTTCGGTGAGTAGTACGCTACTCCTGAACCCATAAAGGATTAGTGGTGAATTAGTATACTGATATATGAAATTAATTTGAGTGGTGAACATGTTAGTCTGTCATTTGGATTGATAAGGATAGTGGAGGGATAAAAGGGGAGGATTTAGAAATTATTGTTTTTTTTGTTTGTTTGTTTTGGAGCTCATAGCAGTAGGAGGAGTGTTGGGATTAGTAAAAGGGAGGTGGAGGGGGATGAGTAAAAGAGAAGTGGAGGGGGAGGAGTCAGAGGGAGGCATGTTTTGGGGGATCGAAATAGTAAAAAGAGATATGAGATGATGTAAGGAGGGGTGGAGTAGGGAAGAGTCTCAAAAGGGTTACTTTGTGGATCATAGTAGTGGAATGGTGTTTGGGATTATTGAGAGCGTGGAGGTAATGGATATATTGATAGAGGCATAGGGTGAGAAATAGGGTAGTTCATTGGAAAGAGTAGTAGAAAGAGGTTTCAGATGAGTCAGTTGAGGTAGAGGATAAATTGAGAGTGGTATAGGGTGAAAAATAGGGTAGTGCATCAGATATGCTGAATTAGAAGAAAAGTAATAAATAAGTAAAAGTAATAAATACATAGATCCAAAAGTTATAAAGATAAAGATCCATAAGTACATGGAAGGTATATAGATGCATAAAGGAAGGTAGTATATGTAGATAAAATCTGCATTAAATAAACTCTGGCTTCCAAAGGTTGTTGTATTTAAAAATTTTAAATTAGTTATATTTATTTATGTGTGTATATATATATATATATATATATATATATATATATATATATATATATATATTCAAACACAAGCACCAGACTTCGGGAGGCACACACCTTGTGTAGTTGTTTATTTCGGCAAGGCAGCTCTGCACGGGTCCAGCATACACACAGAATTCATCAGCCAATATAACAGTCCTTACGCGTTTCGAGCGTGATACGCTCTTGATCACAGGTGTTGGCCAAATGCGGAAGGCAGCATACCGCAACTCCCAAATAACAGTCATAAGATCCGCCCAGAAGTGCGTGTCTGCCAAGTGCATCCTGGTATCTGGAGTGTTATACTTTCACCATTACGGCTGCCATTCCCACATTGTGAATTTAAAATTACCTCAATAGGTTTCCATGATGACTGCTGGTTGCGTCAGAGCTGTATTTGTCCCTTTACTGCAGAAATCACAAAGTTCCATTAAGCAGTGTACAGTGACACGCTGGACACCACTCCATTTGAGGGGGGGCCTCTCCACGACCCTGGTCGGGCCGTAATTCAATTTCAAACACAAGCACCAGACTTCGGGAGGCACACACCTTGTGTAGTTGTTTATTTCGGCAAGGCAGCTCTGCACGGGTCCAGCATACACACAGAATTCATCAGCCAATATAACAGTCCTTACGCGTTTCGAGCGTGATACGCTCTTGATCACAGGTGTTGGCCAAATGCGGAAGGCAGCATACCGCAACTCCCAAATAACAGTCATAAGATCCGCCCACATGGGCGTGTCTGCCAAGTGCATCCTGGTATCTGGAGTGTTATACTTTCACCATTACGGCTGCCATTCCCACATTGTGAATTTAAAATTACCTCAATAGGTTTCCATGATGACTGCTGGTTGTGTCAGAGCTGTATTTGTCCATTTACTGCAGAAATCACAAAGTTCCATTAAGCAGTGTACTTGGCAGACACGCCCATGTGGGCGGATCTTATGACTGTTATTTGGGAGTTGCGGTATGCTGCCTTCCGCATTTGGCCAACACCTGTGATCAAGAGCGTATCACGCTCGAAACGCGTAAGGACTGTTATATTGGCTGATGAATTCTGTGTGTATGCTGGACCCGTGCAGAGCTGCCTTGCCGAAATAAACAACTACACAAGGTGTGTGCCTCCCGAAGTCTGGTGCTTGTGTTTGAAATTGAATTACGGCCCGACCAGGGTCGTGGAGAGGCCCCCCCTCAAATGGAGTGGTGTCCAGCGTGTCACTGTACACTGCTTAATGGAACTTTGTGATTTCTGCAGTAAAGGGACAAATACAGCTCTGACGCAACCAGCAGTCATCATGGAAACCTATTGAGGTAATTTTAAATTCACAATGTGGGAATGGCAGCCGTAATGGTGAAAGTATAACACTCCAGATACCAGGATGCACTTGGCAGACACGCCCATGTGGGCGGATCTTATGACTGTTATTTGGGAGTTGCGGTATGCTGCCTTCCGCATTTGGCCAACACCTGTGATCAAGAGCGTATCACGCTCGAAACGCGTAAGGACTGTTATATTGGCTGATGAATTCTGTGTGTATGCTGGACGCGTGCAGAGCTGCCTTGCCGAAATAAACAACCACACAAGGTGTGTGCCTCCCGAAGTCTGGTGCTTGTGTTTGAAATATATATATATATATATATATATATATATATATATATATATATATATATATCCAACAGGGTGACCCTCAACTTCAACTGCGGTCACAAATCGAGGCGCACTCTGGCATTAATGTTAATTCAGTTTATTTTATGCACACGAACACGGACAGACGCGTTTCGGCATAACGCCTTCCTCAATGTCAAAAGTCCGATTTCAGATTACTTCCATATATACAACAAACACATTTTTTTCTCTTTCCAAGACAGTCGAGATCAAAAGAGGACTGCCAGTGCTTTGCCATTTCTGGTTTTGGCGGCCATGATGTAGTGACCAAAGCAATGTAGAAACCAATGTAAAAATTATGTATTAAAGCAAGTGCCAAATTAGATCCAACATGTAGTGCATTGAATTCAGAGGTCAAAGTCAACAATTGATTCATTGTACTTCGTTCCATCACAATATACATACAATCCTGCTTCTCACATCACAATTAATTCTGTTTCAGGTTGACTGCGAATCTAATGTACATTACATAACCATATTTTAATCCTAAATGGACATCGCATGCCAAGAAACAATTAAGCCCTGGATGGGCTCGGATTCATCTTATGCGTGTGATCATTGTCATTTTCCTAGATCTATCTGAACTCATAATTGTGCCCTGGATGGGCAAATTCCATAATTTGTATAAAATCATTTCCATCCTCCTCTTAACTGTTCATTAGTTTATGTGGACCCATAATTCTTCCTCATTATTAAGTCCTAATGGGGCTTTAGTTTGCATCTCCACAATATATCGTGATTCCAATTTTCTCAGGTTTCTACTTCTATTCCCCCCTCTTTCAGTTTTTGGAATGCGGTCGAGACAAAAGAATCTGAGTAGATTGGCATTTGATTCATGTCTCTCTTCAAAGTGCCTTGCAACAGGATATGCTGCATCTCGATTTTTGATAGCACGCATGTGCTCCAAGATTCTCTTCTTTGTGGGATGAATCGTACTTCCCACATATCTCTTATTACACGGGCACTGTAAACAGTACACTGTGTAGTCAGAGTTGCAGTTCATGAGTTTGTTGATTTTACGTCTAGACTTCCTCCCTGGTATGCTATAGTCTTTCACTTTACAGCTATTCTTGCATGCCTTGCATTTCATGCACGGAAAAAATCCACTAATCAAATCCTTCCTTTTGGGTGTTTTTGAGAAATGACTCCTCACTACCTTCTCTTTCAAACCTGGTCCTTTCCTGTATGTAATCAATGGGGTCTGTGGGATGATGGATCCAATCACGTGATCTGATTTAAGTACCTTCCAATTTCGTCTAAAAATTTGGAAGATTTCTGTGGATCCTATTGTATATTCAGTTATCATCCTCACATTTCCCTGGGGTTCTGAAATAGATGTTTTACTCCCCCCTGTTTTCTCTAATAGGAGGTCCTTTCTTTCTACCTCCCTGATTTTCCTTTCTGCATTGCTGAGGGTTTCTTTTCTGTATCCCCTTTTGCGGAATCTGTTGTAGACATTGTTGCTCTCTCTCATAAAATCTTCATCTAATGAGCAATTACGTCTTAGTCTCACCAATTCTCCGTATGGTACTCCATTGATAATATATATATTATATATATAAATATATATATATATATTTTAGATCCATAGTGAGGCAATTGTAGATAAATAGTTATGATAAAACGATTTACTTATTTATGCAGTCACTTACATACATGTTAACAACAGAGAATAATGTAACTATCAGCAATATGTACATTGGTGAGACAGAACTAATGCATATTTATATATAATGATTGTTTTTTAAAAACATATTTATTTTACATGTTTATAGAAAGCAATACACATATACAAATAAATGCATATAAACCGAGAGGTATGCTGTATATTTCTATCTGTATGCATGTGGTGGTGATGTGGGGAAGAGCCAATTCTTGAGTAGTTTTGTGAAGATAAGGTGGTTTTCCATGGATCTTATGTTGGGGGTTTAAGAGTTCCATAGTTTTGCTGCTTGAACAGAGAATGATATGCCACCCATTGATTTTTTCTTGTGTCTCAGGATTTTGTGGCGATATGCCACTCAAGAGCGGAGGTTCCTTTGTTGTATGTGTTTGGTGATTTTATTCCTGAGGAAGAGTGGTCCCCATTCCATGTATCGCTTTGTGGGAGATACAAAGCAGCATTAATGTAGTTAGTGACATCATTATTTTGAAGATGTGCAGTTTTGATCATGATACATCAGGCTGTTATGGCTGTTCTGTTAAAGAGGTATGGTGCTGTAAATGTGCAGTTATGGGTATGCAGAAGCAGAATGCGAGTAAATTCAGTTATTTGCTCTGTGTCCCTATTTTGTGCACATTTGGTACTTTTCCCTTTGATTTTCTTCACTTTGTTATCGATTATTTTCATTACTCCCTAACAAAACTTTCGTTTGGGTACTTGTTGCCCACATACAACAAGCATTTTCTCAGGGGACGGTCATGTTCTTGAACTAAGCCCCCAAGAGTGGCCTGGAGATTTTCCAAGAAAATTATTTGCGTTTCTAGATTGTTTAGTCTTTAAGGAAGCATAGTCAAACCTCACTGAAATCTCTTGTTCTCATCATCCAAAACTTTTCTTACACAGAGTTGTAGTATTTTGATGGTGGTTAGTCGAGGGAGACATTGGCATGTAAGCCCACAAAACAACAAATGTACCCTCCCATTTACCGCAGCAAAGGAATGGATGCTCATAGAGTAAGCACATGTTATTTATTTTTTCAACTACACTAAATACCTTTTAGGTTTTGGTAGGCTTGATGCAGAGATAAGATAGCTATTGTGTAGTTCTGTAGCAGGCAAGTTTGATTTATTATAACACAAAAGGCAAGGAATATGTTCTACCTATTCTCCCAGGCATCCTCTCCTTTTTCAAGTCAAGAAAGATCAATTGGTCAAGAAAGTATTTTCATGTCTCTGCTGGATAATCGTAATTGAAAGTTAGAACATACAAGCTCATTTGTTCCAGTGTTATAATGCATCCAGGCCTTTAACTAATGACACCACATTGTTCCTGGAATCATTCAATTAAAAATCCAACATGGCAGAGGACATCATTTTTGTTTGTAAAATAATCTAACATACCTGACACAGCCATTTGGATGAAAAATTCCATTCTGTATCCTACCTACAGCTATATCCAACCAACCTTGCACATCCTGACACAAAAGCATTCCAGCACAATCTGATGCAACAACACTGTCACAAGATATCCCAGAGCTGAGTCAAACAAAAAGTCTTAAGGGAATTTCTTTCATTAAGGAGAAAAGTAACAGCAGGGCTAGTCATATGAACAAAGGGTCTATGCTAAGTCAATCATATGGCTCACCTACTCACTTTGGGAGTTTTCACTGGCAGGCGGCTTTTGAGAAGTCAATCAATCAATCAATCAATCTGGGAATTGTAAGTGCGCTACTCACCCATGAGGGTCTCAAGACTCTGGGGGGGGCGGGGTCTGCAGATCTGTTTATCCTAAGAGCCAGGTCTTGAGGGTCTTCCTGAAGGTATTCAGGGGGGGGGGGCACGTCTGATGTTTGCCAGTAGCTCATTCCAGGTCTTGGCTGCAATGTGAGAGAAGGATCTTGCGCCTTCTCTGGCTCTGTGGATGCACGGGGTTTTGGCCAGTGCGTGGTTGGAAGATCGTAGGTTTCTTATGGGTACGTGGAAGTTGATTCTGTCGTTGAGGTATTTTGGTCCGTAGTTGTGTAGGCATTTGTAGGCGTGAGTGAGGATTTTGAAAGTGACTCTTTTCTCGACGGGGAGCCAGTGGAAACTTTGTAGGGGTTGGCTGATGTGTTTGTGTCGGGGGATGCAGAGGATGGGTCTGGCGGCGGTGTTCTGTATTGTCTGGAGTTTGTGGAGTAGGGACTTGTTGATGCTGGCGTAGAGTGCGTTTCCATAGTCCAGTCTGCTGGTGATGAGTGCTTGGGTGTCTTTCTTGACTCAGGAGGGATTCACTTTAAGGTCTAGTGGAGGATGCAGAGGGTGTTGAAGCAGCTGGAGGTGACGGCGTTGGCCTGTCGGTTCATGATGGGTGATGAGTTGAGTATGATGCCAAGGTTCTTGGTGTGGTCTGAGGGGGTAGGTGGGCTTCTGAGGGTGGTCAGCCACCAGGTGCTGTCCAATGCAGAAGGGGTAGTACAGAGGACGAGGACTTCTGTCTTCTCGGCATTAAGCTTCAGGCAGCTGTTGGTCATCCAGACTGCAACGTCTTGCATTCCTTTCTGGAAGGTGAGTTTGGCAGTGGTGGGGTCTTTGGTGAGGGAGAGGATGAGCTGGGTGTTGTCGGCGTAGGATATGATGTTGAGGTCGTGTTGTCGGACAATAGCTGCGAGGGGGGCCATGTAGATGTTGAAGAGGGTGGGGTTCAGGGATGAACCCTGTGGGACTGCGCAGGTGATTTTCGTGGGGTCAGAGAGGAAGGGTGGGAGTCTGATCCTTTGGCTTCTTCCGGTGGGGAATGATCGGATCCAGTCCAGGGCTGTTCCTTGTATGCCTGTGTTGTGTAGCCTGGTGACTAGTGTACCGTGGGAGACGGTGTCGAAGGCCACTGATATGTCGAGTAGGATGAGGACTGTAGAGTGGCCTTAGTCCAGGAGCACACACATCTCATCTGTGGTGGTGGGTAGGGCGGTCTCTGTGCTGTGGTTGCTTCAGAATCCAGATTGGGACAGGTCGAGGACGGCGTTCTCTTCAATGAATCATGTGCATTTCCTGTTGACTGTTTTCTCTGCACCTTTGGCTGCGAAGGGGAGGAGCGAGATGTGCCGATTGTTCTTGAGGTCGGTGGGGTCAGCTGTGGGCTTCTTGAGCAGGGGTCTGACTTCTGCGTGCTTCCAGTCATCTGGGAAGGTGCCTGTTTTGAAGGTGGTGTTGATGATGCGTTGTAGTTCAGGTGCGATGGCGGACATGGCTCTGTGGTAGATTTAAGGGGGCTGGGGTCGGTGGGGGCCCCAGAGTGGATGCTTTTCATGGTCGAGGCGGTGTCTACGTCCGTAATCGGCGTCCAGTTGGAGATGGTGGGCTGGCTGGTGTTTCTGGGGGGCGGGGGCCGTCTGTGGAACCTGGTGAATGATCGATGAAGTTGTCGTAGAGGTTTTTGATCTTTAGGTGAAAACAGGTTCCAAGCTTGTTGCAGAGGTCTTGGGATGGGGTGATGTCTGTGGCTTCGCTGCATGAGTTGGTGAATTCTTGAATGACACTGAAAAGTTCCTTGGAGATGGTGGAGTGGGGTAGGATTTTGTTGTGGATGAAGTTCCTCTTGGTGG
This sequence comes from Triturus cristatus, assembly GCF_964204655.1. Classification (NCBI taxonomy): domain Eukaryota; kingdom Metazoa; phylum Chordata; class Amphibia; order Caudata; family Salamandridae; genus Triturus; species Triturus cristatus. The sequence goes on from NC_140582.1 coordinate 728,062,664, forward strand.
CTCGGATCTGGTTGTGGTAGTCCGTCATAGCGTCCTTGTAGGTGGTGTGGTTTTCGGTTGTCTTGGTGTTTCTCCAGTTCTTCTCCAGGCATCTGCATGTGTGTCTTGCTTCTTGGAGAGTGGTGGTGAACCAGGCGGCTTTCCTGGGGTGTTGTCTGTCGGGGTTGCGTAGCGGGCGAGCTCATCTGTGCAGTTGGAGATCTAAGTGTGGAGTTCTCTGGCTGCATTGTTTGCATCGGGTGCCCAGGTGTGGTTGTCTCGGGTGAGGGTGGAGTTAAGTTGCTCGCCGGTAAGCTTGCTCCAGTTCCTTCGTGGCGGGCGTGGAGCTGTTTTGGGTGCCTTGGGTTTGTTGATGGCAAAGTGTACGCAGTGGTGGTTGGTCCATGACGGCTGAGTTGTCTGACTGAATTGGATGCTGTTTCCTGCCTCGAAGATGGGGTCGAGGGTGTGTCCTGCTCTGTGGGTCGGTGTGTTGACGAGTTGTTTAAGCCCAATGCTAGCGAGGTTGTCACGAAGGATAGTGGAGTTGGGGTCGCTGGGGTTGTCGAGGTGGAAGTTCTCCAATCAGTATGTAGTTTGTTGAGGCGATAGCATGGGGTGCGATGAAGTCGGTGATGGTGATGGCGAAGGGTGTTTGGGGGCCGGGGGTCTGTAGAAGAGGGTTCCTCGGAGTGTGGCTTTGGGGGTGGTCTGGGTCTGGAAGTGCAGGTGTTCGGCGGAGGGGAAGGTTTCGCTGGGAGAAGTCCGAAATTGCAAAGTGTGTACATCAGAATTTCACATAAGCTGTCTCAAATCCTCAATATTGCACTTCCCATAAGCAGCAGAATGAAAACAGGCAACTCAAATGATTGAAATTTGAGGTTGTCAAATTTTAATTTGTCAGGGAAAATATACTAATTCCTGTCACCAGATGCAAACAAAGAATTTTTGTATATTTAGAATCATGATGCAGTGATCATGTAGCAGAGCTGTAAGTTTAGCAGTCAAACATCTTTAAATGTATTCACTCCAACTTGCAGGCAAAGTATTCTAATAAATATTACTATAACGGACTCATGTACAACTTCCTGAGTGGCCTACATTTAGCTAATAATTAACATTTAATTACTGAATAGAAATTATAGAAAGAGTAAGGGTTGTTGTTCCCCTTACCAAGGAGATGATGTGCAATCACTGGTTCACACAAACGTTTCTTCAAAAAACTGGAATATTGCAGGCACAGTCCGATGATCATGGATCACTTTGAAATGGAGCTCATGCGGGCAATGTTCATCCGTCTGTCGGAAATTTGATCTGTATCAGTTCAAATCCATCTAAAACTGCTCGCTACTTTTGAACTCCTCGCTCGCTGCACACAACAAATGTTGTCTTCCTTCCATTATATGTGATCTGCTCATCACCTGAACTTGGAACATGCAGAAAACCTTTATATCAAATGAAATAAAATATCTAGGAATGCGATTGCCCAAAGACTTTGATTTCCTAAATTCCCATACCATAGTAGAAAAGTAAATATTGCCTCAGAAAGTTGGCCCTCCATACCCCTTACCTGATGATGGAAGAGTAATGTGAATTTCAAGAGCAAATGACCTTGTAAATGCACTGAACCTGAAGGGTTCTTCCTTCTACCTTTCTTATTTGATTTATCTCAAGGAGAAGATATCTAGAATGAGTCTGAGAATGTTGAAAGGTTGATAAACGCATTTTAACGCTTCCGATTTTATCACGGACAGGAATGTCTAGCTCTTGACAACTAAAGAGTGGCTGCAGAAAGTTGGAACACTGTCAGGAGTCTTTGTGCGAGCTGGTCTCTTGACTTCCAAATCTGAGAAACCCACAAAAGCGATTACGTTTTAATTAATGTAATCTTAGATCACCTGTGGAAGCTTAAATCAATGAGCAATGCGATTTTCATAGAAAATATGCGGGGTGCTGTGTAGTAAACAAACCAAACAAAAAAATGATATATATCATTCAATGTTTCACGGTAATTGAAAGTAAAATGAGAAAAAAAAATATTTAGAAAAATAAAAAATGTAGGATTAGTTGTTCTCAGGTGAGGCAGAAAGGAACAGTTCATGCCACTTCCTTCACACTTCAAAATAGTTTGGGGGCAAAAGAAATTCAAGCAGGGTGATTTTGTTTTTCATGGAGCCTTTAAGTTATCAAGAAGTGCTTTGGGGACCCTATACTAATTTTGATATTTGACTCCACTGCAGGATAAGTTATCATTAGCACACATGTTTTTTGTTTCCTATGCCATTTCATATGATCGTAGACTACCACCTTTATTTATTCAATGAGATTTCACGTGGGTAGCCAGGCACAATTATGTATTTAAGAATAATACTCAGTTTGACCTTAGAAAAATGCCTCAGTTCATCTAGAGCAATGCATGTGACCTTGGGAAGTCACTTCAATTGTTTTTTAACATTGTGTATGGTTTTCTAACATCCATCATTCACCAAGTGACTTTTTTTGATGGGGTCTCGGAAAAATCCATTTACTAATTTATATATATTCTGTATGACTTTAAAGAATTTCAACAGAATAATTAGCTCCTTCCACAGTCACTCTAATCTTGGGGTGTATTAGTGTCAACCATTATGATTTTGGGCTAGTGTTTTGTGTGATATTCATCGTTCTATACTATTTTAGCTCCTAATATCCTCTGTACAGTAGTAAGGAAGTACCATAATCTCTCTGTACCCCGGTACTAATCACATTCAAACAAGAGAATGGCATGTAATGTTTTATCCTTCATACAACAGCTACTCGTGTTTCGGGCAAAACAGGGTCATTATTGCTATATATTTCTTTTTCAATGTGTTACCATACCTGCATGGATGTACTTTGTATGAGGACAACTGGAATTTTAATTGGGGATTTTGTGTTATTAATAATCAGCAAAGACTCCGGTGAATTAAGGCACACAATGTTAACTGTACTACAAGACGTTCAATGTTTAAAGTTGCGGAACAAACTTCAGAGAACAATTAAGGAATAGTTCAAAGTCAAGCAGAAATCACACCTAAGCAATAGCATTATCTTTTTTCTGAATTCATTTTATATACTACACAAAATTCACACCATTAACACGAGTTACTTTATTTTCACTCCAAATTGTGGCGCTTACATAACGAGGCTGCTTAATATTTTACACAAAACTTCGCATAGACAAGATCACAAAATCCATATGCACACAGACATCCCTTGAAGAAGAAAATAGTTTGTATGGGGAAAAGTGGATAATCCAATTTACTCCGAATGATTTAAGATAATGTAGCACTGAATACCACCCGAGTCAGAGACTGACTGCTACCTGGATTTGTTGCTGCCTCCATTTTAGGCTGCTAAAGATCGAAGAATGCATTCAAAGAAGAGATAAAAACAACTTTTATTTCCAAAATCAAACATTAGATCACCTTTTAAGAAGAAAATCATTGCATTACTTTATTTGAAATAAGATAATGCCTGGAAGGGAAGCTGTGATGCTTAGGGCAATTGTTGCAGTATTTGCTCATGATTTGTTTATTGTTTTGAGGAAGGGGGATATAATATTAATATTCTTATTTTTTTAATTAATAGTATTAGTAGTAGTAGTAGTAGTAGTGTTAGTAGGTGTAATACTACTAATTGTTTATATTTTTGCTAACCACTTGTGTACTCTCTCTCTGGCAAACTATTATTTCCACATATGAGAGCTTTTGACAGAGTTTATTTAGAAACACCACACCTTGTCCAATTCATGTCCTTCTAGTCCATTTGCTAATTGAAGACAAAAGTGTTTAATCACAGTTGACTACTGTGTTTAAACACGTTTGTCTTCAATGCTGTAGTCAAAGAAACACTGGAAGTAGAAATATGTCATCAGGGAGAGGTTTTTATAAAAAACCAAGGTATCGAGACTACATTCCTCACCCCCAATGATGACATCCGCTCCCTCCTCAACCAGGGCAAAACCACAGCCCTCATACTACTGGACCTCTCACCTTCAATACTGTTTCGCACCTCACTCTAATCACGAGACTCCACAATTTTGGCTACTGGACCTCTCACCTTCAATACTGTTTCGCACCTCACTCTAATCACGAGACTCCACAATTTTGGCATCTGCGACAAGGCCCTGGAATGGGTCCACACTGTCCATACTAGCTGAACACAGTGAGTCAGACTACCTCTGTTACTCACAGAACCTACAGAGATCAGCTGTGGAGTGCTGCAGAGCTCCTCCCTGAAACGACCCTCTTCAACATCTACATGGCACCCCTCGCTGCCATCGTCAGGAACCATGGACTCAACATTGTTTCCTATGCCAACAACATCCAGCTGATCCTGCCCTTCACTGATGAACCCACAGCCACCAGAATCAACTTCCACAGCAGGATGAAGTCCGTTTCCGCATGGATGAAAGATAGCTGCCTCAAGCTCAACTCAGACAAGACCGAAGTACTCATCCCGGGACCCATCCCTTCAGCCTGGGATGACTCCTGGTGTCTTGTCGCACTGGTAACCCCCCCACCCCACGGATCATGCATGTAAGCTCAGCATTATACTGTACCCCTCGCTCACAATGGAGCACCAGATCAACGTTGTACCTTCATCTTGCTTCCCCAAGCTTCACCTGCTTCGAAAGATATTCAGATGGATTCCCACAGAATCCATAAAGATGGTTACCCACACACTCATCACCAGCAGACTCGACTACGGCAATGCACTCAATGCTGGCGTCACCCAGAAACTCATCAGGAAACTACAGAACATTCAAATCGCCGCAGTCAGACTGGTCCTCAAAATCCACACAACACCTTCTAGAACTCCACTAGCTGTCAGTCAACAAAAGAATCACCTTCAAGATCCTCACACATGCCTACAAAGCTCTCCATGATGCAGGACCAGCATATCTGAACCACCGCCTCTCATGCAACGTGACCATCAGACATCTTCGCTCTGCCCAACTGGCCCTGGCCCTGCCCCATCCCACAGATCCACAAGACCAAAACTGGAGGAAGATCCTTCTCCCACCGTACTGGCAAGACCTGGAACACCCTGCCTCTCCACTTCAACAAACCCAGTTGCTGACCCAATTCAGGAAGCATCTCAAGACCTGGCTCTTCGATTGAGCCCCTGCAACCAGACTGACCAGCAAGCAGCCCCTTCACCCTCCAACAGTGCCTTGAATCCATTACAGGTGAGAAGATGCACTTTATAAACCCTTGATTGATTGATAAATGTGGACAGTGCAAGACACATAAATATTGTTTCAATGTGAAAAGCTGTACAGTACCCTGGCAGAAGAGGGAGAGAGATATTGTGAAGCATTTAATATGCAATTCTGAAGGTACTTTACAATTGATAGATTTGAACATAATGTATGTGATGGTGAGCTGGTACCCTAGGAAAGTAGAAGCTCGATACATTATAGATCTGGATACTAAAATCTCTAAGGGATTGAATATAGATGAAGAATTAGATGTGCATTTGTAGGGTTGGTTGAATTTGCATCTGTAAGCATGTCAATTATAAACTACGAGATTGCAAGATAAATTGATATTTGTACATATATAGGTGGCTAGTTCATGCAGTTGGTATTTCTATGATCATGTTTTAATTGAGTCATTTTTAATAATGATTTTAACCAATGCTTTTGTTTTACACAGGGCTTCTGGGAGTATATGTGGCCGATTCAGCTAAGAAGTGCTAATGAGGATTTAATTTCATTACTTGTTTTGTTTTGATAAATAGTGCTGTGCTACTATGGTTACATGATTTACTAATGTAAGTGGAACAATTGAATAAATGTATGATGGGGATTAAGATGACAGCCTTTGTGGGTCAATGAAGGTGATTATCATTTTGGGCAAATGTATCTATAAGATCTAGTTAATGGACCATCAATCAGATAAAAATAATTACTAACTTGTTGATTGCAATCTATTCAACCACTTGGGCATTATGCACACCTTTAAGGAGTTGGTGTAGTGGGCTATGTTCAGTCTATCCACTTTAGAATTAAATACTACATTATATGTTGAATGCAATCTATTCGCCTACTTAGGCAATACACATAATTGCAATTGAATGATGTAGTAGACAAAACTTAGTCTATCTGCTTTCATGGAGTAGATACCTGGTATTGGCACAATGTTAATCAATAAGGCTGCTGTTTCTCACAAATACCATGATGTTCCCCGATTTTGATCATATGTTTTTTGAGTTGATGAATTATATCAAATGGAGCATGTCGATGCATGATATATTGATTAACATGATCATGAATTGTACTTCTTTTGTATTATACATGCTTGCTGAAAAGATTGGTTACATTATTTGGACACTGTTGCCTATTATTTTGTATACCCGGACAGTCTTTTCTTTGTTTTCATTAAGGTTCAGCCACATTTAAATCACGCTGGTAGTATAAGATTTGTAATCGACGATGAAGGTGATTGCTGAAACGTGTTGAGTTTTGATTATACTGAAATAAACTTCAACGCATATCACTAAATCAGGAGTGCACTGGTTCTCTCACACCTGGAAGTGTGCCACCACTGTGTGGGCTTGGAGGATTTGTGAGGACACAGCATGGTGCATGTGTGTCTTTATGTATATATGTATATATGGTGGCCTAGGAAATATGGGTTTCATCAAATTAATGACAAGCCCCAAACCACTCTGCAGTACCTTTTCATTGTCATGGCCACTGGGAACTTAATGTATGTGGCAAGATTTTTTAGTTTTGTGCATAAACTATACTGCACATTCTCTGGCAGTGTTATTTTCATCCATTTGAGCGAGAAGCAAGATGTTTTGTGAAACCAGCAACATGTGCAATTTATGTGGCAAATTGTAAATCCATAATTGTGGGTTAAGTGCTACTGCCACAGAATATTATAAATGCACTGACCTCACTAATGCAAATAATTTTTTTATCGAGAATGTATTCAAGAATGATAAAACCAAACCATTCTAATTCCAGTCAGTGGCCATTTTTGGGTGCACTTTAAAGAAAACATCTTCTCAAACAATTACCCTAAAATAAACATGACATATATAATATGCAAATTATATCATATGTAGTATGGTCATATATTGCCATTTCAAAGTGTTGGCGAGATTCACAAACCACTTGGCCTACAGTACTTAGTTATTCTTCCCTGGTCTTATTGTATGGGGTGCCTAGCAATAAATCATGTTTCGCTACATTAATGGCAGGAACAAAGGCTGGGGCATTTGGCATTTTTAACCCAGGGGCACATTGGTTCTTGCTGGCATACTCTATGCATTACGTTGATTTTTACATACATCTCAAACTGGTTGGTTAAAATGGAACAGATTTGTATTTAGATTTTTTGGTAGATTTTTTAGAATCGTCAGTGTCACTGCATACTGATGTGCAACATAAACGTGCTTTCTGCACGGCAGCCTGTGTAAATGTGCTCACTATCAAATCATTATGATAGTTGACTGGGTTTATGCAAGGGTTGCTGAGACCAGATTATTAGGTTTTTGGGTTATGTAACTGCTGAAATGTCTACATTGGACCTGACTGGCATGCCTTTGCAGGGCTAAATACAAGTATATTACTTAGCATATTACTAAATTAAATGCCTTTAAAATGGGTAGTAAAATCAGTATATACCAAACAATTAGCTTGTTTAGTGTGATATGAACATGGGCATTATTGGTTTAGTTATACAAATAAACCTGAATAGCAAACCTGTTTTGTTTTGACATGGTCACCAAGGTTTTTGTCTTGTTTCGGACCCTATTATCAATGTGTCAGGACTCTGTGCACTTCAACACTGCTAGAAAGAAGTAAAGTGGCCATGCTTTGCCTCTAAACCATATGGTGTACATTGGATCTCCTTATATGATGCCGATGCGCACCTTTGGAATGCAAAGTTAAATGTAATCTCTGGACTGCAGTGTTTAGCAGCGAATGTCTAAAGGCAATGCACATATAAACATATTGACCTAAAAACATTAATAGAGATGTGAAATGCCTCATTTGAGGGAAAGTGAATGTATTTGCTAGAAGGTGTGGGAGGCCTTCTCCCCAGTGCTTCTGTACCCATGTGCGTGTGCATTGGCAATCAATCACCGCCAGTGATCAGATATCTATATCCTGGATAGGAGGCAATAGCCATCCTCCAGTACTGGATGGGGTTCACAAGAGTGCACACCCAGGTGAGCACAGCCTTGTGCTCCGGTAGAAAGCATGTAAAAGAGATCATAGAATGCCTCCTACGAGGTTGACATATTGACCCCATGAAGTGAAACACAAGACAAACAGGAAAGGTTGACATTAGCTGTGGCTATACAGCCGTGTTTCCAGTGCAAGGACTTTCGACCCCACAAAGACCATTACAATACATGACTTTGAATAAAAGTCCTGGCTTACTAAAATAAAATATCATGTGTTAGTAATACATGTTACTGTGAAATGCAGCATAGTGCCGTACTACAACCTCTAGAACTGTACTTTGACCCCTCCAGTGCTTACACGTGTTTCCCCCTATATTTTTGGTAATGGCCCATGTACTGCGCCCTGGAATCTGCCATGCTTCTGTCTAACTCCCTAGTGGTCTAGCATTCGTCTTGTACCTTTGTCTGAATCCAAACTGACGTGACGGAAGCATCCCGTGCTCGCCCCTGAATCATCAGGACATCTGTCTAGTACAGGCATCTGGTACTGCACCCGGTACCGCGCCCCCTCAGGAATGTACTTTAAATCTCTTTATTACAAACCCAGGTGTATTAGGGACTCAATCCGGACACGATGTAAGCATCAATTTTTAGTTTATCAAGTCCTATTGACCAGTTCGGGGGTCAGAGGTTAAACATGGCTCTATTTGAAGGCTCCGTTACACAGAGTCGGAATGGCCTATAGTCAGTCACCTATATGCGGGTCTGACAGGTCAGTATGTGGGCCTGATTTTTGGCTGTTTTATAGTCTTCTGGGTTTTTACTGTTGATTTCCCTGATATTGAAACAAGCGCTGCCTGCAGCAAGCTCAAATCCATGCGTTCTTCCATTCCTTGCAAGACACTTATGCAGCGTGTCTTTACGACTTCAAAACTGCCACAATCTGCAAACATGGGCCGCTTTTTTAGCTTTCTAATTCATTAAAAGGGCCACTTTTATTTTTGTACCCAGCCCTATTTTCTGTCCCAGTCCGATCCTGCCCTCAGGACAGTTAAACAAAGAGTAGTGATCCCCTTGCCATTATACCTAGCCCATGTCACTGCAAAGTGCTTAATTTGAGCCAGTGGTTTCGGGTGCTCAGCACCGGCACCTAATTGCCAGCACCAGGACTTATGACAGTATGCCACATGGTGGCGCTGTCTGGCTAATTAGATATTAGCACAACAACAGCTATGTATGATGGTTAGTACCTGTGTTTGTACTGTCATTGCCAGCTGGCAGGGGCAATGTGTGGTGCAAGCTGTAGTGGCCTCCCGATGAGAGCCCCGGCACTTACTGGTTTACAAATTAAGCACTGCATTCGCAGTATGAAAAAGATATACCATGGGTGAGATGAGGTTAATTGTGAATAATACAAGAATGGAACAACCACGTTGTTCTTCGACCTAATTATTTAGAGCAAATCGATTATGCCCTCTAAATATTCTCCATTCTTGTATTATGATTTAATCACTTCATCCATTAAAAATAAACGTAACCATTACCATTGCAGCATCCAGGTTTGTAAAACATAGCTAATAGCGAAAAATACCAAAGCTGCAACTTCAACTTGGCATATGAAAGTAACTGTTCACTTCTCAAGGGTATGGAGGAGGAATACACATTCTATTTGTGAAGATACAACTATCCCAGCAAAGGGCAACCAAGTATTCAAAGACCCTTTTCAGAAAACATATTTAAATTGAGTTTTAAATACAGGGAACTGTTGAGGAGAAAGATATTTCACTAAAGGTATGTCTAAGTGATGGATTATAGCCCTGGTGCGAATCAAAAAGGGTAATTACTTGTGCTGAAAGATCAAGACGCTCTCCTCATTCCCCCGGTTCGGTAGTTTTTTTTTTTAAATTCTTGCTCTTTAAGTTCCCCGTCATATTTCTAAAAGGGGTCTGCGCTAGCGGGACGCACAGACACACGAGTATAATGCTGCTAGACTAATGCTTTGCTAGATAAGAGGAAACTGAACTGTATTGTGGGCAGTGGCTTCAATGTGTGGGCAATCTGCTAATTCAGTTTCATTCGTGTAATTTAGAACAAGGTTCCTTACTACAACCTTTCAAGAAACAACTGCCTCTCATTCATACGGAGAAAGATTAGTGGCTAAATGTTTAGCGGAGTGCAAATTAATATCTATTTCAACGTTAGATTAATTAGTTTTATCAAGTGCAAGTAAAACATTCTTTATTAGTCCTTAAAAAATATGATTATTGCAACAAACCTCAGTATTAAGGAATACCAAATATGCAGATTGTCTGAGTGTGGCATGCTCTCTATTGCCATTATTTTATTTGAGGAAGACTATTGACTCATGAAGGGTGGAGCCTCGAGTGGGTAATGGTGCCCGTCCTCCACTAAAACAATCAGAATAAATAAAGGGGCTTAATTTCAAGCCCCTTGTGCTGCCGGTGCATCACTTTCTGTGACGCACTGGTGGCGCAACCTGCTGCCCATATTTTCAAGGACACATAAAGCCACCCAGTGTGGCTTTTCATGTCCCTATAAATATGGCCCCCTTTACACATAACAATTTGCATGAAAAGGGCACGCCATGGGTATTGCTGTGGGTGTTCCCACACAACACCCGTGGCTTCTGCTGTCTTTCCAGATTTACGAGAAATCGTAAACCTGAAAGTGCATCAGAATGTAAAGCCTCCCCAGGAAAGGCGAAGGGAGGTGCAACAAGGAGAAATGTTTTCATTTCTCCCTGTTTTTTTTACCTCTTTCTATGTGTGCTGCCTCTTGTGATTGTTTTTGTGCAGGAAGCTGTCCATTCCTACACAAAATCAATCATCCCTGTGACTCAGGTGCAAGGGTGCTTACGTTGGTGCATGGCAGCTAATTGTGCTCCTGCGCAGGTGAGAGCACAGGGATCCGTCATATTGTTATAGATATGACACATTCCTTTGTCTCGGAATAACACGGTGCAGCACAGCCAAATGGCTTACAGCACCGCGCTGCATCAATTCCTTGTAAATAAGGCCCATAATATGGCTTTCTGAAGCTTTCAGGGTTTCCTTATTTCTTTCTTTGTTTATTTATTCAGTTTTTTATAGCACTAACAAGACTTTAGGACAACAGAGCGCTTTACAGTTGATAAGGGGATTGTTCAACAGAAACTGAATAAACACACATTCACTGGATTACATAATAGAGTTGGGAATTAAGACAAACTGTCAAATTAATGAATCTGACCAATCAGCTTTTTTTGTCCAGGTTGGGGAAAGCAGGATCAGATCTTCACAGTGGCACTCTGAACAGAGGTTTGTAGATTTTTTATTGAAGAACTCCAAAGAGGAAATTGTTCTCATCTCTGTGGGACTGGAGTTCAAAACCCAGTGACAATTTCCAAAAAGGATTGTTTTGTGACTTTAAGTTCTTTTTATTCCTCAGATTTCCTAGAAGGAAGGCCCCTGCACTGCTTAGATGTATTTGCCATTTCTGAGAAATGTACTTTAGTGGAGAGATGGCAAGGAGAGCCTTTTTGCACTGCTCTGAGGGTGATGCAGGCCAGTCTTAAATTGGACCTAGCTTTGGTTGGAGCCAGTTCTGTAACAGTATGCTGGGCAAATATGATCACATGGTGCCCAAGACCAGTCTGGCAGCAGCATATAGAGTTTCTTTGATGCGACCGAATTGTATTTTAGGAATTCCTACTCAGAAGGATTTACTACACTCCAGTCTTGAGAGGACGAGTTCCTGTGTGATTTGTCTTGCTCTGGGATGTAATTTTGAACTCCATTCAAAAGTTTGAATTTGTCAAGGGAGAATCTGAAGTTTCCCGACCACACTTTCAGACTTGTTGGGTCATCATTGCAAGCTACTGAGATCGAGTTGATGCAAAGATGGTCTGACCAGTCAACAGTTAGGAGGAGGTTTCATTTAACTTTATCTTTATTTGCTATAATCAGGTCAAGTGTATCTCCTTTTTGTTGTTGTTCAGTGACGAGCAGAGTTGGCTGTAAATGCTAGTTTCAAGGTAGGTTGAAACCATTGATACAATAGAATTTGATTATTCATCCCATTGTATGTTGATGTCTGTGAGACAGATGCTGGTGTCTGAATTGATCGTAAGAAATTCCAAGACCTGTTCTACAAAGATTAAGTTGTTCTCTCTGGCTGGTAGATTAGATGCACCCTGGTCAGATTTAGTTCTGCTGAATCTAGCTCTCTGGAGAGAAGTTTAAATGAAGGCAGTTGTTCCTTGTGAAAAGTCGGGTTGGTGGCTGAGGGGATTGAAACTCTACTCAAGAAATAGTTTCAATCTTTGTCAGGGTAAACCACAAAAATTTGCCAAATTAACCTGTTCTTCACCCTCTGATAGCTTGGCATGTAAGCAGCTAGGCGTAACTTAGAGGCAATGTGTAAAGTATGTATGCTGCGTGTGAACAGCAATAAAGTGAAAACATAACATAACAAAATCCCATCTCAATATCTCAATTTAGAAAAATAGTCAATTCTAATACATTATTTGACACCAAAATTACGAAAATCTAATGAGTAGAGTTGAAGATATGTAATATCAAAGATTTAAGGTAAGTATAGTGATAGTGCCTAATACACAAAGCCCCACTCACAGTTATGTGGTAGTGCGAATACGGGTGAAAGTTCAGGCCGAATACAGGTTAGTCCCACTGAAAAACATACCTTCTAAATCAAGCACGAAGAGTTCCATTTGCGGTGGGGGAGGCAGTGGGAGCAGCACAAAGAGCAAGCCGCGCGTTGCAAAGGGTCAACGCTGTAGTTTGAAAATCCTTTCAGGCATCATAGACGGTTGTTGCTAGAGCTTCATGTTGGCAGTCACTGCAGTCTATAGATGCTGTCACATGAAGTGCAGAACTCATGTTGCTAGTCTTCGCTGGCAGTCGCAGTAGCAAGAAGAGATGGGTTCCCCTAAGCTTCTCGTTGGTGGCAAGATCTTGCTGCGAACAGGCCAGTTCATGGTCATGTAGAGCCCAAAATGTCAGGATTTCTCCTTTTCTTCTGGGAGGAGATACACTGATGCCACACCAAGGGTCCAGGACCTGCAAAGCACCTCTTGGGGATCAGGAAGTCACTCCAGCAGAGGCCAGCAGGGCTCAGGCATGTCCAGTTGCAGGTACAGTCAGATAGAGTGCAGCAGGTCAGCTGGGCAGTTGTTGAGAGACTTCTGGCGCTTGCTGTATCACTGTAGTTCTGAACAGCTCTAAATGGGAGGTCTGTCAGCTGGCCCTTGTAGGTACTTCACTCTTGGATGAAGGGTGCAGGTCAAGTCTTCCTTCTCAGACAGCAGGGCAGGCCTCAAGCAGAAGGGGAGTCCTCTGGCATCAGGGCAACCCTTCTTCTCTAGTATCAACAGTTCCAGGAGTGTACTGAAGAATGGTCTGAGGGTCCCCTTTTATATACCAGGCACCATTTTTGAAGCTGGAAAACGTCTTGAGTCTCCCCCTTACAAAAGTATCTGTAATTTCATGCCTCCCTGCCCTGGTCCCAGACTTTCTGAAGGCCCAATAGACTAAATCAGTGTTTGTTTGCCTAAGTCTAAATCTAAGTTGCTACAAAAAACACAATCCTCCCCACCAGTTCGAAATCCTGCCTATGAGAATCGTGTAAATTTTAGGATGTAAGCATGCTTGTGACTTAATTAATTAAATGAGGCTACTCAGAATGATTAAAATATGGTACTTCTCATTTAAAGAAAACTGCTTGCCTGAGATGATGTATGTTTAATACAACTTTACAACCAAGACCTGTGCATTTTGAAGAATTGAATGAATGGGATACTAAGACCAATATGAAAGCACAAGAGAAAATGTTGAAGAGTCGGGTTAGTAAACATTTGTATGATTGGATGTTTTCTAAGTTGAGTTTAAAGAAAAAGGCATTGAATGCGTAAATATTGGAAATTGTTAGTGCATTCTCTGTGATAGTTTAGGAACAGGCACGGGGTATATCGAAGCAGCTTATGAAGAAAAAGGAGAAAAAGAGTGATTTTTATATAGAGAATGAGGTAATAGATGAATTATTAACAAAGAGACCACTATCTTATAATGAGGTTAAAGAGTTAGAATTGAGATGCGAATGGAGACTCAGAACTACTACAGATGAGTTCAAACAAAGATGCTCAGGATGGTGCTTCAATGACTAAAGTGAAGTTTCAACAACCTATTGATTCAAGGACTATTTGTAATATTGCTTTGAAGTTTACATTTGCTAGGATTACATTTTTGAATTTGGAAGCAGGAAAGCTCGCTTGACATGTAGATGAGTAGCTGGAGAGTGTGGCTAGTAAACATGATGAAGGATTTGCAGAAAAGGAGAATTTGTAAATCCTAAATACTGCTGATGACAGAAGCCAAAATGCAAAAATAGCCAATTCTACAATCGAGAGCAAATTAGAAATTGTTTAAAAACACAAGAGAAAATGGATTTCAAAGCACCTGAAAAATGAAGTAAGGAGAGTTGTGAGTGATGTTGTTGAAGGAGAATTTCCATTGAAAGAAGTCTCAGGAGCCCGTGTTCAGGCTTATGTTCACATACCTTGGAGCAGATATAATTTATGGGCTTTCATAAAAGACTTTCTAAATCTTAGAATGGAATCTAAGAAATGATATGCAGAAGGGCACAGGACTGTTATGGTATCTAAGGTGTTATGGGAAGATTTGGATGCATTGTTTTCAATTATACTTCTACACAGTGCTTAATTTACAAAATAATCAGTGTCAGTGCCCAAAGCACTGCTCAGAAGCCCTCTGCTGGTGCTATTAAATGTCGGCATGCCGAATGCCAAGGTTGAGGCCTACTTAATTCACTGCCAGGCACCTTTATCTCATAATTGCAGGTTCCTACTTTTTCCTTTTTCGTGACAATTTGCCGCCTTTCTCTTCCTCCTTCTTTCCCCTTTGTGTGTTTTGCCCTCTTTTCCTATTGCGAAATGTCTGATTAGAGAAGATAAGAGCTGGAGCCCCAAACATTAGTGTTGGTGTGCCCTACTGGCAATCACTGGCTCAAATTAAGCAAACAATTTCTGGACTAAATGCAAGATGATAGTTAACTGGACAGATGAAGAACCGTTTAGGAGTCCGCCAAGTTATAAGCTTTCTACGGTGTTTCTTGATAAATAAGGACAGGTTATTGAACATTTGAAGGGAAAGGTTCAATGAAGACTGGTTAATTGATAAAAATTGAGAACAATGCAAAATGCAGAGGAGTAGGTATATGCATATTATGAGAGACTGTTTTACAGACCATACAGTGGAATGGAAGACCCAGCTAAAGAGTATATATCAGGTTTCGTGTCGGATTTTGGGTTAGGATTGTGGGCCTGATTTAGATTTTGGCAGACGGGTTACTACATCACAATGGGGGTGGACATCTCGTCCGCCGAAATATAAATTCCATTATATCCTATGGAATTTACACTTCGGTGAACAGGATATCAGTCACCGTTGTGACGGGGTAACCCATCAGACAAAATCTGAATCAGGCCCTGTGTCTTGAGGCAAATACTCCTATTTAGCAGAGTGTACTGTGTGAACAAGCAAAGTCACTTGATGAGATTTTGGCATTTGCAAAATAGAGTCTAGAAATAAATTGACGGAGTGGAAATTGAAGGTGGCACAGACAGACGTATTTCAGCAAGGGGCAAATATTTGGGCAACAGGGAAATAGTTCCTAATTTCTTGGTCCTCTAAGAGGCAGAGATAATTGAAGAGGTAGAGATAGGGATTATAATAACAGTGCTAACAATCGGGTGATGAAATTTGGAGCTTATCACAGATACAACAAAAGGGAACATTCAAAGAAAGAATGTGAATTAATTGTATAGCTATATTCTAATGAGGTGCAAACAATGCCTCATATGAACCCTATGCAAAAGACTATGTTGACAGAGCTACCTCACTCAATCGTCCCAGCTCTTCTGGCACCTGTGCAGAATTTAAAGCTTTTCTACAGAAATATGCCTTTTACTCCACCTCTTAAGTTCCACCTCAAATGTAGGATAGTAAAATAGAATTTCCACAAAATGTACAGTTTCAGCAACATTCAGTTTAACCTCTACTGAAACATTCAGTGATTAGTGATTCATTTCTACAATTTGCAGCTGTCCTTGGAGTTCCACAAGGACTGAGTCAGGCACAATAACAGTGCCTGAGAGAGTAGGAGGAGTGCATGCTTGGTGCAGCCCAAGAGGTAGACCAGAATGGCTCATTTGTAGAACGGGTATTTAATGGCCATCCTGTGTCAATTTTGATTGATACTGGTGCTTCTCATTCCACAATTAGAATATGAAGTCCAAGTATTGCAATTGTTCTAGTAAAAATAGGTTTAGAAATAAATGAGTATGAATTCATGATCAGTGAATCCAGTCCAGTAAATCTGTTAGGTCCCAATTTACTGCTCAAGTTCCATTGCAGAATTAATTTCACATCGGATGGTGCTAACATTTAAAAAGAAGACCCAGATGTAGAGTTCAAACTGAAATCAGAGGCAGTGAGAAAATATATATTTTAAGTCCTCACAGAAAAAAAACACAACTCCAGATTTAAAACAGGCAGTGAAAAGAGAGATTCTATATGTTTGGGCTCCTTAAAAGTGCAAAGCCAGTGCAGATTACTGTGAAGCCAGATGCAACATATCCAATATAGATGTTGTCATGGGGTGCAGAAGGGATTGCACCTATGTTTGGAAACATGGTACAACAAGGCATCCTGAAGGAAGTTTTAAGTTCTCCATGAGTTACCTAGAATGGGTTTGCGAACACCCATAGGGGAGTGGAGGACAGTATTGCAGGGATTCTGCACAAACACAGAACTATGCGCAGGTTTATGGAACCTTGGTGTATAGGGACGGGGTCTTCCTACCACCTTAGTACCCACAAGCCCAGGACCGACTAGCTATAGTGTCTCACTTGCTCTCCTACTCACTCACAGAGAAACAAATGATTGGACACCCCAGAACACAACACTCCCAGATTTCTCAGGAATCGCAGTAACAAGTCACACCCTTTCGCTCTCACGCTTGTACTTGTCCACAATAAGACCTGACAGAGACAAGAAACAGTTAAAAATATTTATTTTGACTAGCTTGCCCTAACCTGCAGTGTACGTGCCACAACAAGCAGAAAAATGCATAGTACAAATATAGTCAGCTTAGCGCTAGTCCATATTTCATGAAGGGAGATGTCATTATAAAAAGACAATGGAGAAAGGACTATAGTGTCTAACCTCCCTCCCCTTGCTAAGAAGAAGTATTATTATATAATAGAAGATTTCTGGGCTTTGTCAGCAGACCCCATACCTTGGCCTATAGGTGGTAGAACTACATCATAGGTGCTGTCTCGCTCTTTGCCCTGGAAAGGTCCCTCTCCAAGTGTGCTTTACCTATTCGTGTATCCCTCTAAATAACAAAGTACCCTGTCCAAACAACAGCTGCATCGGTATTATTTGTCTAAGGGCTAAGACCTGGCCAGAACACCATAAAAAGGGGTATTGTTGTTCGACCTTGCAATATAGTGTTCAGTCAAAACCCCAGAAAGTGAACACAACGATGAGTTCTCATGTGAAAGCAGCCATAGAAAATATGGCAAAAAATAAAGACATGTAGTAACGTTCACAAATCAGCAGGCAAGCTGCAACGTGCTCATGCTAACTGAGTGTAATGACAATGTCCCTATGGGCCTCGTGAGAATAGTTCAAGATTTTAGGAAGATTAATGATATTATAATCCCATGTTGTCACATGGTACCGAATCCAGCAGTAATTTTGTTTCAAATTCCAGCACATGCAAAGTTGTCACTGTCTTTTTGCTTTAAGATTTAATAATAAGATATTCGTTTAAGTGATGATCCTATAAGGGTGTACAGAATCACCTTTTCTATTCTCCCAAGTGCATAACAATGATTTAAAATCTTTGGAATTACCCTCTGCTTTTTCCTCCATCACTTTGCAAGACTCTTTGGTAATTTTAAAAGTTCTTAAATCTGGTTCACTGTCAGATCAGTGGTTGAGACAGTCAACCTAGAGGTTAACACTCTGATTAATCTATCCCTGAGGACAGCCACTGTGCCTCTGACGTGGAAGCAAGCCAAACTCTTGCCTTTTCTGAAAAAGCCATCGCTTGATCCTTTGATTCCTACAAGCTACCGGACAATTTTGCTACTTCCAGCCGTGGCCAAAGTCTGTGAGAAGGTGGTAAACAAACAACTTACTGCCTTTGTGGAAGACAAAGGCTTGTTCCATCCAGCTCAATCTGGATTTAGGGCCAATTATAGTACTGAGTCAGCCTTGGTTGAAGGGACTGAGGCCATCAGAGAGTGTTTGGACGCTGGCGGCAGAGCGGCTCTGATTTTATTGGACCTCTCTGCGGCATTTGATACTGTCCCTCACTCACTGCTTCTGGCCCGGTTGGCTGACATTGGGGTGACAGGTTCCGCGCTGAGTTGTGTTGGCTCATTTTTGGACCAACGCTCTCAGCAAGTTTGGATTCCCCCATTTGCCTCTACACTACAAGCTCTGTCCACCGGAGTCCCTCAGGGCTCTACCCTAAGCCCTCTCCTTTTTAATATTTATATGACTCCTCTGATTTATTTGGCAGAGAAGCTGGGGGCCACGATCATCGCCTATGCTGATGACACCCAGCTCCTTTTCACTTAGAGTAAAGATGATACATAACAAAGAATTGAAAGCAGCCGGGTCATAGGAGACTGCACCACCAGAATCAGTCACTAGCAATATGCAATATTGCCCACCTCAAACGATCTGCTGCTTGTAGATCGTAAATATATACTTGAAAATTGATTGGATGAGAGGCAATATGATAACACAAGTAATCAAAATAAACAATAGTGTTTCAACATAAAACATTTCACATGAGTGTTTTTTTTCTTCCATCTTTTTATTTTCCTTGTTGCACTTCATAAAAACAGCCAGCCAACGCGTTTCGCCCAAACATGGGCTTCTTCAGGGCAAGATAATATGAATGTGAGGCGTGTCTTCTGGCAAGTGAGTCAATGAGCAACTGGACACGGATTCTAATGTATGATGAAATGGCTCCCAGTGAAGCAAGAGAATTCAACCAATGTCTGTGGATAGAAACATTGTTTATCGTGCCGGATGCGGGACGCCGAAGACGGAGACGGCTCCTGACAGTCTTTTGGATACGGCTAATACCGACTTTCAATAACTCTACCAACAGACATTGAAAATAAAAAGACTGAAGAAACAAAACACTCATGTGAAATGTTTTAAGTTGAAACACTATTGTTTATTTTGATTACTTGTGTTATCATATTGCCTCTCATCCAATCAATTTTGGAGTAAAGATGACTCTTCTTCGGTTCAGGCCAGAGCTTGTGTGTTGGCTGTTTTTAAATGGCTTCATGCTGCGGAGCTTAAGTGCAATGAGGATAAGTCTGAAATTCTCTTGTACGGTACCTTTCCCTCTCAATGCAAAGAATCCCTCTGGCCGGCCAAATATCCAGTACCTAATTCAGAGGGCCAACCTGTAAAAAATCTGGGGATTTGGTTTAATGAGGATCTCAGGTTCACCACCAGATAAACAATTAGCAGGACAATGTTTTGGTGTCCTAAGATCACTTAGGAAGTTTCTGCCACTTTTGCCACAGCCGACCAAAGAGATGGTCACCCGCGCCCTAATACAGTTGTGCATTGATTATGCGAATGCACTTTATGTGGGCGTTCCTGGGTACCAGTTGAAAAAACTTCAGTCTATCCAGAATGCTGCAGCCAGGGTTTTTATTGAATATCCCTCGAAGGTCAAGCATACGACAACATCTGCATGATCTCCACTGACTGCCGGTTGCGGAAAGAGTGAGATTTAAAGTCCTTACCACGGTGCACGCAGCCCTGTGTCAGTCCGGCCCTGGCTATCTCAGGAAGCATTTTAAATTCTACGAGCCCTCAAGAAACCTGCGGTCTATGGTAGAGTTCCTTACAGTGATTCCAAGTTTCCGCCGGGTGAGAGTGGGCGGCAGCCCTTTGGCCTATAGGGCTGCCATGGCCTGGTACATACTCCCTTTGGAACTGCGCTGTATCCAAGATGCTAAGCTGTTCAGGAAACGGCTGAAAACACTGCTCTTTGGATAAACTCATCTGGCTGACTCTCACTCTATTGCAAGGTACCGTGCCGAGACACTCCTGAGTAGCCGCGCACGATATAAATGCATATAACATAACAACATAACATAACCCTGGGAGCCAGTCTTGGCACAATAGATTGATGATGTAATGATTGTAGCAAAAACAAGAGGGATGTAAGTTGGACACCATTGCATTTGTGAATCATTTAGCTAATAATGGGCATAAGGTTTTACCTGCACAGCATTGACAGATGTAAATTACTTAAATAGGACATCTGATTAGAAAAGGGACTTGGAAGGTGTCAAAGATCACATTTATGTAATTCTGTGAAGGAATCTATCCACTACACACAGAAAAGTAAGAGCATTTTTAGGGATGCTTATCTGGTGTCATCAGTGTATTCCTTTAATTGCAAAGCCGAATATTAAGTCATAGTGATGTAATTCATTGAGTACTCTGGAATGAAAAATATAGGCAAGCATTGTTGGAGCTCAAACATTGTTTGTCTACAACACCCACTCTAGGAATGTCTGATTATGAGAGAGTTTTCTATTTTTTGTCTTGAAAAGGAAGGGTGCTCACTTTCTGTTCTTGCAATGGAAAAATACTTGTGGCATATTTTTCTGGAACTCTAGACCCCGGTGCCTGTGCTTTGCCTCGGGCTTGAGATCAGCATCAGATATTTGCATTGCTATTACCCATAGTGATTCAGTTGTCATGGGCACACGTTAATTTTGCTAGTGCTTCATTCAATGGAGTCACTTTTGACGCAAACTAGAACTCAACATCTAACAAATTCAAGTTTAACAGATATGAATTAACAGCAGCACAAAATGTGTAATTAAAATGATGTGCAATTTTAAATGCTGCAACTCTTTTGCTAATTCCAAAAGATTACAGTGATGAGGATGTGTTTGTAATTGAACATGTTTGCCTTGAATTGATAGAATGGGGTACTAAACCGACAGTAGATATTTAAATGTACCACTTGATTTTTCTGATTTTATTTTATTTTTGGATTGCTCACGTTTGAGAGACATCCAAGGAGACTTATGATCAGTTTACACATTCACATTCATTATGAAGCATTGCAATTGTGTAATGTAACATCTGCACAAGTGGATGGATCGGTTGCTATTACTAGAGCTTGCTACATAACTAATATATTGAGCATTACAATTTAAACTGATCCCTGATTCTAGCCAATTGTGGTCACACCGTGGTTTCATAACTTCAGCTGGGACACTAATTTGCAATGGACCACACAGGATTTGTTGTATGCTTTACTTTGAAAATGCCATCACAGATAGCAGTAGTAAAATAGGTAGGTCATAAACATTGAAATAATGTAGTCATTAAGGGGATTACATTTGTGGAAGCAGTCACAAAATAGTATGCAACAATGTATTCTGCAATATACCTGAACACAGATGAAAAGTCAGAACAAGTTGAGAAAGGTTTTGCATGTGTATTAGTACCAATATTTGCTGAATGGAGAGCTGTACTCAATGAGATGCCAGGTGAAGAGAAGAAAAAGTAGTATATACCCAGAACACGAAAGACCTTTGGAAATACATTGATGACAGGGTTGTCTTGCCAGATTCACTACTACTACAGATAGTAGAACTATTTCACTGACCTGCACATATGCGGCCATGATGAAAATGTGAGGCTGCTGGCTGCTTAATACTAAACAGTTCAATCCTCATTTCAAAACAGATGTCGAGGATTACTTTCATAGATGTATATTGTGTCAGCCAAGGCTGGACTGGTCCTAGGCATTTCAGTGGGCTGTCAGGGTGGGGACGAGTTTCACCGCTTTGCGGACCGGTTTTGTTGCCTGGGACCTAACGACCACATTTCTACTTGCAGCACTTAAATAAATAATGCAAAAATGAATGGTTTTAATGTATACTTGAAGCTTGCTTTAAAACAATTTGGTTTTGTATTCTATATTTAGAAGCACTGCAGGTAGGAAAGTGGCTGGCAGGTCCCTAGTACCAAAAACGGAACCCCCAGCAGTGAAACCGGCCTCTACCCTGCACGCCCAACAAAATGCCTGGTAGCCAGTCATGCCCCGATGTCAGCAAATACAATGTTAGAAAGAAACATGTATTACAATGAGCCTTGTAGTAAAGACAGCTGTTCCTTGCACAAGACTACAGACTGATTTTGTAGAGATGCCATCATGTAAGGGACGAGATACATATTGGTTATCATTTCCCTCTCAGTTTGCAAAATGGATTGAGGCATATCCAACAAGGAGATATGATTTACTAACATTTGTATATTGTGCTACTAAGCCCTAGCACACATAAACGACCTCTTAATACACAATAGTAGTGCAATACATAATAACAAACAATAAATATTAGTGTGATGTTGTAGATTTAATATTCATTCCAGTTACTCCAGCCAACACGTGTTTCGTCGCTACGGGATTATGGCCCGCGACTTCCTCAGGGCTGTGTCACTTTAGTAGAAAGACTTCTGCCTTCCTGCCTGTTATACTTCCGTCCCGGCCGATTTGGGGCTGGGATGATAATCAAATTGGTATATCCTGTTTCTTGTAGAGAAGTTTTTGTTATATCTGACACACACGTTGCTTCAGTGTCGTGTCAGTAGTATCTATCAGCACGACGCTGTGATTAACAGCTCGTGACGGTGCTTATTCGCGCCCCGATTTCAAAAGGTCAGTCCTGGCTCCTCGTACTGCCGTATTGAGTTACCAGTAGCGACGAAACATGTGTTGGCTGGAGTAATTGGAATAAATATTAAATCTACAACATCACACTAATATTTATTGTTTGTTATAATGTATTGCACTACTATTGTGTATAAAGAGGTCGTTTATTTGTGCTAGGGCTTGGTAGCATATTGTCGAAGACTTCTTAGGGGTCTGGATTGTGGGGTATAGGATGATTACCCCCTCCCTGAGCACCATAACATAAAAAATCAAATACTGTGAAACGCAGACCGTTAATAGAGAAGCGCCACTACCACGTAGGGCATATCATCCAGCAGAGGATTTAACATTTGTGTATTATTTGTATAATTATTTTGAGAAAGTTGATCCCTGGATTCACATTTGTAAACATTTTATTAGGATATTTCACTTTTCAATATACATTGTCTCTTAACATTAACCTCTTTGTGATTAGGCCTTTCCCCCATGCAGAGCCTTTTTTGTCTCTTTGGGGTAGTTCGCACTTAGGCCCCCGTAACCTTTTATCCACATCAGGTATTCATGCCACATTTGTTTCCTTTTCTTTCAACATCCTGAGGATTCTAAAGGTACTCTGTGTCTCTGGATTCCCCTGGCAGGGACCGAGAAATTATCCAAAATACAGCTACATTTTATAGTTTTGGGGGAATAGTGCTGCAGCCGAAAGTGTCTGTTTTTTTCCCTGCAAATGGTATCAACAGAGGGTTCATGTTGCTAAAATCACCATCCTCCCAGCTTTCAGGAACAGGCAGACTTTTGTCGGAATACCAAAATGTTTTTCACAGTTTTGGCATTTTAGTGGGATATAGCCTATTTTTCCTATTTTTTTGTGCTGTCAACCTCCTTCCAGTTAGCGGTAGAAATGGGTGTGAAACCAATAATGGATCCTGGACAGCTATACATTTCTGAAAAGTAGACAGTATTCTGAATTCAGCAAGAGGTAATTTGTGTAGATCCTTCAAGGTCTTCCTATAGAAAGTAAAGTTGAAATTATAAAAAGTTGAAATTTAGTTGAAATAAAGAGCCATTTGTGCCTACATTTTCACCTGTAAATTATTCTAACTATGGCAGATATTTAAAAGCAATATATAGTTACGTCCACTGGACCCTTATGATTTCAGGGATATATAGGGCTTCTCGGTTCACCTAGAACCCGAGGTACCCAGAGCCAATAACTGAGCTGCACCTTGCAATCGTTTTTCATTGTGAATCAGGCATACAGCAATTCATTTGGTAAAATATAAAGAGTGAGAAATAACTATCAAGGAAACCTATGTATTTCTGAAATGGGAACAAGTTTTGGAGTTTAGAAGCAGTGGATATTTGTACTTCTCAGAATTTGTGGGTACCCATAATAGCATATAAATTAGAGGGCATTTTTCAAGATGTCTTCTGTTTTACACACTTGTTCTACTACTCTGTGTTCCTCTACGTCTCCCCATAAAACTGGTACCTCACTTATGTGGGTAGGCATAGTGCCCACGACAGGAAATGGGTCAAAACACAACATGAACACATCTGACCCTTTTTTTGCAATGTGCCTACCCGTGGATTTTGAGCCCAAGCTCAGCCGACACCAAAGGAAACCTAGCAAACCTGTACATTTTTAAAAACTAGACAACCAGAGGAATCCAGGATGGGGTTACTTGTGTGGCTCCCACCAGGTTCTCTTACCCAGAATCCCTTGCAGAACTCAAACTATGTCAAAAAAACAAATTTTCTTCCCATTTCTGTGATTGAAAGTGCTGATATCTAGGGGGAGCCACAAACTTCCACCCACCCAACATTCCCCCAAGTCTCTTGATAAGAATGCTACCTCACTTGTGTGGGTAGGTCTAGTGCTCATGACAGAAAACGCCAAAAATGCAATTTGGGCACATCACATTTTTCCAATGAACGGACCCTTTTTTCGCAATGTGCCTAGCTGCGGATTAGGGACGCTAGCTCAGCCGGCACCCAGGGAAACCTAGAAAACCTGTACATTTGTGAAAACGAGACATCCAGGGGAATCCAGGATGGGGTGACTTGTGTGGCTCTCACCAGGTTCTGTTACCCAGAATCGTTTGCAAACCTCAAACTTTGTAAAAAAAGAAAAGAAATTCCTCACATGCATGTGATGGAAAGTTCAGGAAACTGTGGAGAGCCACGGTCGTCCATCTAGCCAGCATTCACCCAAGTCTCCTGATAAAAATGGTACCTCACTTGTGTGGGTAGGCCTTGTGTCCACAACAGGAAACACCCCAAGATTTACTGTGGATACTTCAAAATTATTGATCTCAAACAGAATCTGGTGTCTAAAGTATTATTTTCTTACAACATCCTACTTACAGTAATTAACCCCTTGTGTGCCACGCCCTTTCCCCGCCCTGTGCCGGGCGTTGCATTAGCGGGCGGGGTTCATGATGAGCTAGACTCGTCATGGGCACAGCGCAACCGCGGCCCATGACGAGTCCAGCTCGTCATGGGCACAGAAGGGGTTAAATGCTATAATGCTTCTTTTTTATTAACTATCACAAACATTGTCTGCAAGAACCATTGTTTCCCTATATACACTTTCTAAAAGTGTAATTTTCAAACACACAATTTAATTACCAACTTCACTAAGAGATGCATTTTTAAATTCTGAGCTCAGGGAGTCCAAAATCCAAATCTCGATCTCTTCCCAATTGAAAGTTACACTTTTAAGATGTTACAAGGCAGCTCCAATGATAACCTATGGGAGAGACAGGCCTTGCAATAGTAAAAAATGAAATTGGCATTTCTTCACTATAAGGACATTTAAAGAACACACCAGTACATGTCCTACCTTTCACATACACTGCACCCTGCTCATGGGGGTACCTTGGTTCTACTTTACTGGTGTCTTACATGTAGAAACAGGAAAGTTTAGGACCTGGCAAGAAGGTGCACTGCCCAGATTCACATGGCAGTTTAAAACTGCACTCACAGCCACTGCAATGGCAGGCCTGGGACACGTTTACAGGGTTACGGGTGGCACAACCAGTGCAGTAAGCCCACTAGCCGCCCTGGGCACACATAGTGCATGTTAATGGGGACTTACCAGTAAATCAAATATGGCAATCATGGATAACCAATCAGAATTCCAATTTTAACAGGGAGCACTTGCACTTTAGCATTGATCAGCAGGGTAAAGTGCCCAGAGTACATAAACCAGCAAATACATAGTCCAGCACACGATTAAAAACACAGAAGTTGGAGGCAAAAGGAGAGGTGAAACCAAGCCAAGGATGGCAGGTCCAACAGTCTGCAACAAGATTTTCTGTGTTTTTACGAAGCCACTCAAAAAGTGATCACTAATAATGCAACCATTTCAAGCATTGTTGCACCCTGCAACGCAAGATGCTGTTGAGTTGTGTAAACCCCACGCCACAATAGAGGTTCCCGCGGATAGACAGAAAACCTTATGTAATGTTCTTAAAAATTAAATGAAACAGGAAAATCAACCTGCTGGCAGCCGTGGTCGGTAGCAGGAGTAACTGCAGAGCGGTGACATGGGGAGGGGGAGGGGCAGGGTGGGGGGTAGTAAACTATGGATTACGGAGGTTTACAGGTAAGTTAACATATAAATTAATAAAACGAATTTCATTGCGTGCACAGCATCGCATTTGGGAATGCAGTGCACGCAACGAAATTCGTTTTAATAATTTATTTGTTAACTTACCTGTAAACCTCGTTATTCATAGTTTACTACCCCCCACTCTGCCCCTCCCCCTCCCCACGTCACCGCCCTGCAGTTACTCCTACTACCGACCGCGGCTGCCTGCTGGAGATATATCCAGCAAGTCGGCTGCTTCGCAAGCAGACCCTCTGATCATGGCCGGACAGGCCTTGCATTCCACCAGGCATTTTGTCTGTGGGCTGGGGGGATTTGGAAACCGATTTTGAAAACCCAGGGCCCCTCTTTACGCCTCTGTCGTTCTCAGAATTCTCCAATGTTAATTGCAGCAGGTACCGAGAGATTTTAAAGAGAGAGAAGTGGAGGGGGGGATGTAGAGACAAAGCTGTACGAGATGAAGAAGAGAGAGAATTGGAGAGGGAGAATGGGTGATAAAAAGAGAGAGGGCGTGAGGAGATGAGAGGGGAGGGTGTTGGTTTGAGCACTTTTTTCCAGGACTGCTTTTGGTTCCCCAGTCCAGCACTGCTTCTGAAAAGCGGAAAGAACCAGACCAGGAAAACTATTAAGGCTTTTGTGTAGTGTGAAAGAACGCTCCTTTTCTTTCATTGTAAAAGAGGAAGGGCAGCTACGAGTCATTTCTATTTCTGAAAGATACATTTCTGGTGGTTATGTTCACATCATTTCTGTCTTTTTTGTCAATGGGTGATCCATTTGTGAAATAGGCTGCCGAGTGAGACGACCGTGGCATGCAGTTTATGAATCTTTAAAATGAATTCATTTATGACTGGAAGGGGGGTTTTGCATGCTCTGGTGACCTAATGTAATAATGTACAATTCTGTGCCAGCCTTCACGCTTCAAAAGTTAGCAGATCAACAATCTGGCATATTCGGAAATGAAATCACAAAACTACGTGGACGATAGCATTTCACCTGCCTCTGCAACACGAGGGTTGTTTTTTGTATTTTTGATCCAGGGGCGCAGGCTGCTCAGTGGGCTAGAGACAGCCTTGTTAGTTTGTTACTCTCCTGCTGAATATTTTGAAGAATCGATTGGATAACTCATGCCTTAAAAAGTGTTTGTAGCGGTAAAAGTTGTAGATGTGTGCAGAATCTTTTTCTCCATTTGCACTTTTGCTGAATTAATGGCCACATTCTTTTGAAGTTACAATTTTGGGAATACTGCCAAAGGACGGATGCTTGTGTATTCTCATTGGCAGAATCGGTAATGACCGAATTACAACAGCTTTGAGTACACCTTACTTAGAATGTGCTACCTGCTACTGCAAATGACAGTTTAGATCGATTGAACGTGAATTTGCAGAGATTTATATTTGTAAATGGAAAGTATGACCGCGGAAAATTCGTAAATCGTGCAGGTTGTAGCAGTTGTAGGTTTTGGGTTAGGGATGGGGACATTCATCCTCTTAGGGAAATGGAAATTGTGAAGATAGCCTACATCCACGAAGTTGCAAAATTGGGTTGCCGAGTTCGTGACAAAGTTCAAGTGGAAAATTCTCAAAATAATCTATATTTGAGGGGAAAAAAGGTTTGTAATGGATTTCTCTACATGGAAAAGTATTTTCCATTTGGACAAAAATAGGTTTCATGTAAAAATGCACATTTCTGCAAGGCGTATTAAGTCAGATTTTTCCAAATTTCCATGAAATCTATAGTGTCAAATATAGGGTAGTAGGATTTCACACAGAAACGGAAGGTTTGTGTAGAGTTCTATTCATACACCGGGTGATTTTTGTGAATGAACACGACGTACGAATCTATGCTAATAGTAGACATAGATCTTTGTGCATAGATGCCTGTATTTTTGGGTCTGTCATTAAGTAAGACCTTTAGGGGCAGATTTACGAGTTCTGACGCATCTCTGCAAATCAGCAGGGATGCGCCAGAAAAGATGCGACATGCAATTCCCTCCCTGCGCCAATGCAAATGCGTGGCATTTACAATGCGGTGCACCGTGGCGCAAGGATAGGGCGATGCGTGTCACATCTGATGGCGTAAGGTCGGCGAATTGCTGGAGTCGTGTCGCAAGCGCAACGCAACTCCAGCAATGCTCGGGGGCGCCCAATGCCTAACATGCTGCGTCACTCCCTACGCCTGCTTCAAGCAGGCACAGAGTTTTGACGCAGCATGGATGGAAAAGTGACTCAGTGAAATCTTGTAGATTTCACTGCGTCACTTTTACAAAGGGCGTTCCTGCGACAGGACGCCCACCCTGCGCAGGATTGCTCACATGAAACCTAACGCAGGTTTCATGTGGTGCAGGGCTTTACAATGTGGCGCATCTCCCTAGATGCGTCACGTTGTAAATAAGGTGCAACATGGCGCATGGTTTACGCCACTGTTCTGTCACAGAAGTGACGCAACCGTGGCGTAAAAGTGTCGCAAGGGGCTTGTAAATCTGCCCCTTAGAGTTTAGTGAAATTGTATGTAAAATTACATATCATGGCCTGCAGTCAGCCCTCCTCTGCCTTTAGCCTGTCGTGTCATATCAGCCAACTTCAGCTATTTGCTAACTTCGTTATGAGTATCAACATTCTTCTTTTTCACAATGAACACAAAGTAGTTCACTTAATTTGCAGGAACCATGATAGTAATGTGTGCTTTTTCAGAGCAAACATTATTTTTGCTTTTTTTTCAGTGCTGTTTTTTTATATTGGTGAGGTCTAGCAGCTCCCAAACCAAGGTTTATAAAACCCATGGTGAAACAAATCAAACACTGGCAAAACCAAAAGGATGGCAGTCAACACCAAACCATTTACCTTTTGTGTATTTGTGTGTGCCCCGTTAAGCATAAAAAAATGTTGCAAATCCAAATCAATGCATGGACTTGAGGGTCTCCACATTAATTACACCAAAAAAGGATCTGCCCAATAGGCCTACACTTCATCTTCATTACCTCTAAACTTATTGTCAATACCTTTGGACTCAACACACATAGCACGCCTAGTGTAAATCTTCATCCTTGATCTCCTGGTCTCCGTCCACCTCCTTGATGCAGTTTCAATCTTTCCTTGTTCTACTTTCTACAGTACACATAGACTTCTACAACTAAATAAAAGTGCCTGTATCTCACGCTACCACATATCATTTTAATAAGGCACAAGCTTGGTGTTAACGTCCATTTTGACTTTCTTCACTGTGACGCCAGATTCATAAAACAGACCAGACCTGCAACCACTTCACTTGCAGATACATCATCATGTCAAGCTACACCACATTTCTATTTTTTTTAAATGTAAACGTACTTTATATTTCATATCTGTTTTTCTTCAGAAATTATTAAAAAATGAGTAAACAAGAAAAGGGCACTTGTTTCCGGTACAAGGATTATGTACCTTAGTGGTGATGGTAGTAAAGTGGGTTAATGCTCAAACATGCACCATTTGAAAGAAAGGGTCGATACTGCACAAATGATGCAAAACAACGAGAGAGTGTTATTTCAACATATAGTAGATTGTCTAACAAGTGATAAGGACATGGCATTGTTTAGATAAACCATGTGAGATGCGGCCAGGGAACATAACAGAGGAATTTTCAGAAAGAGGATTATTATTTTGGGAAATTAATAAACACAAGCATTGTAGCTGTGGCTCAAGCTGCAGACAAATACAATGAGTTCAGAAATCCGAATAAAGCTCAAATAGTACCAACACTTTTAAACTTAACAAAACAACACAATAACATTTTCAAAGCAATGTATAATAAGCAGTGACTTTGAGTGTTCACCTGTGAGTGGATGACCAGTGTAAGAAATGTGGTTATTAATTGTGAAGCGTGTGAGCCCTGTGAAAGCAGTAAGTTCCCAACTTCCTCTTTACTGGGAACCACCTACCTCATTTTAGGTCTTGACTCTCTGAGGGTAGTGAAGCAGAGCAGTCCAAGACCAAGTCAGCGGTGGTGATGTGAGCTAGTACCCCCAGTTCACTGATTTGCAACAAAAACGCATTCCAATCAGTGCTTCTTAACAGTGGCGTAACGATAATTGAGGGGGCCCCTCTGCAAGGTACATGGAGGGGCCCCCTCCGGACTATATCAAGAGCTCTCTGGCCGAAGTGCAGTGCTGAGGGGGCCCCCTGGAGCTTGGGGGCCCCCCGCACTTCGGGAGATGTGGGGGCCTATGTTACGCCCCTGCTTCTTAATTATAAAATGGATATTTACTTTATTACACATACACTACTAACACCATAAAAACAAATGGGGATGATACCAGAATTCAATAACCTTCATTAACACATATACTGTTGTATGTGGAAGTCATCATTGTCCAGTAAGCATTGAAATTTCAATAAAATATGTGTATATTTATAATGCTTTCACAGCAGCCATAGGACTCACTAAGGGCCTCATGTAGGAAGCCAAATACCGGTCGGTAACGGCCGATTTTCGGTAATTATACCGTTACCGACCGGTATTTTGGCTTTTGGTATGTAGGGGGATCATTTTTGTATTCGGTAATTTACCGAATCGGTAAAATTACCGATTCGGTAATTTTACCGATTCGGTAAATTCCGAATACAAAAATGAGATGTAGGGGGAGTGTGTGGGTGTGTTCTGGAGTCGGTATTTACCACCAACTAATAGTTGGTGGTAAATGAAGAATGGATGTTGAAAAGCATTTTAAAGTGCTTAGAAGTGTGCAATGTGGCAGACATACATGCCCTTAGGGCATGTATGTGTGCCACATGTGCACACATGGCCGAATCAGGGGTGCAACAGGGTGTCAATGTGACACCCTGCCACCCTTGCATGTGTTCCCCCCATTGCCGAATCGGTATTTACCGATTCGGTAATGAGGCATACCTTCCCATCAATGGGAAGGTATGCCTCATTACCGGATCGGTAAATACCGATTCGGTAATTACCGACTTTTACCGAATCGGTAAATATTACCGACTCATTACCTACATATCATTTACCACTTCATAAATACCGAATCGGTAAAATTCGGTATTTATGAAGTGGTAAATGGGTCCCTACCTACATATGGCCCTAACAGAGGTCCCGGTACTCCTGAGTCCATGTGTAAAAGCATAGGATCCAGGAGTGCTTTAAAAACCAAGCATGTTTCTCACAAGGGGCATCAATATACTCCCATGATAGACTTAAGGCAACTTTTGTTTGGGCATCTTCCGGGGGCAGTTGCACCTCTGGCAACCTCACACACACTTGAAGAAAACGTTGGTGATTTGCCTGTCCATCCTAGGGTGCCACAGAACAAAAGTATGCAAATATTAAGCCCTTTGTAGGTGTTTCTGGGGAACTGAAGTGCAGCTGCGGCCGGTGCATGTAAGAGCAGTGGATGCGGGTTGAGGGGTGAGTCGACCGAAGATGACAAGGGAAAATAAAAGAAAACTACTTACTTTGTACTCTCTGAATCGCCGACTCAGCATTGCGGCGAGTGCAAGGGAAGTGGTTTTCTTTTTCTTTTTTTTAATTTTCCCTGATCGCCATCTGTCGACTCCCCCCTCACCAGGCCCCCTGCCCCACTGCTCTTGCCTGCACCAGCTGCACCTGCTCCAGTGGTCTAACATCTGAATATTTTACCTGTGGCTTTGGAGCTTATCAAGCATTGGCTTTTGCTCCTTTTTTGATCAATACAGTTTTATGCCAGAAGCATTTCTGCCGCTTGTGTCCACATCAGCACCTGGATAGTGCAGTCATTGTGGGCGCTGTGAGAAGCCCAAAAACCCCTGTTGTTCCAGCTGGCTTCTCTCTGGTGGGGCACTCCTCATGGGAGTTGCGTGGGACTCCTTCATTGGTTATCCTGCCTGCTGGAGTCCAGCGTAGGTGGGAGCAGGCAAGCTGTCATTCTTTCAGTGGTGGGAACCTTGGTGGCATGTGTGCCTGACTTCCTATGGTATGGAGATAGGGGGAGGGAGGAGCACCTAACTTGGTCCGGCTTCAGTATACAGAACCTGGGGTCCTCCGGGGACCAGGAAGAACGGTACGCTGCAGCACAGTTGTGCTTTACGTTGGCCTCTAGGAGATGGGCCCTTGTGGGCAAGAATGGCTCAGGGGAGGGGGCCCGAAAAACTCTCCCTTCCCATTAATATTTAATACAGAAGTTTCTGCTGAGCCCTGGCCCACCCCTGGGGTATTTCAGGAAATTGCTGCGAGGTGACACAAGTTTCCCGCCCCAGTCCACCCATGGAACCAGCCTTATCTCTTCATTTACTTCAACCCCCTAGGGCCAATTTGCTTGGAGATTGTGTTGTTTTGCTTCTAGGGATGAACTCTAGGTCCCAGGAGCATTCTCCTGAGAGCTCCTGGCCTCTAAATTCGCTTTTTGTTGGGGCGTTTGTTTTTTAAAATTCTCTTTGCCAGACGTCATCTCTGCCTGAGCTACAGATCCATCTGAGTCCTGGGTGACAGCTGACGTTCCAGAGTTCCAAAGTCTATTCTTGAGAAGTTCAGGGTTCTTCTACCATCCATTCGGGCATTATTCCAGCATCACAGTTGAAGTTCCAGTGCCTGCTTAAGTGTCTCTCCTTTTTACAGACTTTTAAAGAGGGGTTCAAAGTTGTGAAACGTAGGCACCTCTACCCAATCCTAGAGTGCCACATCATCATTTCACACTTGCCCCAACAGTCCTGAACAGAATTCTGAGACATTTAAAGGTGGCGAGTATAAGTGCTCTATGAGAAGACCATCCCTTGGAACCTCAGCCCGCCCTCAACTGACACAGCTGTCTGATTCCGTCCCACCAAAAGGGAACCCCATCTGTATTTGACTCTAGAGGATGGCCTTCCTCCTTTGATCCCATGGACTTGGGCTTGTGGCGTCCAGTTGCAGTGTGTAGCGTAAATGATAACATGCAGATTCCCCCCCCCCCCCCG
This sequence comes from Triturus cristatus, assembly GCF_964204655.1. Taxonomy (NCBI): domain Eukaryota; kingdom Metazoa; phylum Chordata; class Amphibia; order Caudata; family Salamandridae; genus Triturus; species Triturus cristatus. The sequence goes on from NC_140582.1 coordinate 728,096,162, forward strand.
TCCCTTTCCCAGGAGCTGCACCAAGCACTGCCAAATGGCTCTATTATATGGCGAGGCCTTTGATCCTCATGAGACACAGAAAAGTAATAACTAGACCCAGTAGGATGGACAAAGGCCTGGAATCTGACTATGGCAGTGTCAGGAAAAATTGACAATTCTCCAAGTGGAATAATGAATACAGATATCACACAAGTACAATGGATATACAGTTGGTGTACATGTTTTCCTTAAAACTGATACCTGACCAGTATCTCTAAGCCTAAGTATGGCAAAACAGTGGTGGTGCAGATGTCATCCATAAGGTACAATACACTGATCACACAGTCTTTTTAGTATGCACTAAGACCAAAATTATGACTGCCCACCAATAATATAAGGCCTTCACTGGGTCTTTCTGATCAATGAAGAGTCCATTCAGTGAAAGGCTACCTGTGCAAAGATAGTGGGTCACACAAATCGGTAGTCTCACACATGCAACCTGCATACATGCACACACACGTGTCACATGTTTGTGTGTAACCAGCTCACAGCCTCTTACCCTGTTTCCAACTTAAATAAGATTACATAACAAAAAATTACTGAAATTTACGTATAAATGTAGAATGAATTAAAAAAGATAAAAATAAAAAGAATGCTAAAGCAATTTGTAGGATAGAAGGGCCATTTTGAAATAAAGAAGCCTTGAATGCTAAATCACTCAGAAGCTGTGGGTAAACGAAAAGCATTTCTACTGAGCCTCACCTTTGATTTTTTTCTCTTAATCTGACTTCGGATTTTGAAGTGGCACATAACTCTCTTACTACTATTCAGTCTTGAATAGTTTCTTACATTGCAATATGTTCTCACATACCACCTGTGATAATGTGACTATACCGCACCACTCTCATCCATTATTTCGTCACTCATTTCTTCTAACTAGATATCTCTCTTTTTCTTCATAGTTCCTGTCTTTTTATGGTATTGTGTTTAACTGCACAACTGCTATTATGATTGTCTTCTTTTGTGCCACCTCTCTTTTTTTCTTAGCTATCTACAGCATGTGCATCATCTCGAACACCATGTGCTTTTCATTTGTCAAAGCTCAGCTGTCTCTATTTGACTGACAATTATGACTCTACATTCTGTGACAGAACCATACTCATATCATCTTTAACGATAGAAGTAATTTTGATCTTGAACTTTAATTGCCTTGGTTATTGTTCTTCTCTCTTCTTAACCCTCCCAAGCAAAGTAATTCAGTCAAATTTCAGTGATTCTCTCTGCCTTTTCCCAGCCAATCCTCTTGTCATATTTTCCATCAGTGTATGACATTCTGCCCAAAGACATTCCCAAAATGGGGTGGCGATAGGAGAGTAGGACTTTGACTTCTCTCATGAAGTCACTGTAAGAAATAGTTTTATTTGTTGTAATGAATGTGAGTCCTTCACAAGTAATAAGACTGCTACTTTCTCTTTACAAGAAACGGAGTACTCTATTGTAATGCTTGACTCTCTCAGGGTAGCTAAGCAAAGTACTCCAATGACTACTAAGTAGGGGAGGTGGGGGGCTAGTACCTCCATTTAACTGAAACACAATAATAGCACTCAATAACTAATTGTCAGGTCAGTGCTTTTCTCACAAAAAGGCAACTTTCTTTTATTACACACTCAATACTAAATATTATGTATTAATTACAAATATATACAATAAAATAGATGTAGCTATCTTTGGCGACACGCTCAGCACCGCTTACACTCCCGCAAAAAACGCAATCCCCCCACTAGCACCTACGCTAGAACTAATGACAAAATATAATGGGGTGTCATTATCAATAGCCTACTGGCTTTTTCAGGGTATCATGACATTATTAAAAACAAAAAACCTGTAGTAATCCACAATGGCAACACCATTTAAATCAATGGGGATAGTGACAACATTCAATACTATGTATGATGATGTAAAGCTGTACATTGAAAACCATTAATATTATAAATAAATAACATCTGTCTCACAGTCTTGTTTCTACTTGTAAAAAAGTACAGGCTCCAGAAGTGCTTAAAACATGGGCAGGGATTCGAGCCTCTGGGAAAACGTAGGGCAACTTTAGACAACTATTTTGGGGGTTGATGCACTTCCTGCTGCCTTCCATACATACTTTCAGGAACGCTAGTGCAGTCTCTACATGAGCCGCAAGTACGGAAATTAGTGAGCCCTTTTTGTCTCAGCTGAGTGAATAGTTTATGATCAGCTTTGCTACATAGATATTCATGTGTTAGAGCAGCCTATTACTGTGCTTTCTGTTTGGTAGCAGGTGCCCCAGCCCCCCCCAGATCCCCCAGGGCACCCACATGCCTTTTCCTCTATGTGGAACCAGGGTGACATCTTAAATGATGCCAGCTCACAGCAGGCACACGGAACTCCACGTGTGGCACAAAGGAGCTTTCTCCATTCTGCAGTGTCCCGCTTGCTGTATGTGTGGAGAGATGCTAGCAGTGTGATGCTGCCTTCCCCCAGACATGAGCACACAGAGCAAGAGAGGCACACTGCCTCAGATGTGGAGTGCAATGGTGCCCATTCTCTACTGTCCTCCTAGGACAATTATCTATTGCATCAGCCCCTGAGGGATAGAATCCCCAGGAGTGAGATATACTCTGGCGAAGGTGGCCCATGCACACCCCCTACCCATAAAAGATATTAAAAGAAGGTTGTTGCAACCCTGAGGGCTTGTCTCTCCCCTGGTGGAATATGAAGAGCTTGCAGCATACTTCTCAGACTCATTTTTCTAGCCATGCATGGCCAATTTTCACTCATTTTACTCCTGCTGGACAACTCTGGCCAGCCACCAGGATCATACCTTACAGTCCTCTAAGTTGGATTTCCATTGGGGAGCTTGATTTTTGCTACTCCCTCGACAGATCTGTCCTTTGCCTGTGCTCCTGATGCTCTCTCCTGCTTGGGGAGGGAGCATCTTATACAGCCCCTTCACAGCCAGCAATTTGAACATCCTCCCTTTCGCACTCGCTCCTGACTCCTGACTACTTGAATGGCACCTGTGTGACAACAGAGTCTAGGGTCAGTCCACTGAAGTCCCAGGGGAAACATCCAGGGTCTCCCAGCAGGTACACTGCACCAATCATTACTCAAGAGGCACAAAGGGGCCAGTGCCACGGGTCCTCAAGAGAACTATTGAAGTCGAGGTTTCAGAGTCCCAAAGTCCATCCTTGCAGAGGTTCTGGGTTGTTCTTCCTTACAGCTCGGCATTATTCCAGCATTGGAGCACCGGAGCACCGGTCTCAGGTGTGTCCCCTTTGTGCACAAGGTTTTAAATAGGGGTGGAATATTCTAGAAGCCAGGCAGCCCTGGCCAATCCTAGGGTGCTACATCATTCCTCCATGCCTGTCTCAACTCTCCTGAATAGCATTTGTGGACATTTCAAGATGGCAACTTCAAGTGGTTTATGAAAAGGCCTTCCTAGGCATCCCCGGATGTGCCCCAACTGACACATCTGCCTAATCTGCCTAATCCCTTCCCATCAAAACATCAAAGAGGAACACCTCATGTGTTTGGCTGAAGAGGTGGAGCCTTCTTCCTTTGTTTCTGTGGTCCTGGACTTGTCGAGTTCAGATGCAGCATGGCAAGTTAATTAGCAAATGCAGATTTCTTCCCCAGCCTTTACCAGGAATTGAGCCACACACTATATTGTGTGGTGAGACCCTTTGATCCTTCTACTGGCCAGCAGCGTAATTCATTTTGCCCAGTAGGTTGGACAAAGGCCTGGAATCTGAGTATGACTGAACAAGGGGAATATTCTCAAGGTGTCAGAAGGAATACGGTTATCACCAAATTTACAGTAGATCTGCAGATGGTATACATTTTTACTCTAAAATTGATACCTGACCTGTATCTAGCTCCAAATATCGTGAAACAGTGGTGGCACAGATTGCACACCTAAGGTTTAATGCAGTTAGCAAATAGCCTTTTCATTACAGTACTACAGATGCACACTATGAATGCACAACCACACTATTAGGCCTACACCATGTCAGTACCAGTTCCTAAAGGGCCTCTACTGTGACAGCCTACCTGTGCACTGATATCAGGCTGAGCTAAAGTCTCACATGCTCATCCTACAAATCTGTGCACACATCTTTGTTTGCATCTTTGCGTATGACTAGCCCAGAGACTCTTTTCTTCTTTTTTATAATCGCGAATAGCAATGGGGATAGGGAGCATCCTTGCCTGGTACCTCGGCATAGTGGAAAAGGCTCCAGCACATGCCCACCTATGCGACCCTGGGTAGTAGGTGCAGTCTATGCGATTTTTACACATTTAATATATTTGGGCCTGAACCCCAGTTTTCTCATGACCTGTCATAGATAATCCCACCCTACAGAGTTGAAAACTTGTTCGATGTCAACCAATACAAGTGCATATGGGCCTGTATGAATTTCAGGGGCCTGGAGCATATCAAATAGTAAATGAAGATTTTACATTGTGCTCCTCTTAGGAATATACCTGCAAAGGTCTTCATGTATAAGTGTCGGTAGGTAGGGAAGAAGTTAAGATGCCAGGAGTCCACTCAGTATTTTAGTATCGACATTGAGCATCGAGAGAGGTCTGTAGGACTTCTCCTTATTCACAGGTTTGCCTGGTTTGGGCATCAACACCACGATTGCCTCCCTCATTGTGTCAGGGAGGTGCCCTACCTTATAGCCCTCATTATATACATCTAGAAGCATATCTGTAAGTATACCTGCAGTTTTTTGATAGAATTTGACAGGTAAGCCAGCACCTCCCGGGATTTTAGCTTTCTTCTGGTGTTTCAATGAGGTGAGAATCTTGTCCCCAGTCAAATCTGCTTTGAGTATGGTCCTATCCTCCACTGTCTGACATGGCAAATCGAGTTCTGCTAAGAAATCTTATCTTGCACTATGGATTTGGATGTTGTTGTGTCTAATGCATATACATCGGTAAGCTCTACTCTTATCAATTTGTTTATGGTTGCCTGTGATGTGCATAGTGTCCCCCCTGTGTCTCTCAATGCTAGGACTGGATCTCCTGACTGTGGCTGTCTCACTAGTATGGCTAACAAAGCCCCCATCTTGTCCCCCTCCACATGCAATCGCTGTCTGTGAGCCAGATAAGTGTGTTTTTTGAGCCTGTGCCAGTCATCAAGGACAGTGCAGCACAAACGGCACCATTCTTCCAACCTAGCAGGTTGTGTTGGAAGCTTTTGTTCCATTTCTAGCAGTTTCGATTCATTGCGTTCCAGATCACACTCTAGTTGTTTCCGGAACCCATAGGATGTATTCATACACCTCCCCCACCCCCTAAAACCACCTTCCTCGCCTCCCAGTCATGAGCTCTTGTCGTGGAGCTACCCCAGTTTTCACGAAAATAATGACCAAGTGTTGTTTGGACTGTTGCCAAAAAAGGAGGGTCTGTCAGTGCCTCTGCACGTAAACGCCATTGTGGCCACGGGCATGGCCAGTCCTGTGCCAATGACAGTAAAAGGGGGGAGTTGTCAGAAAGGTATCTAGTCATATATGTCACTTCACAAGTTATAGAAGCAATGTTTGAGGTCATAAAAAAGTAGTCTACTCCACTGTAAGCGCCCGCTGCCGGCATGTAACAAGAGAATGCCCTGGTATTCGGATGCGTTTCTCTCCAGACATCTTTAAGGCCAAATTCTTGCAGTAAGGTCTGTCAACATGCCATTATGTGCGGTTTCATGTGTGTTGTAGGGGTTTCATAGTCTAAGAAAAGCAAGTGATCCAAGTTCACAGCATAGACTGAGATTAAACAAAGGTCACACCCATCTAACGTTCCTGATGGGATCAGATAATGGCCATTGGGATCAACCACATGGTGTGTGTCTCGGAATGGTACTCCCAGAGCTATCCGTATTAGTGCACCACTGGCAAACCCCGAATACGATGTTGCATACTGCTCACCCTGCCATCTTTTTGGCAGAGCCAGGAGACAATCTCCCAGATGTGCATCTCCTGAAGAAAGGCTACTGCTATATGATATCTTTTTAAGGTGTGCGTGTATTCTCTGACATTGTATTGGGCTGCACTAGTCCTCTAACATTCCATATTATTAATTTAAATGTCTTATCAATGCTAATTGATTGTATCAGCTGGGGCTGGTCCATTTCTGGACGAAGTTCAGCATTTCGCCGCGACTCAACCAACATTTTTTTCTTTCACCTGTGTGTCCCAACCCACCATTGTGTTGTAACAAACTAGTAACTATCTTTACTCACTACTCCACCTTCCTTTGGTCAGTACCACCAACCCGTCCCGCCTTGCAAGAACTGAGACTAAGAGTCACTGGTCCCGCCCCATACCCAATTTTACTCTTACAACTGTATTGAAAACCAAAACATGTATTAGGTAGTATGCCATGCTAAGGGTAGTTCACCACGACTGGTACCAGAGGCTATAAGGAGCAAAAATAGGGTTCACTTCCACCACCCCTTGCCCTGACATAGCCATACCTCCCCAATATTTTAACTTAGAATGCTGTGAACTCGACAATAACACATTCAAGAATTAATTTAGTTTATTCCTCCCAATTATAAATGACCAACTGCCTTCCCATTGCGAATATCAAAAAGTGGACTAAATTGTGGTATACTTAGTTTCAGAAGGTATCTCCCCTCCCGGTCCCACAGCTGCTAGAGCTCAATTGCAGATGTCTCAAGACCAATATGCAGTATTAATATTGATATGCAATACAAGTACATAAGAGTTCTTATTCATGTACATAATCTGAATAGCCTGTGACCCATACAAACCTGTTGTGCTCAGCACTGGGGATTTATATATTGCCATCATCTGTGCTGTCTGAGAATATTCAGGGCTGCTTCGTCTGTCCAAGCGAGAAGCCAGTGTTATCGATTGGGTATTAGCTTCAAGTAGTGTCCCATCGGAACAGACCTAAATGTGCCCGTGAGCTGTCTGTGAGTTCAGGCATGTAGATTTCTGGGATGGATGATGCTTTCAGTTTCCCAGAAGGTTGGCAGGGGGCCCCAGGAGAGTGTCAACCCAGTCTGAAGGCTCCACTGCCGATGTGAAGAACTGTGCCTTTCCCTGGTGCAAAACCCTGAGCTTGGCTGGGAACATCAGGCTGTTGCGCAAGTTATGCTCTCAAAGTCTTGCCTTTAAAGCTTTACTGCTAGAAAAGTTTGTCGTTGTTCCTGAATTTTCAGTGTATAATCTGTGACCACAGAAATTGGATGACCCTCAAAATTGGGTGCAATATTGCGTCTCTATCCCTATAATTAAAGATCCATGCAATAATGGCCCTCGATGGTGCTCCAGGGCGGGGGGTTGTGGCAAGGCCCTATGTGCGCATTCTACCGTTTAGATAGCGGTTGCATAATCTTACCGATCCACTACTCGAGGAACAGTTCAGCAGACTCTCCCTCTAATTTTTCGGGAAATACGACAAAGTAGAGGTTGTTCATCTGGGAACGTCCCTCTGCATCTTCCATCTGGTCCTCCAAGTGGATGGACAATTTTTGCAGTGAGACTACTGTTTCATGGAGGGTCACCACTTCAGACTGTAGGTTCACCACCACCTTCTCAATTGTAGTCACTCGGTCTGCAAATCCCCACAGGTCCGTCCACAGGAGGGTAACATCTATGGCAACAGAGTCTATCTTAGTGACTAGTTCTGTACGTATATTTTGAATGGCCACCATGTCTGGTGAATGTTTAGCTGGTTCAGTGTGCATTTCTGCATTATGTCCCGTTGGTGCAGGCACCTGGGTGTAATTATCAATTTTGTTGGATTAGGTGGTTTGGCGATCTTGTCTTTACCCATGATGGCGCCGTCGTTTAGTGGGAGCCTGGCTCACCTCTGACCAGGTATTGTACAGTTTATCCCCTGGATTAAAAAGTAGTATTTTGGCTTATCAATGTGTTGTTGCTGTTTTTGGGCACATAAAATATGTTTAGCGAAAATATAATATTAATGAACACTCCAACTTGTGAGGCCCAGTAAGTGCAGGCTAGTGGAATTCAGATGTGCACCCCAAGAGCCCCGGCGACTAACGGTTCTTGCAGCAGGATTCTATTGGGTGCACCAGATGCCACTCAACATCCAGTTGGCCTGGGATAGTGTCAACCGTAGGAGGCCACCCACATCTCCCTCAGGCCTGTCGCGTGACCCAGATGGGAACCAGTTGCTCCAGACCAGCACAGTGCGGGATACCATCCCGTGATAGCACAGGCACTCCACCTCCAGGTCCTGCAGGTTTTCAGGCCAAATGGGCCCCCGATGTACGTCGGGCCAGGGGGGAGAATACCTCAACCAGCCGGCTTTCAGTGTCTGCAATCAACCCCACATGGAGTCTTCAAGTAAGCCAATCCTGCGCTCCACAATTGGGCCCAGTGCAGCTTGGCGTCATCACCCCCGGCCCCCTCCACCTCATGTCCGCTGGTCTCAGATTAACCATTCTTGGTCTTCAGCGGCCAGCTGTTCACTCCCCCCACAGGTCCACAGGGTAGGCCCATAGTGGGCACGGAGTCGAGGCTTGCAATTCTCACCGCACATCCGCTGGTGCACAAGGCTCCGTCAGGGGTCCAATCCTAACTAGGGGGGTCGGTGGCTCTCCTTTCAGTACCCCTAGACCCGATCAGGGACCAGCACACGTGCAGTGTCACCACAGCAGTCAGCTCCCCGCTCCCAGTCAAGACCAAACACTCCGTATCTCCTCCGGGCGGTCATCAGCAAGGCCCACTGCTAGAGCACCCCCGCCTCAGCCCAGGTGATTCAATGAGGACGGCGCGTGGTTAACAGACCACTGACGGGCCAGCTAGCAATCTCCTTCTGTGTTCTTCTAAGGAGTGTCACCCTCAAGTGACACCGACTGGGCCGTACGCACCAGGGAGTGCAGGCAGGCCCAGTGTCCAACACTATTTCAAAGTGTTGTCCCTCTCATGCAGAGTCGCCCTTTTGGTCCAGGGGAGCTGCCACAACCACACTCCAGGCTCAGGGGAGGGAGGCAATTTTTCTGGTGTTACGGTTTGCAGCAGAATGTTTACGGATTATTGGGGCTTGATCGGAGCTCACTCAAACAGCTTCAGCCATCTTGGCCATCCAGGCCACACACCCAGAGTCTCTTACCCTAAAAGTGCAGCCTTCGACTTATCTGAAAAGGCAGACACTGGCAGTAAGCACTCTCAGTCCATTTCCACAGAAGTTACTGTTAGTGAGATGCAGTTGGTGAGACTCACTCACAGTAAAAGTCCAAAACTGGGTAGTCAAAAAGCAAAAAAAAAAAGGGGGATTAAATGGACGGAACCCATTTCCTACAACCAGTAACCTGGTGAAGTAAACTGACAGCTGCCAGTTGTCTCTGTTTGTTGGTTTCCTTTTGAACAATACTGATTCTGGGTGATTGATAGAGATCCGACAAAGGATTTAAAATGGGCCACATAACAGAGCTGGCCATGGTGGTACTTCTCACAGATAGTGAATTATCTATGAGTAGGCTAGGGTTAGTTCCCTCACAGGTGGGGCCAGCAAATTAGTAAAAGTGATCCCTATGGTCAAGGTTAGTGTCGAGGGCAAAACTTCACAGAGGCATACTGATAGGTTCATGGGTTATAAAACAGACAAGTGTCACTGCAGAGGCAGTTGATTGCCCTTGTTCTCTTGCCTGAACAGAGAATTCCATGAGTGGGTTCTGTGCAGCAATTTTTTCCTTTTCTGCATGGCCACCCTGGACTTTTCTTTTTCTATACACTTGTTTCTGCTGGAATTATTAGAAATCTATGCCTTGTGATACAGCTACTCAGTTCCACAGTATGTGTGCTCTGGCCCAGTCAGCAAAATTGGTTGTATTCTGTTAGACCTCTCAACCTTAGGGTAGTCTTCCCCAACCCTTTTGCCTTACTCCTCCATTTTAGCTGATGTCATTTTTGTTGGCCTTAGGACTCTCCTGACCAGTGCTAAAGGATGTGTGCTCACTTGCTAAGATATGGTAACCTTGACTTGCACCCAATTGATATACTTCATTTACTTTTAAGTCCCTAGTAAAGGGGTACTACTTGAACCCAGTCTGTCAAATAAATACTACTAGTTGACATGCAGCACTGATTATACCACCCACTTAAATAGCCTTTTAAACATGTCCCAGGCCTGCCATTGCAGCCTGTGTGTGCAGCTTAAAGTGCAGTTTGACCTGTCAAAATAAACCTATTGCCAGGCCCAAACCTTTCATTTCAATACATATAAGTCACCCTTAGTTAGGCGCAAACAGCCCAATATGCAGGCTAGTGTATACTTATCCATAAAATATCAGTGGATGTGGCCAACATTGAAACGCCTAAGTGACAAAACTGGATGTCGGAAAGAAACCGCTACATGAAACTGATGACAGAAGTAAGTGGGGCTAGGAGAATACAGAGAAATCCTGGTCACCACAAAGCGCCCTCTGGAGTTGAAGGAGAAACAAAATTGCGGCACTCTACGGCACCCGGGCCATCACGAAGGCATAGATTAACTTGCCCGCATGACAAAGTGAAACTCCTGGGGGGGCGGCAACACATTGAGAGCGGCTTACGATGCCGAAGATGCCATCTGAACATAACGCTACCCGCTAACTACAGGCAAGTGCTGAGCACGTGTGCGGTGACGAGAGTGGCTGCGACCTGTGCGCTGGATGCTGGGCCTAATTTCAAAACCCACTGGAGCAGGAAAAAGGCGAAGCAAGGGCATTGTGCAGCGGCTACATCGACGGCTGTATATTAACAGCGATAACACGCAGTTTGCATGCTGCCCATCAGCACGGTACACCAGGTGACAGAGAACGCGCTGCGCCCCAGATTCACGACACCGCTCCCCGTTGCTGTGCTGCGACACTACTTCAGAAGCACGCATATAAATAGATCACACCAAGATACACCAGATGCGGTGGTGTGCGAAGAATGAAGGAGTGCTGATTTGGGGAAGCTGAACCGGCAGCGCCAGAACTGGTAATCTGCAAGAATAAATATCTGCAGTCCAGCATAAAGTGAACTGTGCCTAACTGTCCTCTCTGTGTACGAGCTATGGCCCACCGACTAGTGGCATATATTTAAGGGCATACTCAGAATGGTACTGTCGTTGGTGGAGGCCAGCAATCACCAAGCTCTTTGAATAGGAATATACCACACGGTGACTTATCGCAAGGGGGCTATACTCCGCACACCAGCTGATGGGCGCGAAAGTGCAACAATGGGCAAAGTCAATAAGCAGCAGTCCAAACTAACATTTGATGCCCGCCGAACACCCAGATCTACAGTGGCACACTCGGACACTGAACTCGAGACGGTACAGGTACGAGGGTCACACATGGAGGCTGCCCTGAGTGCTATCCAGCAAAGCCTGCAAGCAATCGATGGGAAAATCGATACCCTCACAGTCAGGATGGACAACATAGCCTCCGAGTTAGACAAACAGGGCGTGTGCCTGGATAAGGCAGAAACGCGCATCTCCGCTGTTGAAGATGAGTCTGGTGCAACAGCCAAAAAATGCAGTGACATGGAAAAACTCCTTGAAGTGATGAAAACTAAAAATGAAGTTTTGGAAGCTAGATCCCGCCGAAATAATATACGAATTATGGGGATTCTGTAAAGTACAAATAAGGGGCGCCTTGAAAACTATGTGGAGGGCATGCTAAAAGAGGTATTAGGCGCAAAGCGATTCTCTCCAATGCTCATCATTGGAAGGGCGCACAGATCGCTCGCTCCAAGACCGCCACCAGGTGCTCCACCACGGCCTATTGTGTCTAGAATGCTGAACTACAGGGATCGCGACACAATACTATTACTGGCAAGAGAGAAACAACAGATTCACTACAAAGGTAATCGAGTGTCCTTCTATACCGATTTTACTATGGCTGTCCAATTATATGACAAGGACATAGCATATGCAATGTTGTACCCTGCAAGGCTACGGATTACACATGAGGGCAAGAAGAAAATACTCAACACACCGAAAACAGCGCCTGACTTTCTTCAGCATATAATACACAAAAGAAGGAACACAGAGCGAGCATCATCACCTTCGCACTCTGAATAAGAAGGGGGTGTGTCACCTGTTCTACTGGATGGCTGAACACCATGCACAGTAGCAGACGGTGAGGTCAAGTCCACAAGACTGCCAAAGACTGCAACAAAGGTGGGTCTTGGGTTTCAGTTAATCATATACTACTATGGGTAAAGGTATGCCTAGCCGCCCTAGGGCGATTAAGATATACTATGCTGGCAAGTTTCAGAGTTTCAGAGCTATATATATATATAGCTCCAAGGAAATGCAAATCAAAGGGCACTACACATGCCGAACAGAATACGCTGTTTATGTCCTTACCTGTACCTGCGGTCTCTCCTATGTGGGCAGCACCAAACTGCAAGTGCATGCCCGCATTCTCCAACATTTGAGAGCTATTGTGAATAACGATGCCACCTATTCGGTGGCCCGTCACTTTAAAGAAAGGCACAACAATGGGCTCCAATGTCTCAACTATTTTGTAATTGATGCCATCCCTAAATTAAGATGGGGTGGCAATAGGGAAAAGCTATTGAGACAACTAGAGACTCGCCTAATATTAGAACTCGATACTAAGGTCCCCTTTGGTCTTAACACCACTGAGGACACGCACACTTACCTGTAGAGGGTTTTTTACCTGTAGCCTCCACCTCTTCTGCTTCCTCTACTTTCTATATTTGTAACATTTGTCAGTTGGCGTTAGTTTTTTCCACACCACATACACATTTATGTATGTATTTATTTGAGTATGATTTACAATGTATATTCAGTGTACTCTACGCCCATACATTTATGATTGGCATGATCAGAATTTTCTGTCTACTATATGAGGACACCTCCGTCTATTTCTGCAGTCTCCATATAATTTATTATTGGTTGCTGCATATGTATATATTTTTTTCATATCTTTTTTAGAAATCGGCACTTATGCACATCTTTAAGCACTTTAAAGATCGCACTAACATGAATTTCTAAATGTTAGTAGCCTAACATATATAACTATTGCATTTTTGCACATTTAGGAGGTGGTCAGTTAATATTTTATCATGGAGTTTCTTGCAGACTTTTACTGTGTCGAAGAGATGGTTTATATTTAACATATATGCACTAATATTTATGTAAATTTGTATTACATCCAAGTAGCCACCTTGCATTTAAGCTGTTATTACGGATATATACCTATGTGTTTTTATAACTGTATTTATACTGAGATATATTTATTTATTTATTCATTTATTTATATAATATATATTTAAATGCGTATTTATTTATTGTAATAACACATACGGTTCACTATATAACTCTGGTTATTAACAATGAAATTACTGTTATATGACCATGCACTATTCGCCAGTCTGTCTTCCAATCTACATGCATTGTAATAAGTTTTCCAGTCTGTTTTCCATGTTTACTGATCATGTGACACAGGGTTTAGCAATTTAAAAAAGAATCTTTCCGCAAAGCCTACCATATGTGATCAAGGCCGACGTTCCGGCCGAAACGCGTCATGACAGGCAGTTGAGAGATTAATAAATTCAACTTCTTTTGCCACTAAGAGGAGTTCGCTTCATTCCTTTTCGCCATACCAGGAGGTTCAGGAATGATTGTTTGCAGCATATATATATATATATATATATATATATATATATTACCTACTGGCGGTCGCCAGTAGGTAGTTATAGTTAGGACCACGTTTCCATAGGAAAACCTCAACATTCTATTTTGAATAACTTTGGCGCCGGTTGACGAATCCTCGCGAATTTCTCAAAATAGGTGGGGCGCTACGCTCCGCTCCTACCCTGAAAGTCTCGGGGGGATCCGTAAAGCGGGGGCTGAGATAAAAGGGGGGTCCCAAAACGCGTTTTTCCCATGCATTTTTCCATAGGACCTTTAGAACGAGCTACAGCCCGAACGGCTGAACAGAATTACTCAAAATTTGGCAGAGAGGTAGTCCCTAGGTCAAGGAAGTGCCTTTTGTAGGTTTGGTGTAAATCTGTTCAGTAGATTCTGAGAAAATAGCCTTTAAATCAATATATATATCTGAGCCCGCTTACGGTACGCTTACCGTACGCTTACGGTAAGCGTACGGTGGCGTGCGCGAGCGCGATTCTGATTGGCTCTTAGATCTTAGTAAACATTCGAATCGGTCGAAACCAGGAAGCGGCGGCCGCCATTTTGTGTATTTCAGTCTGAAAAAAAAGAGTGAAAACAAGGAAAGGGGGCAATGAGGAGAGTTACAGACCCCCTAACATTTGTAAGGGGGTCAAAGAAGGACAGAAAAGTACAAAAAAAACATTTATTGATTTTAAAAAAAATCACGTGGTACGCGTACGGTAAGCTTACGGTAAGCGTACGGTAAAAAAATAAATAAATAAATAAATGAAAAGCAGATTTAAGAGTTTAGATATTAGGGAGCTCTAAAAAGAGCTGTTGTGTTTATGAAGTCATTTTTTAAGTGGTACCTACAAGTAAGTACCGATGCAGAGTCTAAGGTTCAAGAGGAAGACTCTGTTCCCTTCATCATTGAAGTGCACACCATCTCCTCTATAAATGTGTTGCATGTCATAACGCAAGTTGTTGTGGTAAATGGCACCCATACCATAGTCACGGAGGAAAGCAGAAACAGATTTGTTGACGTGCTTTCTTGCTTTGTCATCGCACCGCGTGCCCACCGTGCGTGCACGGCACTAACTGCGTAAAGTGGGCGCGCGGTGCGCGAAGCGCACCGTGCGCGCACGGAACGAACTGCGTTAAGTGGGCGCGCACGCCACGAATGGCGTAAAGTAACTTAGCATTTAAAAAACCGTACAAATTCACTGAAAAAACCATAGGTTTCACACACGTTATAGTTAGGAATTAGCATTTAAAAAACCTTGCAAATTCACTGAAAAAACCATAGGTTTCACACATGTTATAGTTAGCGGAAATTTTACTGATAAAAAACCAATGAAATTCCCCCGTTATAGTTAGTGCAGGCAACTATAACTCACGCGACCGCAATCTTCTGCTGATGGCATATGTGTCTTTATGAAAAAAAAATATTTGTAATATATGTATAGCTAAAAATGTATGGAAGAAGACATGGGCAAATAAGTGTCTAAATACAGTATTAGCATCAGCAGAGGATTGCGGTCGCGTGAGTTATAGTTGCCTGCACTAACTATAACGGGGGAATTTCATTGGTTTTTTATCAGTAAAATTTCCGCTAACTATAACATGTGTGAAACCTATGGTTTTTTCAGTGAATATATATATATATATATATATTCACTGAAAAAACCATAGGTTTCAGACATGTTATAGTTAGCGGAAATTTTACTGATAAAAAACCAATGAAATTCCCCCGTTATAGTTAGTGCAGGCAACTATAACTCACGCGACCGCAATCCTCTGCTGATGCTAATACTGTATTTAGACACTTATTTGCCCATGTCTTCTTCCATAAATTTTTAGCTATACATATATTAGAAATATTTTTTTTTCATAAAGACACATATGTCATCAGCAGAAGATTGCGGTCGCGTGAGTTATAGTTGCCTGCACTAACTATAACGGGGGAATTTCATTGGTTTTTTATCAGTAAAATTTCCGCTAACTATAACATGTCTGAAACCTATGGTTTTTTCAGTGAATTTGTAAGGTTTTTTAAATGCTAATTCCTAACTATAACGTGTGTGAAACCTATGCTTTTTTCAGTGAATTTGTACGGTTTTTTAAATGCTAAGTTACTTTACGCCATTCGTGGCGTGCACGCCCACTTAACACAGTTCGTTCCGTGCGCGCGCCCACTTTACGCAGTTAGTGCCGTACACGCAAGGTGGGCACGCAGTGCGCTACGCGCACCGCGTGCCCACGTTACGCACCGTGCGCACATGGAGGACATATTATGCGCTTCCTTGTGATAGGTAATCTGTTAAATTTAATTTGTAAGTGATGACAATAATATGCCATGCACAGAGAGTGTTTTTTTTTTTTATTTTTTATTTTTAGCGTAAGCGCACCGTACGCGTACGGTAAGCGTAATCGGCGAAATTTTCAAAAAATAAAAATTTACCGTTTTTGGCCTTTGAGGACTCAACTAACATGGCTATGTGCATGGGCGCTGTCTAAACAGCCCCTTTATATGTTTTTTGCCTTTATTTACAGCCCCCCCCTCAGAGTGCGAGAGAGAAAATGGCGGCCGCCGCTTCCTGGTTTCGACCGATTCGAATGTTTACTTAGATGTAACAGCCAATCAGAATCGCGCTCGCGCACGCCACCGTACGCGTACGGTAAGCTTACGGTAAGCGTACCGTAAGCTGGCTCAGATATATATATTGATTTAAAGGCTATTTTCTCAGAATCTACTGAACAGATTTACACCAAACCTACAAAAGGCACTTCCTTGACCTGAGGACTACCTCTCTGCCAAATTTCTAGTAATTCTGTTCAGCCGTTCGGGCTGTAGCCCTGTCTAAAGGTCCTATGGAAAAATGCATGGGAAAAACGCGTTTTGGGACCCCCCTTTTATCTCAGCCCCCGCTTGACGAATCCCCCCGAGACTTTCAGGGTAGGAGCGGAACATAGCGCCCCACCTATTTTGAGAAATTCGCGAGGATTCGTCGACCGGCACCAAAGTTATTCAAAATAGAATGTTGCGGATTTCCTATGGAAAAGGGGTCCTAACTATAACTAACTACTGGCGACCGCCAGTAGGTAATATATATATGACTCGAACTCCTCTTAAGTTAGTCCAATCCTGTGACAGAAGGAGCGTAATAATTTATTGTTTCCTCAGCAAAGCGATGGAACAGCCATTATGCGTTTCAGCCCCGGAGGGCCTTGATCACATATAAATGTATATGACTGAAAGCTTGCCCACCACTTCATTCGTCTTGAAAGAAGGCAAGAGTAGACCCACATTACTGCAATAGTGATTTATTCAGCAATCACCATGTCGCCATGATACGTTTCGGCTGCTCCATGACCTTGATCACGAAACCGGTCTCAGGATGCTAGTTTCCAGTCCAGGGAAGACATGGCTTGGCAGTTCGGGCTGGACTGTTCCCATGAGGCACAGGGTCAAGACTGATTTGCTTATAGCTGTGTCTGAACTGGGTTGGCAATGTGAGCTAAAGAATGATGATGGATTCAACTCAGATCTGTGACGGGGGTGAGTGTTTGAAAAGTTTCAGCACTCCGTCCATCATCTCCTTGTGTTTGCTTTGTTCGCCCTAAGTTAGCAGGGTATGCCCAGACGTTGGTCCCTTGCTCACTTTACCACTGGATTCAAGCTAGCCTGGCTGAAGAGGGCTGTTAGCCCGAAACCAGTCTCAGGATGCTTGTTTCCAGTCCAGGGAAGACATGGCTTGGCAGTTCGGGCTGGATTATTCCCATGAGGCACAGGCTCAAGAATGATTTACATATAGCTGTGTCTGAACTGGGGTGGCAAAGTGAGCTAAAGAATGATGATGGATTCAACCCAGATCTGTGACTGGGGGTGAGCTTTTGAAAAGTTTCAGCACTCCGTCCATCATCTCCTTGTGTTTGCTGAGTTACAAACATTAACACTACCATACACGCCTGGGGGATTTGCGGTACCACACCTATTGTTAAACTATCTGTGTGCGCCGACACAGTATGCACACTACTGGTTCCACACAATACGGTATATACCATACGTGGCAGTTGAGGATGGGGATGCACACCCCATTCCACTCAGATGCATACTGACGCACCATCGTACACATGTGACTAAAAATGAAATAAACACAACACAATCCACAAATTTAGCATGGCAACGTATGGGGAAACTGGCATGCAAGTTACCACTGTACGCGCCAGCAGTGTCGCTACAGCAACACCCATCAATATCCGTAACACAGGATAGGGGCAGCATGGAATTACTGCAACAGGCAGGAATAGATACAATGAGAGACCTCTACAAAGAAGGTATATTCATTGACCAAAGTGACTTAAGATATATAAGCAATTAGTCACTATTATTTAAATGTACATATCACAGACTAAAAGGTGCAATCAAAAAGCTATATCCAGTCTTCACAAATGAACCACCTATGCTGGCACCGTTGCAAATGATCATTACTAATTCAAACAATACCCATTTGGTAACAAATTGTACAGATCCCTGCAGACAGAAATAGAAAGAAAAGCTGGCAAAGCACAGGAGAGGTGGAGTGCTCTGCTAGAAGTAGTAAGTATGGAGGACTGACAATGCTGCTGCGTATTAACAGAAAAGCTAACCCCTAATGGTAATTTATGCATAGTACAGTATAAATATTTACACCAAATATATCACACACCACTTAAACTACAGAAATATGGGCTGCGAGTAGATGCAAACTGCCGAAGGTGTGGGGAGGATATTGCTGATTTTCTGCATTTGGCGTGGCACTGTGGCAAAGTCACCGAACTCCTGGGCTGCATGCTAGATACTAGAATCGAATGTGCAATACGAGTCTGCCTGCTGTTCCTTGTGAAGCACCTACAATCAGTCAAACGTAAATTTTGTGCAATAGCGTTATTAATGGCAAAGAGAGGGGTATCAATGCACTGGGACAGTAAACAATTTTCTAGAAGTAAGCTCTGGATAATGGTCAAAGCCTAAAAATTTCTGGGAACCATTAACAAACTATTTGAGAACCAATCCAGATATGTTGACTGTATCTGCTGAGTGAGCACATATACTCTAGATGTAGGAAACTGGAAAAAAATACTGATTTGTAATGCATGCCAATGCTGTATATGTATGATGCACTGCTGTGATAATTTGGGATAAAGCCTGAGATGTTTGTTGTATGTGTTTTTAAAGAAATCAATAAAACCTTTAATAAAAAATAAAAAAATCCTTAAAACTATTACATTCGTTTTTCACCACTGTAACTCCTGCCTGTTCCATAGGATAACATTGGGTTATTTTATCACATTAAATTTTTGTTAACTTTCAATTGAGCTTTGTGTCTAAAGAATTGTAATTTAAGACACTCTTTAATGGTCAAATCTGATTTTAAGTCACAATTCTGAAAATGGCACTTTTAGAAAATTGGCATTTTCTTGTCCCATCTATTTGGTGCCTGTATCCCGAGTGACATAACTAGGTGTAGCTGGCAGATGGTCTTTGCATATTGCTCCCGGACAGTAGAACAAAGGGGGAATAGGTGTTGGTAGAATGGTCCATCCATGACTTGATAGGGGAAGACCTATCCACTTCCACACTTGCACACCACAAAGGCTCTGCCTCAGCACACTCACAAAGGGTTTGACACTGGTCTTTTGTGACCCCAAACAAGCTGGGGACAGGGCAGGGAGGAAGGAAATTCCACATACCTCTGGGCGTGGAAACCTACAGAACCTTCTCCTACTTCAAAGCTGGCACCAATGTTTCAGTACACCTCTTGACCTGTGGATACTACAAAACTACTGATGTGCTGCTCTGCTGCCAGAACAACTGCTACTCCGCTGCCCTGCTTGTTGTGAAGGAAGACTGGACCTGCACTCTAATCACAGGCTGAAATGACTCCAAGGATCAGCTGACTGAACTCCTGTTCTGAGCTTAAGGGAGATTACAAGCTCAAGAGGCCTCCCTGCATCTGCGCAGCTAACCTGCTGCACTGGACCTAAGTAAACCTGCAACTGGACCTGCCTGAGCGCTGCTGGCCTCTGCCATGAGGTGCCCCTCAGGTCTTGGACCCTCGGCGTGGCATCAGTTGAACTCCTCCTTAAAGAAAAGGAGAAATCTAGAGGTTTTAGCCTCTTTGTGACCATGAACAGGCACTTTCGCAATCTGGATAAAATGGTAGATCATTACCTTCGGAGATGTCCCTCACAATCTAGTTGAAACCTGCTGGCCGAGCAATATGCTGCACCCTGGTTCCCCTCAAAACTGTGTGAAGAACTTAGGGATCAAAATTGACAGCTTCCTCTGCTTCCAACCTCAGATTCAAACCCTAGTTGGGTCCTGCTCGAGCATGCTTCACACAACTTCTATTTGAGTCAGCTGGTAGAAAGGTAGTGCAGGACCTGTTCACGTGAAGACTCGATTATGGGAATGCTCGGTCTCCAGGACTATCTTCTCAACAGACTGCAGGTGGTGCAGAACTCGGCAGCGAGACTGCTACTCAGACTCACATCAAGGTCTCACATGACCCCTCACCTGAGGGCCCTTCATTGGCTTCCAATAAAAAAGAGGGTGGTCTTTAAGGCTATGGTACTTATGCACAAGGCCATGCATGAGACAGGCGCGTACTATCTCAGTGAGAGGAGCAGTGCCTACACTCCAGCTCGTATCCTTCGCTCCTCCTCTGTGCATCTTGCAAGAGTGCCCCATCACAACTGCCTCAGAATAGCTGGGAGATCCTTTTCCTACCTGGGCCCACTATATTGGAATACACTTCCATTAGACCTTTGTCGAGCACACAACCTGGATATCTTTAAGAGGAAACTAAAAACCTGGGGGCATATGTATCAAACGATTTTTTAATCGCAAACGCTGCGATTCGCAAAATAACAGCGTTTGCGATTAAAAAATCGGTAATCGGGATGTATGAGGCAAATCCCATCACAAAATTAAGGAATTGCTAATTTAGCGATTTCTTAATTTTGCGTAAGCATTTAAGAAATCGCAAATTGCGATTTCTTAAATGATATGTAAAAATCACGCAAGTTGTGCGAATTATCCTTAAGAAATCGCAAATTACCACCAACTTCCAGTTGGTGGTAATTTGCGATTTCCTTTCAAAAAGCACTTTTTTTAATTTTACAAAGTGCCGCGTGGCGCTCATACATGCCCTTAGGGCATGTATGTGCGCCATATGCACACACATGCTAATTTCAGGGGTGCATCAGGGTGTCATCATGACACCCTTGCACCTTTGAAGTTATTCTCAAATTGCGATTAGCAAATTGCGATTCGCTATTTGAGAATTACTTCCCATTCATTCCTATGGGTCTCCTGGCCCATAGAACTGAATGGGCAGGTATTCCTTAATTGCGATTTCGCAATTTGCTAATCGCAATTAAGGAATTTTAAGAAATCGCAAAAAGTTTGCAATTTTTTACATACATCCCGTTTTGCAATTCTCAAATAGCGATTCTTTAAAAATCGCTATTTAAAAATCGCAAATGGTGATGTTGATACATATGCCCCGTGGCTCTTTAACAGTTAATCCATGTGCGCAGGTTGGTCTCCCATTGTCTAGCATTGGGACACTCTGCTGAGTAGCAGCGCTTTACAAAACAGTATAACATAACAATTGCTGCAGTGGTGTGGAAGTTAAATGGCAAACATGAGCTGCAGTATGGTGAGAAGGGCATATTTAATTTTCCCCATGCTCCCCTTGTCTCCTACACCACTTTGTGACTCCTCAATGTTTCAAGTCTGGCTCTGTTCTGGTAGGGTATGTTCATTCATTCATTCAATTTCCTCATTGTCCAGCCCCCCCTCCTCCCCACCTCCCCCCCCACCACAATAACCAATGATCAGCCAGGGCATATCAGCGAAGGCTTGCCGTCTTCCCTTTGCTGTATGCATTCTTGAACGTGTGGTCTAACTGATCTTCATTGCTTGGAGTGATAGAGTAATGAAGAAGGAACACCCACGGTCAAAACATTGCACATAAGGCATTAACCTGATTAGCCTCATTTAGAGGCCACCTTCAGTGGGAAACATAAGTGGGAGGCTAGTAGACATACTGAAAGCAGTGCTTTATGTAGTTCGCAGTAGTTAGTAGTGATGTAGCAAAGATGCCATGGGTTCTAATTCAAGGAAAGAAAATGCTCCTGTAGCACATGCCAAAGCATCTGCTGCATAATTGATGGCTATTCATATGGTAACTGCCAATGACAAATCAGCAGGCAGAGCAGGAGTGAGGCAGCAAATCATCAAGCTTGCACTCAGGACCTGCATAAACTCATGAGAATGACGATGCACATGTATTCATCTGCCAGCTTTCGCTGTTTCACCTGCCTTGCCATATGATCTGAAAGTGCCACCAAAGTTACACCCAAAGCCCCTGGAACTCCTTCCATTTGGGGTCTCTCTTACCCATAGCTCCTTACTGTAGTATTCACATTGCTCACATTAATATGGCATTGCTGGAATGTTGCTTGTGTTCTTTTCACTTCTGTGTTCTACTCCAGACGGTTGGCAGATCCTTTCTGACATCCAACTGGAGTGGTTGTTGAAGCTGTCTTCTTCATATGAATAAATGTACCTACAATCATACTTTCATCCACGTGTGGTTACTTCACGTTTTGGTGACGGACGGGATTAGTGGAGAAGACAGCGCTCACTTTTGTGGAGCAATTTCAAGGTACTGTTCGTGCGTGAATGCACCAGCGGGCGTATGAGGCTAGTGTGTTCATGATTGCACCTGCGGGAGTTTTGGTCATCAAAAAAGGAATATAATTGTCAGCTTTAAAGGAAAGACGGGATTGGGGATCGCTTGACATGGCGTAGATGCAGATTGAGTGCAGCTGCGGACGAATAGAGGATTGAGTGCAACTGCGGCAGAATAGAAGATTTGGCGCTTTGTTCGCGCCCGTGGCTGGTTTCCGGACAGTGTGGGATATTAGTTTTTTACACTGATCTCGTGCATATTTGGCGTTTAACACGACGAAAATTCAAAAAACAATACCTCCATTCTATTCCACGTTTCAGTGTCTCGGCGTTCTGAACTTCCTCTCTCGTTCTACGGAGGATTTTGGGAATGCTGCATTGCCTCCTGGGAGCGTGATGATGTCACGCGCACCCGGCGGCCATCTTAACAGTATCTTCGTCTGTAATATTTGTTTCTTTTGTTTCTTTTGATTCATTTCTCTTCAAAACACAACGCAAATGTGCGAACATAGCAGCGGTGATTCGCACACCTTTTCAACTAAGGCTAATTAAAAAAATTCAAACACTTTGAGTTTTAAACAAACAGTACAAAGTATTCATTAGTTATCCAAGGAACCTATAGTATATGTATTGATAGCACAATATCTACTATAATAATATTACTACACCATTAAAATTACCATGTCAAATATTTCAGCACCCCCACATTTTTTACCTTCTGCTGGCGAACCTAAAATGGAATGGGATTTATGGTATCCCATGTTTCTAGCATATGTGGAAGTGTTAGAGGAGGACGGCTGTTCCCCAAAAAGAAAACTTGACTTATTAAGACATTGCTTAGGGGGTCAAGGTATTAAAGAGTTTGACAACCTACCTCCTCTTGAGTCTACGGAGGGAATAAATGTATTTGAGGTCGCTGTCAAACAAATGAGCATTAGATTTGGCAAGAAAATAAATATAGTAATGGAGAGATTCAAATTCTATTCCCGTGCTCAAAAAGAAGATGAACCTATTGAGAACTATGTATCTGCTTTACGTTCTCTAGCTGGTTCTTGCGCATTTGACACTATTAACTACGAACAAGCCCTCAGAGACCAAATAATGATGAAAACTAAGAGTAAAAAAATACAAGAAAGACTGTGGTTGGGCACTGACTCATCTCTAAGTGCTGTAGTCCACATTGCAAAGGGGATTGAACAGTCGGAAAGGTTTGTCAGTGAAATTAGAGGCCAACCACAAACCCAAAATGTGAAAATAACAGACTCTGTACCAGAGGTATCATTAGTAAAGAACCAGTTCACCTCTAAAAGATTACCGTATGTCAATAGAAAAGATCCTGGACCAAAGGACAATAAATTTGGTAATAGGAAAAACCTTATAATTTTATACAGATGTGGTAGTTTCGATCACGTGGGAAATTACAAAGGATGTCATGCATGGAATAAAATGTGTGACAAATGTAAGAAAACAGGTCACTTTGGGAAAATGTGTAAATCTTTGCAAAAGGTTAATTGTGTCACTTGTGAAGATGATTAAATTTCCACTGAATTTAGTGACTTCAACTGTATTTCTTGTGTTTATGAGAACAATTGCAATGGTTTTCCCTCTGGTATAATATCAATAGATGGGAAAGAAGTGTCAATGATGATAGATTCTTGTGCTTGGTATTCTATCATTGGGAAGAAGGTTTTTGAAGAATTGTGGAAAACCAGGGAATTACTTCCTCCCGATATCAGACCGGGTAGTTACTCGGGGCACAAGATTGATTTGGAAGGATTCATTTGGGCAGATTTGGAATTTAAAGGAAAAAAAACCAAGGGTAAAGTGTACGTAGCTACCAAGGGAGTATCCATACTAGGATGGCCTCACCAACAAGAGTTGGGTATAAAGTTAGACCCCAATGCTTCACCACCTGTGCACAGTGTTTCCATAGATGATGAGGCATATGTATTGAACATAAACAATATGATTCCCAGTGTATTTAATGATACCCTTGGAAAATACGTTGATTTTATCACTTAAAAGCAACGGGGATCTTCGTTTGTGTGTGGATCTCCGCCGTCTGAATAAAGAGATCTGGATTGATAGACATCCTTTACCAAACATACACGAAATGATTTCGACTTTGTCGAGAGCCTGTGTGTTTTCCACTGTAGATTTAGCCAGTGCGTACCACCAGATAATGTTACATGAGGAATCTAAATGTTTAACAGCATTTATTACACCGGAAGGCATGTTTCAGTTCTTGCGTATGCCATTTGGCTTAGCCAGTGCTGCTTCAGTCTTTCAAAGACTTATGAAAGAAGTTTTGGAAGGATGTTCTGGTGCAATTTCTTTTCAAGATGATATTTTGATTTTTGGAAAAGACTTTGAGGAGCATTATTCAAACTTAAAAACAGTTTTAGACAGTATACAAAGGAAAGGTTTAACACTAAAATTTTCAAAATGTAAATTCAGAAGGAATAAAGTGGAATATCTGGGACATGAAATATCCAGTGAAGGCATTAAACCAAAATTAGACCATGTAGTTGGCATTTCAAAAGCTCCTGCACCAACATCAAAAGAACAATTGTTTTCTTTTTTGGGTCTGACTGAGTTTTATAGCAAATTCGTACAAAATTATTCATCAAAGGTATTTTCTTTACGGATGTTGTTAAGAAAAAATGGAAAAATTGTCTGGGGTGAAGATCAAAAGTTAGCTTTTGAAACATTAAAAAGAGAAATCAGTACTGCTCCATTTTTGAGACCTTTGACTATTGGGAAGGAATGCATTGTAGCAGTTGATGCTAGCAGTACTGGTTTAGGTGCGGTGCTTATATAAAAGATTTTTGGAGAAGAGTATATAGTGTCCTACGCTTCTAGATCTTGCGTAGTGCGGAATATAATTACTATTAGGGAATTATTAGCTTGTACTTGGGCTGCTCAGCATTTTAGACAATTTTTATGGGGCACAAAGTTCCAACTAAGGACAGATCACAAACCTTTAAATAACATGTTAGCAGCTGGAGGTGGCAGAACTCTTACAGCCCGTTTAGCGAGATTAGCTGCCAAGTTGCAAGAGTACCAATGCTGTGTTGTGTATATTCCTGGCCGTCTGAATGTACATGCCAATTGTATGTCTCGGTTACCTTTACCTAATGTTCCCGATGTGGATAAGGACAAAGTAGAGTGCGATGTAGCCTACACTATTGAAGATGTTAATTATGGTACGAATTCTGAAGCTATTTCAGAGGAAAGTTGGGTGAAGGCTATGTCGGAAGACAATGTTCTGAATAATGTTGAAAAATATCTGCAAAATGGTTGGCCTGAGGAAAGGAAGTTATGTGGAGAATTAGGTTAATTTTTTAAAATCAAAGATGAACTTATGTATTTACATGGGATTGTGACCAGAGGTGACATAATTGTTCCTCCTCAAAAAATCAGACAGAAATTAGTTGACTTGTCCCATGAAGGATATATGGGTATGTCTTGCACTAAGCGTCGCTTGAGGGAATTCTATTGGTGGCCCAGTATTGATGGCATGGTAGATAGATGGGTTAGAGAATGCTTACAGTGTTCTAGAAGTGACAAGTCAGTCAAACCTTTGTCAGTAGATATTTCCCCCATCGAATACTCACAAGTACCATGGAGGAAACTGGGCATTGACATAATTGGTCCTTTGTGTCTTCCTTCCGCTGAACATGTGTTTGCTTTAGTGCTGGTAGACTATTTTTCGAAGTGGCCAGAAGTCAAGGTTGTAGACAAAATCACTTCTACTCAAGTTATAGAATTCTTAGACAATATTTTTAGCCTTGAAGGTTTACCCGCTGAGCTTGTTTCTGACAATGGTCCACAATTCATAAGTAAAGAACTTTAAATGTTTTTAACTAATCAGGGGATTGTTCACAAAAGAGTTTCAAATTATAATCCTCAGGCCAATGGTCAAGTTGAGCGCTTCAATAGAGGTGTAAAAGAATCTATACAACTTGCTGTTAAGAGTAGCAGTGACTGGAGAGAAGCTTTACGTGCCACTTTACTTACATATCGCACAGCTCCTAACTCAGTTACTGGTTGCTCCCCTTTTGAAATGTTAAGAGGTAGGAAACCAAGTTCGAAACTTATGCCTTGGTGGTTGAAAAAAAGTAATTGTCATGACCCTATTTTGGATTTTTCACGGGTCAGAGAGCGTGTTCAGAGGTACCAAGGCAAAATGATGAAAAACAACTATAAAAGTAATTCTTTGAACTACAAAGTTAGGGTAGGAGATCTAGTACGTGCCAAATTTGGTGGTCTTGATAAGAGATGGTCTAAATGGTCTGATCCTGTTAAGGTAACTGAAGTTTTTAGCAAAGCTGTCAGGGTACAAGGCGGGAAAATTTGGAATTTCAGACGGGTATCTATGTATAGGTCCAAGGATCTGGTAGAGAAACCAATTGTTCTTCCACAAAATGAAAGTGAATATACTAATGGAAAAGAGGATTTTCAGAATTTTCTAGATACAATTGGTTGTTTTGATTCTATATCTGATCCTCCTATTTCATCTTCTAATAACTTTAATACTTCTGAGTCTTGTTCTAATGAGACTAATATGGAATCAACCTTAGCTTCGGATGCCAGTATGGAACTAGTTACTGTTCCTATTGTGAAACAAAATGTTGTTCCTGTAGAATGCATACCTGTTCAGGACAAAGAGTTAGTTGTTCCAAGGAAGAGTTCTCGCATTAGGAGACTCCCTGTGAAAATGAATGATTTTCTAAGATACTAATTACTTTATTTAAAAGTTTGCTTTGTGATTTTTTTATTTTTTTATTATTTTTATTTATTTTTTATTGTTTTTTCAAAAAGGGGGAAGGTGTGTAGTATTTACATTGCTCACATTAATATGTCATTGCTGGAATGTTGCTTGTGTTCTTTTCACTTCTGTGTTCTACTCCAGACGGTTGGCAGATCCTTTCTGACATCCGACTGGAGTGGTTGTTGAAGCTGTCTTCTCCATATGAATAAATGTACCTACAATCATACTTTCATCCACGTGTGGTTACTTCACTTACCATTAGAATGTTCTCCTTCTTACAACAGATCAGCCATGAACCTAATCACATTTAAAGAGAATTTACAACATCACTGCCACCTAGACGGATACCTGTCCACAACAGGAGACCACAGATCGCCAGCTCTCACAGTGTATTTTGTCATCTGCTAGTATCCATCATTCACTCAAAAGTTCATGCCCTATTTCGCCACCATGACCTTTACACTGAGGTACACACAGAGTGTTATGAAAACACCAGTCATCCTACGCTAAAAGACCTTAAAAGAGCCCTGCTGCTAAAGCAAAAGTCTGTTCAGTTGCTCATCTTATAATACATTATGAGCAGCTACAGCTTTAATTTTCTCTGTACCAGTTATGGTTGGATGACAATTTCAGATTGTAGCTAAAGCTAGCATTTCTGTTCACATTACTTTCCATTAACTACACATGCACTGCATAGTAAAGTGGTCTCTAAAAAGTGCTTTTTAGAATGCCCTCTTCTAGCTAGGGCACTCTTTCTGATGTGCAACATCTCTCTGACATCTAAGAGTCGGTTTTATTTTAATACACTTAAAACAATCTTTCCATCTCTCCTTTGAAGGTACCATTATGTGAATTATCTGACACTAACGCTCAGTGCATCTATTTCTTAAGAACACTGGACATCTAAAAGGACACACTGAGCCTGGCGGCCTGTTTTTGTGGGCACTGCACTGTTAGGACTCTCTTTCTTCCCGTGCAAGCTTTAACATGTTCTCTGTGCTTAGATCCTAGTTTATACCTTTGCATTCACCTCTGTGTATTTGTTGGTTGCACAGTTTATAATTCCGTTACTTTAAATATGGCACATTTCCAAAGATGGTATTCACAGTTTACACGGCGAGTCGATGAACACTATTGCAATAGCCATAAATCAATTACCAGGCTATTTTTCAATTAAACAGATTGTGATCCGACCTATGCACGAGAGAAATGAAAACAAGGGCTCTCATTGGTTAATTGAGCTCCACATCGCACCAAAGGCTTGGAACTAAATTCCAATAGCCTAAAGAACACATTCTACAAACCCTTCAGATCGGGGTGATTTGTTTATTATTAAAATATTGGTGAGTGCACCAAATGCTTAAATAGAGAATTGAAATGTCACATAGTCCCATCCTGATGAAATTCCACTGCCTTCCTCTCTTAAAAACATGGCACACAATTTAAAAGCCATTACAACCTGCACCCCACCTATCAATCTGGCTGACAAGCTCACCATCTTTGGCGGTTTATGGCACACCCACAGTCAGGACACCGCTAGAATGGGGACAAAAAAAATGTAAACAAAAGAAAAAAACAAAGCAACACGCCTTTTGCATATACGCATCCAGAATCTGAAACAGCCTCCCCGTATCCATCAGGAAAGCACCAAACTGGCTCCGATTCAGAAAACAGTTAAAGATGCACGTCTTGAAAGAACAATACATCATTGCACAGTAACAATACACAAACTAGATAACTCTCCAATTACTTGTTGATTACGGGCCCTATTCACAGAACTAACTTAAGACAAAATCCTAAACTTACTACTTTTGGTATTCACAGAAGTTAGGATTGTGTCTTAAGTTTGTCTTAAGACAGACTTAAAACAGACTTAAGACAAACTTAAGACAGACTTAAGACAGACTTAAGACAGACTTAAGTTATGATGTTGTCTTAAGTCTGTCTTAAGTCTGTCTTAAGTTTGTCTGAAGTCTGTCTTATGTCTATCTTAAGTTTGTCTTAAGACAAACTCAAGACAAAATCCTAACTTCTGTGAATACCTAAAGTAGTAAGTTTAGGATTTTGTCTTAAGTTAGTTCTGTGAATCGGCCCCAAGATCCTTGCTTTTGAGCCTATACAGTGCTCTGCTGCCTTTTGGATATATTTGTCCTATGCAAATTACACATGCATACAATGTCTGTGCTTCACTTCTCCATTTGATGTATATAACCTGGGAATGGCAAAGATGACTAGTTTTAATAGTACTGATGATGATGAACTTCACCTTAAATGCACATATGCTTATGATAATGTTAGAATGCTTGAATATGAAGTTGATGTATTCGATGATGTGTGCAGGCACGACAATGGCAATACCAATAAAAGCAACGCCAACATTTGCCACAACCTATGCCCGCACAACCAAGTCAATTCTCATTAATGCAATTTCAATGAATGCCATGAACTATGCATGTGCAACAGGGTCGATACTCATAAATGCAATGTCAATGTATGTCATAATCCATGCACGTATAACAATGTTGACACCAGTTGAAACAATATCCTTATACGCCATGATCAAGACCTGCATAACAATGTCAATATCAGTAAAAGCAATATCAATGTACACTATGACTATTGTACGAACAATATTGAAGATATCGGTAAAAATTATATCAATGGTTGACACATTATTCGTAGGAGTTCTAACGAACTCGTATCATTGCTGACTGATTCACCAAGGTGACCTCCACATTAACCCTGAGTCAGAGATATGTGGTCAGAGGCCCTGCGACCCCAACCCAGGGTTATCGAGTGACAGGTCACAGGTGGGGTCTCACTTAGCCTAATGACAGATGCACACCTAGGGAAAACCCTGATCGTTCCCACAGATAGGCAGTTGCACCACAAACAGATCAGAGGAAATTAGCCCCAATAAAACATGTTCCCAAAAATGCCACAAAGCTAGATGCCACATGTAGATAGAGACACCCGACCAGCCAGGCCACAACATGCACACAGCATGAGGTGTTCACGTGTGCCCCACACTAGACATCTACACACATACACACTGGCGCACACCAACTCTCCCTGAAGTCGAGAGCCATTTGTGTCCCTTATCAGATGACCAAAATTGTTATTTATGACTACAATGCCTTTCAAGGAATGTCAAAGTGTTTTATTGTAACTACAAAATGAATATATGTTGGAAAAATAAGCCAACCTCTATTCGTCATGCCAGACTTAAGACAGACTTAAGACAGACTTAAGACAAACTTAGGACAGACTTAAGACAGACTTAAGACAAATTCCTAACTTTATTACTACTAAATGCCTTCTGTGAATACCAAAAGTAGTAAGTTTAGGATATTATGAATCGGGCCCTAAGAGCATATAGTCTAGTGACCAGCTTTTGCGGGGAGCTGGAGGAATGGACGAACTCGAGGGCTGCATTGGCCTGGGGAGTATGTGGGAACGTGGGGTTGTCTATTCTGCATGTCGCTCTAATCTGTCAGAATGGCAACTTGTCAAGGGGAGCAGTGTTATTTGGAAGGGAGAAGAATGTGTTGTTGGGGTACATGTCCGCTATAGGGCTGAGGCATAGGTGAGCATAACGACAAGCCATGCCAGTTGACTGCAATGGGGGAATGCTGGGTTGCTAGCAAGTCTAAAGGAAGGTGCGTACAATGTTCTGGCGCCTGTGTATTTGTGCAGCTCATCCCAGGCCCAACTCAGGCATTCAACCGCATCAATTTCACCACGGGGAGGCGTGGGTGGGAGGAATAGTGCAGTCTGCAGCGGCCACGGGGCAGCACGGTCCATCTCGACCACCATGTGAGGCTGAAATGGCTTCGGGTGGAGCCAAAAGTGGAGAAAACTGGCTTGGGCGCATAGCGTGTAGAGCTTAAAATCTGGGGCTCCGATACAACCCCGGACCAGGGGTAGAGTAAGAGTATCGTAAGCAATTCTAGGTTGGCGTCTGGCCCAGATCAGAGTGATAATGTTGGAGCGGAGTTTGCGGGAAAAAATGTGACATGAGAGGGACAGGGATGTTTAAGGAGAGGTAGAAGAATTTTGTGAGCACCACCACCTTAGCGATGGCGATGCGACCTGCTAACAATAAGGGGAGCTTTTGCCACATGCGGATCTTGGTCTCCAGCCAATCCATCGCTCGTCCGAAGTTAGACTTCCAGAGTTTGTCGACATCCCTGCTCAGCCAGTTGCCGAGGTATCTAGTGGGACCCGAGGCCCAAACAAAGGGGTAGTCATGTGTGTAGGGTTTTGTAGCCTCAGTGAGGGGGAAAAGGACCGACTTGCTCCACTTAACTTGGACTCCAGATAGACACCTGACTTGAACCACCTCTCTGGTCATGGGAGCAAGATTTTCCTGGGGGTCACGGACGTATAGCGTGACATCATCCGAATACATGGATGTGACAAGGGCGCGAGTCTAGGAGCCGATGCACCGGTTAGTATGATGCGCAGTCGTGCCGCAAGAGGTTCCATGGCTATAGCAAATAGTATCAGGAAGAGAGGACACCCTTGCCTGGTGCCTCTCGAGATAGCAATGGGGTCGTTGACCTGCCCATTAACTCTGATGCGGGCCGTGGGTAGTATGTATAGTAACTGTATCTTGCATACAAAACTTAGGCTGAATCCCAAGCGAGGGAGGAGGTAAAAGAGTAAGGGCCACTCCAAAGTGTTGAAAGGTTTGGTAACGTCCAATAAAGCAGCCACGGCATGTAGTGAGGGACTGATTTGGTGGAGGACCAAGAAGTTGGTTCGCAGGTTGTGAGAGGTAGCGCGCCCCAGAATAAAACCGGATTGATCCGGACGAGCAATTAAAGACATGAGAGGGAGAAGGCGGGTGGCATTTTATTATCAGTGTTTATGAAGGACAGGGGGCGATACGAATCATAGCACTCGGGAGGTTTGTCTGGGTTCAGGAGAATGGTGAGCAAAGCCTCACGAAGAGATTGAGGGAGACTACCGCATTCCAGAGAGCCATTGTACATTGCAGCTAAGTGCGAGAACAGAAGAGGCGCGTATTGTTTATAGAATGCAGACGTGAGACCATCGGATCCAGGAGCCATGTCGCCTGGGAGACCTTTGATTACAGAGGAAATCTTCTACTGGGTGAATGGCTCGTCGAGGTAAGCCTGGTGATTGTTACTGAGCCATAAACGTTCGATGGTATCAAAATATTGATCCATACCCTCACGAGGAGCTGCCTCACCATCAGAGTACAACTGGGAGTAGAAAGCGGAGATTCTGGCAATGATTTTGGTAGGAGAGGTTGTTCTGCCAGCGGACTCATCCCTCAGTGCAGTTATGTAGGAGGAGGCATGCAGATGTCTGAGGAGATAAGCAAGAGTTTTGCCAGGGCGATCTCCCTCACCATAACGATGGGTGCGTGCCTCTCTACCCAGAAATGCGATCTCCCTTTTGGCCTCCTCATGGTATTCAGTAAGTTTGGTTCTGATCGATGCAAGCGTAGCAGGGCAGGAATCACAAAATTGTTGGAGATCTAAAGTTTTAACCTTGTTCTCCAGCCGTTCAAGAGTGCCCCGAATGGACCTCAATACCCCAGAATGTTTTGGGATGCACTCCCCCCAAATTACAACCTTAAAACCCTCCCAATTAGGCAGGTATAGCGCCGCAAATCTCTTTGCGGAAGGCGGCATCCTGGAGAGCGTTGGGAAGGATCCGCCAAGCAAATGTGCAATGCATTGTAAGCGAGAACCACAAGCATAGGCGCTCAGGCATGGTCTGATAGGATGCGGGCCATTTGATCCACTGTCGTGGTCAAGGAGGAGATGTCGCGAGTAGTGATCCACAGATCGAGGCGAGACCAGGAGCCCTGGAATTCCGTGACGCAGGTGCCCTCACGCCCATCAGGGTATGCATGCCACCAGAAATCCAGCAAGGAGTTTTCCGATATAATGGAGTGGAGAAGGGAGGTGGCCTGGGGGTGTTGGGTGCTGTCACCAGAGTGGTCCAGCGCCAGTGATGCAGCTATATTAAAGTCGCCTCCCCAGATCAGGCAGTGGGGTCCCAAGGAAGAGATGAGCTGCCAGATGTGTGTGAAAACGTCTGGGTCATCTGAGTTAGGGCCGTACAGTGCCACCAAAACCATTGGCTGAGTGTAGTGGTTGCTAGCAAGGATCACATACCTGCCCTCTGAGTCAATGAAAGAGTGGGTAGTTTGCCCGAGGAGACCTTTGTGGAAGAGAATGAAGATGCCGCGGGAATAGTTAGAATAGAAGGAGGTGTAAGATTCGCCCCCGTGTCGCGATAGTAGCCTAGAGGCGGTGGCGGGAAGGAGATGTGTCTCCTGGAAGAAACAATCATCCACCTGGTGTCGAATGAGCTGCGCGTGCATAAGGCGTGCCTTACGATGGTCATTTAGGCCTCCGATGTTGCATGTGCAAAATGTAGTATCAGTCATGTGGGCGGAGTGCGTCGATAACAGTGAGCCCATATTGTGGATAAAGAGGGATTGTGGAGAGTGCCATGATGAACAACGCGGCGCAGAATATATACCACTTTAGCATGCCAAAAGCAAAACTGAACAGTGATGAAAACAAAGCTCTTGTAGGAGGTACCAACTTCGCACCCACTCCAACCCCCCAATTAGTTTGAGTATCCAAACCCCCCTCCGCCCAGGGAACCCGAACTTGGAAGAATAGTTACATAGACGGAAAAGGGAATTATCCCAAAGGGGTGTAGTTCCACCTGGAATACACCCCTGCCACAGAGACAGGGTGGCCAAGCCACACTAGAGGACGGACATTAATGAAGCAGACGACCGTAAAGAGTAGAGGCGTCCTGCTCTGAAACGAGCATCTGCATGAGCCAATAATATCTACACCTTGATAACTCAGTTAGCCCGGCTGCGCCACAGGAGAAACCAACGAACAGCACCCCGCATCTTAATTGGTCATTTTCACTCCCCGAGTGGGACTCAGCACTAAGCCCAGGGCATCATCAGGACAATAACTCTGTTGTTCAACCTGCAGCGCAGTAAAAAACCAATGAATATAACCCAGCGATCTAGATTAGTCATTGTCACTCAATTGTCCTTTTTCTGCATTCACAAGACTCTTATTTGCTGTATGTTTTTAACTATTTGGCAAAAGACAGGGCCGCCTTGGGATCACCGAAGATCTGCGTATGGGTACCACTCTGGATCTTGAGCTTCGCCAGGTAGATCAGTGCATATAGCAATGCAAGTTTTTGGAGGAGTTTTTTAGCAGGGAGAAGCTCTCGGCGGGCAGCCTGCACCACCAAGGTGAAGTCGGGATAAGATGATAGAAGATTCCCTTGAAGCCACACTTCGCCCATCTCCCCCATCGCTCGCAACACAGCGTCACGGTAATTTAACAACTTGGCAATGAACGGGCGAGCTGACGCTCCCGGTGGGGCACGCAGCCCCAGAGATTAATGTGCCCGCTCTACAATAAAGAAAGGGGAGACCACATTGCCGAAGAGGTCCCGCAGAAGAGACTCCACGTAGTCCTCCATCATCGCAATGTTGGTCAACTCGGGCAGATCAGTGATGCAGATATTGCCCCTCCTGGGGAACGCCTTCAAGTCCTCATTCTTTTCCCTCATCAGGTCCAACACCTTGTCCATTTTGAGCAGATGTTGCTTGTCCGCCGCTGTTGTGCCTTCGACCTCCAACACTCGCGCCTCCAGCTGCGCTATCTATGCCTTGTGGGAGTCGATCGTGCCAAGGGTGGATTTGACTTCCAGCAGGAGCGCCTTCAGGCCATAGTTCCTCGCTGCGGTGGCATCAGTCTGGGTGGACTGTTCTCCCGCTACTTGAGTGAGCTCCTCCTGTCTGGTTTGGCACCTACTGTCGAACGAGATCTTAGGCTGCCTTGCATCTGCCTTGCCCATGTTGTCCACCCAGTGGAACGGGCGGAAGTGTGGATGCAGGTGATGCACAAGCCTCAGAGCCTGTGCCGTCCTATAGGTGCTTGTGTAGGTCAAAGCACCAGCTCCAATGAGCCACTGCACAAGCGCTGCTGTCAGGAAGCGTGTTCCTCCCTCCCAGCGGTGTGTGGGAGCCACTGGCCGCAGACACCACTCTCAATACACAGTGCGCAGTAGTAGGTGAGAGACACTGTGCCTCATCGTAGTGCCCAGTGGACGAAAGTCGGCGCCAGTCAAACGTGGCCTATGTTAATCAGTTCCTTCGGGGGGCTCAACTGGGTTCTATCAGGGGCTTTTCAGTCCGGTAGGGATCGTGCCAGGGTGTGGGTCACAGTCCACAGGGCAGCAGTGGTGTGCGGGCCACCGCGCTGTCATCCAGGCCGCCGTTAACTGGTATTACGGAGCTCGTATACCTCAGAACCGCTGGACACCGGGCAGGCTCACATGACGTGTAGACCCCTCAGGCGGTCCGTCCTCTGTGGCCCCAGCAGCAGGAGAGCCCCGAGCGGGGTAGCAAAGGAGGTGTGGCGCTCCCATCGCGGGGCCCGCGTAGACACACCGGCATCCGGATGGAGAGTTCCCTCCCCTCACAGGGCCTCATCTGCCCCGTACCCACGGTACAGCACTCGCACCCCCACCCCACCCACAGCTCCCCTCACCGCCACAAGCCACACCACTCACTTGGGTCTTTTGGTGCACTACAGAGCCCAGCACAGTCCCGTATTCCACAGATGCTGTCACCTTCTGGTGTATGCCGCAGCTACGGAATTGGCGTGTACCACCGGAACGTCTCCCAATGGTGCAGGTTGCTGTGGGGCAGCACACTAGTGTCGCGCCACGAGGGCCGCCCGTTCCGCCATCTCTGGCTCAGTGTGCGGGGGCCGCCATGTTGAGTCTTCCTCCTCGCGGCTCTCATGGGTGGTATCTTTGCTGTATTGCGACGAAGGGGGGAATGGAGTCGTCGCTGCATTCCCCAGGATGCAGGCAGCCCAGCGCTCTGGCATAGGGGGTCCGTGTAGCCCCCAGTCCGCAGGATGTTAACGGATAGAAGGCTTGGCCCACAGAGCCCACTCAAGGTGCGGCCATCTTGCAGCTGGCTAAGCCACGCCCCTTCTCTTTCCATTTATTTAAGGTTAAATCATATTTGAGCAACAATAATCTTATTTTGTGCCCATGTAGGTATAGGCCAGACATATAATGTTTTTAATGGTTGCAAACCCTCTAATTCACTAAGTTAAAACATTTTTAAATCATATTAAATCTATTTAATATTCATAAACATTTCTCAAAATCATTAAATAGGTTTAAAAATGGAAAGCAACTTGGAAGTGGCGTGTTACCAGCATCCCTTTGAAATTCCAACTTCTTGTCTTTTGTATCAATGGTATTCACTGTGGTTCTTAATGTGAATCATAGAGAAGTTACCGACCTTCAAGTTGGTTGTGGTTTGTGAATCATGGTGACAGCTTCAGGGGAGTAGGCAGAGGTCAGGGGGACCACTGCCAATGTTCTCTTAATTTTTTGAAAATGGAAAAAATATTTTTTTAAAGCAACCCTGTTTCCTATAAGATACTTTAACAGAGATGGTGGCCTGCTGTCCTCTGCAGTCCGCAGTCCCTGTTAAGGTTGTTTTTCTGAGAGAGTCTCAGTTTGAAACTCGCCTAATGAATGGTAATGAATGTTCATTAGTATTAAACCCTCTCTAAATCGTAATTTTAGGAAGTGACCTATTAGTAATTGGTTGGTAAAATAAGTTACTGATCATAAAGGAATTGGTGCACAAATTGCTAATAAAGTTTCTTAGACACTTAAATGTTGTTTTTCACTGGTAGCAGCACAGAAGGAAGAAGGGCAGTCAATACATTTAAACTTTAGAGTGCAGTTGTGTGCCTGTGAGCCCACTCCTATATTAATCATACATGATTTTTTAGTTCTGGCTTGATAGTTCAATTGTTGCTTGACACTATGTGATCACAAAAAAAGAGCTGTTAGTGTCCTACCTTAGGCTGAGGTTCCCCTCAGTACAGAATTTGATTGGGCCTAATTTTGTGCTTTTACCATTAAAAAACTGCTTGTATAGCACTTATTGGCTTGCAGCAAAGTTTCTACTCTAAACAGCAGGATTTAGTTGGTTATGGTGGCAAGCCCATGATTTTGACTTTATTCCTCATGGTTGCCTTGCTGGAAAGCTTACGCACAGTACAGTAGGCCTGAGTTGATTATGGTGACAAGTCAATCATAACAGCTATAGTCTTGATTGGTGTCCCATAGTGACAAATCCTGGGAATTGGATTTCACTGTGATTATTCTTGTTAGGGCCAATTGAGCGAGGTTGTATATTGTTTTGCCAACTGATTTTTGTAACTTTAAAAATGTATGTCTGATGGTTGCCAGCTTATATGTACTTCAGTAGGTCTGGGTTGTGTATAGTGCAAACCATTGATAAGCCACCTGAGAGGCCTGAACTGGCTCCCCATCAACAAAAGGATCACCTTCAAGCTCCTGATCCACGCACACAAAGCACTGCACAACACCGGACCCACCTACCTCAACAACCGACTCAGCTTCCACACCCCCACCCGAAGCCTCCGCTCAGCCAACCTCGCCTTCGCCACAGTCCCTTGCATCTGAAAAACCACCGGCGGCGGCAGATCCTTCTCCTACCTCGCCGCCAAAACCTGGAACACTCTCCCCACCATCCTACGACAGACCCAGGACCTGCTGGCCTTCAGAAGACTCCTCAAGACCTGGCTCTTCGACCAGTAGCACCCCCCCTCGCCAGCGCCTTGAGACCCTCTCGGGTATGTAGCGCGCTTTACAAATGCAGTGATTGATTCATTGATTGATTGGTTTTTAATTCATTGTTATGTCAGATTCCTTAGGGGACAACTCTTCAAAGTAAAAAGTTATGACAAAGTAAGTAGGCCATACTTATTGTGAAAACAAGTTGTTAACAGCAATAAGCTTTTAAGGGAGGATTGTTAGTTCCCTGTGCCAAATCCTGTAGGCAGCTATTTTGTAACATGGATTTGTATATAGTAGTAGGCAAATGATATCATGTTGGTGACAATCCTGAACAGACCATGGGGAAAGACGATTTGCACTATGGTAACTCTTATTAGAATGTATTAGTATCGATTTTATTTTGTTTTCTCAACTGCATTTCATACATATGTGTAATTCTTTATGGAATACCTGATGGGTAGCCTTGTGGGAAGACTTATGAATAAGGCTCCCTGTTTTCACAGATTTTTACAGATAAATACAGACAGAAAACAATGTGTTTTCTGTCTGCATTTATTTTTAAATGTGTGTAAATTCAGAAAATTGTGCTTCTTTTAAGTGACTCTCCGTGCCGTCTTTCATGAATTATAGGCCAGCAGCTGAGGAGATGGACAGCATGGGAAATTAAAAAACAGGAGGAATTTTTTTTTAAAAAGGGCATATGTCAACATACATTTATGGTATAATGCTAGTATTTACCAGTGGATGTATTGTTATGTAATATTTGACAACATAAATTGCTAAAATACGACAGGCATCAAAGTATGAGTGCGCGTCTATCAGTTAAATAAATATGGAAATGCACAGTTTTTCAACTTCATTCATACGCAAAACACAAAGTAAATATGGATAAATAAAAATAAAATGGTCAAAAAATAAATATGGATAAATACAGACGGAAATGTTAAAAAAATTAATTCCAGAAAACTGGGAGCCCTACTTATGAACCAACCCAGTAAGTCTCAATTGGTTAGGGTGAAAAGCCATTGATAAAAAGATATAAGCCTGATTCACATCACATAACACTCTCATCGGCATCCCTCATAACAAATTTCCCTCTTTCTCATAGGACAAGTCAACATTTTGCATGTCCCTATTTATACTTCTAAACATTTGCCATAGCTACAGCATCACATATTTTCCACAAGTAAAGATGTTCTACTTTCAGCAGCTTTTCTCAAAGCATTTACCATACAAATCAACATTTGTAGGCGAATTTCGCTTCTGCCATGTAAAAAAGTCACTCATGGCATGATATATTATTGTAAGGCATGTAGAAATTAATGTTGAACATGTCCTTAAAGTGAAATATTCCCAAAAGCTATTTTCCCTGGACGAAGGTGGATGCTTCCACAGGGAAACATTTGGTTACATTGGTATGTTTATTAAATGCTAACTTCAGATTGGTATTTTATCAGATAAAAAGGTGCCTACAAGGGATTCTTTCCAAAGGTAATAATCATTTGTTTTTTTAAAGTAAATCTCAATAAGCTCTAGCCAGTAGCTTATATTGAATTATTAATCATGTTACTTCATAAATAAGATATGAATCAATCTTAACAATACTTTCAACTTAGAAAAAACAATACAAGACGGGTGTATACTTATTGATGTACATATTTATGTGAATAGATGAATAGTTGAAGGGTACACAGAACTTAATTCACATATAAACAGAAAAGTGACCAAGATTTAGCCATTTTTACAGCATTTCTTACCTATTTGACACTTTTGTGCTCACCCATTTCATATATCATAAATCTGTAAAAACTGTCGCCTAATTTTGCAAAGAACAATCACTATGATACAAAATATTACAGAGAAAATGCGTGCAGCGGTCAACGTTTTGGTCTGTGGTGTGAAGACATCTACAAGACCATTTTCAGGACAAAATTTTCATATGTGGAATGACCTTGAATGGACTGAACTGTGACTAGTATTTGATAAATTCAAGTGCTGTAGAATACAGTCTGCTCCGTATAATCAGTTTCATAGAAATGGAGATGGAGGAATAGAAACGCTTATCCCGTGGTCCACTTTATTCAATGGAACTCAAGGTTTAGTTTGAATGAAGTGCTGCCAGCCGCATCATAGTCATTTAGGGGCATATCAACAATAACCAGCAATAATTATTGCTAAGCGCACTTAGCGCTAGGATAATTATCACCGGCTAGCGTGGATTTTTATCGCTGAGATAGCGTGCTATTAGCAACGCTTATATCAAAAGCGATAAAAATCCTAGCACTAACTGCCTAACGTGAGATTATCGCTGGAAACCCAGCGATAATCTCACAAAATGTGTCGTTAGCTTGTTGATAGGGCCTCACAAACTTACCCATTATATCCACCCTCCATAGGATATCATGGCTAAGTCAGTCCTGAAGCAGGCGTAAGGAAAGTAGCAATAAAAGGGGTTATCACTACTTTTCTTGCCGCAATGGCTTCATAGTGTGGGGCTTGATGATAGGAGAAATGTCGCTTAGCGACATTTCTCCTGTCATGTTAGGTAAAGGAACGCCCACTTTGCATCTCATTAGAGATGCAAAGCTGGGCGTTAAGATTTCGTGCGCTAAAGCAAGGTTTCACGCGTTAGCTTGACCTTGCTAATTAGGCGATAAAATTATCGGCGCTTTTTGGCCAAAAACGGCCGCAAAAGCGGCCATAATTTTTTATCGCCTTGTTGCTGATATGCCCCTTAGAGAACATGTCTGGCTCCCGGTTAGAGTCCACACACTGTAACGCTATTCCTTCGGTCAGCAATGAACTTCAGATTTAAGGACTCATTTTTATAGTTATTCAAAATCCAATGCAATTGTGAAATCAGTTTGTTTACCTATTGAGCAAAAGGCACTTTAAAAAAAAATAAGATTTCCCTGCTTAAAGCTTGTATGCATTCAACTGTCTCCTGGATGGCTCCACTGTAGTGAGATGTAGATTTGCTCCCATATAGTGGAAAACAGCTTGGATGTGGGAAGGTGATTTTCTTCCATTGGCAGGATGGCCTACAATCTGTGGCCAGTCCCTACTTGAGCTTCAAGGGATGCCTAACCTGTCACTGGCAGATGCTGCTCACATCTACACCTGCCTGCCTTTTACCTTCCTGGACAACTTTACCCCAAAAGCAGTGCAGAGATGGTTTGGAATGACTACAATGAAGGGTTTTACAATATCATAGCCACACATCGTGGAGCTCTAACCTGAGGAAGAAGGGTTCTGCATATTGGGGTGTCTAATAACGCTGTGCTGGAGGGTTGGGTCAGGAATGGAGGAATGAAGTGGATGATGTGGCATGGGGCCGGGGTGCCTGGCATCTAGAACTTTCCATCCACACTAATAAACCCCTGCACAAGGGAAATACAGAGAGCAAGGCCCTGCAAGACAGCCAGGAGGTTCTGGGATTTGGTAGGGTGGACAGGAGGGTGACTGCTGTCTGGCAGCAAAAATCCCCCACGAGCAGGGGAGGAGCACCAAGAGTCAGGAGAGGAGAAGACAAGAGCTGAGCACCAGTAAAACCAGTTTCCCACAAAGTGCAAAGTGTGGCCATTAGAATCAGGAGGCCTGTTGAAAATGCTCCTGAGGTTTAGAGAACTTGCCAGCAGGAGAAAAATGAGGCCAAGATTTAAAAAAAACAGCCCAAGGTGTACATGTTTGAAGATTGCCAATTTAAGCGTCCCACAATGAGAGAACAAACATTTGGAACTCCGTTTTATGTGGGGGGAAATTACTTACTTTATTGACAATTATTGTTGGTAAACAATGCAATGCTTTTTACTAACAGTGAATGCCTTTGAATATGCTTTTGGGTTCTATTGGTTTGAATGTTGAATCCTAATGTGAATATTGTATATATATGTATATGTATAACACAGCTCTATGGTGCTTACTGGAGGTACCTAGTGAGCTAGCTGGATCCCAGGGACCGTCAGGATTCAAGGGGACTTTATCCCCCAACTCAAAACGCGCCACGGGGTGCGTTTTTGCTCAGTGGTGAAAGGAGGGGGTGGGGCCTGAGGTGAGATGTGTGCAAACACACCCTGTGGTGCGTTTTAAGTTGGGGAATTAATTCCTCTTCATTACTGAGGGTCCCTGGGGGCCAACTAGCCCACCACTTACCTCCAGTAAGCGCCACTGCGCTGCATTGCAGAGAGGTGGCCCAGGCCATGCCCCTTTTTACATCACTCTGCAACGTAGCTCTGTGGCTCTTACTGGAGGTAAGTGGTGGGCTAGTTGGACCCCAGGGACCCTCAGGACTCAAGGGGACTTAATCCCCCAATTTACAATGCACCAGGGGGTGCGTTTGCGCAGTGGTGCAGGGGGGGGCGTGGCCTGATGTCACAAGTGCGCAAACGCGCCCTGTGGCGCGTTTTAAGTTGGAGAATTAAGTCCCCTTGAATCCTGAGGCTCTCTGGGGGCAAACTAACCCACCAGGTACATCCAATAAGTGCCACAGAGTTGCATTGCAGAGAGGTGTAAAATGGGGCATGGCCTTGGACCACCTCTCTGCAACGCAGCTCTGTGGTGCTTACTGGAGGTACGTGTTGCGCTACTTGGACCCAGGGTCTCTCAGGATTAAAGGGGACTTAATCCCCCAACTTAAAACGTGCCACAGGGTGCCTATGCACAGTGGAAAAGGGAGGAGGCGGGGCCAGAGGTGACCTGTGCAAACACGCCCTGTGGTGCGTTTTGAGTTGGGGAATTAAGCCCCCTTCAATACTGAGGTCCCCAGGGGGGCCAACTAGGCCACCAGGTACCTCCAGTAAGCGCCACAGGGCTTCATTGCGGAGAGGTGGTCCAGGCCATGCCCCTTTTTACACCTCTCTGCAACACAGCTCTGTGGCGCTTACTGGAGGTACCTGGTGGGCTAGTTGGCCCCCAGGGACCCTCAAGATTGAAGAGGAATTAATTCCCTAATTTCAAAAGTGCCACAGGGCGTGTTTGCACACATATCACCTCAGGATTTGCCCACTCACTTCATCACTGTGTAAACGCGCCCCGTGGCGCGTTTTAAGTTGAGGGATTAAGTACCCTGGAATCCTGAGGGTCCCTGGGTTCCAACTAGCCCACCAGGTCCCCGCGGCTGCGGGGCCGTGTGCCCCCTGCTTACAATTAATGAAAGCCTGGGGTGGCAGTCCCCGGGACTTGGGGAGCCTTAGAGGCCCCCCACACATTGTAAAATGTTCCCCAGGGGTGGTGGTCCCCGGGGCTGTGGGGGGGCTGCGTGTTCCCGCGCCTATTTCATCAAGCCCCGGGGAGGTGGCGGTCCCCGGGACCTGGCCCACCCTGGGGCTTTATTAACACGAAGCGCGGGAGCCCGCGCTTCGTTTTCTTTTTATTTCGGCCGGATCCACGAATCCTCTGCGGATCACGCGATTTAAAAAAAAATGCTTTTTTTGGTGCTGGGAGTCCTTCTGGGTCCCCCTGAGCAGGCCTAGGGGGT
This sequence comes from Triturus cristatus, assembly GCF_964204655.1. Taxonomy (NCBI): domain Eukaryota; kingdom Metazoa; phylum Chordata; class Amphibia; order Caudata; family Salamandridae; genus Triturus; species Triturus cristatus. Next base: position 728,139,437 of record NC_140582.1, read on the forward strand.
CAGGGTGTTTCTACCCTGCCCCCTTTTCCTGTTTTGCACATTTGTTTTTCTGTTGTCTTGTGCCTCGGTTCTACAGAGGCACAAGATGGCTGCAAACACTTCATGGTTTGGAGTGTTGACAGCCAATTAGCATGAAGCTCGTGATCGGGAGGGTGCGCGGATCCACTGCGGCCATAGATATCACTATCTTTAATTCTTAATTTCTCAAAAACTACTGAACGGATTTACACCATTACACTGTTTCTGAGCCAAACAGTACATTTTGCCAAATTTGGTGTAATTCCGTTCAGCAGTTTTTGCTATAACTGTGTCTAAAGTTTCCTATGGTAAATTGATTTTTTGACCTCTATTTTTTGAATTTCTCAGGAACTACTGAACGGATTTACACCATTTAAAAAAAGGTTTCTGAACCAAGGGCTACCTTTTTGCAAAATTTGGTGTAATTCCGTTCAGCAGTTCGGGCTGTAGCCTGTTCCAAAATTTCCTATGGGAAATAACATGGAGAAAACGTGTTTTGGGACCCCCTTTTTTCTCGGCCCCCGCTTGACGAATCACCCCCAAACAATCAAAATAGGAGCTGACCAGAGCACCCCACCTGTTTTGAAATACATTGAGCAGCTCTGGGGGTCTACATCGCATGCTGCGAGCCTGTTACCCCCATTGCCAATTAACCCTTCCCCATACTGTCGACTCTACCATTCTCTGACCTGGCCAGGAAGGCTTTAGCCAACCTTTTCCTATTAGGAACTGGAATATTTTTCTATGTTACAACTGAGCCCATCTCACATGAATGCTGCAGCCTCTCTCCCACTAACTGACCATTTTCCTATGATTGCTAAGGGGGCACAGAAAAGGAGAGAGAAAGTTAGTTGGGTGTAATGCAAATATGTTTTCAGAAATGTAGGGGCAGTAGACACCACTTATGGGGCACTGTGATCTCCACTATAAATAGGAGGGGTAATTTGCATTTGAGTGACATGGAGGAGAAGGAGCAGCAGAATAGAGTGTTACGCTATTGAGATTCATGGAGTGGAAAGCATAGTTGGCACGAGAAGAGGTACCCAACCAGTGCTTAATTTGTAAAAGAATGAGTGCAGGTGCAAAAAGCAGTGCACAGAAGCACAATTTTAGTGCACTGAATACCCAGGCTGCCTAATCTTCAATCCACCTCATGCCTCTGCCATTTTGTGCTGGACACTCCCTCCCCTTTATTACACTCTTGCAGGTTTCTCCTTTCTCCATTTCTGATGGGTTTTCCATCTTTTTCTTTTTTCTTCTTTCCCTGCGTGTATTTTTCCATCACTTGCTCTTTGGAAATGTGTGATCAGAAAAAATAAATGTAGGCCCCTAAAAAGGAGTTCCTGTGGCCCCTTCTGGCAGCCAATGGCTCAAATTAAGCACTGCTGTTTTGCTGTCCTATACGTTCTGAATTTTGCAGTTGGTTATTGTTTAAGGTGGTATTCACCTATTTCATCGCTTTTAGCCTACTACATATGATAATGTACAGTGCGTGGCAAATCATGTGCAATAGCACTGTCTTAAGGTCCACCCAAAAGCATTTTTTTTGCATTTCAAGCCACCCGTGGGGTAATGAAAACCTGAAAAAGTGAATTATTGGTTACCCATCCCCAGACACATGTGGCTCTTCTGTCCGTGAAACAAGTCTAATGATGAGGTGGAATTAAGAAGAAAGGGGCATATTTATGACCCCCTTGCACCACCAGAGCATCACTTTATGTGACACTCCGGTGCACAAACCCTGAAATCATATCTAAGAGGTCTCACAAAGCCACTTTGCTTGGCTCTGAATGACCTCATAGATATGGGGTATGGTAAGGCAGTACAAATCTCTGCGTTGACTTACTATCTGCATGGGAGGTGTTTCATGGGTATTGCGGTGCGTGTTCAAATGCAACTCTCATGGATTTTGACTTTTCCCCAGATTTACAAAAGCATGTAAACATGGGAAGTGCCAAAACCTTCGCCTTCTGAGGTGAGACATAACGAGGAAAAATAACTGTACTTCTCCTCATGTATTCCTCTTCTGCAGCACACATAGAAAGCGGAAAACGCCTCTCAGGATTGTTTTTCTGTAGGAAGGTGCGCCTGACTAAACACAGGCACTCCTGCACCATGTTAGCAAGGGTGCCCGCGTTGGTGCTAGGCTGCCAAAATCCACCAGTGCTGGGGGAAAGGACAGGAATACACAATAATAGATAAATACGATGCATTCTTGCCCTTTCACATTGAAATAGGGCAGCACAGCAAGATGACTTGCTGCCTGTACTAAGACAAAACCCCATAAATGAGGCCCTAAGTTATCTTGTCAACTATATTTATGACAGGCATAAGAATACAAAAACGAGTGGTGTTTGTTCTTAGAACTACTTATTAAGGTCATAAAATTACTCTAATCATGTTTTTTAAACGGTGTAGAGAGTCAGTAGGTGTTTACAGACCAGGTGGCACATTTTCCATTGGTGCTGCCATGTTTGGAAGCTCAGACTAGTCTGTGAAATTGACCTGAAGCAGGATACTCATGTACCTGATTTAGGGGTTGGGAGGTTGTCGAGCAAGGTGGAAAAACACAAGTGTGCTGGACTTTTGTGATACGGGAAGGGGGCGAGGAAGTACTGTCTCAAATGAGGTCATAGGTGCAATCTCCCCTTTGCTCTCGAAGACTGGGTTTGATCATACGAGAGCTGACATGCCACAAACTCAATGACATAATTCCCACTTAAGTCTAAAACGTGATGCCAACTTAGTGAAAATGTTGGAAATGTCCTTGTAATGATGCAACTTTGCAGAAGATCAGACAACAGATGCCACTTTTCAGATCACCCTAATTCTTAATATATCGTCGGTATCGTTTAGTGAATGTTTACCCTTTGCAGCATCTCGGCTCTGAATGACAGATGTTTAATAGCCTACAACTTTATAGTGCTAATTTTTTTCGAGCTTGGGAGGATGAAAGGGTGAGTGGACCTGCCGGTCTGAACCTGTGATCACAAGGGCAAACCCAGATGCTCGAAGTAGATGCAGATCCACCTACATTAGCTGCATCATTGCTACACTCTACACTGGAGTATGCGTAGGAAAAACATACCCTGCAGCAGAACAACCGGCAGCTTTATTATTTTCAGAAAAATGCACAAAAAATTAGTTATACAAGGGGAGAAACTAAACGCGTCTCCTAGGGGCATATGTATCAAATTCTCTATTTGCGATTGTCAAATACCGAGTTTTTGAGAATCACTATTTGGGAATCGCAAATGAGATGTAAGTAAAAATTCGCAAATTGTTAGCGATTCCTTGGCATTCCTTAATTGTGATTCACAAATTGCGAATCGCAATTAAGGAATACCTTCCCATTCATTCCTACGGGCCAGGAGGTCCATAGGAATGAATGGAAAGACATTCTCAATTAGCAATTCGCAATTAGAGAATCTCAAATTGAGAATAATTTCAAGGGTACAAGGGTGTCATAAGGACACCCTGATCCACACCTGAAATGAGCATGTGTGCGCATGTATGTGCGCCACATGGCACTTTGAAAAATGCCAAAAAGTGCATCTTTCAAAGAAATCGCAAATTACCACCAACTTGAAGTTGGTGGTAATTTGCGATTTCTTAAGGAGAAATCGTACAACTTGGGTGCTTGTTACATCGCATTTAAGGAATCGCAATTTGCAATTCCTTAAATGCAATAGCAAAGTAGAGAATCACAAATTTGCGATTCTTTAATTTGCGATTGCCTTTTGGGATGATACATCCCAAAAGGCCTTTTCCCGTTCGCAAACGGGGCGATTCTTAGAATCGGCCCGTTTGTGAACGGGAAAAGGGCTTGATACATATGCCCCCTAATGTTTCGCAGTACATCGCCACAACTTCCATTTTCAGCAATCTCAGTAAAATCTAAAATAGTGTGCAGTTGTCAGTCATTCTAAAGATATAGATTATGATCCTACACGTTGTGGTGATTAAAAACGTGTTTACTACAAATGTTTTTGACACCAATATTGACAACATCAATATTGGTTCACGTGGGACACAGCCATGCAGACATCCTTGGGTTGCCGAAGGAAAGTGAGACATATTACATTTAAATTAGACTCATTTTCATAGTGAGTTTCCATCCATTGTGAACCAACTTTGGAAATCTATTAGTTACACTATGGCAAAGGTTGTTGTTTTTATAAAAGGAAGCCCACACTCTAATGCGACGGTTTCATACATGTTTTGAAGATATACCCTATTTTCGTGACAGGAAATGAGACACATTTTTCTGTTAAATTGAAGGCAGTCTCGTGTGATGTACTTGACCGTGTTTTACTATCTATGAGTGGCAGGGTGACCGTTTCATGGGAATCCCCAATTATCACTTTAACGAAAATTGGAGCAAGTATAAAATATTCCTTAAATATCGCAACAGAGGAATATTTACTCTATGCATTTTTCTGTAGGTACCAAACCACTTACAACTCTAAACATATTCTGTTCCCATGGTTCCCTGCAAGGCTAAAGATTGCTTCTCGCAGAGACCTCAATTCTCCTTCATGGACTACATCTTTGTTGTTGTGTTTGGTGACCACTCTGGTGTTGCAATTCATTCACGAACCAAGAATGTGTAATTTTTATCACTGACTGGTTTCTGAATGAAAAGCAGTTTGCGACGCGGACTGTATTATAATAGATCGCATCTGAAATTGTACATTCGCAGAGAGTCAGAAAATGGCCTGGCTGTTCAATAATGAAATAGGAGGGGGCGGCCGTGTGTGACTCCTGCGATTGGTGCTTCAGAAAGGATAGCATAAACAATTATATGATTTGGAAACAATTTTCAGACTCGTAAGATGGATTTGTACATTCTACAAACCCCTTTGCAGTCATTCACTGTGGGAATTTGCACATAGCTGGGTTTGTGACCGGAAAGGGCGTTGCACTGGTTCAGGTCCGTACGGAAGTTGTTGTTGCACAACTGCATAATGGCACAGGTAAAACGTTGTGTGCCCTCCACAAAGGGGTCTTAGATGAAGAGCTGAACAGACATGTCTGTAGGTGCTGTGCCGACAGCACAGAAGGGAAATCATGTTCGGTGCTTTAAAATGAACTCCACAGGCAGTTTATATTTCGTTTCGCTGTCTTGCAAAGCAGTCTGTAAATAACTTAGCATTGTGACTGAAAGAAGATTTTCAAATTAAGTTGGTAGTTGTGTGAATTACACAGACAGGGTCATCCTGGACTGATGGACTATTTGCACCCCATGTATGACTGAGGGACACTCTTGCCTGCTCTTGTTCAGACCATGTCTTCACCAAAAGGTTTTAGCATCAGACTGTCGCACGTGTTTGTTCATTTGTGCCTTTTCCTATAACCTTGACAGCACAGTGACCAGGTTCTTTGGCAAGTAGTCCAATGACAGTAACACTTGAATGATTACTAGATCAACAAATGCTTAGCTTCTTTGCGCTTAAGACATTATTGACTACCATTAATATTTCTTATAGGAACCTCAACCTAAACAACATTAAATTATTGACTTAATTTATATTTACATTTCTGCAAACTATAAACCTGAAATGTTAGTAGTTCCCGGCTTATATTTCTTCCATTAATTGTATCTACCTTTGCCTGGACCTTTAGGTAGTTATCGCATAATTATGTTTTTAATGTACTTCTTTTGGGTTTCTCCTAGAAACAGCTTTAGATCTCTTACAAGCCTTATGTAATAAAAAACATATTAACTAAAAAATACATGCATACATACATGTATTGAGGGGCCATCTTCATTAATTGGTCTGTTCAGCTGTCATTTACATGTTATGTTCCCCAGACCTCAGCAACGGGTCAGCCCAGTGCATCGATTGGCTCTCTTCCAATGTGTATGTCAGCATTTAGCCTGATCATATATACACATTTAACTAAAAAGAAGTGTGCTCAGTGGCAGGGCTGGCGGGCCCATATGCTACTGGGCAATTCCTTTTCTTTTTCTTTTTTATCCTTTATCCTTTTTTCTTGTTAAGTCATCCTTGTTTGTTGAAACTATGTCTTTGTTACATGATAATTCAAAGCGAAAAGTGTGTTCTTCTTGCACCAGCAAGAATTATATTTTCCTGTATTTTGCATTAAAACTAAAAATGGCTTCTGCAGCAGGCCCAGCTAAGATGTTTAGTGACTCACAGTACACCCAGCCGTACCTGATTAACATGACAAACCCTTGGGAAAGTGTTCAATTTGCCCTGGACAGAAGAAGAGACCTCCTGCTTTGAGCATTCTTGAGTAGAATAAACCGGGTCCCACAGGCAGTTGAGTCTGTGGCAGAGAGAATATTTGATCTACTTTGCCGTGAACTACTCACTATACAATGATGTTTGAGGAAAGCTGATCCCATGAGCAATAGCCAAACAACTATTGGAAACAAATGGATGAATGGGGCCATATTTATGAAGATTGTGGCACAAGACAGCTGCGCTGTCCTGTGTCACAGGGAAAGTGCAGGAATGCACCATATTTAAGGCATATGGCAGATTCCTTTCCTGTCCCCCTGCCCTGGCACACAATGGGCCGCCTAGCGCTATCACAGGCACCGGGTGCCTGCGTTGCTGGCAGGATTGCTTTTTAATGCAGGAAAGGGTACCTTCCTGCACAAAAACAATTCTTAGAGGCATTTTCCTCTATGTGTGCTGCAGAATGCCATATTCCACAATGTTTATGCAAAAGAGAAACACCACTCATCAATAAGTAGAAATGAGTTCACAGAAAATACCTTGAATAGCAGTCTTTCTCCAGCACCCATTATTAAAATTCAGTAAGAGAGTAACCTCTTCATTACAAGAAAAAAAATGGTGGGTCTCAACAAGGTTAATGTGATTAAACAGGCCTACAGTTGCCACCCAGTTTATATGCCAAATATTAGTAGGAAACTTTCGGAAGTCATTTCTAAAATGATAAAGAATATTATTTGCATCAGACTTTTTTATCTCACAAAAAAGTGAATTTAAACTTTGGTTTAGCCGAATTATGGGCAAATTCTCATCTAACAGCTTGCGTAGGTTCCTTTTTCCCACTGCTAATGTTCACTTTGTTTGTAGTTTAACAAATCAAATAATGTCTTTAAATTAGAAACCTACATCACAAAATGATTTTGATATTGGGCTAGCCTTCCTCTGTAAATAACCAGGAAAATTATAAGAAAGCACTGCATGAGTGTAATTGAGAAGGAGTAAGCTTGCAGAAAAATACTTCTAAGTGATACATTTAGTATACGTTGCACTCAACCTACCCGTGTCCATTTCAAAGCACGACGCAGACACTCCATCAATTGTGAGAACAGGCATTTAAGTTTTTAAAACCCTACTTGTAGTAAAGCATCATATGTTCATAGCTCTGCAAAATGCTTTTAAGAAATAGTAGTCATCAACTGAGGCTAATAGTAGAGCTCCAGCTTCAGAACACACATGAATGTCCACATGGTCAGCCAATTATCAGAAAGATTCTGAGGCAGCAGTAGGAAGACCCCGCCAATTCACAAGAAATGCGTTCTATCAGCAATATGTTTTGAAATTATTTTTAAACACGTGAGGTGTATCCTTTTTCATACATGTAGCATGTTTATGAGTTCAGTCATATATAAATTCCATGTAGTAATTCAGAAAACGACACTGTCAGAATGCAAATTTGACTATGGTCCTCGATCAGACAGTAAAAAGTGATTAAAAAAGCTACCAAGTACAAAGCGATGAAAACGTTACAAAGTAGTATTCTGTACAAGCGCAAATTAGTGTTCTTTAAAAGCGCATCTACCTCTAACACGTTAGACGTTTTTGAACAAAATGTCACCATATGTGGGACGTAGTTCATTTTACATTACAGGCAATCTAACCCAAGGTCAATTCTAACTGGATGGAGTTGAATAACATCCTGTGTCCGATAGGAATGTGGCTTGTGTGATGAATGATATGTTGGAAGTAGGGAGCGAGTCTGATCATGAGTCAATCATGAGTCTATTGTTTTTTTTCTTTTTCTACGCCCTTTGATTGGCTAATGGTCACTGATGAACAATCTGTAAAATTGAAGGGAAAAAAAGATTAAAAAGTGAAGAAAAAGAAGGCACAAGGCATATGAATTTCACTCATTTGGGAAGGAAACGTTGTTAATGGTTTCTTTGGTGTTGCAGATGTCCTGATCTATTAGTAACCTTAGAAGGCTTTACTCTCCCTGGACTCCGACTTTAATACAGTTTGGTCCATATTTGTGTAATGTACATAAATAACTAAATACACAAATAAATAAATAAGCAAATAATGTTTTAATACAGTTTGTGATCATTTGGACGTTGGCAATGGTAGACAAAAAATGCCTTGTGACATTTTTATTTCTCATTTACTAGACAAACCAAGCTTTTCTTGTTGCTAAAGACCCTTTGTGAGTTTATTAAAACGCACAGTGGGCTTACAACCCGCCCACTGCTTATCAATGATTGTTTTTATTTTCACTCTCATTTGCTTGCTTCTTATTTGATGGCCATCCACTTCTTGTACTTGTCCCTCCCCTGTAGCATAGTCGTTTCCCCATCCTTTTGACTGGCTGACCAGGGAGCTATATTTTTTCTTTATGGATAATTTGTTTCCCAGCTCTCTCCCATGTGTGCTTCTCCTGTTAAAGCATCCATCATAGTGCATGTATTTTCTAGTGCTCTCCCTCATATGTTCCTCCCTCCAATGCTCCGTTATGCTCTCTTCCTTGTGTGCTACTCTTTCATTCGTATTCACTCATCCACCCACCAAACTCCCGTCCCTTATGTTGTTTTTTCTCTTGTGTGCTGTTTTTTCCTTCTTTCCTCTCAGCTTTTTGTTTTATTTTATTGCCCCCCACCCCAATGGGATACTTCCTAATAAAAGATTTGTGCTAGAAAGTTTTTTGGTTGGCTAGGCTATGCACCTAAGCCAGGCAGACCTCACCCCTCTAGTCAGGGCAAGTAAGTTACACACCAAATATAACCTGTGCTCGCCCCCTAGTAGCTTGGTGCAGAGCAGTCAGAGTCATCCCCAGAGGCAATTTTAAAGCGTTTGTGCAACACACTCACACCAGTAACACATTCAGTACACCACAAAAGAGACAACACACATGCCCACATAAAAATATAGTATATTGTGCATATACACATACATCAAAATGACAAAATCATGAAAACAGTGCTAACTATGCCAAAACTGAGTCAATACTCATTATCCTGACAATGCAAGAATTATAATGACATATGTCTTAACATCAGGACAATAAATGCAGCAGGTTATGAAGAGACACCTGAATCAATAACACTGTGTATATTTTGTAATCCTGAAAGAATACTCGTTATCCTGACACTGTAAGGGCATGAAATGCAGCAGCTTCTTTACAGCAAGTAAACACAAGAATCATCAAATCTCACTATATGCAGATAGGGGGCAGGGCGCCTGCACTCCTATTAGACTTTATGGGGTAAACAGGCTTTAGACGAAGGCCACTGCAGCTCCTACATGCCTATTATGGTGATACAGTAGTTAAGACAGTCTTCCTCAATGGAAAAGCTGGGGCCTTTGTCGAAGTCTTACACCATATGACGATGATCAAGAAATGCCCCAGGGGTGTGTCTCTGAAAATTGGGGGAGGTCTTTTTAGAGCCTTTATGGTTATTCAGCCAGTTCTGGTGCAGATGGCCTCCCCATTATACAGCAGCCATGACGAGGTTGTGAGGCAATTAAGGGTTTCTACCAGACTGCTGGGAGAGCAGAACATCAAAGTCAGGACCACACTGACCTGGGTCAGGGATCCCCACCAACTGTGGTGTGACCGGTTGATGGCAGGAAGAAAATAAGGCTGTAGAAGGTGCACATGACTTTGGAAATCACTCGGCAAATTCACAAGTTCAGGGGCATTAGCTGCTGGAATGCAGCACAATCCCCCTCTGGGCCCCACCACTCCTGGTACCATATTAGTCAAGTGCGGTCAAAGTGGAGCGTGACTTCACTGGCGATCTGTAATCTGACAAATTAGGTTTCCCTGGGTCAGACAGTGGGCTTCTCAGCAAGAAAAGGAGTTGGCACCCCCACAGGCAAGAGGAAGCTCATACTCATGCCCACACTGGTTGTGCAGTTCAAATTCCTTTAGGGAGCACGTGGGTCAGAGGTTGTCCTCACACTGCTCCTGGACACCTCAGAGGATTGTACAGCACTCCACTCATGCTGCATGAAGTGATTAGAGAAGAAACAGACAAACTGAAGGACTCACCAGGCAGGTCAGCATAAGAGCAAGTAGCTTTACGGCGATTCCTCCAGGCAACCCAGCAGGGCTGAATGTACCCAAAGTCAGGAAGCAGCTGGCCTCAGGGAAACAAGCAGAAAGGCAATCCAGTGAGTCCATTAGGCCACCCAACAAGTAGTATACAGCAGGGCAATAGCATAAGAGCAGTCCAGATTAGCCCTTTGTGCAGCCCAGCAATCCCTCAAACAGAGGTTCAGTCTCAGTTCCAAACATGTCGTAAAAATCATGGGGTCAAAGCCCCTGCACCTATACTCCAAATGGCTTTGATGTAGAGGTGATTTCAAAAGAAACCTTAGATGTGCACAACACCCTCTTTCAACTCAGCCCCGGCTCAAGATATACAGAAGGGGGTAAATCAGCCGTTTATGTGAGGGCAGGACACAGACTACACAAATGTATGTGCACCCACTCCCCTCTCTCCTAGCCCAAGTAGACAAGTATTATGCAGATGTATGCAGATGCCTCTCTTATCAGACCCAGCCCTTCCTGGGCTGTGGCTGTCTGGAACGTATACACAACGTGTAGCTGTCAACCAGTCCCAGACATGGATTAGAGACAGGCTTCAAAGCACATTGAGTTATTAGCACAGAGAAATGCTCACTTTCTAAAAGTGGAATTTCTAAAATAGTAGTAATAAATCCACCTACACCAATAAGCATGATTTATCACTACAATTCTAAACAACGCTACCCCTTTCAGATCAGGAATTACCACTTAAGCATATATAAGAGAATTCCCAATGCTAACCTATGAGAGGAGTAGGCCTTGCAGTATTGAAAAACAAAATAGGGTGTTTGTCATTACCAGGGCCTGCCACACGCCCTACCCATAGGGTTGCCTCTGCCTACCTAAGGGGTGACCTATATGCATTAAAAGGGGAGGTTAAGGTGTGGCAAGTAGTTTTGAATGCCATGTTAAAGTGGCAGTAAACTGTGCACACAGGCTTTGCAGTGAAAGACCTGAGACATGTTTGAAAGGCTACTTCTGTGGTTGCCACAAGGAGCTCTGCAGCCCACTAGTAGCATATAATTTATAGGCCCTGGATAAATGGGATACCACTGTACAAGAAACTTACAGGTAAATTAAATATGCCAAACAGGTGTAAACCAATAATACCATGTTTTAGGGGTGAGAGCACATTCACTTTAGCATTGATTATCAGCGGTAAAGTGCCCAGAGTCCTAAAGCCAAAAAACAGGAGGAAGAAGGCAAAACAGTTTGAGGAAAACCCTGCAAAAAGGGCCAAGTCAGTTTGGTATTGTTAATAGCCAAGAAGTTTGGTGTTTATCCATAGATTATAGGATAATATGGGTTCATTATAAAAAAAACAATTGTTCACATTTTTTACTTAAGTCACTAAGTGTGGGCAGAGGGCTAATTCACAAAGATGTTGTTAGGTTTTATTTTTGTATTAGTCTTCGCATATGCCTGAATTACATGAGTAATTCAAAAGTAAACTAGTACTCAAATTAAGGAGTAAGCCAGGAGTACTAAAAGTGTAATTCCACCCATACATAACAAAATCTTTCTGAATGGAGCCCTATGAGTGTAAATCGAGATGGATGTAACAAAAAGATTATGTTTTTACCATTGTGAGGGCAGGTAGAAATGCTAAAATGCACTCGCTGTCCTGGGAATCAGGCATAGTTTAATACCAAACAACAGAGCAAAATCATGTTAAAGGGAGCAGTTAGAAAACCAGAGGATGTATTATGCATAGTTCAATGGAGTGCACTGGGCATGGCTCCCACTTTGATTGCTCCTGGGACACTATGGTATTACAGAATGAGCCACAGATGCTTGTACACCCGATCTATTTTGAGAGACTGTTCCCTCGTTTGCATCCGGGCATATTCCATGCAATTGAAGGAATCAGTTTGTCTCTTCATGCTTTTTGATGCTATTTTACGCTTAAATCTTAAAAACAAATCATACCTCTGGCATTACTTATTGGATTTGTATTATTTTGGTCTTGTTATATTTATTGTATTTTACCATATTTTTTGTAACTTGGTGTGGGATCCTTTTTCTGTGGTGTTTTTCACTTTATTAATGTTCAAAGTGTTGCACAAATAGGTTGAGCACGGGTTAATTTAGGTTTTACTTATGGCTTTACCCTGATAAAAAATGTGGTTGCTGCTTGAGAAGGGTTCTCCTCAACCAGGTATCCAATTTCTTATACCGCCCTATTAGGACTCAAGAGCTGAGGCAAACAGGCCCTTAGAGGGTGCGCTGAGAGTGCACCACAGAATAGTGCCACACTGTCAATGCACCACTGAGGGTAGCTTTCTGGAGTGGGGAAAGAAGGTCCCATGGATGCCCTAGATATCCCTCTGCTGGCAGGTGAAGTCCCTCACTGCATCTGCCTGCTGGAGGTCTCTATCCCCTCTTTAAAGGGCAGGCAGTTGCCATCTGCACTCTGAAACAAGAAGTGGATTATAAGCAGTCTCTCTGTCTTTCACTGATTGCCTTCAACCCCTAGGCAGCTGTGAGTGTTGGCTGGCATGGAAGCAGCACATTCATGATAATAGGGTGAACTATCCTGGCATGCACCAGGCGCACCTTTTGAAAGGTGAATCTTAGGGCAAAATAACTTACTGCGCAATATATTTAACAAGGACTAAAATCCGTGATGATATTCAGAAGATGCCTGCTCTTTCTGGTAAATAGCTAAATTCTTAAGGGTGGCCTTGAAAGTAAATAGAAAAGAGAAAGGGAAACATACTTCAGAACGTCTAATCTGCTTTCAAATCATGTTTGCACCTTAAAATCTTAATTTCGCTTTGCCGGTTAATCCTCAATAGCACCAGTAACATGAGTTACTGGCCCTATCAGGATTACTAGATCTGCAGGATCACTGTTGAGCACGAGTCAAAGTGTCAGGGTTAGGAAGAAACATGTGACAATCAGTGTGGGAAAACTGAATCCCCATGTTATTCCTGAAAATCTCATAACTGACAGTATTTACACCTCACCTCTCCTCGGTGTTGCCAATACCACTGTTATCTGTATCTTTCTGGACAGTGAGACATTGAGTGTAAAACCACTCCTAAGAGTATTCTTTGTGTTTTAGTTTCCTACATGGAACAAACCATGAGACTGTCTGTGCTGCCCCTTATTGATCTCTGTTAATACAATGTAGCAAGGCTTCCTCTACTTTACCAGCATTGCAAGAAGGGAGGATAAGGAGGTCTTTACTATTTCAGCCTCAGTATAAACATGACTTGTGCTTGATTTAGAATCTAGGTGAAATAAAATGACAATACCTTGCTCAAGACTATGATCTATGACTATACTAGACTAGCATCCACAGAGCAAAAGCTTCTGTGATGCATTAACATGTACAAAATATGAACTAATATAGCCCTAGAGCCGGTCATAGTGGGCTCTACCGGGCATTAAAGGTACGCTTCAGCGTTAAAGGCTTGAGCCGAAGGCGAGGGCCTTTAACAAAGGAGCAGGCCTTTAATGGCAGGTAAAGCCCTCTACGGAGTGCTCTAAGGCTATTAGAATATTCTGCGTCTAGAGGGCATTGAATTCCCCTTGGGCTCCATGAGGCCTTTTAGTCACAGCAATAGCTGTGAACAAACATTGGAATGTTGGCGTCAAGGGCCTCTCTCAGCCATTATAATCCCGGAGAACTCCATTGTTTACAATGAAGCTCCCAACATTCCAATGTTCTAATAATCCATTAGCCGAGTCGGTGATGCAGCAAGCATAAGGTAAGTAGTTTTATTTATTTTATTTTCCCTATCCCGTCATATGTTGACTCCCCCCTCCAACCGCTCCACCGCTCTTACCTGTACCGGCCGTGCCTGGCCCTAGGATAGCAGGGCAGTTTAAAAGGAGAGAAGCCAATGTTACCAACCCTGGGCTAGAAGTTCCTTTTTCACAATGTAAGCATAGACTTTCTTCTATCTAACACTCCAGGCAACTGGGGATGAAGAACAGCCACTCTGGGTTATTTTCATGAATTTAGAATTGAGTGTCTTCTGTACACATCTGGAAATGGAACACACCCTGGGCTACTAGATGTGCTAGAGAAGGGAGGTAGCAGGTATGCTGTGGCAGGGAGATTACAGAATATTGGGGACTATGAGACTGTGCACAGCAGGGAGAAAGATTTTGAAGTCCCCAACCAACATTTTTAAGCTTCATTGCTAAGGACTGACCTAATGCAGCAAACTGTGCTTTCCAAAATGTTTGAACCAATCTGGAAACAGAATATAGGGATTGCATTTATTCTAAGCTGCTGAGAAAACCAAGCAACTTGACGGTCCTCATCAAGAATAATTTCTCCATGTCCAGACAGAGCGTACCAGCTGATGAGGTTTTTCATTTTCTTTTATTTAATCTTCTCAACTTTTATATTTAGAATTTAGAAAACAAAATATTGGAGACTTGATATTAGTTTTCCACAATTTACAGGTCTGTTGTGGTTATCTTCAGAAGTGGGATGCCAATATTGTAGCTCATTTGACTAGGGATTATGTCTATAACCAGGAAGTGGTTTATTGAGGTGGTGGTGTTTTTAGACAGGAAGATTCAGTGCTTTGATTCTTGATGCTAATTTGGTAACATACTCATTAGAAGAGGTCAAGAACAATGTCAATGGGCACAAAGGTTTGGCAATGATTGTTGATCATTTACAATTGTGTCATTGGTCAATATGATTTTTATTAAAAAATTTAGATAGGTCTTCACAATGTCGTGCAGTGGCATATGATTTATTTTCAGAGCTTCATGATTGGTAAGCTTTTTGCAGAGGTTCACATTTATTTTGGTATGTTTAGTAGTTTGGTAGTTAATCCAATTGTATTCTACAATGGCCTTTTGGTAAGTTGTCTACTGATTTTTTAGACTATTTTATCCTATTTAGAATGGAATTCATGCCATCATCCTTCAAGTTTTGAGTGTTACTTATATCGGCACCACCATGTTGTGGTTAAACTGTTAGTTTATCTGTTTGAGGCCTTCATTCTGCTTAGCTCTGTTTTAAACCATCTGAGCTATAGAGAATAAGAAACGTTGATATGAAAGGGGGAAACCTGAAAACACATTCACATGCTGCTAGTCAATCAATTTACTTTTGCTGATTCAGTGTGACACAAAAAGATTAACCCAAATCAATGTGTTATGAAAAGTCTTCTGAAGGCTTTATAAGGTGCAATGAGGAAACCAAATCAAGGGTTTCAAGATGATCCTGATGCCACATATTTATAGATTTCATTGGATAAAATTCAGAAGACAAGGGAAGAGGGCTTGCTATTCATATGAGCAGTTTCAGATCCAACAAATGTTACCTTGCTATTACATTGTACTGTTGTATATACTATAGTGCATGATCTCCAGAAACCAGTTCAATTCTACCTCTCTGAATTCAAAGTACTTCTGTGTGACAAGAGTCAGAAAAAAAGTACTACAACCATAATTGACATCTGATGCATCAAAAAATGCAAGAATAAAGGAATGTGCATGTAGAGAATACAAATTTGTGTCCGTCTCAAGCATTCATATTCAACATGTGTACGATCACCGTAATGATCACACACAAACTTGCATCACCAATTACCTCACCCTAAAAAGTATAGCATTGATTGTTATGATTGACTGATTAACAATGTTAGGGAAGTCTCAACAAGGAACCTGGGTGCTAAAAACCTTTTAACACATATCACACATGAAAGGCCACCATGCATGGGTTTAACTGTTTTGTCTAACTCTGATCAATGTTATGTTATAAAAATTTGTAGAGGACAAACATTTACGTGGTGGTGTCAAGGTGCTAGTTCGGTGAGATAAAAGAGAAGCCCTAGTGATGGCTATGGCTTTTCAGAAGGTTGTTATTAGAGCAGTGGTCCACTTCCTTTTACTTAGAAAACAGCCATGTTCTAGTGCCATTTGGTACATTTGAACTGTCGAATCGCCGGTTTTTGGGCCACAGGTCCTTGGATTTCTCCCTGTAATAGACCATTGAAAGGACTGTTTCAGGAAATCCAGCCCATTCCATGTAGAGCCTTATGGGCAAGACAGAAAGCTTTAAATTGTATTTGCTGCCTAACCGGCAGCCAGTGAAGATCTTTAATCGCATGTGCGACTGATCTATGTTTGGGGATCCCTGTCAGTATACTAGCAGCGGCATTTTTTAGGACCTGAAGTTTGTTTCGGTGTTGATGCTGCATATTGATGTTCATGGCATTACAAGAGTCTATTTTGGCCATGAACAGTGCCAGAATCACTGTCTTTTGGGCGTTAGCTGGAATGAAAGGGAAGATCTTTCTGAAAATCCTGAGAGTGTAGAAAGCGGAAGAGGTAACTACTTTAACCGGTGGCCCAAAAGTTATTTTGCTATCCATTACCACTCCAAGGCTCCTGACTTTAGTCAGTGGCTTGACACTGTCCCTAGCTAAGATGGCATACAGGGCATTATTCAGAGTTTGGTGGATGGTGTGCTCTATCACAAAGGTGGCAGATGTTCAGTTCCCAATATTAAAAGTGCATTATAGCCATTGGTACTTGTAATATAGTGGTTTGGATTTCTGCCAGATTTTGACGCTTCATTTTATAGTTTAATTTAACGTATTCAAAATAAATGTCTTGCCACCACTTTAGGAAATATTGGAGGGATATACTATAACATTTGGGTGTATTGCATGAGAATTCCAGAAGAAATATACATAGGCATATGTCACGTTTTGGTATTGGTCCTGATAAGCTGCATAGGCAGAAAAATGCATTATGGTCAGATATGTTTTTGTGGTGGAACTTCTTGACAGACTGTGAGTCACTTAAAATGTAGAATGAAAACATACTTGGAAGGATCTAAATCTGTCCCATTCTTGTACGTCACACTAAACAGAGTAGGCATTTTAGGCAGTGTGTGCTCAGGCAGTAGTTGAATAGAAATATATTTTATCACAGAAAACCTGCATTAAGGAAATACGAACTTTAATCATACCAAATGGACATGTAACTGCGAAAAATAAGCTTTAAGATTCAGTCTGATCTTCAACTTTACTGGTAGATAATGGATTGCAACTTGACAACGCCAGCCTGTAGAAGTTTGAGTTCCAGTAGTTGAATACACATTAGGCGTCCTCATCAAAGATGAATGATGATTGTGAGCCCTGTAATTGCAAAATTTAATACAGAAAAATCAATTGCTGTTTCTTCGGCTGTGATATGAAACTGAAAGTTAATAAAGTAACTTCATTTTACCAACTTTAAAATGCAACAAAATTATTGAGATCCAGGAAGGTATTTCCGCAATGGAGGGCTGACTTTCAGCTCACATGTATTGCTGGATATTTCCACTGGTATGAAGAAATAATATTTGATACCCAGGCCCAGTTCGAATTAAATTTGATACAATCTATCTCTTTAATTTTCAGATTAAACCTTAGGCCACTGAGACGTTGCTGCAGAGGTTGTGGGAATATGCTCCATTTCACAGTGTGCTGAAAATAGATTATGAAATCTCTGTTAAATTAAAGGAAATCTTTCATTTGCACTCTGTGTACTTTAAGCTAGGCATGCAGTGCTTAATTTGAGCCGATGGGGGCCGCCATCACTTTTTTGGGGATCGGCACTTATTTTTCCTGCATGGATATTTATGGTACGCAAAAACACATGAACAGAAAAAAAGAGGAAGCGAAAAATGGAAAAATCATCACTAAGGGAGAAAGCAGGACACTGCAAGAGTGAGAGAGAGGGGGGCAGGGAGTGTCTGGCAGAGGATTAAAAAGGCCCAGTGGATTTCAGTCTATGTAGCCTCAATGCTCAATAGCACCTGCGGGCTTCTATGCAGCTTTGGGCACCACCACTTGTTATTTTACAAATTAAGCGCTGAAGGCATGTGTATAATTTTATTACACAAGTCTGATTTGACACAGGTGCTTAATATTGAGCTTCCTGGGCTCTCAATCAATCAATCAATCAATCAATCAATCAATCAGCATTTGTAAACTGGACACTGTCATCCCTAGGCATATCTGGGTGCTGTGTCTCTTTCGAGGAGCCAGGTCCTGAGTTACTACCTAAAGTTTGCCAGTGAGGGGGCCATACTAAGCTGGAGGGGGAGGCCGTTCCAGGTCTTGGCTGCGATGTAAGAGAAAGAGTGCCTGCTGCTGTGGGGGTTGCAGATGTGGGTAGTGAGTGCGAGGGCAAGTGAAGAGGAGCAAAGGTGTATAGCGGGTGGTGGAATTTCTTTCAATGGTTGAGGTATACAGGTCTTAGGTCATGGAGGGCTTTGTGGGCTTGTGTGAGGATCTTGAACTGCCATCTTTCCTGGATGGGGAGCAAGTGTAGGTCTCTCATGTGGGGGATGATATGGATTTGTTTGGGGTGGTCCAGGATGAGTCTGGCTGGAGTTCTGTATGGTCTTCTGAGGAGCAGGATGAAGATGCTGGTGTAGAGGTCATTGCCATAGTCGAGGCGGCTGGTGTCAAGGGCCTGAGTCACTGTCTTACTGGTGGTGGTTGGGATCCATCTGAAGATTCTGCAGAGCGTGCGAACTGTGTGGAAGCAGGAGAAGGTGACTGTGTTAACTTGTTGTTTCATGGTCAGTTGGCTGTCAAGGATGAAGCCAAGGTTGCGTGCGTGGTTGGCTGGTGTTGGTCTGACTTCTGCAAGCCACCAGCTGTGGTCCCACGCATAGATGTTCTTCCCGAAGATCATTACTTCGGTTTTGTCAGAGTTGAGTTGTAGGCAGTTGTTTTTCACCCATTTGGCTATGTTGGTCACAGCATTGCAGAAGTTGGTTTTGGCACTGGTGGTATCCTCGGTGATTGAGAGGATCAGTTGAGAGGCATCTGCATAGGAGTGTATGTTGAGTCTGTGGTTTCTGACAACATCTGCAAGAGAGGTAATGGAGATGTTGAAGAGGATGGAGCTGAGGGATGATCCTTGTGGTATGCCGTATATGATGTTTTTGGGGGCGAATGCCGAGGGAGGCAATCAGATGCTCTGTGTGCATCCTGTAAGGAAGTAGGTGATCCACTTGAGGGCGTCTTGCAGTATGCCTACATTGTAGACTCTGCTGATGAGGGTTTTGTGGGAGACTGTGTTGAATGCCGTAGAGAGGACAAGAGGCCCAGGACCACCGTCTCTCCATGGTCAAGAAGTGTTCTGATGTCTGTGGCGGTAAGCAGTGCAGTCTCAGTGCTGTTGTTGGCACAGAATCCTAATTGAGAGGCATCCAGTAGGTGGTTTTGTTCCAGGAATCCAGCAAGCTGCTGGTTGATGGATTTCTTGAGAACTTTGGCCGGGTAGTGGAGCAGGGAAATCAGACGATAATGTTTTAGATCGTTGGGGTCAGTGGAGGGTTTCTTTAGGAGGGGTCTGACTTCTAAATGTTTCAATCTCTCCAGGAAGGTTGCTGTGTAGATGGAGGTGTTGAGGATGCTAGTGAGTTGTGTGCTGATTGAGTTAGTTGTGAGGCTGTAGAGATGGTGTTGGAAGTGGTCAGTGGGCGCCCCACAGTGGATAGAAAACATGATGGCTGAGGTGTTCAGGGTGGTGAGCTGTGAGCAGGTGGTGATAGTTTGGCTGGTGTTCGCTGGTTGGTTGAGGTTGTCGGGGTTGAGGGTGGTGGGTTGGATTTTGAAATTGTTGTAGATGTTGGTGATCTTGCTATGGAAGTAGTCTGAGAGGGTGTCGCAGAGTTCTTGGCAGAGGTGCATGATCTTCTCTATGGCTGTCAGGCTGGTTGGTGAATTCTTCCATGTGGTTGGCAGCAGAGTCAATGAAAGTGGTGATGGCTGCTTTCTTGGCTTCTTTGATATGGGGTTGGTAGTTGCTGAGGGCTGTATTGTGAGCTTAATATTGAGCTTACTGACCTCTCATACCTTCCTACTTTTCTGAAGCATATGCCGACCAAGTAGCTTTCTCAAACCGTAGAACTGGTTTAAGTAGAAATGTCTTGCAGCAACTGCACCACAGCTACATGTGCTGTTCAGGTAACTTTCGCCACAGAACTTACAAGAAGAGAATGGACATACCTTGAACCTTGTTTCTCCTGAATCTTTTGAACATATAAATATATATATCATTTTCACAAAGTGGCCCATCCATGCTTAACAGGTATAAAATCCATCTTCTGTGAGTCGCATGGAAAAAGTAGTGCAACTTCAAATACCCCTACTTTATACCAGTATGAGACCAGTGTTTTCAGAGCTAAATCCTGAGGTACTATACCAGAAACTGATAGGTACTTTCATATGCTATAACAAGGGTAACTCATTATCATTTACTTTCTTTGCTGCTGATCTATAATTTATTTTAAAAATTTAACAAAAAGAAATCCAGCATTAAACATACTGTTGAAAACATGTTAAAAATTTTTACTTATTCAATCTCCCAAGAAGTGACTATTTTCTTGGCGTTACCATTTCCCCTTCTGGGACTGCCTTCAGAGATCTTTTCCTAATGCTTGCTGCCGGTATTGTGTCTACCGATAAATTCAGCACAGACTTTGATTATGCTCACACCTCTTCCACTTTTCATCCTCTACAGACTGCCTGCTAGTGTTCACTGCTTGCTATAAAAGTTTGGTAGCCTATGGTAGTACCACAGCACAAAGCGACCTGTCTCCACTGCTTTAGAGCTCGGTACCTTGCTAGATCAAACATCATCCATTATACATCACTGATGTCAATAGTGCTCAACAAAGAATATCAACACCATCTCTGAGAATGTTTCACGACTTCACTCTTTACCATTTTCCCTATCCGATCAGATCCATTTGTGGAATATCTGTAGATATTCTATTCTCTCACCTGTATAGATGGGAGCCTCCAGTTATCCGCTACCGGTCCAAACGTCTACTCCAATGTGATGGTTAAAGTGACTTCTGGGAACCTGAATCAGACCAAGTAGAGTCTCTCCACTTATCAACTCTGCCAAAATTTTGCAGATGCCATTTAAAAGGATTGAAGGGACTTCCCACTTAACAGGGATGTCTGCATAGTAGGAGTGTTACCAAGGATGTATCCAGCTAAGGATGAGAGTTGTGAGCTTCTGCTGAGCTTAACTGCCCAAGCTAGCTAATAATTTACCCTCCAAAATACTTGATGGGCATCACAATACAGTGGTGGCTTTCTTCATCTGGGAGTGCAGATCAGCATGCAACTCCCTCTTCCAAAATGGAGGTTAACTTTGCAGTGGCACCCACCCTCATTCTCAAATTGGTGAGCAGTCTGGCTGCAGTGCCATCTTGATTGAAAGGAATGAATAACTGTTGTGTGCAGTGCAAAGGAAATCAGTAGATTTCCAGGTGCCACATAACTGCAGTCAGCCTCATGTCAGAGACTCATCCCAAAAATACTTCCCTGGCTACATCATGCACCAAACTTAACACTTGAAGAAGCAAGGGAAACACATCTGGAGAGTGTAGCATCATGATGTCCCCAGTGAATGAACTATGTACCAATAGGTCAAATTGCAAAAACTCCGGCTGCAGTGGTCACAGAAAGACCTGCATAGTGAATATTATTTTGACAGGTCCTTATTTGCAACCCCTCTGTAATTGATTACACACACAGGGATGGTGGACTGTGAGGAAATGTGGACCATCATCCCTGTGTTTTCATTTCCAAATGGATCCTTTTATTTAAAGGCAGCCCATATACCTTGACATAAACAGTGCTTCTTTATTTTATTATTATTATTTTTTTTTAAATCCTGTTTGGTAATACAGCGGGGGAAGCAGACAGAGAAGCAGGCAGATGTTGTTCACAAGGTTGCCTGATTCACAAAGGAGAAGGTGTCTCTAAGGTGTGAGTAAGTAATGGTGGTGGTAAACCATTGTTGATCCATGCCATTGTGATTCGCAGTAAGGTGGAGATGTTATTATGACACTCATTCAAATTGCAATTCAGAATGGATCAAAAAACATTTTTCGAGTTGGTTTCCTTTTCCACTTCATAAAATGGGTTTAGTAAATAGAAAAAAAGCATTTTGCATTTCCAAACCCCATGATTTTGTTAACCATAGGGTTTGCTACTGAAAAATGCCTTTCTATATTTGTCCATTATTTGCTCTGATAAAAAGCTGTCTGTTGAATTTTAACAATACGTTTATCTTGTGTTTATATTGTACTGTGAGATTAATAATTTGGTGAGTATGCAAGGAAATTAAATACTTGTATAACATTGATTAAAAACTTGGGTCATAAAAATGACGAGCAGGAGAAGACAAAATACGTTTTCTGTTTGCATCCATTTTACCAGTAAATGACCACCTAATAAAGAAGCTAGCATGAAATAAGAAGGAGGCAAAGGCTTTAATTCGGAAAAAAAATCATGCAAAGTACACAGCTAAAAATGGCAGGTTTAAACTTCATAAAATCACTGCAAAGAGTGGGGGACAGGGAGCGATGAGGGAAAAGATAGGTTCAGTACCAATGCTCCCAAGAACTAGCATTTACTCACTGACAGGTTACTGTTCCTATACGGCAAGCAATAACCTACTTGGTTACTTAGATAGAAAAGATTGATGATAGTCTCTATGTATGTGGTGCGAGTCTGATGAAGGTGGGGGAATTTCTCCTTCAGGAAATAGTGTCCTCACACACTCTTGCGAGTGTCATGCTCGATCATCGGGTGTTGCTCCTCGTGGGAGTGGTGCTGCTGTCCTCCATTGGCCCCGCAAGAGGGCTCTATATCAGAGATCTTTTGGAAGAGGGTGCAGTTCTGCATGTGGGTGTGTGTGTCCACTTTTAACTTAATTGCAGCAGCTGTGTATCAGTTACAACATGTATCTTATTGCAGCAGGTATGGGAAAGCGTGCTGAGTACATATTTATTCACTTTGACTTGTGTTTGTCTGTATGTGTCTGTCTCCCACTCTTGTGTTTTTTCCACCTGGTTGAAAACAGGAACACGATTGAGATATTCCCATGAGTGCATTTGACACATCCACACCGTAATATAGGTACCATAGGAATACAGGGTGTCTTTGTCCCTGATTCCTATTTTTATTCATGAGTTTTTACAGATCACAGTCCTGACGAAGCGCACCAGGATCCATTAGGGACCTTTTCCTAGCACGAAACATGTTGACCAGATCTCACATTCACACAAAAACACGGGTATTGAGACCAGCAGAGTAATACTCTTACTTCTACTGTATTTGTTTATTAGAGGTGCTCCATTTCCCTTAAAAAATTATTTACTATAAAGTGAGTTCTGGAATTTCTGTTTTAAGGTGGGTCTCTGCCATAGCTTTAGGCTGAGTGGTGAATGATGAAGAGCTGGAGATGTGGTACTTTACAACCTTAAAAACAGTGGCAAATGGTTGCTTGAAAGGGGAACTTTATAGACATGTGCTGTTTTTGGTTGGAAACAGTGGCATAGCAACGATGCAATGGGCCCTAATGTAAGCAAGGAAGGAGCCCTATTCCACCAGTGGAATAACAAAAGGCTCCGAGCTCTAGGGCCCCCGTCAGCACTGGCAGGTCCCTAGCTTGAAAACTCTGGAGTGTGCAGGCCACCTTCATGTACATTGCAGGGGTGCCCCTTCAAGTAACGTTATGCCACTGAATTCCAATTGCAATTGGAGAGTAAAAAACAACCAAAATTGGGGTGCAATGGCACCAGCTGCACAATTGAAAGTTACACCTACAGCTGGAAATGTAGCAATACAATTACATATGCGAAGGAAATTAATAAAATGAAATCATGATAGGTCACAGTACAACAAAATAGTCAGAACAGGATGCAACGCAGTACAACAAAACAACATCACATTGTAAAATGCACTGCAAAATACAGCAGCACTTAAAACAATACAACAGATAACCAAAACAATAAAATGCCACACAAGCGCAAACTTTCTTGTCACCCGTTACTACCTACAGCTATCTGCTTTCATAATATGCTAGCAAGAGTTTTTGGGACAAAGCACTGTCCTAGTTACAACCAAGCTGTTTTCATAATGCAATGGCCAAAGTGTTTTGGACCAAGTACTGTCCTACTTAAAACCAAAGAAATGCAACTGCACGAGTAGAAAAATGATTCATGATCTGGCCTTTTCTCTAATATTTTGCTTCAGTAAAGAACGCTTGTTTCAAGTCTTCACCTTACTCGTAGCGATCATTTTGGCCTTTACACCACTCAGAACCACCTCCTCTCTTTCTATGTCATTTATTTCACACAGTGCTCAGCTTCTACCTTTGTACATAGTATGGAAATACCTTCTAAAATTAAAAATTAATGTTGAAAAAGACTTAGGGACTGATTATGAGTACGGTGTTCTTGAGACTACCGTAGCGATGGTGGTGGTCTGACTGCCACCTCCTTGGTGGCCCGACCGCCCAATTACGAGTTGTGTGGACAGACCGCAACAAGACTGCCACAGCTGCCAGGATCTTGGATCCCGCAGCAGAGGCGGTCGGGAAAGCAGTGGCCTTTGGAGGCGGTATTGATGCCGGCAAAGCCATGCCAATTACGATGAGCTTTTCACTGACCTTCTTGAAAAGGTTGATTGAAAGGCAGGGAAAGGGGCCCAAAAAACAGGGCCCCAAGGTGAGTTTGACCATTGGGGACTAGGCATGGGGACACATGTTGTGCCACCCTCTACTTGCACTGTGTGTACTGTGTGCTATACACGACATAGTGCATGGTACACAGTGCACCAGATGTGCAAGGGGTGCACTGCGATGGCATGTGCTTCAGGATCTTCTTACAAGCCAAATCATGCCGCCACCACCGTTCCACCACTGATGACACACCGCCAGCCATAAGTCATAAAACGGTGGTCAGAATGCAGTGGCGGTCGGACCGCCAATCTTGTAATGAGCCTCTTAAACTAATGTATTTCAGAAATGCTGAGGATTTTTCTTCATTCATATGCTTCCACCACAACTTTAAAAGTATTATATAGTCAAATTATTTGCCCATGTTATCAATCAATGAAGGGTGGAGAGTCGATATGCACTTAACTGGTAAAACATGCCCTGAAAAGTGGACATAGATCCCTAAAATATAGAATACTGCCACAAATATACACATATACACATTATTGGAAGGTGTTATATTAGTAGGTGCAGGTAGCTACCTAAAGCTAGTAATGACACCTTCATATTTGGTGTGCAGTGGTGCGATCCAGATCTTGTGTGAAACCATACTGCATTTAAACGAGGCAAATACAAATCCTCTAAATTTACCTAGTGCAAAAAAAGTTTAGATTTTTTATTTGGACTAATATTAATGAATTCATTTATGATTTAGAAAATTGTTTAACTCATTTTTTTCAGGAGTTTTTTTTGTGTGTGACCCAAGGTTTGGGGATGGCATGGGGCCTGATCTGGCCTGCCTATCCACACTCACTGTAGTAGAGCTTAGGGGGTTGTGTAGGGATAGGGCATTACCAGCTTCCCCCACTACAAGGAAGTCAGAGCTGGCGAAGTCCTTTACAGCCTGGGCAGAGGTCCAGCTAGTAGAGACATTCTCTGAGACAAAGGAGGCTCCAAAGGTAGAAGGGGAGGGGGAGGTTGGCCCCACCAGCCGCAATGATGAGGAAGAAAGTCCTTCCACTTACACAGTAACTGGGGACCTGACTAGAGCTAGTGGGAGGAGAGAATCCACCACAGGAGTAGGACTGTCATTCAGGGAGACAGAGATTATGCCCCCCCATAGTTTACATAGCTTTAGAGTCAGAGAAGATGGCCCTAGCCAAAAAGAAGTGGGCAAGGGAAGAACAAAGAGATGATTGCAGAGAAGAGGAGGTAGAGGAGTTTAGTGATGGTGGGTTTGACCCAAGGTTGCCCAAGGGAATCGTTCCTAAACATCAAGAGGGTGAGGATATAGATAAGTGGCTGACAGCATTTGAGAGGTCCCTTAGGATGAGGAGGGTTAGCTCTCAATACTGAGGTTCCCTCTTATGGGAGTTGGTTCCAGTAGCTGGGAGGGATAGGCTCTTGACCCTAGGGGGGTGGAAGCTGAGTCCTACTCCTAGATGAAGCAATGTCTTGTTACGAGAGCAGGATAGAATGAAAGTTAGGGATACCCAGAAAGTCAGTGCCTAATCTTGGTTGACTTTGTAAGAATTTCAGTGCAGGCACTAGAAAGCTGGATACAGGGCAACCAGGTAAGTACGTATGAGGGATCAATTTGGTCATGAAAGAGCACATATTGAGTAATTGTCCCTAAGAAAATTTACACCAGTACCTAGTTGACTAAAATATCTTGTACCAGATAACTTAGTGAGACAGCAGATGAGTGGGTTCGCACCAGGGTGACCAAGAAGAAACAGGGAGGTGATCAGAAGAAAGTAGGAAATCCCTGGGCAACTCAGATAAAAAAAACCAGAGGCCTCTAAAAGTCCCCAAAAACGTACATAGGGAGGCGGGTCCCTGAGCTATTCTACTTTTAAGGGTGAGCTATTCTACTTTCAAAGGAAGGGGGTTTCCAGCGAAGTTCTTTGACCCTACAAATGTGGGAAAGTGTTTTGACTGAATGCAGCCAGGACACAAGAAGGGAGAAGCTGGCTGCTCCAAGAAGCCCCCCCACCCTCTGGTCAGCAGTCCTATGGGATTGCTTGTGTAGGTGTGGGGAGAAAGTTGGCACAGAGATGGGGAAGGGGTATACAGAGGTAACCATAATTTCCTGGGGTGGAATGGAAGTTGCAGCTCTAACAGCCTTACCTCCAAGCATGGAGAAGTATAGGCAGAAGCCAAAAGTCAACGGTACTGAGGTTGAGGATCTGAGACATACAGGAGCCAGTGTACCCATACTTATAAACAGACTGGTATCTCCAGAGCAGATCCTACCGGTGTATTCCACCAGGTTACCTATGCTGACAGCAGCTCCAAGCTTTATCCAATGGCAATGGTGAGCTTGGAATGGGGAGGTCAGACTGGCCTTAAAAAGGTAGTTGTGTCTATTGCCATCCCAGTGGAGTGGCTACTGGGAAGTGATCATGAAGCTTCTGAATGGTCAGGGGTCGAAACAAAGGTCCATGTGCAGATGCCAGACCTCCCTGTGTGGGTATTTGCTGTGACTAGGTCACCGACTGCACATCAGGTGAGTACTGGTCACTGCGATCCAAGAACAATGGGCTAGCCTCCAAAAACAAGAGAGCGAGCACAGGGGCTGGTGAGCCCAGACAGCTCAGGTGAACTAGGAGGAATCCAACACTGAGGGGGAGAACCTGGCCTCTGAGGTAGGAACTCCACCCCTGAAAAATATCTCCGACTTAGCAGAATTGCAAGGAGCCAGTGGAGTCACCAGGGAACTGTGCCAGGGGCAAACAGATTGTCCCACTAGTGATGGCCTTAGACAGACTGCCTCCGGGCAAGAGCAGGGTGATATCAGTAGAATCCACATGGTCTAATGGTGGGATGGAGTTCCGTATACTGAGGCAAGGGACTCCAAACCAGGAGCAACCTGGAGAGTGGTGGTCTCCCAGAATTATAGAGAATCTCTCCTCACTTTGAGCCATGACATCCCCTTGGTAGGATATTTTGGTCAGACAAGGACCTGTAATAAGCTGGTGAACCATTTCTATTAGCCAAACATGTCTGGCAAAGTAAAGGAGTTCTATAGCTCCTTTGTCACCTGTCAGGCCAGTGGCAAGACAGGGGCCAAGTTAAAGACTACTTTATTACCACTGCCAGTGGTTGGGACTCCCTTTGAGCTGGTGGGGATTGGCATTGTTGATCCCCTAGATCCACCAACTGCCTCAGGGAACAGATATATCTTGGTGGTAGTGGACCATGCTATCTGATATACAGAGGCAATACCCCTCAGAATAGTCATTGTCCCCAGTGGCGAAAGCCCTACTTAATGTTTACACTAGAATGCGTTTTCCAAAGGTGATGGTCTCAGGCAGGGGGGCTAACTTTATGTACGCCTATCTGAAGGCGATGTGGGATGAATGAGGTTTTCCTTGTAAGTTCATCACCCCATATCAACCCCAGACCAATGGTCTTGTGGAAAGGTTCAATAAGAACCTAAAGGGCATGATCATGGGCTTGTCTGACAAGCTCAGGAGGAGATGGGATGTTCTCTTACCATGCCTGCTGTTTGCTTACAGTGAGGTGCCACAGAAGAGGTTTGGGCACACGCTAAGAGGGCCATTTATGTGTGAGAGAAGCTTGGGAGAAGCCTCTCAAGTAACCCAAAAAGAATGCGCTGGACTATGAGCTAGGTCTGTGGTCTTGCATGGCAGAATACATCAGTAGAGCAAGCAGCAACATGGAGGCCAGCCAATAGCTCATGAAGCTGTGGTATAACCAGGAGGCTACTATGCCTAGGTACCATTGAGAACAACTAGTGGCACCCTCCAGGACAAATGGACCTGGTTATATTCAATTTAGGAGAAGAAGGGTGAGGTCACCTACTTGGTAGACCTTGCACACCCAGGAATCCCAAACAGGGTCCTGCATTTCAACAGACTGAAACCCCACCAATACAGGGCAGATATGACCATGCTGATGTTCACAGATGAAGAAGGGCGGAGAGGAGAGAAGTGAGCCGTTGGCAGAACTCCTCTCAATCAATGTGCAATATGGCTCAGTAGAAGGAGTTGTACTCTCTCCCAAGCTTCTGACGGACCAGCAACAAAAATACACAGACAAGTGTTTAAGCAGATTGCTGGGCTGTTCTCCTTGATCCCTGGGATCACCATTTTGTGTGTTGAAGATGTAGGCACTGGTGACTGCCTACCTGTCATAAACAAGCTGTACAGATTGTCTAACCAGGTCAGAGCCAGCATTAAGGCTAAGGTAGCCTAGATACTGGAGGTGGGGGTAACAGAGCCCTCTGGTAGTCCCTTAGCCAGTCCAGTGATACTGGTGCTTAAACCTGATCCCAAGGGGGGGTGAAGTTGTTGTGTGGACTACAAAGCTTCGAAAGCAGTCACCATGAATGATGCACACCCCATACCTAGAGTTTGATGAGCTAATTGATACGTTGGGGGCTGCAAAGTACCTTAGTACATCTGACTTCTGGTTACTGGCAGCTTGCCCTAGGTCCAGGAGCAAAGGAGAGGTCAGCATTTTCTACTCCAGAGAGTCACTTTCAGTTCAAAGTGATGTCCTTTGGTTTGAAGAAAGTCCCTAACATTGTCCAACGGTTGGTGAAAAAAGTCCTATCTGGGTTGGAAACATTTAGTGCAACTCATCTTGGTAACATAGCTGTGTTAAGTTCCACCTGGGAGGAGCACCATGTTCACCTGAAGGAAGTGCATCAGGCCCTGCAACAGCCAGACCTGACTATCAAGGCAGACAAGAGCCAGATAGGGCAGAATTCAGTGATATAATGTATTTGGGCTACTGTGTTAGTGGATGCAATGTACAACCTCTCTAGTCTAAGAACCAAACCATCCTGGATTGGGAGGCTCCTAAAACCCAGACAGAGGTCAGGGTCAGGGCCAGGTAAGTTGTTCAGAATTATAGGGCCATTGTGGCTCCCCTGGCAAAACTCACCTCAAAGAAGCAGCCCAGAAAGGTCATTTGGGCCCTAGAGTGTCAGAAACCATTTGTTCAGCAATAGTCTTACTGGCCCTTGACTACCCAAAGGAGTGTGTCTTTCAGAACAAAGGATTGCGGCAGTAATGGCATACGCAAATGTTAAGGTCCAGGGCCAGCCAGTTGCCTTCAATATGAGCGGGCAGGCAACAACCCCCCCCCCCATAGAACAAAGATAGAGCGCCATTTAGAGCGAAGCCTTGGCTGTGCCCATGCAAATAAAGGAAAAAAATTTACCTATGCCTCTAGTGACTTCAACACTTATTCGTATGAAGTAAGATAAACGAAAATTAATACGTTTATCCAAGCAATGATTTATGCCTTTTATTTATTTTATTGTTTAAATTAATATCTTTGATCACAAAAAGAACACATAATAAACTACACGAAATACCACATTGATATTTACACAATGAAAGTGAACAACGTGAAAAATGTGTTTTGACATACCATTATAAATAAACCCATAATAGTCAAACATTGAAACCATCAAATGCAATGTCACAAAAAACAATCATTATATAAACAATACGAAAGATTGGACAACTAACACCCTTATATTTGGAATCAATCAAATCCCCTACATATCAGGGACACAAGGGAGTATATTTGTGATATTTAACCAAGAAGTTAGATTCCTTTGTCTGCCTTGTAATATTTAACCAAGGAATTGAATTCCTTTATCTGCCGGGGCACATAAAGGAATTTCAGTGTTTGACTATTATGAGTTTATTTATAATTATATGTCAAAACACATTTTTCACGTTGTTCACCTTCATTGTGTAAATATCACTGTGGTATTTCGTGTAGTTTATTATGTGTTCTTTTTGTGATCAAAGATATTAATTTAAAAAATAAAATAAATAAAAGGCATAAATCATTGCTTGGATAAACGTATTAATTTTCGTTTATCTTACTTCATACGAATAAGTGTTGAAGTCACCAGAGGCATAGGTAAAAAAATTTCTTATATAGTATAACTAGCCCTACCTACCCTCTAATCCTTTGGGCTAAACCCCTCCTTTTTTGACATGCAAATAAAGGGGCAGAATACAAAACTGTTGAGGTGGTCTATTTCACTACAGAGGGTGAACTTCACAGTAGAACACAGAACTGCCCATGCAGATGGACTTTCCAGGTTTTGTCATTTAAAGCAGAGACATGATAAAATATGTTTTGTATGCTCTGGTGAGGAAAAAACTGCAAATTTTCTTTTTCTCAATTGCATTGTTGCTAACATTGTTGCTAGCTCCATAGGCTAACATTAGATTGCTTTACTAAACTTTAATAATGTCTAACATTTGACAGGAGTGAGCTAGAACATAATTCAAAGTATCAAAATAATAATTACAATACATCCAACAAGATCAGATAAATTATACCTATTGCAGGAAAGTATTTTTTAGAACTTACTTTCCTGAAGTTACCTAAAGCTGCCCTGTAGCAGCCTCTTCTGATTGCCCAGCCTTTTGAGAGGCTGGGCTAAGATGCTCCTCATTAGATGTGAAGTGGCATGCACTGAAACAATGCAACCATCTGGTGGGAGGAATTGTGCTGCATGCAGATGCCAGGATAGGAAGGGGGCTGGATAGTCAAACTGGTCTTCAAAGGAAGAAGCACACATAGCACAGGCACGAGGCCCACCTCCACCACCACTTTCTGTAGCCCTAGCCAGATGGGAGCCCCTCTAGTTAGATTAGGAGAGGGGCTGGAAGGGGAGTGCAGGGAAAGGTAAAATGCACCTGTGGGTTGGATTTTCTACATTTTGATTTGGACTGAGATGTGCATTCTGGGACACACATATGCCACACTCCTAGGGAAGTGGTAATCACAGGTGGTGGCAACTTAAACCCCATTGGTTAGGGGTGACCCCGCTTGCTAGCCCAGATCAGGAAAAAATATGGGAAAGCTGCACAGCATCTCAGTTCCCTGCTTGGAAACATCTGGAGAAGAATGACTGACCTACTGGATCGATGGAATAAACAAAGAGAGGACTGCACTCATAAGGACTGCACCTGCTGCTCCCACAAGACTTCACATAAGAGGACTTTGCCTGTCTTAAAGGATCAAAGAGTAGACTCCCTTATCAACAACAGGAAGAAAAGTGCTGGAGGACGTCATCTGCTTCACTTGGACTTTATTGGATTTGACCAGGTGAATTATAGGAATTGTAGTCCCAATCCACAAGAGTTAAATCAGAGCCTATGGACCCCTGGCTGGATTTGAGGAACCTCAAGGACCCTCAATAACCTTTCAGAAGAAGTTCTGAAAGTTTGGGAACTTTTTGACAACTTTTGTTAAAAAGCTCCATAAGAAGACTGACCTCAACAACAAGCCGGTAATGTCGACCTGCGCCGTGGCCTGACTGTGCAGGTTTAACCCGCTGAAAGCTCCAGAGCACTTTGACACCAATAAAAAAGACCACCAGGACTCACCGAGGCATCGAGCTGCAGCAGGCCGCATCGTCGAACTGACATTTGGATTGACAAAGCTGATCTCTCGACGCAGAGAGAAAAGGTAAAAATGTGACCAGGGCCTGCCGGTCATGGTAGCTGACCCACGCTCTGTCATGGTCGGCCTGAAACATTTTCTTTTCCCTTGTCCAGCGTGACTAGATATTCGTAGTTTCGCTTTTCACTTTTAGGTGCTAGAAAGAAATTTTCTTGCATTTAATCTTTAGAAATTCATATCCGAGCTTGGGGGACCACCAATCTGTTGTCCAAAGGAACTGCGCTTTTCCAAACAGTACAATTTCAGTCTTGTCCTCATTTAACTGAAGGCAATTCAGGGTCATCCACGTAGCAATGTTTCTCATGCATGCAGAAAAACATTGTTTAACATTTTCTGTATCTTGCCCGAAAGAGATGACAAGTTGTGTGTCATTTGCATATGAGAGTATTTCAAGGCCACAGGGTTTGGTCAGCTGAGCGAGTGGAGAGATTTAAATGTTGAATGCAGAGGAACTCCCTTGCCCAGGGACAGAGCCTTAGATTGAAAAGGACCAAGTGTAATTTTTTGAGTCCTGTCCTTAAGAAAGTCTGTTAGCCAATTTAGTGTGGTGCTGTGAATTTCCATCTCATATACTCACTGAATCAGGATGGCATGTGACACAGTATCAAATGCCGGTAACAGATCGAGAAGAACCAGCATAGCTGGCATGCCTACGTCCAGGGAAAGGCTGAGTGCGTCAACTACTGCTACAAGCGGGGTTTCTGTACTCTGGTACAGAAACCTGGCCTAATTGGGAAGAGTCCAGCAGGAGATGCGTCTCTAAGTAGGAAGAAGAAAGTTGTCTATTGACATGGAATTCCCTCAACTTGCTTATCGAGGGCAGGAGAGAGATAGGATAGTAGTTTGCCACGTCTTTTGGGATTAGCATGTGGTTTTTTAAAAGCAGGTGTGACATAGGCGGCTTTCCATTCTCTAGGCACTGTAGCGGAGGATAGGGATAGGTTGCATAAGGATGTCGCCGATGGTGCAAGAGAGGTAGATAACATAGCTGTGATGTAAGGTGGACATAGATTTGTTCACTTTACATTTATATAGTTTGCATGTTACGAAAGGTCTTATTGCACTAATCAAATAAAAACTGCCTGATGAATTATTCCTCACCGTCTTTGTCACTTATTTATTTATTGAAGTTTTTGTGAAAGGTCCATGGGTTAAGATAATGGCAAGTTTCATACCTAACTACAGAAGCGTCTGTCATTTCTACTTTATCATGCAGGTGGAATGATTAGGAACTGGGGTGGCAATTGAAAAAGTCAACAGATGCCTGCCCAGACTAAACATCCCTGGGAGACAATAGATTTAGATGGGGCTACACATACTGTCCTATTTCCCTTGCATAGCAACATAAAATGGAGTTGATTTACTCCTATGGAGCTCAAGTATGGTGAGCAATAGAGAACACATCAGCAATAGGAATAATGCTCAGGAAAATGTGAAAGTCCCTCCTTCAGATCCTGCAATCCTCTACATAAACAGTTCTCTAAGCAGGCTGTACATTTATATCAGTTGAGCTACAATGTGTGCAGAAACTCATGATCTATGTGGCCAAATGCAGTACAGCATATAGGGGTGGGCGGAATTTGCGAAATTGACGTTAGCAAATTATCGTGAAATTGCTCAAAATCTCCGTGAGCACACGGAACTTTCGCGAAGATGCGGAGATTGCTTTTCCCACCTGTTCGCGATGTGTTTTTGCGTGCTCGTGGGGAAATATATCTCCAACTTGCCCATGCGGTCGTCAATGGGCGTGGCCATCTTGCTCGCGATGCTTATTTCCTGTTCCGGGTCGAATGACGTGTTCACGATTGCAAACTCTCGCGGGATAGCGCGACCGGCTACCAACAATCCAACATCTCGTGGCGCACGCGAACGGATAGGAAAACTCGTCGGCGAATGCAGGGACCCGGTAAGTCGCGACCGCATGCGCGAGAACGCATTTTATAAGCGCGAACAAGGAAAATACTTCCATTTCACGGCAAATTGCGAAAGTTTTGACATTTTCGCGCTGTCCCCGGAACGCGAAAATGTCAAAATATCGCAAAACGAAATTTACCACCCAGGCCTAATGCTTATCCCTTTTGATTGGCAAATGCTGGGAAGAATTATCAAATCTGACAAAAATGTCATCAGAAAAAAAGTGAATTGCTCAAGAATCCCCGGAATTTAACCCCCCAGTTGAGATGTTCCTTGCCTGCTGTATCCCTCAAAAGTTCAAAAGTCAGTGTTTATCAAAATATTTATAAAAATAAATGTATCGAAAACGTAACCAAAAACAGGGCAAGAAAAGACAGAAGGGATAAAGAGGTTATCATGGACGGAGGCAAGAAACGTATCTACAACTGCAGCCATAACTGACAGATCTGCAAGACATGGGGCGCACATGTTTTTGAGCCTATAAGACTAAATCGTCTAGAGTCTCAAGAACGAAATCACAGATGGCACAAGGCTTTACACCCATGCTGTTTCTGCTAGGTAAAATAAGCTGGAAGCATTGCCTCCATCCAGTTGTGCATTGAAGACAAAAACCACCTCCAGACACTACTCCTGAGAGACTACCAAGCAGAAATCACAGAGAATGTTGGAGCTCCTTCAAGGCTTCAGAGAAAATCTGAAAACCAGAATCTCTCCACTAGCCTATGTGATGGAAAGTTCAGGAGGGCAACATCTTTAAATAAAGCCTCACCGCAGAGTCTGGGACAAGATTTCTGAACCATGATTAAACCCCCCCACCCCACTGCCCCCCAGCATGAGAATTCTCATGTTCATGCTCCTACCCTGCCATGGACCATCAGTCTAAGGAATCTGGTATCACTACAAGGGCAAGAATTGATAAACATGTACATAAATTTCACTCCATCAGGCTCTCTAGCCTCACTGTCATGTGTCTGCAGAACATCAAACGACATGCCTAGAGCGACCATGCTTAGAGAAAACTCCAACCATAAGCGGCCATGACCAGAAGAACTAAAAGCAATTCTCCTTCATGGGGTTTTATACTGAACACAATCATATGGTATAGCCTCCATACCTCCATACCTCCTTCACTTTTAATATTGAATGTTGTTTTTTAACATTTGCAATTAAAGGTTGGAATAACCGACTGCAAAATAGAAGTAAAGATGGTAGCAGCTAAATGTAATGCAGCCAGTAACTTTAATCACTGTAGTAAGACTGTTCCAAAAGAACTGGTTGCGTTTAATGGGCCAAATAGATAGAACATCGACAATGACATTGTTGATCTGTAAAGACATAGAACCACCTGTTCTGCAATATTGAATATGTCAACCCATTACACATAAGATACTATAATCTCCAGTTGATCTTCACACCAATACAATGCCCATATTATGTGCCCACCGAGGCAAATGTTTGGTGAACCTTCTCTGTCTGGATCACCCCTAAGCCACCTTATGGATATTGGTCTGACTGTGCTGCTTACATTAATGTGCTCCTGGTATCCCTCATTTGTGCTTGTAGCAAAGGATCCTACCTCACTTTTTGGGGTGCCTGCTGCTCATGCATATCGTGTGACAAAGCAACACAAAAACCTCACAGCATCAACACATCACAGCAGAATTATGTCAAAATTAAAATGTATGCAAAATACAACACACACTAACACAAAGATACAACACAAAACACACAGCACGATCGCATTGGTTGACTGTTCTGTTGCTGTTTTACATTGATATGATGTTTTATTATGCTCTGTGTGTATTTTGCTGGAGTTCTCTTTCATTATGGTGTGGTTTTGCATTATACTCTTGTGTCGAATACAAGTATTACCACTGTGGTGTGTTCTGCTGGTGTATTGAATTATTATTCTTCTGCTTTGATTTTGGTGCAGTATTACTGTGAAATGTGTTATTGTTGTATTATGTTATGTTGTGCTGTCATTGTATCATTGTGGTGCTGTGTTATTGTAATGCAGAGTTGTGCTGCTATGTAGTTTGTTTTATACTCACCTGCAGCTTTTCTATTTAACTCTGAAATCCTTGTCATTTATTACCACTTCCACAAATTTGCTTTAATGACAGAAATAAACGTTGTTAGCACCAAGCACATCACTACTTACATTAACAACGATAACACAATTTATTTAGTGATCTGCTCCTTATTAGAAATAGAGTTCCACAACCTATCCATCTACATACATGACAATGAAATAACAAATGCACACACTGAAAACATCTCTGTAAATTCCTCACTAGTAGCCCTTCCAAATACTGACCAATCAATCACTGTCCAGTATCATAAACATCCAAAAACACTTACTAAAGCGATATCGTTTTCCACCTCAGTGATGAAATCCCTTATATAGGAAATGTGCACAGTGCTCTGACAATGCTTAAATCTCTCTTTTCACCGTCATGACCTCTAAAACAAGCCAAACCCTAAAAATCCTGATAAAACCCATCTTTTACCCTGATCAGATTTTCAACTACTACCTCATTAATCACTTCTCTATCTCATGACAAGTTCAGAAGTGTGTAGTTTCCAACCAGTTCCAAGGTGCCTAGGAAAAACAAAATCATTCTCACTTCAAGCAGGCGAAATCTTGCCCACATTGCATTAATCTATATGTAAGATTGCACTGTAAGAAGCACTGCAGTGGCGGCTGTCTCGGAACGGGGGTGGTGGGCGGGGATGAAAAAAACTAAAAAATAAACGTACCTGCACGCCCTTCCTCCATCCTCCGCTGCACGACTCTCCTCCATCCTCACCAGCAGTGTCGTGATTGGTCTCAGCAGCCTGTATGGCTGCTCAGGCAGTGCCTGGGCATGTTCTCCCCTGGGGTGTGCAACACAGCCAGGTGGAGAACATGTTATTTTATGTTATGCTATGTTAAAATGACTTGTAGAGTGCACAAATACCAGAAGGTGTCTTGGCGCTGACTGCTCCTAGGACGAAATGATAGCCTACTTGTTAAAAAGCTAGGTTTTTAATTGTTTTTTGAAAGCCAATAGGGTAGTAAGGGATCTAATCTGAGCAGGAAGAGAATTCCATAACTTAGCAGTGGCAACCACAAAGCTTCTGTTAACCCAGGTGGGTCTATATGTTCGGGGGGCGGTGAGCAGGTTTGTACCAAAGAGCGCAGGGATCTGCTGGGTGTATAGATCTGCAATGAGTTCTTCAGAAACTCTGGCCCTGTGCTGTGGATCACCTTATAGGCAATGCACAATGTCTTGAATTTTATTTTGCTTCTAATTGGCAGCCAATGTAGTTGTCTGATAACCTTAGAAACAGAATCAAATTTAGGTGTGCCAGAAAGCATCCTAGCGGCAGAGTTCTGTACCAACTGGAGCTTATTTAAAACTGATTCCTGGGTATTGATTATTTTTTTTTTTGCATTTGTAGAGCGCACAATTACCCTGGGGTGTCCTGGCGCTAGCACTAATTGCTGGGGGGAGGGAAGACTTTATGCTACGGCGCAAAGAGCCAGGTCCTTAACCCTTTCCTAAAGGAGAGGAGATCCGGGGCACTCCTGAGATGGAAGGGAAGCTTGTTCCAAGCTCTGGAGGCACTGTTAATAAAACTCCTGCCTCCCCAGTTGACTCTTTTAAATGGGGGGACTTGAACATATTTAGCTCCAGAGGAGTGTAGCGTTCTTCCCGGGACATACCAGAGGAATTTACGCCTCAGGAAGTCGGGTCCTGCTCTATTGATGGCCTTAAACACTATACAGAGTTCCTTGAAGCAAACTCTTCGTTTCACCGGGAGCCAGTGAAATTGCCTTAGTTCCTTTTTCATGTAAAGAAATCTAGGAGTTCCTGACAGCACTCTTGCCACTGCATTTTGGACTAG
Source organism: Triturus cristatus (assembly GCF_964204655.1). Classification (NCBI taxonomy): domain Eukaryota; kingdom Metazoa; phylum Chordata; class Amphibia; order Caudata; family Salamandridae; genus Triturus; species Triturus cristatus. Next base: position 728,177,522 of record NC_140582.1, read on the forward strand.
TTGTAGCCGATTAATGTGCTGCTTTTGAGCGTTGAGATAAAGGCCGTTGCAGTAATCTAAACATGACATTATAAGAGCCGTAATCACTGGCTATTTTTGGACAGGAAGAACTTAATCTTCCTTATAATCCTCAAGACTAGAAAGCAGGCTGAGGTCACCATGCTTATTTGGTCACTCATGGTGAGCTTATTGTCCAGCAGTACCTCCAGGTTTTTTGCTTTCCTTGTTGGGGGAGACATACACCAAGGCATCCTGGCCACCAGTCCGGTGTCCACACACGTGGATTGTTGCCAAACATTATGACCTCGGTCTTGGTGGAGTTCAGTTTTAGGCAATTAGATGCCATCCAGTGCGAGATGGCCCCCATACAGTCATGGAAACGTGCCCCAGTTTCCGTTTCCCTCCCTTCCTTCAATGATAGTACATTGATCAGTAGGCTGTTACAATAATCCACTTTGGACATGACCAAAGAGGAGATCATATTCCTCATAGCTTCAACAGGAATGAAAGAGAACAGTTTCTTCACCATTAGGAGCAGTATAAAAGAAAGAAGAGACCACAGAATTAACATGGCATTTGTAAGACAGCTTAAAATCTAGGATGACATCTGGCCAAGTGCCCATGATGGTTTGGCCAACCCAAGAGGGCCGGCCTAACCGTCATGGCACTTAGGGAGTGCAAACCACTCCTGCTTCCTCTGATGGTGGCAAGCCCAGCCCCACTCCTCCCTAACACTGCTTTGAGTGGCACAGAACAATAAAATGATAATAACGTCCTGACCTTTGCCTTGTTAGCAGCATTTGGCTTTATTGCATTAATGGAGAATAATCCTTACAAATAAGGATTACATAACCTAAAAGGAAATGGTTCATTTCTTTCCTCTCTGTCAGAAAATATGAATTCAAGTGGACTCATGCAGAACCCTGTCACTCCACATTACCCACATCATTCTCCAGGACTTCAATGTCACTTACGATTATTCTATCTTGTGTAGGGTTGCCTGTTCAAATACTTTTAACAAAGTTATTCTCTGATATAAATATTATGTCCTAAATATCATTTAAAAAATATTGTGCTTTTGTGTGTAGATTATATTTTAGGACAAAATATTTTTGTCAAGCAATGTATAATCTATTCTGGTACCGTACCATACCATACATGTATGACTGGCTGCACGAGCTTATATACAGGACATCACCTATACAAGAAATACACCTCAAAGCATAATTAATTATCAATATCCACAAAACTTCAGACATGGTAGACAACATGAATCTGGAACAGTTCTTCCTAAGTTAGCTGATCTGTACTGAATCCATGGTCATTTATATTCTAAATAATTGGTCTTTAAAAGATCACAAGGATAACAAACGTCCAAAAACTTTGGTTTGTGCTCAGTCGCACATGTCAAGTCCTTTATCACCCAAAAACATTCTTCCTTGAAACAGATACTTGGGAACTCACAAAGAGAACACATTTACTAATCGGTCTCAGAGACATACCCCTGATGCCAAAGAAGATTAAACAATGAGATATCAAGCACATAACAATTGGATTGGCTTCCTTTACCAGTATGCATTCGCATCATACAATCAAAGCGTGCTTGCTGATCAACCAAAACCTTTGTCAATGTATACCGAATTATGTAGGAAGCAAAGTTGCGAACTTTGGGGGCATGTGAACGACCGGCAGTTTTTTGTTTGTCAGCTGCAAAAACCCACAAACAAAGCTTACACAAAAACAGTTCTTCTTTTCATCTGCGCCAGGTCTATGGAATGTCTACACCTACACCTACATTCTATTCCCTCACAAAATTAAATTGAGAAGAAAATATTGTAACTCAGGTGGCAGAAACTAAAACATAGAGGGAGGCACCAGAGAGAGCCAGAATATCCCATTCTTTTATAATATGACCAAATTATTAATTTCAAATTTAGAAAAACTGTATATAACCCATTCTACCAGGCAAAAATACAATTTTACACAGATTTGTACCCAAAGAAAGAGGTATTTCAAAATGTAATAGAGTTCTGCAACCTCACAGCCAGTCAACCCCATAGCTATTTTGACGGTACTTTTCCAATCACAGATTCTCTACAACAACACTATTTAATTTTCATGCCAAACCACTCTCAGCTGTATAAAAAATAAACCAGGTAAAAAAGTAATGGGAAATCTCACTAGCTTAATATTTCTGCTGAACTTAGATCATCACCTCAAAACAGCGTGTGTCTAAAACCCAGCTAATATCTGAAGGATTCAAGATCTTGCACTAAAACTGACACACATTATTTTCTAAGGAGACAACTCCAAAGATTTAGCTTAAATTCTGAACACGCAGCTACCACATGTGTTATAGGACACTCCTGTCGCAGTATGCACTTGCAGTGAACTGACATGAAATAGAAATGACAAATGTCATGTGTTTATGTAATGTTTTGTATGCACATATCTTTTATGTTGTTGTATGTATAAGGACTTTTTGTTATCAAACTGTGTATAATAGATAGTTTGACATCATTGAATGTATCAGGGGTGGTATTAAAAAAGAAAAAACAATGACAATAAGTTATAAATATATTTTTGTCTTCTCTTGTTTTGGGTGTACAACTTTATACTATAACAGATATGTGGTAGCTGAGTGTTCAGCATTTGAGCTAAAAATGTGTACAATGGTAATAGGGTGAAAATCTCAGAAACGAATGAGGTACGTTTCTCTTTTGAAAATATTCTTGATCTATGGTATAGTGGGTACCTTCACACTCTTTAAAACTTTCAGAAAGTTGGCATTGTTTCACTTTAACCATTTGGGGCCTTCTGTCTGTCTCTGTATATACATCTGGGGTGGGTGATACCTGGGCGTTGGGCATTTCCTCTAGACAGTCACACACAAAGAGAGCTTAGGTGTGACTGATGGGGAATCCACATCGTGACAAGCCTTCCTGGGCGCAATGGGAGGGAGGAGCTAACACTTACACCTGAATAGGCTGTATCTGCCCCAATGCAAAGGGTTACATATCCCCTTGTAGTGAGTCTGGAGACAGAGCAGAAAGGGCAGGAACTCTGTGCACTTCAAATGCATCTCTGTGAAGTCTCCCCCACTGCAAAGGTATAACTTGGTATAAGTACTGGCCTGATCTCAGACACTACCACTTTGGTACACTTCTGGACCTGTGGATACTCTGCAAAGAAGATAAACTACTGCACTGCTGAAGGGACTGCCACTCTGCTAGACCTCTACTCTGCTAGACTCCTGCTCTGCTGTGCTGACCTGCTGCCTGCAGCCCTACTTGCCTGGGAGCGAAAAGGACTGGACCTGCATCTCTGCAACCCAGAACCAATGTGAATCCAAGGGCTTGCTGGCTTGCCTTCTGTTTTGAAGACTCAGGGACATCAAATACTTCCAACTCTCCCTGCTACAGCACCTGGACTCTGTCATCTGAGAGTTTAGCCCTGCCAAGTGGTGCCAAACCAGTCCTAGAACCTTGAAAGTGGGTATAAAGTACTCCTCCAGCAGAAATCCATGCAACAACACCATTGTGCGGTTCAGAATCGGCGCATCTCCATTGATGACGACACATCCCCTCTGTTACAAGGATCGTCGATGACGCATCAACGCCGCTTTGAGATTCAACTGCAATGCATCACCTCTTCTGCTCCTCACATCTCGTCTTTGATGCAAACAATATAGTTTGGAGCGGGCCAAGGCTGGTCTCAATATAAGACCCACGCTCCATCGTGGTGAGGCTGAACTTTGGGATTGGACCCCATATAGCGCGACCACAAAGCCCTGGTTGGCACTCGCTTTATACTTTTAATCACTACATTTAGTTTATTCTTTAAAACTTCATTAATTCAGCTATACATATTGAATTTTTGTCATTTTGCTCATGTTTTGTTCATTAAATTAAGGTCTATTTGTCGAACTGGGTGTGGTATCTATTTGTGTGGTGTTTTCACAGTTTTACTGTTTGAAGTGTTGCACAAATACTTTACACATTGCCTTTTAAGTTAAGCCTGACTGCTCTGTGCCAGGCTACCAGGGTGTGAACACAGGTTAATTTAGGGTGTATTTGTGACTTACCCTGACTAGGATTGTGGTTCTTGCTTGGACAGGGTGCATACCTCTACCAACCAGAAATGCGATTTCTAACAGTACCTTTGTGTTTAGTCATCTCAAAATATATCTGAAAGAGGAAAACATGTAATACAATTAAATGCAATTAAATTGTGGCAATTGCGCTTCTTGTTAACCTTTGGAAAGTAGAAATGTTACCTACAGATTAACTCAGGCAAAACTAAACTCATAATTCCCCCTTCAGGAAATAATGCATCAGAGATACAAAAATATCTTTCTACAAAACAGCAGTTAGGATTTACATCCAAGAAAAAGCTGACAGTGGAATTAATAACATTTACCTAAGACAGTTGAGTACACTTTTATAATTATATCTCTAAATTAACAAAGAAAGCTCAATGTTATATTCTGAAGATGAAAAACATACAATGAGATAAGGCGGCATCAAGCAACCAGCACAACCCTCGGTACACATGGTAGAAACATAACTCAATGTCTTTGCCAACCTAAATGCCACATTAAGGGGGAAATTCACAAGGACTTATCTCCGATTCATCACATCCTTAACACATCAAAAGTGGAGATAGATTTAACACCCCATTCACAAGCTGGTGCAAACTGCAGACAACGCCAGTATTCCTACAATAACTGCCCCAAAATGTATCTCCACGGTGGACACCGCCAACTAACCCTAATGAGATGCAGAGTAGGCGTTCCCATGCAAAAACACATGAAAAAACCACAACACCACTTTCACAACGAACTGCCAGATCCGCGATGCGAGTCAAAACCACACGATAAGCCGCAGTAGCAGCAGGTATTTAAGACCTGCCTCCTGCAGGTGTAAAGCCAGACGACTACCTGCAGTAGGCAATGGAGCCCCGCACACAGCCACACTTGAAGAACAAACAACGCCATGGAGCTACTCATCATGCAGCTCGGAGCCCCAACAGGGCCACAACACCCACCAGGGCCCCCATCACCCCCAGGACCCGGACCCGCCCCCCCATACCACCGCAGAGGCAGCGCAGAGTAAGACAGCAGACCTACCAAAAACACATCAGTCTCACAGACCTAACGCCCGAGGAAGTCATTGCCCACTACAGGCTCAAAAGGACAACCATCATCCGCATCATGACCCACATCGGCCACAGGTTGACGGTCCCAACACAGCGGACAACCAACATCCCTCAGCAGACAAAGCTGCTGGCTGTGCTGCACCTGTTGAACTCTGGTACCTTCCAACCAACAAGTGCCAGAGTCGGAGGGTTCTCACAGCCAGCCTTATCAAAGTTCATCACACCTGTTCTGGATGCCATCCTCAGCTTCATACCCCAGTACTTTCCCTTCCCACACACTGCGCAGGAACAGCAGGAGACCAAGCAAGGCTTCTATAGCCCAGCCGTGTTGGTGGCAATAGACTGCACACATGTCCCACTTGTGCCCCTTGCGGATACTGCACACCACTACCACAACAGAAAGCACACGCATTCAATCAATGTGCAGGCAATAGTGGACCACCAGGGAATGTTCACCAATGTCGTCACAAACTACCCCGGCAGTGTGCAAGATTCCTACATCTTCCGACAGTCCATCATCAACCAGCGCTTCCAGGATGGCACATATGGAACTGGACTGCTCATTGGTAAGTGCCAAATCAACACACCACACACCTCAAAGCCACCATCACACAACGCAGAAATGTGGGAATGCACACGTGACCAAACCACACACAACATGTCAATCAACATGCCCACCTACCAGACATGACAACACTACTCCATGGTGATCCTGGGCTACCACTGCACACAATACTGCTATAACACGGCACCACAGCCTCACAAAAGCTGAACGTGTGTAGATGCGGAATGCAGCCATGTGCGAAGGATGCAAGTGACCCCTGAATGGGAATGTACACAACGACAAGTGAGGCTTGGATATGCAGGACAGACATGGGTATGCAAACCACAGATATGTCCATGCAGACCACAAATGCTGGTGACTGGAGAGTAGTGAACAGTGGACGCAACCATGTCACCCCAGGCTGTGGGTCATATAGTGGAAATGTTGCTCGCTGCATCCCCCCCTGTGTGCGTGAGCGTAGTGGGTTGGCCCTGAGTACGGCAGGGCTGCGCAGGGGTGTACACAAAAACCCCGTGGCGCAGAACGTGGTTCTCTCCTGGAAAGGCCAACATCACTGACAGGGCAGCACCTCGCAGTCTGCCCTGAGGCTGATGCTGTAAGCAGCGGTGCCTGCAACCCTGTGCGCCTGCTGCACCCCAGGATGCTGATACCCAGACCATGCCTGCCTGCCCCAAGGCCGCATTGCTCACCTGCTGACAACGTCGTGTGTCAAAGAGGGCCCACCACGTGCCGGGGCAAGCTGCAAGCCCCAGTCCCGCGACCTTTGCACCCTCCGCAGACCATCGCTGGCACCCACGAAGCTGACCCACATCACTCCTTTCTCATTGACATACTCCACCGGCGTCCTCTCAGCACCAGTAGGTCCCACATGTGGAACTGTGTCTTAAGTCCTGAACGTCAGTTACCCTAAGTCCATGGCAGCGGCCACTGTACCAGACTCCCTTTGATAAGTGAGGCTTAATTCCATATCACAGGCCTGCGAAATGTGGTGCCACTAACCCTGTTCAATGAAAGCCTGCGACACGTGGTGCCACTAACCCTGTTCAACGCAAGCCTGCGACACGCGGTGCCACTAACCCTGTTCAACGCAAGCCTGCGACACGAGGTGCCACTAACCCTGTTCAACATAAGCCTGTGACACGTGGTGCCACTAACCCTGTTCAACGCAAGCCTGCGACATGTGATGCCACTAATCGTGTGCGCCTTGAGTGACCGTCAGCCTCCGGCGGAACATCAGTGGTGTCTGAGCCTGTGGCCTGGGGGTTGTCAACAGCAACGGGCAGGTATGGAATCGGTGTCTGGCATGAGTCTGTGGCATTCATATCCGCCATGTTGCCGGACACAGCTGGCATGTGCCTTCTGCATCATGCCCTGGGGGTAGACCTCCCATTCTCCCCGTGACACTCTGCGGAAGGCACCTATGACACATATGAGACCCTGCTCTGCCCTCATGACCCTATCCCAGTGCCCCGCAGGTCAGCATACCGCGGCGGTGGGCCCGTGTTGGCCGCTGTGCATCCAGGGCCACTAACCCTGTGCGACTCAAGTCATCCCCCCTTGATGTTCTGACATTGCTTTTCTGTGTGACTGATGACTGTTGGAGTTGTTGGCAGCACCAGCTACTCCCTGAGGGCTGGCTTACACTCACCCCACACACAGCCAGCACAGGCTTCGCTGGATTAGTGGGCCTGCCATCACATCCTGCCGAACCAAGTATTGACTCTTTTCTCCCTGCACTGTCACAGGTGATCAAGGATATGCACTCTGCCCTTGGATGATGACACCTCCGTGTGACCCGAACACACCCACCAAGAGGCAGTACAATGCGGCCCACATACGCACCAGGGGCATCGGTGAACACACATTTGGTGTGTTGAAGTCCCGTTTCAGGTGCCTGGACGGCACAGGTGGAAAGCTCCTGTACAGCCCGGACATCGTGTGTAAGATGATCGTTGCATGTTGTGTGTTGCACAACATATGTGTATGCACAAATGCACCATGGATCCCAGTTCCAGAAGTACTGGACGATGGTGCGGACGATGGGGCAGGTGGCCCACATCCCACTGCAGCTGCAGCAGGAATGGCCCGTAGGAACACCATCATTGACAATTCCTTCTCAGGAGCACGTGACAATGTGGCCATCCCTGGCAATCATGGGACAGTACTAAATGTCCATAAGCACAGCATGTGTGAATAAAACATATTTGCAGGTTACAGATTGTACTTGTACATTGTCATTTCACAGTTTCCTGCTGTGCCAGATGTGATTTGCCATGTTGTGCACATTTGCGGCACAAGTTGTGTCCTGTGTTCCTTTGTGGAGGTGTTGCTGTTTGTACCAGGATGTTGTCAATGTCGAGGTGCATTTATACTTATGTGCGTATTCTGCATGGTGGGTGATTCGCTCCTGCGGCTCTGATTTGTCTGCCACTGGTCCCTTTCATGTGGTGTTCCTGTCAGTTCTGTGCTTCCACGGTGCTGAGGTGTTGCAGACTTGGCTAACTTGTGCTCTTTGTCGAGTTGTGACCCTTGGGCATGGTTTGTCCACAGATGCGTTGTTGACGTCAGGGGTTGTTTATGCAGGTGGTTGTGTCCGACTGTGCCCTGCTCCTTTCCAGTTGTGGTCCGCACTCAGCAACCTCAGTGTCATGCCGTGTACATTGTCACGGTGATTGGACTGCAGCCATGCTACTCGTCATGTGGTGTCTTTTGCATTGTCAGTGTGGCTGACGTGTATGCATGTTTGCTGTGTTTCGCATGTGTGCATGTGTTGGTTGTGTGCTAGTTGATGTGTTGTGTGGTTGCCCCTTTGGGCACATGGTGTACGTGGGAATACCTGGTGTTTGTGTGTGTGCTGAAGTGTTCCTGTGGGTTCAGGGACATGATCCTGAGTCATTGTGGGTGTGCAGTGTGCTCTGCCTAATTGTGCATGTGTGCCATTGGGCCCATCTCCCCCCGTCCACCCACTCTCTGGTCGGTGCACACCCTGTTGATGTGGTGTCGAGTCATGTTGGACAGTGTCTGGATACCCGACGACTGTCGCCGTCTCCCAACTGGTCACTGTGGCTACCATGTTCTCCATGTCATTCAGCTCCTGGTGTTCTGCTGGCCCCCCTCCCTTGGAGTGCGTTGCTGCTTTCGTGTTGGCAACGAGCTTCTGCTTGGTTTTGCCAGTCACATCAGTCCAGGGCCTCTTGTGCTCTTCCATTGTCCTCCTCTGCCATGCAACGGCATTCACATAGTCCGAGGTGGTGTGCCATCTTTGCCTCTTTGTTGCCAATGACACGTCAGAGGTGACATGCAGTTGGTGGTTGTGTTCTGGCTTATCTGTGGCGATAATCGGGTTGTCCTGGCGACTGTACACCGTCTTCCTCTTCCTCTTCTCATTGGCCTTCCACGGGCCCTGTATTCCCGGGTTTTCCTCTGTGGGGATTGTGGGGTTCATGTTGTCCTCTGCAGTCGGTCAGGGTACATCCGTGGTACTCCGCAGTTGATGTCGTTTTTTAGTGGCATTTCCTGTATGCTGTTCTTGTGCTTTTTCCCGCATTACGCGTGGGTATTGCTGGCCTCTCGCTGGTTGTCACTGTTTTTTTATCTCGTTTGGGCACATCGCCTGTTTTTTCGCGTTGAAGTTTGTGTTTTTATCTCGGTTGAGGTGGTTGTACCACGGACATTTGCTGCGTTTTCAGCAGATTATCGCATGGTACCGCCGTGTTGTGAATCCACGTTGACACAGGGTTATTTTCCCGCAATAGGCTGCGATGTGTAAAGTTGCGTTAACATTTTTTGGAGATGTTTAGCACACGTTCTTGTGAATATACCCCTGAATGTATTTTTACAAACAGCTGCAAAATGTTTGGCTGGGATCAAATGGAGCAGTCATATAACTCTGAACACAATTGATCTACAATGACTTCTGATACAATCAGAAACTGAATTTAAGACATGCGTCATAATAATCGAAGCCATACATGTTCAGCAGGTCATTTCCCTGCTATCTCAATCACAAGTGGCATTAACAAGACAAAGAGCAAAGACTAAGCAGTGCTAGGTATGGTGAAAATGAAAGAAAAAAAAAAACAATCCTTTTTGTGTCACACCCTGAAGTTGCAAATGTTCCATTTTGTCATTCAAAAGACACTAAAATTGTACGTTTATCAAGACGTTACTCACATTGAAACTTTAAGTCCTTTGCATCTATAGACCCTGATTCTACACAAATACATATATCTAAGCAGATAATACTAAAAGAGTTTTGTCTGCAGATGATGCATTTCATGCTACAGCGTACAACTATCTTGCATTTCATTCTCCTAAGTGGAGCATTATGGAAAACCCTTGATTAACTCCTGTCTCACACATCAAACCCTACAACCATCAAAAGTAAACACACTGCTTAAGAGATTGGCGTCATTAAGAATTGATCAGTTCTAAACAAAATTTAAATGTATGCTCTACATAAAAAATGTATGAAAACGGGACAAAATTCAAGAGTGCTTCTTGAGAATCACTGGCCAGGATCAGTGCAGACCATGAATGACCGTGAACTCATCCCCAGACTGGTGGAGCTGGAGCGGCTTTCGCACACCGGTACTTAACCTACGTTCATGTTGGCTAAACAAAAGTATAGTAAGTTAAATTGTACTCTCTAACGGGGTTCAGCAAATTTTTGTCCTGTTGTCTTTTGGTTTTAACATTTTTAATAATGGCCAGAACTCTATTTTAACAAAACCCTGTTTTGATGTTCCCTCGCTGAGTATGTTTCTGTTCTGTCCCATCGATTTTACTGCACATTTGAGCTATTCTGTACTCTGGACAGAAGTGCCAGGATGTGTTGTGCCCATTCTTATAAGTTATTTGATTTGCTCTGTAATTGATGCAATGAATCGTTGTTATTCTTCAGATAATCTAAACTGTTCTTTTGAATTGCAAATTACAGAAATTCAGCAATGGCCTCTCTTTAAATAATATAGCTGTTTAGGGATATCAGCTCAGCTGCATGAATATTGCCTATCCTCTGGCCTGCTCGAATGTGTATCATGAGTATTAATTGGTATCAGTGTATGTGATTACTTTATGGCATTATGTATTTTGTACTGCTACGTAAAAACTATTTTGATTGATCGAATTAATAAATGGTACTTCGTTGTTACTGATAAACTGTCTAACATTTCCTGGGAATCTCAAACAGAACTATACTCGTAGCCAAAGATCAGAACTGCTCGGTCACACAACAAAAATGCACTAATGAATTAGCATTGGATTAAATAGGTAATATATCAAACATTGATATGACCAGCTGAGAAAAGGAAACTGGAAGACATTTTCTACTACACTGTGCAATGAAATATAAATGAAAAATTATAGAAGCAGTTCAATACATTTTTAAAAAACCTTATAGGAAATGATTAAGTGAAACACTGTGTAGCAGCCTAGCAGAAGACACAAAGGGAATGGTAATAGATTAATAATATATTACATTCTATCATTATTCTGTACCATAATCTCAAGTATGCTTACTCACTTGTATTCATGTATATGTATTTTACCTTCTGTAACAACTGGCAAGTGCACATTAATATGTTTTGATTGTGTTCTTTGAGTTGATCTTCACAAATGAAGTACATTCCATACAGATGGTACCATTTTGGGTTAGTCACTATTTCCAAGGCAATTAAGCAACCAATGTGTATTCATCATCTGGTTTCTGACTGGTAAGTTGTGGAGGGTAAGTATTAAAAGTAAAACACCAAAAAACAAAATAGGCTGCAAGGTAGGTTGACCAAACAGCGAGTATAATCAGATCACAGTACAAGTGGTCGACATAAAAAACATACAAGCTTAAAACAACTAGCTTGTATTTGCTTTAATATAGGCCTCATAAAGCGTGAGTAGTAATGGACGTCTATAAAAAAAAGCAAGACGTTTTACTTGCCATCGTCTACGTTCCACCATCTTAGAGTCTGTGGAGATTTTGAGTTTCCAATGGTAGAGCTGTGACGGCTCTTCCATAGTTAATCCCACTATGGTGTACCTGATCTCAGTACGAATAGGTCAACCCGGTAAACCATGGAGCTTCAGACTGAATAAAACCTTCAAATGTCCTGTGTTTGCAGGGAGCATGGGGACATACGTTATGATAATCCAGAGGAAGGATCCCAACTTTGGAGGGATTTCTTCAGCTAAACCATAAATGATGACATGTCTATCATACCGGAATTGCATGGCTCATTTGTTGCAATTTCTGCCACAACTTTTGCCTCTGACGTGCATCTTCCTTTATTCCTGTAAGCTGTTTCAGGAGAAACATTTCTGCTATTATGGAGGAGGTGCTACGCCGCCACAACCGAGGTTCAGCGTGTGGGTTGCCAAGACAACAATGAAGCAATATGTGTCATAAGAGACATAAATATTATGTTATTATATTAGCTTGCAGGAAAATGTCAAAGATATGAAGCAAATTATCACTTCTCTTCTAGCTTAAGTTAAAAATAACTGGTTGACCTTGGCAATTCTGAGGATTTTCTTCAGTTAGTTTACCATATAAAGAACTGTTACCATGGACATCAGTGAACAGCCTTAGAGTTACATTTCTAATTTCTACCCGTGGGGGTTCATTTGGTGAACAAGTAGTTTGTAAGAGGAAGTGGCCGATTTCTAAAAGTGGCTGATTGAGGATAAGCAAAACAATAAAAAACTTAATATAAAAGTACATGAAAATAGTGTTCCTCCGCACATATCTTCTGTGTGAATATCCATTATTTGCTCTACAAAAAAAGTGGTTACTTGACTCTGTTGTTTGAAATTGTGGTCCAGATTAATCCTTGATTATTCATTCATAAAAAGTATATTACTTGTCAATTTAGTTTATTTTCATGCCTTGTTCAGCAAGAAGATATCCATATTTATGATCTTTACTACCATTAAAGTAGTTGCAGGTCTACAATTCTCCAAAGTACTAACTATTGTTCAATAAAATACAAATATGTGCTAGGGATATCCCTTACACATGCAGTGGAGACCTGATGGTAAGGACACCAGGGATTGCTCAGTTGTATCAAACATTAAGAAATGTTTTTGGAAGATTATTTGTTCTCAGTCCTGAAGCTATTTGTATGTGTAACTTTGATCTATATGGGCAAAAAGCGTGTCAATTAAAAAGTGCTAAGTGCGTAAAAATATATTAAATCCTCTCAAATTCAACTCCTCAACACTTGCTTCTTAATGAAATGGTATAAAAATCAGTATGCACTTTTCAGAAGACCTTGAAAAAAGTCTAAAGATAACAGCGTTTTCATTTTATATGTGCATATATATATTCCTGAATTGAAGGACCATAAATTAGCAGGATAGGTCCGGATTATCTCACTGGAGTTATGATGGATTATTCTGAAATGACTGTATCATTGTTGAATACAATTTACCAGATGAATTTGCAGAGAGTACATACCTCGAGAGAAATGGCTGGAGTTAGGTTGGAATATTCTGAAATACCTGTATCATCTTTGAAAACAATTTACCAGATAAATTTGCAGAAAGCCCATACCTCGAGAAAAATGGCTTGCATTGTCCTGGTTGCTAGCCTTTAGTTTGACAGGGTGTGAATATTTCAGTAAATAAAGAAAAGGTTTATCTTTTCGTACGTTACATGATGACACAAAATTGTGCTAATCATCCATGGCCCTAGATAAATTCTTTACATGAAAATGACTATCCAAGAACTATATTTGAGCTGCTGGTAACCAGAAGGGCACCCTTTCAAAGCAAGGAATTATGGATACAGATTTGGGCAGAGGCTATGATATTGCTCATTTTCTTAAGAAGATGAATCACTCAACTTCCCAGTTAAATGTGACCTGGTCAACACATATTGTCGGCATCTGGAAAAGATTCCCAACTAAATGAACACAATTTATAAAGATGTGTAAACTTAATATAGAACAGGCGCAACTGGTACAGGTAAGAGCAGTGGGGCGGGGAGGGGGTAAGTCGACAAACGACGGAATAGGGAAAATAAAATGTAATAAAGAAAATCACTTACCTTGCGCTAACTGCATCGCCGAGCGCAAGGTAAGTGGTTTTCTTTTTTTTTCTTTTGCTTTTCCTATTCTGACTTCTGTTGACTTCTTCCCCTGCTCTGCCCCATCCCGCCCCCATGCTACCCCACCACTCCTACCTGTACTGGTTGCCCTAGATACAGAGAACTGGGTCATCTACCAAGATGATCAGAGAGGGATCAAGAGAAAGTACACAATATTGTTGCTCTTCATCAAGAAAACATGCAAGGGGAGAACATGGTGGCTTGCTAGGTAGCAGGTCGGTTGAGTGCTTGAGCTCTGGGATTGCACGCAAGTGATTAGCTCAGGGATGGAAAAATGGTGGAATAGCTACAGAAGTTGTAGTCACCAAATCTAAAGAAATAGCCCAGAGTTGCAGTTGTTTTTTTGCCTTTTGCCATTTTTTCTGTTCCTTTCCCAGGTAACCATGGCAGGCACAGCAGACGGTGATGCTAACAATGAGCAGTGGATGAGAGCTGCGCTGGAGTTAAGGAAAGGCTGTAGGGCTGTAGCAAGGATACCGTTCGGGGGAAAGGTGGCAGCAGCAACATGCGCATAGAAACCGAAGTGCTGGTGGTTGGTGTTGGAGAGGGGAGGAGTGAGGATCACCAAGATCTTGTGTCTGGAGACCCCCAGCCAGGACTTCAAGACCGAGTGAGGCGGCAGTAGCTGGGGTAAGGAGGCAAATTTACCTCGAAGGGGATGGGACTGGGACATAAAAAGGCCACAGATAAGCCTGTAAAAAGCAGAAGGGGCAGAGAAGAAGTCACTAATAACAGGACTTGAACGGTGGAACAGGTACTCCTTGAGGAGTGGCCATAAAGAAGTATCTGAGGACCACCCCAGCACTTTTAAACAATCTATGTTGCCTATAGGTCCAAAAATAACTGATACAAAAAGACTGGCTATTGTAACAGCTACTTACTGAGACAGTGATTCCATGTTAGCATCAAAAGTAGATAAATAAAATATTCATTCTCTAGGACATGTTAAGAGCCATAAAATCAGAGTGACTACACCTAATCAACAACAGTTGAAGATTACCCCCTTTAAGGCCCTTCTTCGAGGTTTTGGCTAACGTAGTAGGCCTCTGGGGCTTAGTTAGTGAATCATTGGTGGAAAATCTAGACATTAGAGCAAGAATCTTGGGAAGAAATTGGTTCAATTGTCTGAGGACAAAGACTCAGGGTAATACACCAGACAGGAGGAAATGGCAAGTGTGGGGGTGATGTTGGCAGGGCCCAACATATATCGGATCTTAGAAAACAATTAATGGGGACAGGGCGGGGAGGGTGAGACACTAGAATATGTAGCAGGGCCTGAGTAGCAGTCAGCCTCCACTGTCAGGGATCATACCCAGGTGCTTGTTGATGTATCAGCTCTCAATCAAGCCCAGAATCCTGCTCTTGCTGGTGGGGAGACCATTACGGAAATATCAAAAGAAATACAAGGGGCATGTGAGAGCCTTGAGAAAAAATTATACCCCTTTGCAGTAAGGACTCTTATAAAAATATACAAAAAGAAATACGAGGGGCATGTGAGAGCCTGGGGAAAACACTAGACTCCTTTGCAGTAAGGATTCAGGACTTTGAGGAGACAGTAAAGGAGGAAAAGGACTCGGTGTAGCATAGTAAGGAAGAGATTTGCTTGTTGACACGTAAACAATTTGAATACCAGGAGAAGCTAGAGGCACTGGATAATACCTCTAGAAGAAACAATCTAAGAATTCTACATGTGCAGGGGGAAGGGGAGAATCCAAAAGCCTGCATTATAGCCTTGAAAAAGGTAGGTGTCCAGATAGATGGTACTGACTTAGCTATAGCTAGGGACATCCAAAGAGTCCACCAGGACCTGTTTAAAAAGAAGCTCAACAGAAGTGAACCTTGAAAGATTCTAGTCAATTTCCACATGTATTCAGTGAAAGAGAGTATCAATAGCTTCATTTAGGACTTTAAGAGTTCAAGGATTTCCTGGAAGAAGCTCCTTAGGAGGAGAGACAAAGGGGGTTTACCGTTACCCGACTTCCAGTATTATGCTTGGGCTTTCGAGTTAAAAAATTGCCGAATGTTACTCAATAACAGCTCGGAGACCGGCATCTTGTTTTAGACCATGTTAAAGGATAGTAGAGGACATTTTATTTACATTTGGGTACTCAAAATTCTATAAGAAAGTGTGTCTGAAAGCATTGCAATCGATGTCCGTGTTATGGGCTCAGATAAGAAGGACCACAAACCTCAAACAGTACAGTAAGTCTGCCCCTATCTGGGATTTACCAAGGACCCCGAAGTGTGTTAAGTATACATTGCCATTCCCTATTAAGCTGGCTGGTATACAAAGATTGTACCAACTTATTAAGGAGGCTAAGCTTCTACCATGGAAGGAGCTGTTCAAGGCGGTTGAAGGGATTAGCTCCAGGTTTAAGTACTTGCACTTAAAAAGTAGGTCCCAGAGTTTGAATTTCGAAGTTGGGAACACAAATCAACTGGAAGAACACCTCTTAAAGGAGACTCAAAGGAAGAAGGAAGTTTCAACATGGTATTTGATGTTTGTGTATATAGGAGATGTCGACTTCATACCACAGGATGAGCTCTGGGAGAAAGGTTGCAGAGGATGTAGTTAAAAGAGTTATTGCAAGTATTGATGCACACTTTATACATCACTATTATACCTACTTTTTTAATATTAAATCAAGTATTTTCCCTTCACAGAGCACACTGGATGCGATAACGGATCTTGAAATTGGGGGAAGGAGGTACACCTAAATGTATGAAATGCGGATTAGAAAAGGCAAACAACATTCATATGTTTATGGAAGGCCCCCGGATCCATCAGTATTTGGAAGGTGTGGGTAAGGTTATGGCAAACTTCTCTATATAAACATCAAGGTAAGCCTTTGTCTATTTATCTTTGGGGGCAGAGAGAGTCCAAGAAGTTAAGTAAAGATAAGAGCAAGCTGCTGGTTTTTTTTACACTCTTGGCATGAAGAGACATATGCGGGATGTGGCAATCTAAAGTTGCACAGACTTGTATAGAGTGGCTTAGTTCTGCAATAAATATTTCAAAAATGAACTTGGGTGACATTACTGTCAAGAGAAGTTTTGGCAACCCTTGGTGAGTTAGTTGGAACTCAATAGCCCATTGGGAAGCCTGTAAAGAACCTTTACAGAATTACCATGTGATGCTAAAACCACTTGTTCAATGATTTATCCTATCTTTGTTTTTGCCTTCTATGTCTGGCAGTGTACCAGTGTAACCCCAAAAAAGTGAAACCTCACTGGTGAGGACACCCCATCAAAGGAAATTACATTGGAAATGTTTGGGAACAGAGCCTGAGGTGAATGAGGACAAAAACAATAAAAAGAACAAAAAATAAGAAAAACACTTAAAATCTTGATCAGCAATATGAACCTGGACCCATTCAAAGGCCAACTTTACTCAATGTGAAGTCACCTACACTTACTTCAGACACTGACCTCACCCTCAAAGAATACATCACCATGGAAATCATGCATGCCTGGTACCAGTTCTCTCTATTAAAGGAAGTGAAACTGGTATTCCCAGGAAGTGACTTTCATACTTCATGAATGCCTCAATAAGGGCAGCCTTAAAGGAACAGCCCATCTCATGAAGGACCTAAGAAATATGATCATATCACCCTAACCTGATAGAACTCCTCTGGTTTTTCTTGCCAGACAACACCACCTTCAAAACCAACTTTGTCATCTGAAAATACATCTCTACCGGCTCCCCTGTTTGTCTCGATGACAAGTTCACCATCTCTGGTGGTTCTTGGCACATCTGCAGCCAGGAAAAAATAACAATGGAAATGAAGAAGTGCAAACAAATCTATATTCCCAGCATTTGGAAGGACAACCCTATATCCAACAAGACTCCCTGATCCCTTCTCCAATTTATGAAACAACCGAAGACACACCTCTTCAAAAAACACTACATTACGATGCAGTAACAGCCTTTTTTGGCTCTTCAAAATGTATAATTCCTTCATTCACATGTTCATTGTATCTATAACGTTCATCCAGTGTAGAACTTCACTCATAGTCTGCAAGGTTTGCACTATTTAAATTCGAAATACATCTATACATGCAAGCTGTGACATGGCACTATTATCTGGAGAGCATCCAAACCAAATCACCCACAGACTACAGATCGAGAACATCTAGAATCCTTTCCATGTAGGATAGCTGAGCTCCAACAATACCCTTGCCAGGAAGGCTCCAAATAGGCAAGCACAGGCTCCTTAATGTATACCTACCTCACCCTTTAACAGTGTGGGCTGAGAGCAAAACACACTCTCAGCTAAATGTTGGGCAGGAGATGAATCATTAATTTCTCTTTCCTTCCTTTTGTCTATTATCTGCTGCCAAGTCTTTCACTTCATCAGCTCATTCAACCAGCTTGGTCCTTCGATGGCTCTTGCTTGTCACATTAAGGGAAGGGACTCTGGATGCCCACTATTGGTTATTGAATGAGGACCAGGAATTGCTAAGCAATCTGTAAATTGGAAATCAAATTTATGCATAGAATCCTCAAAACAAGACTGTAGATATATAAACTAGCTACAGGTAATCCAAACCTCCTGAAGAATTTCAGTCGGGCCAAATCATGCATTCAAGAAGTTCTGCTTCTGCGGTACTAAATAACAAAAGCAAAACCTGCTGTTATGAAAATAACTGATGATTCTCCTTATTAAAAACTAAGATCTGGAAAATATGTATACAGTCTCTGAGAGGAAAACATGAATAAAACTTGATATAAGTATTGTATTCAAACACATCAATTAATATCAGTTTTAGGCAATTTAGTCAGGCTTTGGCATAATATAGCAACAGTATGAAACTACGCTTCAAAATACAGATTTAGAGAAATAACTCATAATCAATACAACTATTTAATAAAGACCAATTTCAAGCAAACTTTGTTGCGAAAGAGTTTTGAAAAGTTGTAGGAAAGAGGGATCTACTTTTATGGGTTCCCCTACTTTTTGCCTGGTGCTATGCTATTTCTGACTAGTCTGACTGGAATCCTGTTCATCAGGACCCCAGTGTCCCTTCTTTCTCCCCTAAATTGTTATGGTAAGTAGTTAGGTAGATCCAATATTGGATACTGAAGAACCCTTATAAGTCCCTAGTATATGGTACTAAGGTACCCAGGGCATAGCTACCCCAGGGTTCCTCCATAGGCTGAAACATGTATTATGCCACCTACGGGAGACCATTCATACTGTCACTACAGGCCTGCTATTGCAGCCTGTGTAAGCTGGTGCTAACACCACTTATGACAGATAAAGGTTCCCTATGTTTAGGGTCACTGCACTTAAAACTTATAAGTCACCCCTACAGCATGCCTTTTCAATCCGGAAGGTAGGGTGATCGGTTCTAAATGTGAGGGTGCCCCTGCATGAGCAGGACACCCCTGTAGCCTTCGAGTTCATTCTTCCGGGTTGTAAGTGAGACAGCTATATAACTGTCAGGGTCGCTTAGCCCTGTCGTACTTACGCACTTCTACGGAAAGAAACTACATTGGTAGGACTCGTTGACTGCGCGAACCGCTATAGGACTACATGTCCCATGAGTGGTAGCGGCAGCTCGACATGCGCGCGCAGGCGCGGAAGGCTTCATAGATCCCTTCCGCCCTGGCGGCAGTTCCGATTATTTTGTTTGCGGAAGCGACGCAAGCGGCAGGAGATTCCGTTCCTGATCCCGCTCTTGGTTCCCCGGTGGCTTCTGGCAGCTCCCTTCCAGCAGCGACGTGGGTAATGGTTCCATTTCAAAGACCCGGTGAGACGAAACCGGGAAGGCATTACTTTGGCAGGCTCAACCTGTACAGTAAGGGTGCAGTGCACCAGCGCAGTAACCCAAACGGCCTCTCTAGGCTTGAGAAGGCTATGGGGGAAGATTACAAACGCACGTCAAACAAGGATGTGCAGCAAGACTCGTGGGCTCGCATGAGTATGATTGTTTGTTTGGCATATCATTACTCTTGTAGCAACAGGTGTCCCTATTCGCTGGCGAGCCACACGTTTGTCGGCTCTTGCGAGTAGCAGGGATACCAGTGCCTGGGCATATGAAGTGTATACTCTAACGCAGCATGAACGTGTGGTTTAAACACAAATGATTTCACTTGGAGTGAGCAAAGACTGTCTTTATGTTACATGGAACTCTTTCGTCAACCAGTGTGCATGGAACCATTTAATCTCAATGGATGAGAGATAACTAATCTTTGTGTTTATGGTTGTGTTTTCTTAGCAGGGGATTGTGGATGAGATGAGGCAATCTCATACAACCTCTGTGACTTTTCAACAGCTATAAATCTGGGTAGGTCAAACTAAGAGGAAGGGTTATGCATAGAAAGGGGGCCCCGCTCACAGGACATATCTGACAATAACACTGTTTTCTCCCTCTTAGGGATACGTGTGTGTTCTTGAGTACGAAGAGGCCTTGTCTTGCCAGCCTCAGGTCCTTGGGTAGAGAGCGTGATCTACACCTCAGGAGACACACATGTCCTTATTTTTCTTTACAGGTGATAACCCTTAATACTGGCACTCACACACGGGGTAGGGGTAAAGAGTAGTGGGGACATTAGAATTATAACATCGTTGTCTTCTTGTGTCTTTACAGGTCTCCTTCCCCGCTGTTCCCTCCCTTTCCTTCCCTCGCTCGATCGCTTCACTGATCTGCGCTATAATAGCCCTCAGACTTGAAGCTATCGAGAGGTGGACCATATTGAGCATCATTCCTATCCCGAGGAGTCAAAGAGCTTGACAATAACATATAGAGGGGCACCGTGTCATTAGGAGATGACCATCTCAAAACTGGCTGCAACGAACTCTGTCATGTTTGGTGTCAAACATTCATCCCACACCATAAGCGATGTGGGCGGTATGATTCCAAGCACTGTAAAGGCCCTCCATTAGGCCCTCAGTGCTCCCGGTGCCAGTCTTCTAGACCCGGACAGCACAACATGGCTGCGGCTGACCAGAGACACAATTCTGCCCACCTGCTGCTGAGCCAAGCTCGAGCAGGGGAAGGTAGAAAAATAGGTATACTGCCACAGGGAGGTGTGAGCACCTCCCAGACAGGGTTTAGTGTATTGGGGCTGGGTGGGAGTACTTGCCAGCGCCACTCAGTCTGCTCGAATTTGGTGTCCTCCTTTTATAGTACAGTTCAAACCATCTCAGGGAGCCGCTGGTTCCCGCTTTTGTGTGAAACTGGACAGAGGACATAGAAGTATCTCCCCCACGGTCCAACCCCTACTTTGGGAGGAAACTGTCAATCGGTCCAACCCTTTCCTCAAGCATAAGGGCTTACCTAAGGATGGGTCCCTAGATATGTCATGAGGCACAATTCAATTCAGACACCACTTCAACTTTGACCATCTGGGTATTCTGGACTTTGCTGGACTTCGCTCGGGGCATCAAGGCTGCAACCGGGAAGACTCCTGCTGCTCCTGATCTCTTTGACCTGCTCGTCTGCTGCAACATCCATGCCTGTGCCCCATACAGGAAACCTTATAAGGCCTGTGGGCATTCAAGGCACCGGAAGGAATCTCCCTTGAAGTGAAGGAGTCACTTCCCTGCATCTGCAGGCACCACAACTAAGCTGACCGGTCTGCTGATCCTTGGCTCCCACAGATTCCGAAAGGCTCATCAACACAGGTGGTTCTTCACTTCCCTCAAGCCTGCCCTCTCCTCTCACCAAGTTTGAAGCCAGTATCCCTTGTTGGAGCCACAGGAACCGAACCCCTGTGCACTGCATTGACTTGTCGTAGCAAAGGCTTGTTGGCTTCATTCCATCAACATCTTCGGGCTCCAAATACACACAACCCCAAGCAAATCCAGTGACCAGAGTCTTTGACCACACTGCATTGCTTGCACCGTGGGTCTGCTTCTTTGGTGAGCTGCTCGAGGCCCTCTTGTGACTCTAGTGCCTCTGGCCTGTGGGTCCTGCTGAGGTGAATTTTGTGGACCCCCCTGATTGCTCAGGCCTGGCCTGACTCCCCTACTTGTGGTGAGTCCCCTGGACCTTGCTGGTCCCGACACTTCACCTTCTTCACTTTCCACGTTGTATGGATTTGCCAAGGCTTGTTGATGCTCCCCACACAAACCAACCCCTCAGCCCTTGACATCCAATGTGGGACAGCTCATGAACCGCTCCTGGTCATCCACAGCGTCGCCTGGTCATCACAGCTGCAGCTCCAATGTCACCATCATCCTTCCTGTAACACCTAACATTGGTGGGCATTTTTCGTCTGTGCCCCTGGCCACCCCCGAGTGACCTAGACTTTGTCCCTTCTGCTTGCAGGTACTCCCCACCTTGGATCCACCTTTGGGTTCCACCGGACACTTAGATCTTCTCCAGCAGCGGCATCTTCCTGAAGTCTCCCATTGAGTGTGACCATGGTTTTCGATGATACTTCATACCTTTGCATCTGGCTTCCTTTGTGCAGGTAACCTGAGACCAAGGGTATCCACAGGTGGGGTGGCTCTCCAACCTCTTGTCTTCCACGGGCTTTCTTTAAAATTGCAACCACGACTTACACGTTGATTTGCACGGAGAATGCGGTTATGCTCCTACACTGCACACGACCTACGTGGGGCTCCTAGATACACACCTTGAGTGGTTTCTTGTGTCCCCGGTACTGCTACGTCCTCTGAGTATTCTCTTGACTCGAGTTGTGTTTTGCATTTCACTATTTTAGTATATGGTTTGGTCTCCCCCGGGGACCACTGTGTATTCTGTGCTACATACCTGTTTCTATTGAAAAGTATTGTGGACATTGTGTATATCTCTGGCTAGGGGATATCTGTATGTGTTAGTGAGTGTCTTATAATACATACATATTTTTATAAATAAACTGTGTGGTTCTTTTTCACTTAACATATACTTAAAGGATTATATTCTGGTAAAAGAAGCTGCTTTTACTCCTTGTGACTAAGCCTGATTTAGAGACCTTTCTAAGGTTATCTAAGACCATTACAATCATCATACGGGTTGTCTGGATCAGTGCAAGGTGTCCACTTACATAAGTGTACATCATATACTGAGCCAGCCTCTCACAGTTGCGGTTTGGGATAAGGAATCCATGGAAAGTTTGTTAAGCTAGAAATACTGCCACCAGCAAGAGCAGAAGCCTGTTCGATGGGTTCTCTCAGAAGACATGGAATCAAGTTAAATGCAAGTGAAAATTAATGTATTAGCAAGCCTGCTAGCACAAGTTCATAGGAGAGCAAGGGCAAGGGGCAGCTCATGCTTGGGGCACGAAGAGCAGCGGCCAGGCTGTCAATTCAGGAAATCTGCATAGTTAGCAAGGAGATGCACCCGCACCTGCTGTGCATCGAGTGTGTTGCCAGGCAATGAGTCTGTGTCAGGTCTCCCCAAACGGCAGAGAGATAAGGTGGCAAGAAAGAAGAGGGCAAGGAGTCAGAACTTCAGGGGTTCTGAAGCTAAAATCTAAAGCATCCGCGGAACAGCAGAAGAGCATCAGCCAGCAGCAGCTTGCCAAAAGTCCTTCTCAAAGTGTTGTTAGTATATTTTAGGAAGTCTGGAGATGAGGTCAGTGATCACCTCATTATAGCACGATATTCCAAGTGTTGATCATCCGCTCATGAGGTGTAAAAGTTGCAAATGAAGTATATAGGTCAAGAAAGCATGGAAATCAGTTGTCTGCCCATGGCCCACAGGTCATTTTACAAATGTCCATTGATCTATCAACTTTCTCATGACAAAAGAATGAAAGTTGTAGTTCCATACGAGTGTTCCTCGAGTGTTCCTCAGAAGTATACAAAGGTAACTTTTTGTCACAAGAATGTCCATGGCACAGAACAAAGGAGTTACATGAGAGAAACTGTAGTGTCATCATATCCATGAGTCGGAGAAGAAGATGCAAGCTTTTCCATTTGAAATTAAAGTTTTTAAATCGGAATTCAAATTGCATAGATGAAAGTGTACTTTCCAAAATAAGTAATATTATTCAATTAATTAATCAGTAAAATAGTCACACAATATAATTGTTGCATGTGAATGTTTACTGTTAACTATGACCTACTGCCACATTCAAAGTTTATATGTGGCAACTATAAGTTAACATATAGATAAGAAATTCCTTTTCAGAAATGTAAATATAAAGAACATGTATCTGAGGTTTTACATTTCTAGCTCTTAATTTGTCAGATTTTTGCCATTATTTTAAATGGTCAAAGGTGCATTACAATGAGAGTGATAGAATAGACTTTGTATTTGTCATGAGGTTTCACAGAAAAATCAAAAGGAAGCCTTATAATGCATTAATATGATAATACTTCATTTGCTTTCATGAAAACATTTTCATGAGCTATGACCAGCAATCGGCCATATGTTTCATTATCTCTTGGTCCGATTTCTCCCGGCCAATTTACAAAGTAAAAGCTGTTTTGTAACAACTTGAAGAGGGGTGAAGGCATACAGATTTTGGATGTGTGAAATTGCAAATCTTTCTTTTGTATTCTTCACAAACATCTGTGAATAACTTTTTGTAATATGGCTCTTGCAATATAACACTAACAAATACGTTCAGAATAAAACATACGTCCAATGGCATTCTGCATAGAAACTCATTAAAAAGTATACTTGATGAAACAATGTTACTGTGTATAGAAACTCTTCACAACATATGAACGTGCAGGGAAATATTGTGTGTACTATGTGCGATTGAAAATTATCTCAATTTGCGGTGAAAAATATATAGTGCTAAGCTACAAAACATAGACAAAATTAAACTAGGAAGGGTGAAAATCATCGACTTTGCAAAATATCTGTGATAAAAATATTCCATTGTAAACAAAATGATAGATAGTTGTATTTTAAAAGATCAACAGCTATGGTGAAGGAAGAAGAGTCTATAGATAATTAACATTCACATCCTTATTTATGTGAAATAATGTTGATTAGTAGATAAGCACATGATGTAGACGAGAGTCCATAAACCTTCAAGACTTAGACAACCACTGCTGTGATGAAAACAGAGGGCTCTCCATGAGGAGAGACTATGGCTGAAGAACATTGAAGAAATTGCAGGGGAACCAACTGCCAGAGTGAGGCATCAAGATACTGTTTGATGCAGTCCATGCCACATTTGTGGCAATTACCTGAAGGAACTGGCTGTACATAAACACAGCAGGAGTGATGAATCATTTTAATTAGGGTCACCTTGATAGGGGGAGTCACCGTCTTAAGGAATGGCGATCTACTGAGTTCTTCTATTTTGGGGAAACAAACATTCCACCTTAAAGCACTGACAAACTAATCTAATAATGGCACAGACACGCGGTTTCAAGCTCATCTTTTGCACCATAAAAAGGCCTACCTGTAATGTTGCAGTTTCACTATTATGTCATCAATGTATATCTACATCACCATCATAAAATGCCATTCAAGTAAACATAACACAAGAAGCAATTCAGGAAAACTGTGACACCTCCCTGATCGATGTAAATTAATACTTTTCACACAGTAATTATCCCTGTATCACAGCTTTTAGACGTAGCCATTTCTGCAGGGTTATCTACAAACATTTAGCATTTTTACCCTCCAGTTTTCTGAATGTTTTTTTGGGGGGTTTTAGAACTTTACCACTTCTACTCAGTGGTAAAGTGCATGTGATCTCTCCTTTAAACATGGTAAAATTGTGCACTACCTGATTGGCATATTTAATTTACTTATTTCCTTGTATAGTTATATACCATATACCCAGGGCCTATAATTAAATGCTACTAGTGGGCCTGCAGCACTTGTTGTGTGACCTACTTAAGTTGTGTGTCCCAGGAATGCCATTACAGCCTGAATGGGTTTAAGCTGCCAATTTGACCTGTCTAAAAAGAAAACTTTACCAGGCTCAAACCTTCCTTTTTAATATATGTCACCCATAGGGTAGGTCCCAAACAACCCATTGTATTTAAAGAGTTGGTCATTTAGTGTTAGGTTTTACATGTCCTGGTAGTGAAAAACTGCAAGATTGTTTTTTTACTACTATGAGGCCTACCTATCCCATAGGATAACATTGTGTTGCCTTCTTCTGTTTAATACGTTAGAACCAGCCGCAGTCGGTAGTAGGAGTACCTGCAGGGCGGTGACGTGGGTAGAGGGAGGGGCAGGGTGGGGGTAGTAAACTATGGATTACGGAGGTTTACAGGTAAATTAACATATAAATTAATAAAACGAATTTCGTTGCGTGCACTGCATCCCCAAATGCGATGCAGTGCACGCAACCAAATTCGTTTTATTAATTTATATGTTAACTTACCTGTAAACCTCCGTAATCCATAGATTACCACCCCCCACCCTGCCCCTCCCCCTCCCCACGTCACCGCCCTGCAGGAACTCCTACTACCGACCACGGCTGGTTAGAACAGGTAAACATTTTGTGTTTGGTGTCGGAGAAATTGTAATTAAAAATCCGGTTTAACAGCAAAAGTCAAATTTTAAGTTAAAATTTTGAAAATGCCACTTTCAGAAATTTGCCATTTTCTTGCCCTAACCATTTGGTGCCTGGTCCTGTGTCACATGGCTGGGTGTTGTTGGCAGTTGCATTTTGTTCATTTCTCCCAAACAGCCACACAATGGAGGGATTAGGAGTGCCTAGATGGGTCGTCAACTGGCTGGATGTGTGTGTGAACTCAGCATTGTCCCACTTGCTACTGAATACTGTGCTTTACCTTCACACAAAGGACTTGTCACCACTGCATTGCTCATGCAGCCAGCTTGGCAGACAGGGCAAAGGAGGCAGGAAACCTCAAGGATTTTAAAAGGGTATTCTCTTGACACTTCTCCTAATTCAAAGAAAGCATAAAATATAATAGTGGACCATCAGACCCAAGACTTCGGTACACCTCTGCACCTGTGGATACTGCAGAGTGAGGACTATGGTGCTGCTTTACTGCCAGAGGAACGGTGTACACCACAAAATCAATATAACTACAATACTTCCAGTTACCTTATTAGTTGTTTCTGTCACCAGAACCTTCACCTCTTTGGTATACAATAGAAAGAAAGGGACACTGATCACCCCAAGCACACCTATTATGTCATCAATTACTAATTCCATCAGGCAACTCTTTCATTCTGAGGAATGCAGTCACTGCTTGCGAAAACAAAGCCTTGATACATATCATAGCACTCACACTTGCAAGGGATTCTTTCCTAGGTTTGATGAAAGAAGGAAAATGATTCATAGCCTATCCTGAATAATAGCCAAAATCATGGGGTAAAAACAATGCAGATCTCATCACATTACAGCAGAAAAAGAAGAGAAGATCCAGTTTCAAGTATTCACATCTCAAAATATACAAGAGCTATCCTTCAGCCATCTATTTTGGCTATCCACAAGAGAACATAAGCAATGTACAATGACTTCAGGAATATGGACAGCAATATTAATCTGGTGTCTAGCTTACTCAAAAAGGCATACTATTCAGTTGGGAACAGAGTACAGAGTATGGAAATTAAAAATATACAACACAGATTTGTAGGGTGGAAATCACAATAAAAGCATCTATTATATGTAGTGCCCTGTAGCGTCATAGTCACGATAATCAGCATTCATTCATGTAGCAATAAATCACAAATCTTCTCCATGTATAGATTAGCCTCTACTTGATTTGCAGAATGCCTTTAGGCCAATTTTTGGATCACAACGATGAGAACATCAGAGACAAGTTTTCATCAGCATACTTAGGCACCAGGTCACAAGACTTACTTTGCAGACTGCTAAAATCCAAGCATCAATATGGACCAAAGGAGCAACCATTCTCATCCGAATTGACTTTTTCAAGAAGACATTCACTAGGAAATATAGATCCCTAAATCTAAGGCCAGGAATTCGTATAAAGGAACTATGATTTGGGTTATTGGCATGTGCTAGGATGGACATCAGTGTGCAGAATAGAAGAACAAGGGTGATCTTGGAGCCAATGCAACTTTGAAAGATCCTTAGGGGTCTAAATTCTGTAGGTAGGGACATTTCAGGACAGAGACAATTATCACTTCCAGGGACAGAGATCAAAGACACATGATTAAACCAAGACCTATCAACACATTCAGGAAAAGTAAACCCACACCCACAGATAATGAGAGGAGAAGGAACTTGTAGGATATTCACATTTTATGAATGGTCACACCGGATTTCCCCCTTTTTTAACTATAAGTTATTATCATTTTGTGTCCTTTACGGGTCAGGCAGGTCAAAGGGGCTGCTCTGCTCATGGAGCAGAGCAGAGGGGGAGTGGTATGCCCACTCTCAAGTGTGCAATGACTATTTGATCGGCACTCTTGGACCACCCAAGCCAGTCATGTGCACTTTCCCCTGCTCAATGCAGGCTGCATTACAGCCTGCATGGAGAAAATGGCCTCCCCTACACCATTGTGATTGGCTTTGGGGAGGGAGCCTGGCTGCCTGATTCCTGTTCCTGAATTCGTAAGCAGAAGTACAGGAGCAGTGATGCTGGATCCAGCGGAAAGGTTTTATTTTTAAACTCCCTTGCTATCCCCCTGTGTGACCCCCCTGCAACCCCTCTGTGTGACACCCCCGCGACCCCCCAGAGCCCGCCACCCACACATGAGCCATGCTGGCTGCCCTTGGGTGTGACCATTTAAAAATGAGGAAAGAGAAAAGGGGGATGGGGTGATTATATAAGGTATCCAGCATGACTTCGCGCTATTCAGTGCGGGGAAGGAAAAAGTATAACCCTCACACACACTAGTAGTGTCATGCTTCATCATCGGGTTCACCCTGACTCCCAAAGGTCAGGCTGGGCTCAACCGTCTTCTAGAGAGCTCTTAAGGAGAAAAATGACCAGGAGGCCTAGCTAATGATTAAAAATCCCTCAGCTTCTCGAAGGTATGCCTTTATTCTCAGAGAAGATGGGAAAAGTTAAAAGTAATATATAGTTACGGGTATTAAGGATTTAATGGTCCTATAACTCTGAGTTATACTGACATGTTTCAGCCCTACTCTAAGGCCTAATCAGGTCCGGGGCTTTCATCAGGGTAATACATTGATACCTCCCAGGGTTGTGTAGTGTATAATATTATCCTGTATATACAAGTGATTAAGCATGCAAAATTGTGTATGCTGGAGCAATAAATATACTTGCCCTCATATTGTCCTGTTGGGGTTTCACCCGAAGTTGTAGGGTAATATATGTCACAGAAGCGGGAGGGTGTCGCCCTGTAGTCACACTTTCCTCAAGGGACCTGCCCCGACAAACAGGGAGACGTGGAACGGAATAGGCGAATAGCCGGTCTAAAACCCTCTGTCTGCTAAAGTCTAAATCATGCCTGACGTTTTTCTGTTGTACTTTGACTTTTGAAATTGTTTTATATATATACGTTGCTATTATATACAAATTAATTTTAGAAAATATATTACATTTATTATTTACATCCTGGCAATGATTTTAAATCTTATAGGTGAGTATATCTATCTACACATATTTGTATAATGTAATAGATTATAACATTAGATATGTTTGTATTGTGTATAATTTGGTGTTAATTACATTTATACCTTTTAAATGTTGCCATTTGTGCTGATTTTGTATAATTATGTATAAGCATAAATAATGTTTGCTGTAATTTAAATTGAAAAATTAAATACATTTCTGTAAGCATTTTATATATGTTTGAAATATAATGTATTTTTACTTTAAGTTTAGATAGCCTGCTAATGTAGAAAAATTATGAAGGGCCAAAAATCAACAAAAATCAATACTTATTATTCTTTACAGCATTGCCTTAGGGCGGTTATGGTCTGCTCTCCAGCACTCACTACAACTATATTAAATATTTTTAAAATGAGAATTTCACAGATATTTCTAGCCTATATATTGTAGAATGTCTAATGTTGATATTTTAACATGACTAATTTTGTAGCACAATATTTTTGAGTTTGAAATTGTGTATGACAACCACAGCTGATACACAATTCAAACAAATTATATTTCATATGTAGAGGCCCTGTGTGAATCCGGGCACATCACAGGCTGGTTTGTGTAACTTATGTAGGAGGACGATCCAACTTGTTCTGCAAAACTGCGTAAGGGCAGACTTAGAAAGAAGATAAAAAGAGCAGAATGCTATCATATGCCTGTACCATCATCTGTGCTGTAATTTAGTGTATCTGATTCCAGAAATATGGCTCACATATACAGTTACACACAGGACAGGCTGCAAATACTGGGTGTTTTTAACAAAGTGTAAAAGGGGAGAGGATGTTGCCTAACGGCTAGGGATGTCAATCTCTAATCTGGGTAACCGGTTCGAGTTTTGCCAATGACCCTCAACAGCCTGTGATTCTGGACAAATTACTTAATCTCCCAGTGACCACAAAAAATGAATGTGTGCTTGTGTAACGCAACTGGTGCTCAATGTAATGCGCTCTCATACCCGATACATTCGGGTGAAGTTCCCTCTATATAAAACTACGAAAAAAACAAAAACATATATAAACACATTTTACATAAGGTTCCAGTGTAGCTATTTAGTAAGATAGTAATTCATTTGTCGAAGTAAATAAATCAAAAATGCATTTTCCTTCTTCACAGCAATAACTGAGGTTGCAATGATATCAGTAGTCACAAATACAAATGACAAAGTGAAAAACAGATATAAGGACATATTTTACACAAAGTTTGAGTCTAGCTGTTTAGTAACATATTGGTTTAACTTTATTTGACAATACATTTCTAAAAAAAACAGTTTAAAAAAATAAGTCAATATCTGAACTCACAGAGGGAACATAACTACCAAACACCCATCAAACTACCCATTGTTACCCAAACTCATGGTAAATTAAAAACTGTTGCTAGACTAGTGCAATGCACCATCTGGAAACATCACATGACCTGGAAAGCAAGGAATATTATTGGATAATATACTTTTCAGTGAAATGAATAAGAAGTATACACCCATTCCTCCTTCAAGACTCTTCTTTTCCAGAAGTTTATTGTGAGCAGGGGTAGATTTTGGCTGGAGTATTTTTTTGGACTTATGTGGGATGACGTTCATGTTATATCATCTTAAAACATATCATAGAAAACGTCTCGAACTGCTCATCGAGCTGAAGGAAGCTGGAGGACCATCTACCTCAGTGGCAGTAGCAGCAATTCCCAGTCAGAAAGTCCCTTCAGAGGTGCGGACTACTGCAACAGATTTTTCAAGAATGGCCACGTATTGCAGGGACTGTAGTGTTGTTATAAGAGGAGTGTGTTACAGATATTCACAATGTTACCAAAAATCAGACATGGTAATTTTTTTCCCCCTTTTATATTTTTTGCACGTTTCATAAGACAGGTTTGTAGTGAAAAGCAAGAAGGCAACGTAAAGCTGAAAGACCTTTGACTTCAATAGCAGCACAACAACTCCGAAGCAGAGAGTCTATTCAAAAGTCCAATCTCAACTTCAAGATTTGGCTCCACAGTTTTACCCAGTTGCATCAACCTGTATGGATTGTGGAGTTGTAGTGAGTGTTGGAGAGCAGTCCATAATGGCCCTTCACAATGCTGTAAAGAATAATAAATATTGATTTTTGTTGATTTTTGCCCTTCATAGCTTTTCTACATTAGCAGGCCTTTTATTTTCTTAAAAAATTGGTATCAAATATCTATGTGTTGTTCATTTTATTATCTTCTCATTTATTGTAACACTACTTACATATAACTTGCCATAAAGAAAAGTCAAACCATCCCTCTACAAATAAATACACAGGTAACTTTTGCCAGTTATCATTATTTACTTTTTCACTTTTTAGTAAGTTGACAGCACATACAAACATGCTCTGTTTTTTAGACAACACTATGTTAAATGTTGTAATCTCTTCTTTAAAACTATCAACTGTAATATATGTGTCTTGTTTTGCCACGCCCCTTAACAACTCTTAATTTTCCCCGGATTCCTGCTCAGGAACAAAAAAACAAAATTGCACATCATCACAATCTTTTTCTACGTCTGCCAAACTACCATGCAAAAGTGCTATATTCATTTCTCCTAAACATAAAGCAGGATTTTTCACATAGTACAGCCTCCTACCTAAAGTTCGCATTGTTGAGTGGTATAACTTATTTTGTGTTTTTTAAACTTCGCCTTGGAAAGATATTTAGGAATTTTCTTAATATATCAATGGATTGCTGTCTAATACTAGAACTAGTACCACAATTCCATTTGTATACAGTACCCTGACCATGCCTTCCTTGTACCTCTTATGCAATATCTTCTTTTACATTTTAGGTACTATCAACTCTTTTGCTGTAGGACTACCATTCTTCAGTTCATAACATTGTCCTCTTTAATCAATAGCATGAAAAAATCTGTCCTCCTGGAGATAGCTTTCTTCATTATAGAAAGACTCTGTATGCATCCATTCTCCCAAAAAACAACTGTACATCTATTCACTAATATTTTCTTCTGGTTTTGTCTCCTCATCCACAAAACTATTTTGTTGAGGCTTCATTCTAGTTGGATTCAAAATGAAAAGCTTCCTCTTCTCTTATCAACTACTCTCCAATCTCGTTCTTTCTGTTTCACTGCATCTCTCTTTCTCCAACACTTTTTGAAATGTATCACTAAATTTACAAAGTTGTAACTATGCAATCATTATAACATTTGCGCAGAACCTATGCAGCCATCTAAATACCCACTTAACAACCCATGCAGTCATTGAAATACTGATGAACACATGTGCACTGATGAAACACGCAGGCTCTTCTTAAGCACTCATCTAATTACTTAGAGAGTACCATTGTAGTAAATCCATCACCCATATTGTCTAAACACTACATATCCCTCAGTATAATTTGTAAATACATGGGTTTGTGGTTGAATACATCAACACTCCCTTGATGATTGAAGTAGTGCATATGTAGTGTCTAGGTGATTCCCTGACTATGTCGTACTCCATGGGTCATTCCATATCTGCGTACTTACTACCTGCGTGTTTGCATGAGTATACCACGACTCATGCAAACACACAGGCAGTGGGTGTTTGTATGAGTAGAGCCTAAATGATTAGACAAGTGCCTGACTAATGCTTCAATAATTCAATGCATGCATGAATACTGGTGGGATGATTAAATGAGTGCAATTCTAGTGGTTGGATGATTGCAAGAGTGCATACATAGTATATAGGTGATTTATGCAGTGCATGAATGGTACATACATGATTGTTCATGTCCATGTATACCACCTAGCCTATTGGATCAGTGGATGAATAGTGTTTCAGCTATTGGATGCTGCCCATTTCTTTTTGGTTGAGTGAACAGGTGCTTGGATAACTACAGCCTGGAGAATTTAATAAGTGCATCAGTAGTGCCTGGGTAATTAGACGAGTGCATGACTAAAATCTGAGTTACTGCATGATTCCATTGTGAAAGCTAGCTTGATAGATTGGATGAAATTAAGTGTACTGCTGGGGTGATTGTATTAGTACAAACCTCAGTAATTAAATGACTGCATAGGTACTGGATGGGTGATAGGTTTACTACAATGATACTCTCTACGTAAGTAGATGAGTGCATGAGTAGAGCCTGAGTGTTTCATCAGCGCACACTTGTGCCTCAGTATTTCAATGACTGCATGGGTTGTAAGTGGGTGTTTAGATGGCTGCATAGGTTCTGCGCAAATGTTAAAATGATTGCATAGTTACAGCCCTGTTAATTACATGTCAATAGTAAGTGTCTAGGTGATTAGATGAATGTATGGGTAGTGCCTGCACAGCACAGTTCAATGACTACATAATTTCTGCCAGCCTGATTGCAAGTGTACATGTGTAGTGTCTGGGTAATTGAATAACTCCATGGATAGTGAATCATTGATTTGATGACTGCCTGAGTAGTGGCTGGGTGATTGCATGAGTGCCTGAATACTGCCTGACTGACTGCGAAAGTACCTTGTTTGCTGTTAGATACATAAAAGTTATCACTATATCTCTGACTCATTGGTTATCAAACTACTTGTTTTCACTGTATACATGCTTTTCAGTTGAGCTATGTGTGAGTGAAATCTAGGTATAATACTTGATATAATATTGCATAGATGGCTCTCTACAAACATACATTGCTGTGTTACTGAACATGCACATGCATCAGTAACTTTCTAAAACGCAAAACAAAATTTTGACATTTTTTCAAAGCACAAAACCTTTTGCCGAATGGCATACTTACATCATTTCTCAAATGCTTCTTCTGCTTCTAAAATATATATTCAGCATATCTCAAACAAAAGTTAGACTCAAAATGAAGCTAGCATAAGAACTCTTGAGGAATTCTACACTATTAATCCTTCTCAATTTTAAACAAACCATGTCTAAAGAAAAGCACTATCATCACCATATACATGCAGTTTTTATCAGCCTTACTGAACATAGATCACCGTGTAAACATATATGCAATTTCTTAATAGATGTACACCTTCAAGGCATCTTTCCAAAAATATATACCTCTCTGCATCTTTAAGTAAACTCAAAAGTCCCACAGAATATATAGCTTTGTGCAAGCATACAAAACCATATCTCAACGTCCAAGCACATGCAAAGCGGTCATATAATTTAAAAACCATGTTGACAAACACTTCCCAATACATACCTAACAAGTATTTCTTCTTTCTAATTCATATACAGGCAGAGAACATGTGCTCATCCTTTATTTCTCACTACACTATTCCAGTTTAATAATGTTACTAAAAGTACTACAACTCCCAGAATGCAAATGATAGATATATCGATTCTGCACATGATGTTTAGACATTAAAACATTCTTGGTTCGTGATTGTAACTTTCCATAAAACTATACTGTTACTTTTCAATAAAATGCACAATGTAATAAAGAGGCACTAATTCATTTTTCTGTTACTTCCCAAAACATTCACCACTAACCTCTTAAACACATACACTCTAATAGATACAGCTCATCTCATGTATTTTTTCACATCACTGTGATACTCCTTTAACTCAAACTCCCATATACATCTTCATTTCTAATGTACATTTTTAAAATAATTACAAAGTTAGATACATTCCAGTAAATTGAGTTTGTAGATTATATTGTTGTCTTAGCTCTTTCTGGATAATTTTGAGACTGTTAAGATTTTAAAAACTAAGCACAAGAATGGTACACCACTCTCACACAAAGCAACTAAAACATGGAAACCTCTTCAAATTTCCACTCTATCATCATGAGAAAGGCAGCAAATGAAATCATGTCTTTCATTTTAGACTACTGCATCTCCACTTGTGAATGGTTAGCATCTGTTAACTCTTTCCCTCTCTTTCAAAACAAGGTTCCTGTGGGAATGTTCAAACCTATATCGAGATTCATTTTTCTGAAAGTGAAATACTGTACAACAGTTTATTACATAGTTCTGAGCTGGTAAATAAATGTTGCCATTACTTACATTTTGTCATCACTTCTCAACTTTAAAAACAAAGTTTTGTCGCTTTAACACCTTTCCCCCACTCCCCCAATAGAGTCTTAGGTAAGTGTACCTCACAACCCAGTGGAACCAGTAGGTCACAAGTACACAGCACATTCTAGAAGGAAGATGCTGCTTTCAAATAAGATACAGCAGGTGTGCTTTACTCCACAGATTCAAAAGCATATCCATGTCTGCATTTCATTTCTTTTCTTAAGCAGCAACCGATAATAAGACTTCTTGCTAAGGTATCCAACACACTACCTAATTGTATTCCCTTTCATGCTGCCAGCATCCAATGAAATATATCATTTAAAAAAACACTTCCAATTTAACTAATTTTCCTACCTCATTTAGCCTCCTCCTAACTACTATTGCTCCGTCACTTCAAAATGCTTAAAGTATGGATTGTGGGCCATAAATATATTTATTGAGCTAAAGAAGCTGGAAAAAAGAGAGATATTAACAGGGACTTGGGTTTGCCAAATGTCCAGGTTACTTGGTTTGGCCAGAGAGGGTTAACGTTTCATCAGATGCTGGCTTTAGTTAAATCCATTATGGATTCCTAAGCTCCTCACCTCATAATTGTGCACTGTAGTGGCAATGGCCTAGACAAATTGACTTAGGTAGGGCTGGAAATCCTAATGAAAGAAACCTTTGAAGAACTGATGTTGCTTATCCCCCACACTGTCTTGGTATACTTTAATATATGCCAAAGACAGAAATGGAAGTGGTCACATCAATTCTGTCCACAGATTTCAAAAACAGGAAAAGTGTTAATAATATTGTTTTTGCATTCCTCAGAGACCATCTCATGGGCTCTATCTATAACAACAATCTGCCTTTTGACATGCATGGGATTTATAGAAATGATGGAGTGCACTTTACAGAGTAAGGCAACAGGGTGTTTCTAAGTAACCTGAAACTCTGCATCCAGTCTTATATGTAGCAACCATATACACACAACCAATGCAACGGCTCTTGTCAGAGCCACCCTAGTACCTGAAATGTTTTTCTAAAAGTTTTTTTTCTTTAGTTTTTGAGAATCTTGGCGGCGGCGACACTGCTATTACTGTGGTTACGTCACAAAAAATGGAAAACAAAAGCAGACATCAAAAAATATCATGTAAGCAAATCCATTCTGAGCATTGCACTACACATATTACTATATAGATACTTCTTTCACAGCTTGTTTATACTCTTATGTTTACACTTAGCGGCCGATTACGATGTCAGGTGGAAAGCTTCCGACCGCTAGTCGGAGGCTTTCTGACTACGATTGGAGACTTTCCGACCGACTCGGACAGTTTGCGGTCCGACCGATTACAATGTCGGTGTGTGGAACGTAAACTGGCCGGTCATTCTGAATCGGTTTCAACTGACTCTCACAGTATTCCTGTCGGTCGGAACCACACTGCAATCCCTTATGGACTGCGTTTCCACTGTTGGGAGTACGATGTCGGTTTCTCACAGCCTTTCTGTGACGGCCTTTTCGACACAGAAAGGATGCCAGAAAGTGACTTTGGGAGCCCCTAGTAGGGCCCCCTTGCCTCCACGGTTGATGGTCAGTGGTCAAGGGGGTACCCAGGGCACCCCCTGTGAAACCCTGCACTGTGTGGCAGGCACCATGGGGTGCATGCCCATAGGTGAAGAATTTTACACACACATGCATTTCTCTATAGGAGCCTGTATTACAGCCAGTTTATGGCCTTAACACAAGCTCCCACAGAGAACAGTAGGAATCTGACTGAACAGTGTTTGGTCGCATTGTACTCAGGCAGTCGGAACCGCTGACCTGAGGTCGGTCTGTCCCTTAGTTTCTTTAAAAGGCATCTTTCAGACCTATTTTCTGTTTTCGTGGTTATTTTGGATGTTG
Source organism: Triturus cristatus (assembly GCF_964204655.1). Classification (NCBI taxonomy): domain Eukaryota; kingdom Metazoa; phylum Chordata; class Amphibia; order Caudata; family Salamandridae; genus Triturus; species Triturus cristatus. The sequence goes on from NC_140582.1 coordinate 728,214,629, forward strand.
GAATGATGTTGTTAACCGCGGTGATCGCACCTTTACCATAAAGTGAAAAAACTTAGATGCACACAAAGTACAGTATTTTACACATTAGGGGTTTATTACTGTACACTTCAAACACATGTTTTTCTACCTGGAATGGGTAGACTTAGTGCCCGTGACAGAAAACGGCCCAAAACGCAACATGGATACATCATAGTTTTTGCTCAAAATATTTTTTTGCAAAGTTGGTAGCTGTGGATTTTGGGTCCTAGGAAGTGGTCAAATTTTTTAAAGCTAGGCACCTGGGGCAATCCAGGGTGGGGTGATTTGTGTTGCTCTCTGCATGTTTTTTTAACCAGAATCCTTCATAATCCTCAAACCTTGACTAAAAAACCAAATTTCCCTCTGAGATGGCAAGTTCTGGAACTTGCGGCGAGCCACAAACTTCCTTATATCCAGCATTCCCTAGATTTCCAGATAAAAATGGTACCTCACTTGTGTGGGTAGGCCTAGTGCAAGTAAAATGCAATGGCTGAAAACACTACATGGATAAAACATATTTTTCCACTCAGAACTGACCCTTTTTTTCAATGTGGGTAGATGTGTATTTTGGGCCCTAGCTCAGCAGGCACATAGGTAAATCTAGCAAACTGGCATACTTTTGTAAACTATACACTTGGGGGAATACAGTGTGGGTGACTTGCCTGGCTTTTACAATAGTCACATTTTCGTGATGGAAGGTTCTGGATTCTGTGTAGAGCCACAAACTTCCTTCATCCAAGCCTTCCCCTAAGTTGCCTGATACAAATGGAATCCTAATTATGTCGGTAGGCCTAGTGCCTGGGACAGGAAATTGCCCAAAATGCAGCATGGATACATCACATTTTTCCACTCAAAACTGACCCTTTTGTTTTTGCAGATTGGGTAGCTGTGGATTTTGGGCCCTACTTCAGCTAGCACCATGGGAAACCTAGCAAATGTTACATTTTTTGAAAATTAGACAGCTAGGGGAGTCCAGGTGTCTGTGACCTTCATGGCTGTCACTAGGTAATTTTACCCACAGCCATTTGTAAACGTCACATCTCAGTTAAAGCCACACGTTTTCCTCACATTTCTGTGATGGAAAGTACTGGAATCTGTGGAAAACCACAAATGTCCTATCACCCTGAGTTCCCCCATGCCCCCAATAAGAATGGTACTTCCCTTGTGTGGGTGAGCCACGAGACCACGGCACAAAAAGCCCTAAAGCGTTATGTTGATAGAAAAGTAGTAGGGGTAGCTATGTTATTTAGGACCATACTGCGCTGCCACCTATGCAAACCTATGAATCATATTAATGTTTTAAAACGAGACAACCAAGGGACTCAAGGGTGTGCCTTGCATGGATTCCATAAGGTATTTTTCCTCACAATGCCTTGCAAACTTTACCTGAAATCATACATTTTCCTAGCATTTCTGTGATGGAAAAGTCTGGAGTCCTCAGGAATTAAAAAAATTCCTACCACCAAGCGTGACCTCACTTGTGTCAATAAGAATGCTGTGCCACTTGTGTGGCTAGGCCTTGTGCTCGCGACAGGAACGGATCAAACCGAGGTCAATGTGAGTCTCTTCACAAGGGTTCCCATTGATCTTGTTATGATCGTTCCTGTCGCAAGTCATTAACTATTATTTCAGGAATTAACTATTGCTGAAATGAATAATAATAACAAGACATTTTAAGATTCAAAACAGTTAGTAAAAAGGAAAATTTCTGAAGTGTCCTTCTATACAACAAAATGCTTATCTTATTCAGAAATGTGCAAATCTATTTGCATGAAAAATACAAAGTTGCAAATTTTCCTTCAATTTGTCAAAGGACAAGCTAAAACCTCATACTTGGAGAATTTTCTGAGCTAACTTCATATTCCTGTTGCATGATTGATCAAATACTGTCCATTGTGTATGCTAATAAACATATTGTTCATGTAAGTATGTTTATTATGTTCATTGTAGTACATATGTCTGTGAACCAAAAATGTAAATGTAAGTTCTAAAGTGTAAGATGGTGGCCTTTTTCTGTAGTCACTTCACCTCATGTTTGCTAGACTTTATTGCTGGTGGACTCTGAACGCTAGGGTGCTGGCATTCACCACCAGTGTAAGTACACTAACCCACAAAACAATTTAGAATTGACTAATGCTTGACTGGCATATTTAATCTACCTAAAAGTCCCTAATATATGTCCCCTTGTCTACACAGGGCCTGTAAGTTAAATGTCAGCAGTGTACTGCAGCACCTTATTTGCCACTACTAAAATTACAATAAAAAGCATGTCTTCAAGCCGGCCCCTGCAGCTTGAATGTCCAGGTTTAAAACTACAACTTCTACATGTCAAAATAAATCTTTTGCCAGGCTTAAACCTTCCTATTTAATACTTAAAACCCACCCCTTAGATGGGCCGTAAATGCCCATATAGCAGGGTGGATGGTATTTAAAATGTAGGCCGTTTGTAGTTAACTTTTAAATGTCCTGGCAGCAAAAATTCTCCACTGTCATTTTGCCCAGTCTTAAGCCCGGCTCTGTCATAGAAAGGCACTGGGTTACATTATAATGGGAATACCTAGAACAACAATTCAAGGACTCAAATTATTCCTATCTTAATATCCAATCTAAAGATCAAGTCAGATTAAAAATTTATATTTTGAAAATGCTATTTTTGCAAAGTTGACATTTTATGTCTCAGCCAAATGAGTCTTCCTACCAGTGTTCAGTGTCACCTGACAGTTATTGACTGTCCTGAGGTGAGATGTGTATTGCTCCCAGATAGTGGATACAATGTTTGGACATGGAGAGATGCTTTCCCCTAGGCGGTATGGTTATTTGGGCTGGGCCCAGGAATTCAATTAAACTTGAAATGGTTGCTACCCTGTCATAAGCACATGTAGCTCACACTTAGACCTGCCACTTCATTGTCCTCATAGCCACAGGGCAGCAATCCCAGTAAGAGAGGGCCTGTCCCCAGAATCAATTTTGAGTGAACACATGAGATGGTTAAACCATTATTCTAGCACACCTCTGGGTGGGTCCAGGGAGCTCTGCACAGAGGAGGAAAGGTTCTGCTATATTAATTGTGTTTGTATAGGGGCAGTGGGTAGGTGCACTCCTGGGAACTTTTATGCCATTGGTTTGGGAGTGACTAGGAGTTGTGTCCACCCACAGACTGGCAATGGGCATAGAAGTGGCACCTTACATACCCTCTTCAGCGCACTTCTGGACTGGTGGAAGACAGAAGAAGGACTGCACCTGCTCTCGAGCCTGTGGAGAGAAACTCCAAGGAAAGTCCAAATCTCTGCTGAGCCTCACTGACCATTTGGATCAGCCATGGACCATGATGATGGCTTCTGGGAGACTAAGCTCTAACCCCCAAGTGGTGCTCAAATGGTCTTGGACCCTTCACTGGTGCTAGAGTGTACTCTTTCACCTTCACAATTGCAAGACTGGACACTTAGAATTTTTTTTCTGAACTTTTGTACAGAAGATAAAGAGGCTACCAGACATCGAATTTATGATTGTACTCAACTTGCTGGTTTGTCTTGCTGAAAAATGTCCAAATATTACAGTAGAGGACTTCACCAGGCCCAATACTGAGCAGCCACTCAGTGATGGCGACGCTTTCCTTGGTCCTGACTTAGGACTTTACCCGCATGGAGTTTTACAGCCTTTAATATCAAAACCCCTAAACTGCCCATCAGAGTTGAGGGCCCCACTGAGCAGCTGCGCTTTAGACAGTTGCCTTCCACGAGCCCCTCTTCAGATTCAGCCTGCAGCACAAACATCAATGACCTCTTTGATGAAGACTTTTCTCCAGAAAAACAACTATGTCCGAAGGCAATCTTCCTACTCAGATGAGCATAGTCAGTGTCTTGGACCTGTGCTTCATTGCGGTCAGCCTTGGCCTTTGACTTTGATTTGGTCTAATGTGACCCGATAACTGCAATTGGTGCTTTGCACTGTTTGGCACTAGAATCGTCTAACAATTCTAAAAATATTATTTTCTATCCCATGCATCTGATTATTGTCATTTGGGGGTCTATTTGCTCTAAACAAAATGATATTTCTGTAAAAACACTAAGAATATTATTGTGCTGTTTTTTATACTACTTTAACTGTTTTGGTATTGATAAGTACTTTACACATTTCTCCTAAGGTATGCCTGTCTGTACTGTGCTACAGCTAACAAAGCTTTAAATTAATGGGACCTTACCGGACTTAGTAAAGAATTGTGCCATTATTACTTGAGGAGGACTACAGTCCACTTCAACTCAAAAAGCTATCCTGATTCGAACTCCAAATGTTCTATTAATGAAAAGACCACGTATTCTTTATCATTGACAAAACAAGTAAAAAAATCTGCTGTTTTTTTCTCATTTTAATATTTGTAAATTAGTCTACACTCTTTAATATGTTTCCAGTATTATACAAAAACAGTATAACATTAAATTGGAGAATACTGTGAATGAGTTAAAAAACAACACCAAGTAAATAGATAGCAACACACATTATCAAAGTGTTCAAACATATGACAGCATAATATATCCAAACACATTCTATTAATATTAAATAGCTCTAAAAATTGTAATGATTAATTCTTCATACAATTTTCTTTCATGTAAGCTTATTCGAAGTTCTTACATTGCTGGCATTCATGTAAAAAATAAAGATGAATACATGGATTTTAATCTAATCATATTATTAAAGCTTGTCAATGTAGTTTGTCTCTGTATTGTGGAAAGCATATTCTTATATTTTCTTTGTCAAAATGTTTCAATCATTTATTTTTGACTTCACATAAACATGAACACGTTATAAACATGTTTCAGTTCACTATATGCTAAATCTTTGAATAAAGATTTATGATAAAAACCTGTAGATTATAAGTTATTTATGTCTTTGATTTTACAAACAGATCTGTATCACATTTCAAAGCATGTCTTTGGAATGCAGATGAAGCCACTGAACCCAGACACATCTAAACTTTTATTGAATCTTGAGTATACAGACACCATTCAAAATAAAATGGGTTGATATAAGCCTTCCATTGAAATGTGATGATGCAATTAAATGTGAGTATTGTGAATTTATAAGTGTCCTACAGTAAAAGGCCAATGCTGGAATCGGGTCGGCACCAGCCACATTTTGATTCTGTCAGCTATTCTGGTGATGGAGCCATTTCTGAACTAGTCCTAAAAAGTCCTTCCACATCTGACCCCATGAATGTTCATAGAGTATGGCACTTGCTGCTGTGACAATTCAAATTATTTGTGAGTTGTTGGTGAGCAAACAGAGCACAACTGGAACTAAACACCTTGCCACAATAGCACATAGCCCACCAAAGAGTATGTCACAAGTTCCAAAGTATTAAGTGAGACTTAAAGGTGTGTGGTTGTGATGAATGACCTATATGTGTCATGTAAGACTCGCTGATGTCTATGTGTGTGAGTACACTAATGCCAATTTATATAGCACACAATACAAGCTGAACTTTGTAGCACTTAATAACAAATGTTTACCACTCCCCATCCAGTGCCAAAAGTTACATGAATCTGTTTGCATTGGGTGCATTACTCATCGAGGTACTTCACCCGAGTATAACTTGTCATCTGCTAGGATCTCAACTTTGAGTTTGGAAAATGAAATAATTCATGTGCTGAATTTCTTTGACCCCATTCCTCTTGTTCCTGCACGTCATAACTCCACTCTCTGTCACAAACCCTCACCCCAATTTGAGGGTACAAGGGGTATTTCTTCCATTTCCAATATGATGCAGGGGAATTTGTCATATTTATTCTATTTCCATAATTGCTTAAATATGTGTTCGCCTATACAAGCACACACACATTCTGTATCTCTCTCTCTCTTTCTCTCTCTCTCTCTCTCTCTCTCTCTCCCTCTATCACTGCCATGGTTCATCTTCCTCTGTGGCAATCAGACATTCATTCGATTTAAGAACATAGATCTAATAGGTGTAAAAGTTATTAAGATGCAATTTTGCTATTACCCTTTTTTCCCGTCATTCCTACAATATAATTTCAACTGCTATTAGAAGGATCTGGGTGTGGGACCAGGAATTTAGTCTTTGGTTACATTGCGTCATCAAATATAATATTTAAAAGGATTATTTGAATGAGTAAAGAACATTTTTACCCGATGTGCTCAAGGACTTATTCAATCAGACAAAATGTACTGACAATATCCGGTTAGGTTCAACGAAGGACATTATTAGGCCTGTCTGAAAATTCACATCAGTAGGTTGAATTGCCTTCATTTTGGGCCCATTGGAATTCTATGTGGGTGCTGAGCAATATCAGCAAAATATTGCATCGTAAAGTTTTGCATAGCAATGCCACACACTTTTACCATCTCAGTGAATATTGCAGCACATTATGTTGCGTGAAAACAAAACCCTGAGTCCGGCAACCTCACTTTAATTCCCTCTACTTGCATATGCTTGCATGTATAAGAAGCAGCATTTGCAAATCTGTCGTACTTAAATAATATTTTAAAGACTTCCACTTTGCTCTGTGCTTGCTCCGATCCTCACTCGGTTGTTCAATTCCCTTGCTGCCCCGGGATCGATCCCAAGTGATCTGTTGGAGGCCTCCATAGTGGTCATCCCCAAACCTGGGAAAGACAGCTCGTACTGTGGGGCTTACTGCCCCATATCTCTTCTCAACATCGACTTTAAATTATATACAGGAATATTAGCGGCTCGTCTCGGCCCCCATATGCCCTGCCTCATTGATCCGGACCAGGCGGGCTTCATTCCTGAGCGCCAAACATCGGATAACACGAAACGGATATTGCACCTTATTGAGAAGGCTATGCGAGTTCCCGGGGAATTTATGATGCTGGCTATCGACGCCGAAAAGGCGTTTGACCGCGTACACTGGCCCTTCCTGGAGCAGGTGCTGGAGAGGGCAGGGTTGGGCGATCGTTTCCGCACGCTTATCCTCAATTGCTATCGGTTCCCCTCAGCTGCGGTTCGGGTGAACGGACACACCTCTTCTCGCTTCCATATTGAACGGGGCACGAGGCAGGGGTGTCCGCTGTCCCCCCTCCTCTTTGCCCTCTATATGGAACCTCTAGCCCAAAGACTGCGACAGGATCCGGGTATTCAGAGCACAAAGTTTGGAGGCTTTGTCCATACAATAAGCCTGTACGCGGATGACGTGTTAATCTCGCTGGCGGATCCGGCGTCTACACTACCGGTTTGCTGGTCGGCCCTGGAGGATTTCGCACGAGCAGCCGGGTTTAAAGTAAATGCGGAGAAGTCCTTAGCCCTGGACCTCTCATTGTCGCGCCCCACTCGGGAGTCGCTGCAGACTTTGCTCCCCATTCGCTGGGCGCAGTCCACTATCCCGTATCTTGGGATTCAGCTGGCTCCCTCTCTTCCTCAGGTGGTTCACGCTAATTATTCTTTGCTTCGTGACAGGGTCCGACGGGAATTTGATCGATGGCGGCACTATCCCCTTTCTTGGTTGGGCAGGGTTGCAGCGGTCAAAATGACCATCCTTCCGCAAATTTTATATATTTTTCGCACCATACCCCTTCGACCACCTGTCGGGTGGATCTCGAAAATGCAGGCCGACCTTGCCAGGTTTGTCTGGAATGGCCGGAAGCCGCGAATGCGCCGAGCACTGGTGTCTTTAGCACCGGAGTCCGGGGGCCTTGGGGTCCCCGATCTCAAGCTCTATTATCAGGCAGCTCAGCTGCGATATCTAGTGGAGTGGAGCAGATGGGAATCCGAGAAGCACTGGCTGTTTCAAGACCAGGCGGTGGCTGCGAGGCCCCTGCAGGAGAACCCTTCCTGCGCAAGCCCCATAGACCCCCTAATTTGTATGCCTCTGACATCACGCGTGTTCACCTGGAGGTGTGGGATGCCACTAATCTCACTCATGAACTCACAATCTTCCCGTCGCCACTCACACCGCTGACTGGCAATCCTGACTTTACTCCTGGGCTGGATGATATTGCCTTCGCGGGCTGGAGGGCGGCGGGTTGCCGATTCCTGTATCACATCTATGGGGCGGAGGGGGTGACTTCCTTCGCACAGCTGCGGGAGGACTTTGGGCTACCGGAGACGGAGAGGCTACGGTACTTGCAGGTGAGGCACTGGGCGCTCCAACCGCAAGTTTGCTCAGAGGCCAATAGGCGCTTCACCATATACGAGCGGTGGCTCATTACCCGCACGTCGGACAAAAATCTCATTTCTGACCTCTATAAGCAGCTACAGCTCATACACAAGCACTCACACAACCCCAGCAGGGAGCGGTGGGAACGGGAGTTGGGCAGGGCTCTGAGTAAGAAGGACTGGGAGGGCATTTACTATAGAGCCAGACACTCTGCATATCATATGGGGCTCACAGAGACACTTACGAAGCTTGTAATGTACTGGTATTACACCCCGGAACGCCTGCATGAGATAGACCGCTCGCGTGAGTTGACTTGTTGGAGAGGTTGCGGCCAAGTGGGAAACTTAGTCCACATACTCTGGGACTGTACACATGTCCAAGCCTATTGGACCCAGGTGCTAGACGAAGTCGATAAGCATTTCAAGACCGAAATACCGCGCTTTCCAGCCTATGTGCTGTTGGGTCTTCCCAACGCCCTGACTTACCCGCTGCGATCCCGTAGGGGCAGACAGATGGCCATTGCTCTAGGGTCAGCGACACAAAATATTCTTGCACACTGGCGCACCTCCCAGACTCCCACCTTTACCGGCTGGTTGCATCGTTTGTGGTACGTTCTGGGCATGGAAAAACTGGCTCTGACTCTGGCCGGGGAAGGAGACCACTATTGTGAATTGTGGCAGCCCTTTTTATCACTTCTAGCCCCTGAATTTACAGAAATCACATGCCCCCGGTTTCTCCGGCTGCTCCGCATCACGGAGGTCCCAGAGGAGGGCGGTCGATAGGAGCGCACAGGGTTCGGGAGGGTTTGGGGAAGGACGTGGAGCACGGGGAGGGGGGGGATGGGGGTAGGGGAGGGACATTTTGTTATTACGGTTTTGGTTTTCAGTTCCTTTTTACCACCTGAGAATCTTTTTGGGCACAGGTCTCTACTCGACTATGCACACGCAGTCCGGAGGACACTGTTCTAAGATTTGTATTAAGGTATATCATTGCTGTGTCTGATGAGTATTGTATACCTGTAACCTTGCTGGTCTCCGGTGAAGTATTAATAAAAACATTTAAACCATAAAGAGTTTCACTTGAAAACAGAAAAGCATACCTTAATGTATCTTCTGGGTACATTTTACTTATTTGAGTTGGACCTGGTTGTACTAACAGACCTTGAAAGATGCGCCACACCTGAATAGTTTTTATGGATGACAGATTGAGCTGGGGTCTGAACCTTACATAAAATTCAATGAGGGGCATTAGGTGCTACAGTGATGTCAGTTCAACTCCATCTCTTTTTCTTCTCTTTCTCCAACATTTAGGGTTTTGGCTAATTTAGGTGTAGGACATGCTATAGCAAAGTGGTATGTGGTTAACTCACTGTGTACTGAGGATTTCTCTGCTGATTTGTTTTCAAGTTCCTAATGACGGCTGTATGGTGCTTTGGGTACCACTGGCATGCATATAGAAATGTAAGTGATATTATTCCATCGGCTAGGTCAGTGGATGCATGTAGGTTATTGAGTGATGTTGGAGCCAAAACAAATGGGACAATCGTCTCTAACAATGTCCATGTTGTCTAGATCCATGTTGTCAACCTGACAGCAGACTGACTGTTGTAAAGGTACCAGTGGTGGCTGGTGACATTTGAAAGTGGTGAGCCGCAAACGTTGCGGTACTGCACTGTGGCGAGCTAGCATAGCGAATGAGCCCGATCGGCATAAGAGGGGTTCTGGTTGGTGCAGTGGAAAATATTGACTCGTATATGTTTAGTGGTACAAGGTTCCAGTCTGCAGCAGTAAGCACTGTGAACATGTAAGATTTATAACTATCTTTCAAAAGCACACACTTCACAGTTTAGCTGGTAGCGCCTTGCAATACCCCTCAAAAAGAATGATGGTGTATTAGGAAGCTTCAAATTATTCCATCAATTAAAGTCCATAACTTCCAGGCACCTTTTACATTTGCAGATTAACCTATTGCGCACATTTACATTTCTTTTCGGGAAGCAGACAAACTGGCAAGATGACTTATTTTAGTTGTCTGCCGTCCATCGGTTTTACAGCAGAGGTAGACTCCCTGCCTTACACTGCAGCTGAAGCATTTTAAATGGGACGGTTGTGCCCTGCAGATTCCCACTGCCTTGCTCAGTTTGCACCGTTGTGCAAACAACGTTTGGCGGTCATTATGCACTCAAAGAGGGGAGTGGAAAGACCAGACAGCTGTGATATATTGCTAGCAGTGTCCTCACTCTGTGCAAAATATGATGGTATGGAGCAAAATTACTAATGTGGATACCTGTGTGCAAGGCACGATGTGCACACACTGAAGCCAAAACACACAGGCATGCACATGTGTAGACTGAGAAATCAAATACACATACCGCAAGACTTGCCATCAAAAAGTTCGGAGCCACATGCTCCAATCCTAGAAACAAAAGGTTGCTGAGGCATTTGAACCAATAAAGAAGTACTTTAGAATTACAGCTGATTTTTCCCCTCACTTATTAACATATAGTTTTGAAAATGCTTTCAACAGTGCATAACAACCAATAGCCATGATGTTAATATTAATTTATATTACAGAGATGCCGAAATCTAATGTTAAAGTACACTATTTTTTGATTAACAAGATAATGGCTCTGCAGTATCAATAATCTTATGAAAAAGATCGTTTGTTCATATTTTTATTGTGCGAGCAAGTAACTGTAAGATGTTACTTTTACCTTACAGTCTTGCTTTTCTTCTAGCTACTCAACTGTTTGTTCTATGGTGGAGCTGAAACCCTGCACACGTAACCCACCGAAACATGCACATCGAGTAATACATGGACCGTGCCTGCCCGAAACTCACACACCTAACCTGATAGCAAATACCACAACATATACATACATATGAAGCTTTTTTTTGTATGCATTTCAAACATATTGCACACTTGCATACCAAGCTCAAAATACTCATAGGTCAGTCGCAAATATATACTGGACAGGTCATTTTCACCTAAATCACGACACTACCTCACAGACTCGTAGAAGTAGATGGACTCCTTTTCAGTGACCATAAACACGACAAGTGAAAAACCTCAGCCACTTACTTACGCTTCTCATTACACAATACACAGGGCTTACATATGTTTATTTAAATATGGGGTTCCTGTTGCCTTTGCTTTTAAAAGAATAATTAATCTGTTTTTCGCGCTGACGCGGCCGATTTATTTATTTTAATTAGCCCATTTCACTTCTCTTTTATTATGCTATCACCTCTGCTGGAGGTAGCAGAGGCCATAAAAGAGACTAAACACCTGGGAAAAGGCTGGCAGGACAGGAGAGGCGACTTGCCCTTTAAAGGAGGTTTAGCATCGACCAGGCTTCTCCAACTTCAGTTCTTCAACAAAGGAGAAAGTGAAAGTAAGCAGATATACTGTGCATTCACACCTGTGCAGTGTATCTGTTTACTGAATGGTCACATGGTGAAGGCCTGGTCCGCCTTCCTGCCTCCCACACTAGCTGCCTCTTCCACCCAAGCCCTCAGTGATTAATATGTAGCCCCGGGCAGGACAGGGCTGAAACTTACAACGCCCGGGGTTACCTTAAAAAGAGACGCTTGCATTCCAGGCTAAACTTCTTCAATCTGACACATGTTGGCATTGTAAATTACACCCTGGCTCGTTACGACATATGCTTTTTGATTGTCCTTTAATCTCAAAATTCTGGACAGAAGTTTGGGATATCATTAAGAAGTTGTTAAATATACATGATGACTTATCATATAAAATGTTAATATGTAAATCAGTTACATTATCACAATCTCTAAGTAATCTTGAATGTAGGCTTTTTGATTTTTTGATTTCTGCTGCGTTAAAATCTATTACCTTTGTTGGAAAGATGTTTCTAAGCTATCAGTTCATGCTTGGTGGTCATGGGTTATCTTTACAAGAAGAGGTGCTCAGTTATCTTTGTCTGGGGTTAATCATAATTCTATTTCCTATCACTCTTTTTGGATTCTTGTTGATATTTATTTTACATCTTAAAGGTATATTTCTATCTTGTAACACTTTTTACGGTTCTTATATTAATCGATATGTCATAGTAGCTCTATTTATAGTTTAGACAATAATTTGTTATTAGATGTTTCCCCCCCCCTCTTTTTAGTTTTATAAGAATATGACTATTTTCCTCTCTATTGAAATGAATATGAAAATGATATTGTACGTATTGTATTAGATATTTTAGCTTATTATTATTCTTTTTTGTATGTCTATGTTTTGGTTGTTCATTATAAAATTTCAATAAAATATTTTGAACACAAAAAAGAGACGCTTGCAGTGCGTCCTAATGGGTGTTCCCAGGAGAGCCTGAAGATCGGCAAACCGGGGCTGGAACATGGTAAGCCCTGGTTTAATCCAACATTACTGTAGAGGTTTGCACATGCACACTTAGCGCATATGTCTGTGAAAGGGGCCTGGCTTTCGGACCCACACTGGCATGCGTGCCAGAGGCAGAACTCATTTATTTTATTACTATTGCTATCATTACAATAGTAGTTATAAAATCTACATGTTGATTCTGAAGGAAATTGGGCGGGAGCAGCCCCTTTGCCAAAAGCAAGAAACCGCCACTGAAAGAGACATAGTCTTATAAATAGTTTGTATACTCACCATGTGGAATATTTCTCAGATATAGTAGGAAAGAATTTGTACAGTGGTATACAGTTTCTTATAATACTGGGGATTCTGCAATCCCTGCATTTAAAACCCGTCTCTAACTTCTGTATAATCGGTGACTTGTCATGCACCCAATCATCTATTATAAAGAAATTATGTATTTACCAAATTCAAGGCACACACCAATACAATCAAAACTGAAAGTCGTAATTAATTTGTTTTAGACACAAAATGATGCTGGTATTCTTGTTCTTCTGTATGTTTTTTTCTTTTTTTAGCCATACGCCAACGCGTTTCATCGCAGTTGGAATATTACCCTTACGACTACCTCAGGGCTGCTAAACTAGAGTTGATTCAAAAGGGATCCTCCTCAGATCGAGTACGATTCTGGTGGATCAATCCAATCCGTTCTCATTCAACTTATTCCAACCAATAACACGTTAAAAGTAAGGACCTCAAAAAGTACCAAGTGGTAAAATCCACCACATAAGGTATGTCCAAAGGTTATTCCCTCAATCTTAGCGAGAACTCCAAAGAAATAGTTATCTTCTCTCCGGGTCCTGAATTTAAGTTGTCTTTAGTATTTACGACACCCCGTGTATGTGTTCTCCAGCCCGAATAAAGAAATTATGTAGCCACTCAACTGTAACAACTTATTACAATTGAGGCCACTGAACTGTAATAACTTATTGCACTTGAGTTCTGAAGTTCCAATACATGGTGCCAGAAAACAAATTTTGCAACAAATATCTAGCAGATTTGTTGATGTGTTTAATTTTTCACTAGAGATTTTATTTTAGATACATGATAAGGATACTGTAAATCAACCTCGGAGTTTCATGCCCTTATAAAGAATCCCAACCTTCAGACTCATTTCTCTATGTGGTCATGGAACACCTCAGTGACTTGCAATATCCTTATAATGTACAGTACAAGGCACTTTATATCATATATATTCTGCACTTGCTTGATTCTGTAACGGGGAATTGTAGCATATCCCATACTTAGTTGTTCTCAATGATTATGGGATATTTCAAATCATTTAAAGTTTGGAAAGAGGTGGAGGGTGAGTGCAGGGCTAGTAAAGCCTATTGGAAAGATAAAGATTCACTTTTTTTGCTGATGTGGGAGGGTGGCTTGCTATGTATTTTGGATTCAAGGTTTAAAACATCTTCACAGGGTTATTGTGTACTTTGTAACAAATTCCTAATGGCTATTGTTCTGGAAACTCATGCTAAACCTTGCAGGCCTCACTTGATTGATGCCTTCATTTAATCAGATTGTGCTGGTGGGTTGGCTATCCCCTTTAATGAACCTTACAAAAATCCTCATGTTGAATTAACATTAAGCAATGTCTTTCTCTGAATAGGTTTGTGACAACACCATTTAAGACACACCTTTTTTACTCTCAATTGAGAGCAAAGGAGTAATCAATATGATATATTTATTTACCTATTATTATGTTCAGGTGAAGGCTTGGATGCCTGCTATTTTCTCTGGTTGGTAACCTACCTTATTGTGCCAGTTTCTTTCAGAAAAAGTACTCTTAATTGAACATATCTAAAGGAAAAAGCATTTATTTGAAAACCTATGAAAGAAACAGAAAGTAGAGGAATACATTTGATCTAAATTAGGCTTGTAAGGCACTGTATAGAGTCATGGTTAGGGTTAGAGATATAACATACTAGTGTGAAGGTTTGGGTAAGTAAAGGTTTAGGAAAAGTCTGTGTACAATTTAGGGGCAAAGTTAGGATTATCATCTGTAGTTTAAGGGTCAATTTTATGGTATGGTTTATGTCTGGTTAAACCCCAGCAAATGCTACTGTCCCAGAGCAGTAGGCAAAACTAAGGACACATGCTGGCTGACTTGTGGGGGTAAGGAAGAATGCTCTGAGCTTTCCATTCTATCTGGGACTCGCACACACAAAGAAGCTACTACCCCCTTTGCCCAATGACTATGAGAAGTTGGATGAAAAAAGATAGCACCTTCAGGAAGACTAAGACATCCGCACAGCAGACTGAACATATATAGTGAACAGGCACTTCACATGCTGCTAATAGATAAACTGAGACTTGTTAAAGGTGTATGTCTATGCATGCCATATAGGAATGTAACTACATCTGACTATAATTTAATTATACTAATAACAATTTGTATAGCACCTAGTAGTAAGTATTTTATTACTACCAAAAGTAAATTCTTTCAACAACTTTAGAATCAAGGAATATTGAGAAGTTATCTACAAGACTCTAGCAGGTTCCATGCATCTGTTTGATGTAGGTGCACATCTGATTGACAAATATTATCAGGATTGTACTTCATGAACTGCACATAACAGAAGTATCTTAGCAACAAAAACTCCACTGCCTAAATAAAATGCAAATTGGTGACTTACACTTACGCAGTATGCCCGGAAACAAGCACATTATCCATCAATGTTGTTTTATGATACTTCAAACCTATGACCAGAGAATACATGCTCTCTCCAGCAAGAACTTTACCCACCAGAATTAACTTCCACTGTTAGTACCTGCAACTTGCTGGATACACATAAATCTCTATTGCAGGAACGTTAACCCTATTGTGTGTCATGGGTGGGTCAGGTGATGTTCTAAATTGGCAAAGTAAAAAACGAGTTATTGCAATGGGTGCCTGCTGGGACTTTTTTGCTGTCCTCGCTTATTCTCCATACCCATCTTAAAAGTCTGGACGTCACTAAAATAGAAAAACGAAAACCTGAGTGGAATACCGGGAAACCATTACTGGCTGAGGAGAAGGAGGACCACTTGCAGAAGTTTGAAGCTCACCAGTAGGAATGGAACCTTCGTGGAAACCAGGACTACTAGCACTCGAATTTTGGGACTTTCAATTTATGTAAAACCTTTTCAAATGAAGTGGTAAACTTAGTAACTTCTGAATGGATGTTTTAAAATAACATATCAACAGGAGAACAGTCAAAGCAATATAATCATATGTTAACTTGGTGAGAATCAGTTCATTAAGAAGAGAGGAACATCTACAGAAAACACATTATTAATTTCAATGAGAAAAGTTCAGTCAAATATATCTCTTGATATGTACATTCGATGCAAAGTATAGGAAAACCAGATATTTCCATTGAAAATATTGCAATGATATTTTTTTCTGAAATGGTATTCCTAAAGATTTGCCAAAATGAAATGGCAACAGATCAACCCTGATTATTGCATTATACTGCGGCAGTGGGTACAGGGCCGGACTCACCGTAGCAAGCACCAGGTGCTTTCCCGGTGGGCCGTCAGGTTGGGGGCCGGTTTTGGACCCCTGGGGCCCATTTTGGTTACCAGGGGCAAGTTTTGCAGCATTGCTGCAATATCGGCCCCCTGTAACAAAAGCAGCTCCCCCCACACCCCGACGGGCCAGTCCGACTCAATTGCCAGGGCCGGTTTGCATTGCCAGTCCGGTCCTGACAGGGTACCTTACTTGCTCAATCAGATGGTGGGATTTTAAGACAATATTTTAGTGGACTTTAGTGCTTGTTGTTAAAACTTACGCTACATAAGAAAAAGTAGCGGCTACCGACAAGAGTTCAATTTAATTACGGCTGTACCATCTGGTATCATACCACTTTTCAAGATTTGGTCTCTGTTGTTTGTGTACTGCTCCCTCAGCCCTATATTAATTAATATGTTTGGCAATTTCATGTGGGTCCAAGCAAGTAATGGCAACAGATAAAGCTACAGTTTCTTCATTTTCTCATACACCATGACAATATGCTATGAAATAAACTTTTCCAATCTTAATTAGTCGGAAAAAACTTGGACAATGCTTCTGTGTTTAGTTTGATGTGTATCCATGGCAACTGCAGACAAATTTTAACACTACTAGCGCCTGCTACTTCTTGCTTAAAAAAAGAAAAAAGACAAGGCTTCCAATGTTAAGAACATATTTGCAGTTTTGCACAGATCCCCTGAGTAATTTACGATTCATTTCCTTAACCAAAAAACCCTAATTTTTAGTAAAAACAAATAAATATTATTTACTTACATTATTCAATAGTACTTCTCACGTATAGAAATGATTGGATTCGATTCAGGAAGCACATAGTCGCAGCATTTGAAAGACCAGTCTTTGTCATAGATGCAGACATTTGGCAATTGCAGTGTTGTGATATATTCTTCAATAATTATACACACTGAGGCAACCCTGTGTAATACTGAAGTAATTCAAGTTGTATACTTATGCAAGCTGTTAAATAGGGTATTAACCGCTATGATAGCATGTACAAATTAATTCTTGAACTACAGTATTATCTGAAAGTATAAAATTAGATGTCTGCTTTTGCTCAGGTTAGTTTCTGGGACTGTTCTGTTTCTTCTTTAGTTGGAGAAGTGCTGTTTCTGTTGTCCTCGCAATTTCATGAGCAATCCTCTTCTGATCTGTAGGTGCATAAAATGTAGCACCTGAATTGTTTAGTGACTTCATTACTAGTCATTTTTGTGCTCTACATATGCACGGTACAGATATAATGCCCTATATATATACAAACGGCACTACAAATTGCCTTTTCTTGCCAGAGAGTGCCACCCAAGCTAATTAGCAAGGACAGAGTAAGAAGAATTTAATATGAAAGGTGAGGTCAGTGTAAGGGATAGGAATAAAGGGAAGAAAGCTTTCATTCTTCCAAATTGTTCAGTTATCCATTCAAAACTTAAATTCGGGTTAGTTAAATGCTCTGGTGAGTATTTCTGATGTGACCCTCACCATAAATCTGGCTCATGCCACGCTATCCAAAAATGTATTGAGCAACTCTTAGTCGAGAATGTAATTATGATAATCCATCTGGAGATTCAGTCTAGAATAAATAATTTAAGAATCTCTCTCTTTCTCTTTCTCTATCTATCTCCCTCTGCCATTCATGAACTATTTTTCAGGTAAGTAATTATAGTAAGAGCACTGATTTTTCTTATGCAAAAGAAAACTACTGAACACCACCAATGTATGTGTGTAGGCCCATTCCTATGATGACAATTCCCACTTAGGTCTAAACAAATTTGCTTCTCACCATTACAGTTGCACAATGTTTGCAGCTTCCATTTTTGGCACATCCATGCATCCCCCAGAGAATGTGATGATCTGTGGCAATGTCATTCTCACCATTGTTCAAACACAGTAGCCAAGTCCCTCAAGAAACAATCTAAAAAAATGCCTTCAGTCGAGCGGTAGAGCTAGAGAAGGATTTTTGTGAGTGCTAATAACACGTTTCTTTTGTATACCACTTGCTACTGTTAATGATTTCATTTTGAAGGACTAATGTTGAAGGAATAAGTGGTGCTATTACCTAAGCCAAATGTATTCTCTTTTTTAAGCTCAAAAGCACGAAAGTCTGTTAAGCACTGAAGGTATTTCTCCTGAGACACTGAAATATTCGAGGAGAAATGAAACAGCGCTTCACGTTTATTTTTCCTATCAGCAAAAACATAGTAATTACAAGGAAATGTTCACTTTAAGGACTAACCTAATCCATAACTGGGCAATTTGTTTACTGACTGCAAAACAAATGCACTGCATTGGCAAGTAAGTACTACCAGAATTACAAAGTTGTATTTTCAGCACAAATGATCGACAGAACTCTAAGGGCACTTTCAGCTGGGTATGAGATGCCCGACCACGAAGCAATACTCGACAGCCTCACAAGGAGCACCACTCCTAATTGTTCACGTTCTTGGATAGTACATCGCATCAAGCATTATAAAAACTTTCACCCTTGAACCACCACAATCATTTGTGAAAGTCCCACAATGTTCTCACACTCCCCGATTCTGTCCATTGGCCAAAGGACTGATTTCTTCCATCGTAGAATTTCACAGGACTTGTCACCGCATGTAAGCTGATGACACCCACATTGCCCTCAAATTGTAGGAAGGAGCGACAGCAATATGTCAGATTCCTCGAGCATGTTGAACTTTGGATGAAGTTAAAGCTTTTTTGCTGTGATTGTCAAAAGAATGAGAGACTGCTCGAGGGTATAGGGCACTCTCATCTCTTGCATGGAAATGGTACTAACCACTGAGCCCATTCTAAACAACCAAGGTGTCTCGTTCAATGGCAACCTCCCTTTATCCACAAGAAAACAGTCACAGGGAACACGTTTCATCATGAAAGCCATTTTGGGGTATGTATTGCTCGCCTAGTTTCTCTTTTTCGCTTTGTTTGTCTTTGTTTTACCTTGCAGTAGTAAGAGACAAATTAGGCTACTGCTGTGGCATTTACATTACTTCTTATAAAGACACTGCTCAAGCACAAGGAGTCCAGAAATATGCCTTCCAGCTTATTTTTGTTGCGAAGTACCATGACTACATGAATCCTAGGACAGAAGTCACTTCAGTGGCTACCCATTGAATAGATTTTACACTTTAGATGTCCACATTCTGCCTGCAAGAGCATTCCATTTTTCTTGTGTTAGAAGCAATACATAACACAGTTAAAGCAGCAGGATGTACGGTTACAATAAAGTTAAAATTGTGATGCATCACAGTTCTTACATTGCATTTGCCCTACTGGTTTAAAATCTGCCAAAGGCAGTAGTGGCCTGTGTCCGGGAGTGCTGCGGGGCAGTGGGGCAGGGGAGGAGCAGGGTGGGGGGTAGTAAACTACGGAATATGGCCCAATGGAGGTAAGTAAACAAATAAATAAATAAAACAAATTGTGTTGCGAGTGCTGCATTGCCTAATGCAATGCAGCGAGAGAAACCAAATTCGTTTTATTTATTTATTTGTTTACTTACCTCCATTGGGCCATATTCCGTAGTTTACTACCCCTCCACTCTGCTCCTCCCCCGCCCCGCCCTCCCGCCCCACAGCACTCCCTCCAGGGGCCGCTACTGGCCAAAGGCCAATGCTCTTTAACTCAGGGGTTTATCTGCTCTCAGTGGAATTCTCTACTACAAGGAGGTGTACTACGTAAGCTAAAAATGACATAGCGTTCTCTGACATTCATGTGCTATGTCGCGATATGGAGTACCAATCTCCATGGATCATTCTTGCGCCTTAATATTGAGTCATACAATTGAGTACTTCCCCACTTGCATCTACCCCTCATGAGTCTATAGGGGCTCTATTATTCAGGACTTCACAGCCCCAGAGGGATAGTGTGATTTAGTGGCTACCTCCCTTTTGGAAGTGTCTCCAGTCCCTATATGCTTTACCCCTCATTTGTTCTATTTTTCATTTGGTTTAGCTACAACTCAATTGCACAGCATGACTCAGGGGCACCCGTGGGGGGAGATATTTTCATCTTCAGGGGATCTATGCCCCTACTGGTCTCTGCACTGCACAGAGGTGTGCTCCCACAGATGTCTGCTACTTCACGAGTTACCCTCATCTGCAGGGGATATGTTCTTTAGTCATTCTTCACTTTAACAGGGATTAATCTCTCTTTGACTCTGCAACTCAAGAAATAGTTACACCTCAGTTGCTCTAATTAAAAATGTTGTTTTATGCAAAAATAGAGACATTTCTCAATACTTCACACTACACACTTTAGAGTCATTTTTTGAGAGAGGAGGCGTTTTGCATAAGTATATCTGTCAAGATACCAGCAGGTGGCTGGTACTCACAGAAAAATTGGTGTTGAGAGACATCTTCAGATCGAAGTAGCCTCTTACCTTTTTTTCCTGAGACCTTTTTTATGTGAGGTGCATGTTTACTTAAATAACAATATACTGTCTTCAAAGAATTGGGTTATTAGTTGGAAGGATGTGAGCCTTTCACAAGTAATAATTCAACAATTGTCATTTTACAGAGAACCAAGTACCCTTTAGTAGCAAAACAAGTGATACCGATGCACACATAATATATAATCAGCCATGTGAGCAACACTGTTCTGCTATTATTCATTGATCAGTTAAATACTTGCTACTCAACCCAAATACTGTTTGATTTGCATGTGTAATTATTTAGCTATGGCTACCAAATTATCATACCCTATTGTAGCACTTGACTTTCCCAAGGCCTACTCAGGGGAAGTGGTGCAGGCCAGTAATCTCAGTTTGCTGTTACACAAAAACAACACTCAATAAATCATTGTCCAGTTAGTGCTTTTCACTTTCAAAAGCAAATGTACTTATATTTCACATACTACTAAATTACTGCACATTACAGTACACATGTGCACAATCAGGTCGGTGGAAATACAGTCTCATGTCACGCTTCATGCCTAGAGGTTCCAGGATCCTGTAACCGAAACCCCCAAATTTATACTAGGTGCAACAATAGAATATAAGGTGGTATCATTATCAATAAGGCAGGCCTACAGGATTTTCCACGGTGTCAACACATTAGTAAAAGCAGTCACATGTTATAACTTACCAATGTAACACATTTGAAATTAAAGGGAATATTACCAATATGCATTACATTTTGTGAACCACCATTGAAGTCAATGAGGGTGTTACCAAAAGTTAATAGAATTAATTCTACTGTTAACCCTTGTATTGTCAATACAAATATTACTAGTAAAGCTCCACAAGGCAGGATACCTTTGAAGAGAGGTCCCACTGAACAGGCTTTGTTGCTGCGGATAAGAATATAGCAGGAGTTACTGTGAAGTCAGTCTGACCAGTGGTGTTCCTCAGGAAGATTGGCTGGCATGTAGGTCTCCCTCTTCTGTCAGTTCTCAGGGCATTTTTTGGTGGAGCAGGACTTCTAACACCACTTTCAAGGGTCCAGGACCACTTGGGGATTAGGACTGACTCCATCAGAGCCCAGGTGCAGGGTTCACGATCTCAGGAGCATGTTATCTCCCTGTAGCTCACACAGGAGTCAAGACAACAAGTTAATGGAGTCACATATGGTAGGACTGGATTCAAGGAGATAGTTCACCTCTCCTTCAAGCAGCAGCAGGCCTTCAACAGAAAGGCAGTCATCAGGTAGCAGCAGGGCAGTCCTCTGGGGATCCAGGCAACTATTCTGAAGTTCTCCACTGGTCCAGGAAGGGACCAAAAAGGTGCTCTGAGGGTCCAATACTTATACCAGGTGCCATGCTTTGAAGTGGGGGGACATTTTGGGCTACCCTAACATCTGGAAAGTTCTTCCATTCCACTGCCAAGGCTCCAAGATGTTTGTAGTGACAAACTATGTCAGGTGATGTTGTGTGTGCTGCAGGCAAGCCCACTGAAATGTAAATGGGGCAAGGGGCAGCTCTGTCCACAGCCATTTAGGCAGGATAGCCCATCCTGCCCATACCCCATCTCCATTGTCTCAATGCCTGCGTCTCCCATATGATCGCGTTGGGTTACCTTATTACCTATAATAACTGCTATTTTTTCACTGGGAACAGATGAAAATATAATGCTTGCTCTCAAGATTAATTGCAATTATCTACCCTCTTTAATGGTAGTCAGGTTTTAAGTCACAATTCTTTAAAAGGCACTTTTAAAAAAGTTGGCATTTTCTTGTCCTAACTATTTGGTGGCTGCAGCCTGCTTCCTGTTGGCATTTTTAAATTCCTCATAGACGACCACACAATAGAGTCAATGGGTGTTGGCAGGATGAGGGGGCTGTGCACAGCCCCACTTCCACTTCAAAGACACTGTCTGAGCTTACAACCAAAGAACTTCACGCTAGCCTATTGTGACCCCAGACATTCTGGGACCACAGCATAGAGAAAGGTAATTCCAGACACCTCTGTGGAGTGGAAGCTCCAGAAGATTCTTCAATTTTAAAACTTGCACCAGCTATAAAATTAGAAGCTTCAGACCCACTATGCAGTTCAATTCTAGACCTGCGGAAGGACTCACAGATGACTACCTTCCTGCCTGTGGCCCCTGTGTACTTCAGAAGATGACCCTGCTGCACCAAGAGGACTTTCCTGTTGCGTGAAGCCTGCTATGTGCTCTCAGAGGACTGCCCTGCTGCTTGAAAACCTTTTATCTGCTTGAACCCAGGACTTTCAGTGTGACTCCAAGGGCTAGTTGGATGGCCTCCTGATCAGAAACAAATCAACCATCTTGAACCCACAACTGCTCATGGACTGCAGGAAGACTGTGGTCCACGCAGTAGCTGCGTCTCAGCTAGACCATGCCATTCCATTCATTGGTCTTTATTGTCGATGTATTACATCATAAAAGACAGTTACAATACATAAAAGAGTACATAAAAGAAAAAGAAACATGAACAAAATACATAAAAATATTTCAATAACCTAATGCCTCTTAGTTCTAATAAACCAAACCCATGCCAAAAATTTAGCAACAGCAATAGCAACGTATTCACTAGGCTCAAATCTCAATATTTCAAGGGCTTCTAACCCTTGTCTTGTACCCAGAGTGCGACATAATGGTTTGAGCCATTTAGCTCGGGGTGCAGCATAAGCGGGACAAACAAAAAAGATGTGACCAACAGATTCTATGCAGTCATTACATCTTTTACAGGAGTCACTGGAAGCACCCTTCCATTTTTTAGTAAAAGAGTTGGTCGGAAGGGTGCCTACCCTAAATTGATGGTAAAGTTTCCTGTCACAAGGTCTGGTGATGATGTCCCAGTAAGCTTCGAGGAGAGGGATTCTTTTTTGGGCTAGGAACCTTCCTGTCAAAGACTCTGCAGAGGCTGAATTTAAATGTTTTTGCTGCACCATTGACCAATAAAGGCCCTTAAAGTCTTTCTTGGAGGGAAAGGGGTTGTTGGCTGGATCGGTCCATAGAATACCCAACCCCATAGAGTCCAGGAGTTGTTTAGTCTGTTTGAACCAGGGGATGTTACCAGCCCCCAGGATGGATCGCACATCAAGAAAGGCCTTGGCATAGAGGTCCAACTCGGGGACTGTCCATAGATGCCTCCAAAAGGCCAATGGCTTGAACCTTGCAATGTCATCAAACGAATGACAGCCCAGGTCCAGCAGGAGCGGTTTAACTGGGGTAGAACTAGGAAGGCCCGTGAGCATTCTGAGAAATTTGTATTGTGCCTTAACCAGAAGAGAAAGATCAGCGAAACCCCAAAGTTCAGCGCCATAAAGGATCGCCGAGTTGATCCTAACGTTAAAGATTTTAATGGGGGGTCTATCAATCTCGACTGGGATTGCTTTTGTTCTTTAACTAGGCAACCAGAGAGCTGAGCAAATTTTAGAGATAAAACATCAATTTGCGGCCTCCAATCCAACTTGTTTTCGAAAACTACCCCTAGATAGGTCATAACATTAGTACGTTCAAGCAGGACTTTGTCCATAGAAACGTGACCCTTCACACCTCTCCCTTTGTTAAAAACCATATATTTGGTTTTGGACACATTGACAGACAAGTCAAAATCAGAGAAAAAATTCGTAAAAACATTCAGAGCCACCTGTAGTCCAGACAGGGTCTGGGAGAGGAGTAGGGTGTCATCGGCAAACATAAGGAGTGGGATTTTGGTGCCACCCAACGTTGGGGCGTCCGTCGAAGTGTTGGAATAATACTGAACAACACTGTTAATAAACAATAAAAACAAAGTGGGAGCAAGGACGCACCCCTGCCTGACACCCCTATTGACCCTAAAACGATCAGTAACCTGGCCCTGTTTCCCCCAGCGGACTTGTGCAAAGTTGTTATCATGGAGCCTGATGATGATATTCAGAAGATCAACTGGGAACCCTAACTCAGCCAGTACACTCCAAAGTTTCGTCCTATTGACTAGGTCAAATGCTGACCGAAGATCTACAAAGGCAGCATATAAAGTACCGCCACACAAATAGACCGTTTTCCAGACAATCAATTGAAATTTGAAAGCCTGGTCGATGGTACTAGTACACGGTCTAAAACCGGCTTGCAGAGGAGAGATGATATCCTCCTGCTCGATCCAAGCCTGGATTCGTGCCAAGATCATTCTAGCGATAATTTTCTGGACAGAGTCAATAAGACTAATTGGGCGGTAGTTCCCCGGGCAAGAGCGGTCACCTTTTTTGAAGATGGGGAGAATCTCGGCCCCCCCCCAAGAATCAGGTATAACGGCCCCTCTGGCTACGGCGTTGGCAAAGTGTGCGATGTAAGGCACCCAATTCCCAGGGTCGGATTTAAAGAGATCCGTGGGAACACAGTCCATACCCGGCGCCTTTCCACTTGGAACCTTGCTTAAGGCCTTTTCAACCTCACCATAGTCAAAAATTAAGGCCGGGGAGAGGGACAGGTCCCTGATTATTGCTGGGGCAGGCCCCTCAGCCTGTGAGGAATCCGAAAACTGGGATTCGAAATGTGACACCCAAGCGTCCGGAGGAACGTGGTTGGTGGGGACCTGGCTGTTCTGCGAGTTGCCCCACTTAACAATGTGCCAGAACAGGGTTAGGTTCCGATGTTTACTGGCAGCCAGAAGGTCGTTCCAGTGATCGTTGTCCCACTCTTGTTTGGCCTTGGCTTTAGCCTTATTGTAGATTTTTCTAGCCAATCTGATATAGTCTGGATCTTTGTTGGCAATAGCGAGTTTTAAATTGCTAAATGATTCTCGGCAAGCTTTATTGTACCAAGTAGATGGTTTTAAAATAACAGATTTCTTAGCCTTACAAGGTTTTGAAAAAAGAGATTTAAGGCCAGTGAAAAGATGGTCGTGTACGCATGTAGCTTTACCAACAACGTCCTCAGTGCTCTGGAGAGACTGTAGATCATCCAGAGCACAGGATACCTTGGAGCTGATCTCAGATAATAATGCAACGTCAATTGCAACCTTATCCCAGCGTACACGCCGTTGATCATTGGTTAAAACGGCTTCCGCAGTCACTGTTTCAGAGGGTTTGGTTCTATGTGCTGGGCAGAGTGAGAGACTTAGAACCAACGGGTTATGGTCACTCTCGGGGCGGTCAAAAACCGCCATGTCACAAAATGTGGACCAGAACTCCACTTTAACAAGGGCATAGTCAATTCTGCTGTTACAACGTCGACCATCTGAAAAAGTCATCTTTCCACCCTTGTCAGAGGCGGTCCTCCCATTGGCGGCCCTGAAACCCCGCTCCATACATAAACCCATCCACTGAGTGGCAGACTCTGTCCACCTCTTGATAGGAGGGAGATCGAGAGGGGGGATATTTAAAATCGCGTCCACTTCCCAAGTTAGTCGAGAGTAGAGAGCAGGGGTTCAAAACAGCAATTTAGGTCACCCACGATATAAGCATTAGTATATATATTGATAGTATCCAGGAACCCATCTAATAGTAAAAAGGTATTAGTACCACGTCCACCTGGGAGGCCTCTATTGTAAACATTAATAATTAAAACTTCAGGTTCATTGCGGAGTTTCATAGAGATAATTAATAGATCTGGGCTATCGATAGCCAATTCCTTGAGGGAATACCCAAGGGATTGCTTGACCCATATACAGAGCCCGCCGGACGGACGGCCCCTGATACCACGAATGGCCCCCTTGGAAAAATTTACATACCCAGGAAGATAGATCGGGTCCACAGCCCAGGTTTCCTGGAAAACCAGGATATCATGGGTGTTTACCCAGCCTGACCAATCTTCCGAGGTTACCCTGCTGCTAAGGCCCGCAACATTCCACGAGACCAGGGTCAGGGGGGAAGAACTGGATGGCATGATGCTCGGTGCAACTGGGGCAGGGCCCATAGTAGCTGGAGTAATTGCAATGCTAAAGGGGCCCCTAGTCTCGTTTTCGGGTGGGCGAGGATCAATGAGGGTGGGGGGTGGGCTAGTTAGTGAAAAAGACGGGGTACTTGGAGACATAGTAACCAAACCAACTTGTGCCCCCCATAAGCCACCTCTCCCTGTTTGCTCTGTGTTATCTGGACCAAGACAGACCTCCCGCAAATTACTCGAGTTTACCAAGTTCGGTGACTGTCAGTCAACCCCATCTAAAGAATTCAAGGGGGCATAAAAATTAGACAATGGGAGATAGAAATCCGGCCTTGTTTGACGGTGGGAAATCCTATTAACCCTTTCCCAAACGATGGGCGTATCACGTATTGATGCAGGGGGGTTGTGAGGATAGAAGTAGGACAAATCCACTGTGGATATGCCTGTCGCTCTCAAGGTATTAGGAAAAGAGCGAATATGCCTCACCACCCTAGGGTCACGAAAATTTATAATCACACAATCACCCTCCACTTGTTTGACTCTATTGCCCAACCAACCTACCCTACGGACAGTCAATATTTCAGCCCGTAGTCCAGCAGGTAAAGGCCTGTTAATATTTAACCAGTGTGTGACTTTGTTCTTCAGCTCACTATGACACTCAGGCTTTGCCTGTGGGAGCCGAGGAACACCGGCCATTATAATTGTATACGGTTGGGACTCGGGTGGAAGATTGATACATGGGAGATTTTGGAGGGAGTCAACATCCTCTAGGTTGGGCTTACTGGAAGAGATATTGTTTGTGTTGATGGCAGTGTTAATATTGCGATCAGATTCTATCGGGACATCGAGGTTGACATGAAGATGGGGTGCTTCCACGGCCTGATCGGTGAGAGCAGGGATAATGGGTAATGCTCCATCCAAGAGTGCATTAGCAGTGGAAGCAAGTCTAGTTTTGTCGACTGTATCTATGTTAGAGGAAGTTGTGAGATCGATAGAAGACACTGCAATCTTTTCAAGCAGAGACGTATTGGCAAACACCATACCCTCTATTTTCTCAAGAGTGGTAGCGAGCCGAGTAACTCGCTCTAATAGAGGAAGGATTAATGATTTAAATAACTTCTCTACTGGCTTGAGAAAATCAGAGGTAAAGGAGTCTGCGTTAGGTTGGAGGGTGGAAGGGTGCGGGGACCTCAAACTACCAGTTGCCAAATGGGAACTATCAGACGTAATAGAATTAGAGGCTTCACAAGTATTTGCAGATTTGCGTGAGTTAGACACTTTGGAGGTTTTAGCACGTTTCCCCTTAGGAGGGGCTCCCGTAAATTTCCTTTTACTCGGAATGCGCCTAGGCTTGTGGGCCTGGGTCGGTGCTACAGAAGATAGCTGGTCAAAAGTGGGCTGTGGGATGCAAGTGCTATCAATAATTGGATCACCGCTGGTCTCGGGGGTACTGGTTATCTCGTGGAAGACCACCAACGGGCAATGAACAGATGTGTCCGACGGTGCATTTAGGGTGTTACCTGACATACTGGGAAGAGGTTGGAGCTGGCTGTTAACAGGCGAGACAGCTGTCATAATGTTGCCAAGAGATGATCTTTTTGCAGACAGTTCAAGAGACAATCTTTTTTCCGTTAATAAAATCTCGTGTTCGAGAACACGAGCAGCTCGGGTAATAAAATTATCAAGGGTCCCTATTACTTGACCCCCTAGGCTACCCCGGGCCACCTTCCTGCCAGACCTTAAAGAGGTCATGGTTTAGGAAGAGAGCAAACACTCACTAAGGGGGGGTAACCAGGGAGAATAACAGATAAACCTCTGAAGATAAAATGAAAATAAAATTGACTAGATATGACCAAATCACACTAAAATATTAGAGTGCTAAATGTGGGCAACAAATACTGAATTAGGCAGTTCACCAGTCAGCAGTAACACGTGTACTCACAATGACAGCAAAATATGTAACTCGTTATAAGCAACCCTTTTTCGGGGAGGTGGCCCGCCCCGACCACAACCGACCACGAACGGCCACAAACGGCCCGCTCTTTGCCCGGTCTTCGCCCCGTTCGTCGGCCCGCGCGCGTTCCACTGGCGCGTTACAAGATTGTGATGTTAATAGCAAGGGGCGTTAACAAGGGGGCGGTACTGGGAAGAGCAACCAGGTGAGGCTGATGTAGTTGGCGCTGGGCCCCTTGGTCCTCGCAGTCCCAGAGCTATCAAGGCAGCAGCCTTCCCCCGTAGTTCTGCTTAGCGTCCGTGGAGGTCAGTAAACTCCGAGGCACACAGCACGAATGAGGGCTCGTCCAGGCTTTTATACTGATGGAACCAGCGAGCGGCTCCCGCGAAGCGGGGGCCGCGAGGCGTTGTTTGGTGCAGGGAGGCGGCTCCGGGAAGAGCAACCAGGTGAGGCTGATGTAGTTGGCGCTGGGCCCCTTGGTCCTCGCAGTCCCAGAGCTATCAAGGCAGCAGCCTTCCCCCGTAGTTCTGCTTAGCGTCCGTGGAGGTCAGTAAACTCCGAGGCACACAGCACGAATGAGGGCTCGTCCAGGCTTTTATACTGATGGAACCAGTGAGCGGCACCCGCGAAGCGCGGGCCGCGAGGCGTTGTTTGGTGCAGGGAGGCGGCTCCGGGAAGAGCAACCAGGTGAGGCTGATGTAGTTGGCGCTGGGCCCCTTGGTCCTCGCAGTCCCAGAGCTATCAAGGCAGCAGCCTTCCCCCGTAGTTCTGCTTAGCGTCCGTGGAGGTCAGTAAACTCCGAGGCACACAGCACGAATGAGGGCTCGTCCAGGCTTTTATACTGATGGAACCAGCGAGCGGCTCCCGCGAAGCGGGGGCCGCGAGGCGTTGTTTGGTGCAGGGAGGCGGCTCCGGGAAGAGCAACCAGGTGAGGCTGATGTAGTTGGCGCTGGGCCCCTTGGTCCTCGCAGTCCCAGAGCTATCAAGGCAGCAGCCTTCCCCCGTAGTTCTGCTTAGCGTCCGTGGAGGTCAGTAAACTCCGAGGCACACAGCACGAATGAGGGCTCGTCCAGGCTTTTATACTGATGGAACCAGCGAGCGGCTCCCGCGAAGCGGGGGCCGCGAGGCGTTGTTTGGTGCAGGGAGGCGGCTCCGGGAAGAGCAACCAGGTGAGGCTGATGTAGTTGGCGCTGGGCTCCTTGGTCCTCGCAGTCCCAGAGCTATCAAGGCAGCAGCCTTCCCCCGTAGTTCTGCTTAGCGTCCGTGGAGGTCAGTAAACTTCGAGGCACACAGCACGAATGAGGGCTCGTCCAGGCTTTTATACTGATGGAACCAGCGAGCGGCTCCCGCGAAGCGGGGGCCGCGAGGCGTTGTTTGGTGCAGGGAGGCGGCTCCGGGAAGAGCAACCAGGTGAGGCTGATGTAGTTGGTTCTGGGCCCCTTGGTCCTCGCAGTCCCAGAGCTATCAAGGCAGCAGCCTTCCCCCGTAGTTCTGCTTAGCGTCCGTGGAGGTCAGTAAACTCCGAGGCACACAGCACGAATGAGGGCTCGTCCAGGCTTTTATACTGATGGAACCAGCGAGCGGCTCCCGCGAAGCGGGGGCCGCGAGGCGTTGTTTGGTGCAGGGAGGCGGCTCCGGGAAGAGCAACCAGGTGAGGCTGATGTAGTTGGCGCTGGGCCCCTTGGTCCTCGCAGTCCCAGAGCTATCAAGGCAGCAGCCTTCCCCCGTAGTTCTGCTTAGCGTCCGTGGAGGTCAGTAAACTCCGAGGCACACAGCACGAATGAGGGCTCGTCCAGGCTTTTATACTGATGGAACCAGCGAGCGGCTCCCGCGAAGCGGGGGCCGCGAGGCGTTGTTTGGTGCAGGGAGGCGGCTCCGGGAAGAGCAACCAGGTGAGGCTGATGTAGTTGGCGCTGGACCCCTTGGTCCTCGCAGTCCCAGAGCTATCAAGGCAGCAGCCTTCCCCCGTAGTTCTGCTTAGCGTCCGTGGAGGTCAGTAAACTCCGAGGCACCCAGCACGAATGAGGGCTCGTCCTGGCTTTTATACTGATGGAACCAGCGAGCGGCTCCCGCGAAGCGGGGGCCGCGAGGCGTTGTTTGGTGCAGGGAGGCGGCTCCGGGAAGAGCAACCAGGTGAGGCTGATGTAGTTGGCGCTGGGCCCCTTGGTCCTCGCAGTCCCAGAGCTATCAAGGCAGCAGCCTTCCCCCGTAGTTCTGCTTAGCGTCCGTGGAGGTCAGTAAACTCCGAGGCACACTCAGTGTCCCAGCCTCCACCACCCTGTGCTGAGATACTTAACGAAAGGTACTTGTCTTCGGCCACAGCCCTCCTGGGTCGTGGCAGTAGGGGGTCTTGCCGCCCTCCTCCTCCTCCTCGGGCTGGTCAGACCTGCGTGTAGTGCCTCTAGGCGGTAGGGTTGAGTTTTCCTCTCCTGCGTTGTCCTCACACTGCAAGCTGAGCCTGGTCTCCCGATCTTGCCAGGCCCTCTCTCCCGCTTCTTTGTTCTGCGTAGCGACCTTCTTCTCTGTACACTCCTTGTCGGGGTCCTTCTCCCCTCCTCTGGTCTCGGCGTTCTCCTCTCCCTCATCGAACACCATGCCAATAGTATTTACATAGGCCTTCCAGCTTATCTGATAAGAAGACTGCAAATTATTCAAAATGCTGCGGCAGTGCATCTCCCCTCACCTGCGGGGTGTTCATTGGCTGCCTGTCAAAAGGAGGATAGAGTTCAAGGCGCTGTCCATTGTCTATAGAGCTACCAGAGACAAGGGCCAAGGATACCTGAAACAGAGACTCCAGACTAGGGCTCTAAGATCTAATCATCAGGAACTACTCTGGATTCCGCGATTCTCCAAAAAGCCAGGATTGGCGGTCGAGCTTTCTCAGTGAGAACGATGTCTCTCTGGAACTCTATGCCTGACCACCTTCATAAGCTAGAGTCAGAACAAGCATTTAGGAAAGCATTGAAAACCTGGCTTTTTGGCCTACCGTCGTTTATAAGCCCCTTTCTCTTATTGTCAAATCCACTGCTAGCGCTGGAACACCTCTCTTGGAGGTAGCCGTTCGCTGAATAAATGTCCTATTGATTGATTGATTGATTGGAGCCAGTCTGAGTGAATCATGGCCCTCCAGTTAGTGCCCTCCTGTCCTGGATCCTTGGAAGTGGTGCTAAAGGTGCCCAATCAGCAAAATAAAAATGTGGGACTTAAAAACTTTTCATCCATAAAGTGCTCTTGGAACTGAGAGGAAACTTGGACCTATCTGCTCACCTATCCATCGCCAGTCAGAATGGCTTTGAGATACCTCTTCTACGCAACAGCAGGTCCTGTTCAGCGGCTCCTCCCAGAAGGGGCCTTATGCCTAGAGTATCCCTTGTCTGCTATAACCTGCAGCTTCATCCTGCTCGAGATTTTTGGCTTCCATAAAAGAGATTAAGTCTGAACTTAGAAATCTTCAACGTGGCTTCATCCAATGGCTTTCCCATGATAACGGTTTTCCATTGTTTGCTTTGTTCAGCATTCCATCCATCATTTGTTCTTTTTGCTTTTGTCACCCTAAGTGGGAAGGGTATGCCCAGATGTGGGTGCTGTTCTCACTGTGCCACT
The DNA here is from genome assembly GCF_964204655.1 of Triturus cristatus. NCBI lineage: Eukaryota > Metazoa > Chordata > Amphibia > Caudata > Salamandridae > Triturus > Triturus cristatus. The sequence continues at coordinate 728,246,512 of NC_140582.1, forward strand.
GGATTCACGCTAGCTGGGCTGATGAGGGGTAATGCCCTGAAACCTGTCCCAGAATACTTGTTTCTGGTCAAGTGAGGACCAGGCCTGGCAGTTAAGGCTGGACTATTCCCATAGAGAGCAGGGTCAATAATGATTTTCATGTGGTTGGGTCCGATCTGGGGTGGTGTGATGAGTAAAAAATGATGGATTAAAACCAGATCTGTGACTGGGGGTGAATGTTTGATTTGTTCAGCATTCCATCCATCATTTGTTCTTTTTGCTTTTGTCACCTTAGGTGGGAAAGGTATGCCCAGACATGGTTCCCGTGCTCAATGTGCCACTGGATTCAAGCTAGCCTGGCTGATGAGGGTTGATACCCTGAAACCGGTCCCAGGATGTTTGTTTCCAGTCCATGAAGACCTGGCCTGGCAGTTCGGGCTGGACTGTTCCCATAGGGTCCAGAGTCAAGACTGATTTTCATATGGCTGGGTCCACACTGGGGTGGTGAAGTGAGCTAAATAACGATGATGCATTCAACCCAGATCAAATAGTGACTGAGGGTGAGTGTCTGAAAAGTTTCAGCACTCCGTCCATCATCTCATTGTGTTTGAGCAGCAAACAGGATGGCATCATAACTTACACATTAGTGGCAGTTGCTGCCAATCTAATATGGGGAATAAAATATTACAAAATATAGACGTACCTTTTGCTGCCGGCTGCCATGATCTTCTCCCAAGCCATGCCTCGCTGCTCCTCTGCACCCAGCACGGCAGTCCCATGACCACAGGCTTCCAGTCTCCCCACGCAATCCCAAGCGCTTCTTTCATGCTATTACTCCCAGCATGAGAGCAGCATTGGGATTGGGAAGATTGGGCTGGTTTCATGTCCTACAGGGACTGGGAACCTGTGCCCCTGAGCTATGTGGATATCTCCAAGGAACTGTCTGCAGATATCCAAGTGTGCATGTCAGTTTAGCCGTCCTAAGGCGACTGACCAAACCAACATGTGCACCTCTCTGAGATGTATAATTTATAAAAGACCACATCTTACACCTCAAGCGGAACACCGAGGACCTTGGGAGCTTCCTCCTGTCAAAGGCCACACTAGGTGTGGCTCATGTGACGTTTGCAGACTTACTGCTAACACCAAGAGTGTAGACGTGGGTTTAAATTACCCCATGGGAACAATGCACGCACACTAATTTCCAACTCTGTGAAGGTGATATACATGATCAAATGCCCCTGTGGATTGATCTATTTAGAAATGGCATCAAGGAAAGTGAAAGTGAGAACAATGGAGCATAGGGGTAACATCAACTGTGTTAGGACTACTACACGCCTGCACGGTGAAGGATCTAAACTGGACAGTTTTGGACAAACCCTACATCTCACCCAACACGAGGTATCCCAGCCGTACCTTGATCATACCTGTACAGAAATGGGTCTATAGGCTATGTAGCCATGAAATAGTCCTTAATGACGACATCCCATGGACAAGTCTGGGTAGGCTATGGTCCAGGGGGAAGAAATATGCCTACAGGTGCTGAGAACATAAGGTGGCACTATGGAGAGTTGGCACAAATGATTTCCAGTGCAGTGACATAACTGTAATTACCAGGCTTTGCATGGAAACCGTAATATTACTTGACATCCATGAGCACTAGGCAACCGCATTCACACCCAGGGTTACGAGGCAACCGCAAACACATCACCTGACAAGCCACTGATGGGTGGTTGTGGTTTACTTATCACAATACCATGAGGGTTTGAATAACGACCCCCACACTCCTTTGCTTGTCTACCGAATGGCCCATGCAATATAGTTTTTTAACCACTCTTGCCTTTGAGAGCTAGGAGGGCTTTTGTGCCATAAACTCTTGCCCCTGTGTGCGAGGAGGGCTGTGTACTTTATATAGTAACCATCAGGAACCAATAATACACATGGCCCCTTCCCCCTAATCTCCTGGGGTGACATCCACAGCAACATGAAGGAGCTCCCTCATTAAGATATAGAGAGATTTATTGAATTTATGAGGTATATTATTCATCTGCACCAATTAAGCTCCATTTACGTAGAGCTGTGCGGCATGATAATCACATTCATTGACACAATAGCCATTTGACTTATAAATTAAATATCTTCTAATCATCACACCATGACCTGTGTTGTTCAACATGGAATAGTCAACGCTCTAGTGTCCCAGAGCGCTGACACACTTGGGCGCAATGACACCCGACGTTGACTCCCTATGTCACACGCACACGCCCCTGGTGACGAGACACACGTGACGGGAATTCGGCCTGCATAGAAGGGCCGTCGTGGCTTGCAGCCGGGTACCTGCACGGCACCAGGTGGGACCAAAATAGTGGTGGTACATCACCCTTGACTACGTACGGAGGTGGATGGGGGCTTTGCTAATGGGAATTCTGTTAATGGCAGTAGCATGAGCACAAGATATTTTTAACGGGCCGGTGGACTTTTCCTATGGAATAGGAGGAACCAAATCTGCTACACCGGACCCGTGTTAGGGTTGCTATCAGAGAGTCCTATAGCACAGAGTGAGATATGTCATGACCTAAGCATTTGCCTTATACTTACGGTACCAATCTGTTAGACCTGGCATCTTTGGCGTGGTTACCCCTGACTTTTTTGCCTCTACCTCCTGTATTTTTGATGCTATGCTGGATTTCGTTTTTGCTGGTTTAGATGCTTTGGGCACTTTGCCACTGCTGATCAGTGTCAAAGTGCAGGTGTTCCCTTGGTAAATTGTTATATTGATTGGTTATCCATGATTGGTATATTTGTTTCACCTGTTAGCCCCTAGTAAAGTGCACTGAGTGTGCCAGGGCTGGTGATTCAAATGCTACTAGTGGGCTGCAGCACTGATTGTGCCACCCACAGGAGTAGCCCTAAAATGATGTCTTAGGCCTGCTTGCAGTGCCTATGTGCAGTCCAGGACTGCCATGTCGACCTGGCCAGTGCAACCACTGACCCGGCCTTATCCTTCCCTTTCTGTACATGTCAGGCATCCCTATGGTGGCCCTAGGTACCCCCCTGGGCTGGGTGCAGTGTATCTGAAAGGTAGGGCATGTACTGAGGTGTGTAACATGCCCTAGTAGTGAATTACAGCCATTTTCGTTTTTCACTGCTGAGAGGCTATCTTGCCCATAGGACAGACTGGGGGAGGCTGTTTACATGCCTATCTTCCCATAAGGGCAAGATAGAAAATCCAAGTTTGGTATCTTTGTGTTCAGAATTTAATTACACATCTTTTTAGAAAGATGGTTTCTAAATTCACTGTGTGAGAATGGCACTTTTTAGAAAGTAGCTATTCTCCTGTTTAACCTTCCTGTGTGCCTGTGTGCTGATTGGCTGACTGGTGTCATGTGATGGGCTGGGTGGCTCCAGGAGTCTGGATGAGTCAGCAGCAGGGTGAATAGGGAGATCTTCTCTAGATGGGTGGGAGGAGTAGCCCCTGGGTTTGAATAGGGCTGCCTCTGCCAGCACAATGCCGGCTCCACCCCCTGCTGGCCAGGCTGAAGACTCTGCCTCTGCCAGCACAAAGAAGGCTCCACCTCCTGCTGAGCGTCTAACGACCCTGCCCCTCACTCTGAAAGGAACCAGGTGCTCCAGGGCAGAGCACACCCAGGAACCGGTTTGAGCAGGGGAATCCCCCCACTGAAACAAAGAGAGACAAAGACTTGGAGGGGTATAAGAAGAGGACCCCAGACACCTAATCTTTAGATCACTTTGAAACTAGGAAGGAACCTCTGCCAAGGAGAAAGCTGAAAAGAACTGAAGAGGAGAAGACTGCCTGCTTGCTGTTTTGCTTTGCTGCCAAGGTGAGGGGAAGGACTTTGCTGTGTCCCCTTCTTTTGATTCTCATCTCCAAGGGCCTGAGAAGAGCTGGCTCCCTGTTAAGAAGTCCCAGGAACGGGGGCGTGGCTTGAACGCCGAGGGAAGATGGCGGACCCGGCTTGAGCTCCGCGTCGTCGCGGGACTCGGAACCAATTATTGTCGTCTTTCTGGCAGTAGGGCTGCTTTGAGGGACGGCGGAGTGATGAGGACAGCGCGGTGAGTCTTTCAACCGCTTCCGCTCTAATTTTTTATGCACCTTGAGACTTTCACTCGTATCGGCGGTTTCTCCTCATCAAAGATGCGAACGGCCGCCATTTTGTCCCGTTTTTGGCGGCGCTCGCTCTCTCTTCATCAATCTTTGTCGTTTGCTCGAATGAAGCTGTATTGCCTTCTACCAGCTCCTTTGTGATGCCTGAAGCCCACCTCTGGATGTTTTATCGATTTTTTTAACCGTTTTTTCTATCTCTTCACCTCTACTTGATACTGCAATGCTCTGGCCAGCCTCCTACTTTAATATGCAGGTGCTCTTTGTCTATAATTGATGGACTTTTTGCATTCAGTCTTGGGTACACTGTTTTTATTTATTTTTTTATACATCAGTGCAAGGTCCCTGGGGTACCTCGGTCCTGTTCAAGCCTAAGCTCAAGTCCATTCCCAGTCGTCACTCCCTAAGTTGATTCAGTGCACCTGTGTGTGTGACGCACTTACCTCCCTGCATTGCAGCTCTGTCAAAATTTTGCTGCTCTGGTCTCACTTTCTCGTTTTTCTTTTTTGGTTTGACTGGCTGTTGTTTTTGATGATGGCTAGTGAATCCCACTTGTCCAGACCATCGGTCTCTGGCACAAAACCGAAAAGGCACAAAAATGATCCACCTTCACCAATTTTGTCATCGCAAAATCCGATCCTGGATACTATTTTGGATGAGGTTCGTGGCCTTCAGCCATTTATGACTGCCACCAATGACAAGCTTAGGCAAATTGAGGAAAGATGGATTGTTATGGAAAGTAAAGTTCTTGATCTTGAACAACGAGTTAGTGACATTCAAGATATCTCTGCTAAGATTCCTCACCTTGAACACGAAATTGCGAAACTAAAACTCCACACTGAGGACCTTGAAAATCGCAATCGCAGAAACAACCTACGCCTTTTTGGTCTGCCAGAAAATGTTGAAGGGTCTGACTTGGTTTCATTTTTACAGAAATTTCTTCCAGAACTTTTGGACCTTCAGTCATTGTCTCATCCTCTTAACATACAAAGAGCGCACCGCTTGGGTCGACTTCAGCCATCTGCTAGTAAACCTCGTGGTATTATAATGTTGTTCTTGGAATTCACCGAACTAATGCAAGTTTTGAAGGCTGTCAGGTTTAAACGTCGCCTTACTTGGTCTGGTCATAACATTTTCATTTTTCAAGATATATCTAATGCTACTAACGCCAGACGCAAAGAATTCCTTGCTCTTCGGCCTCAAATGCGACAACTCAACATTCAATATGGAATTCTTCATCCATGCCTCTGCAAAATCACTCATGAGGGTCGTTCCCGCTCTTTTGAGGATCCGGATAAACTCAGACTTTTCCTGCAGAATTTTTCTTCGCATGGCATGGACACTGGCTCCTGACTTCATTTACATTATCGGATTGTTCCTGCTTTAATTGTTCTCTTTGACTTGCCTGTTTTCTTATGTTGATTCCCTGTCCTTCTTTATTCTTGTGAGGCTTATAGCCCATTTCCTATTTTTGTCCTCTGCTACTGCTTTCTTTGTGGTCCGCGTCCTTCAGTGTCACCACGTTTCCCTGCTCTTAGATCTTCTTTCTTTTTTCAGATCTGGATGTTCGTCCTTGATCTGTTTGCTTTTCTCTTCTTCCCCCTTTCTCATTTCTTTCCTCTTCCTCTTCCTTCTTTCTATTTTTCTTTCTTTCGTTCTCCCTTATTTCTACTCTTGTTTTCTAGGTCTGGCTTAGTTCATAAGATTTGTCTTCATGTTTCACTGATTGTAACATGTCTCCCCTTTTTTCCTCTTGTCAACCCTGCAGTTTTATGGTCCTATGTTCGTACCTTCCCCTGGTCCCGGAAATATGGTTAATGTTGTGTCGTGGAATGTTCGTGGTCTGGGTCACCCCGTCAAGCGTCAAAAGGTATTGTCTCATCTAGCTAAACTTAACACCCAGGTTGCTTTTTTACAGGAAACTCATTGCAATGATAAAGAATCACTTAAACTTAAACGTCAATGGGTCAATCAGATTGTTTTCTCTCCTGCCAATGACCGACACGGTGGTGTCGCTATTTTATTTCATAAATCCATTAATGCTCAAATCCTATCATCTGAATGTGATCCGAATGGTCGTTGGGTATTGGCTGAGGTTATCATTAATAAACGACAATTGACTTTTTTCAATATTTACGGACCTGTTAAACCAGACATTGAGTTTTGGAATTCTGTAAAATTGAAATTATTGTCACTTCCTAATTCTAATATTGTGATTGGTGGTGATTTTAATAATTGGTTAGACCCGTTCACTGATAGGCAATCCAAATGCAAGTTCAAACCTGACAAATCCCACAAATCCTTTCAAACAGCCATTTCCTCTCGCCCACTATTCGATACTTGGAAAACTTGTAACCCTGATACCTCAGAATTCACTTTTTTTTTCACCTGTACATCATACTAGATCTCGTATTGATTATATTCTTGTTTCCAAACCACTGCTACCTTGTCTCCAGTCATCTGAGATTGGATCTATTTTTATTTCTGACCATGCTCCTGTCTCCACCCACATTGACTTATCCCTCACCACTTTCAAACAAGGTAGATGGCGTTTCAATAACTTTCTTTTATCAGATCGCACTTTTATTTCAGAGGCGACTGCTTTTATTAAGGAATTTTTTTCTTTTAATAAATCCTTAGATACCTCCCTACACAACAATTGGGATGCTTTTAAAGCATCTTTCAGAGCCTTTACTATTGCCTATTCCTCAAAGAAGAAAAAATTGCTGCATGCTAAGTATAAAGAAACTTTAACCCACATAAAAGCGTTAGAGCATAAGTATTACTCCTCCAAGTCCTCATCATCTTTACAAGAGTTAATCAAAGCCAAATCCACCCTGAATAAGATTGCCACAACGGAGGCCTGTAATATTCTCCTCAAGGTTAAGTCGAAGTATCATGGAGGCCAAAATAAAGCCGGGAAAATGTTGGCAAACTACCTAAAAATTAAATCAGAACGAAAAGCCATTGGCCCAATCCATTCAGAATTTGACGACTCTCTCCTCTCATCTGATTCAGATATTATTGACACATTTCAATCATATTATAGGCTACTTTACACGGAAACCACCAATCCCTCTGAAGATGATTTTGCTACTTTTTTCAGGGATATCCCTAAGCCTCAAATTTCCCAGGATATTTTCCAGCCCCTTGAAGATGACGTGTCCTTACAAGAATTATTTGATGCACTTAAATCTATGAAGAAAGAAAAAGCTCCAGGCCCGGATGGTTTTTCCATTGAATTACTTTCTGCTTTCTCCTCAATTTTTGCACCCAAATTATTAGAACTTTTTAATTCTTTTATCTCCAATTCCCAAGCCTGTGGTTCTTTTTTGGAAGCTCTTATCATTGTAATCCCCAAACCAGATAAAGATCCCTCCTATTGTAAAAATTTTCGTCCTATTTCATTAATTAATTATGATTGTAAAATCTTTGCAAAAATATTGGCTTCTCATTTAGAGAAAATTATTCCCCATTTTATTAATCCTGACCAAGTTGGTTTTGTTAAAGGTCGCTTGGCCTCTGACAATGCCAGAATGTTTTCCAATATCCTTGCTCTTAGTGCAAAATATCCCTCCCCTTTAGCGGCTCTATCCCTGGATGCTGAAAAAGCCTTTGACCGTGTTAATTGGGAATTTCTGCTTCACACCTTACGATGGTTTGGCTTTGGTCCGAAGTTTATGTCTTATGTTAAGTTGTTATACACCAACCCCAAAGCTTGTATTTTTGTTAATGGTCTCTTTTCCCCTTATTTTTCCCTTCAAAGAGGTACACGCCAGGGCTGCCCTCTTTCACCATTACTTTTCCTGTTATGTCTAGAACCATTTCTGGAACGTATCAGAAGTAATCCTCTCATTACTGGTTTTAATCTTAAATCTCAACAAATTAAACTGTCCGCATATGCTGATGATGTCCTTATTTATATGTCTAATCCTGTATCCTCCCTGCCCCCTTTTTTGAAGGAAATTGCAGCGTTCGCTAAGGTTTCAGGTTACAAACTGAACTTCTCTAAAACTGAGATTTTACCCTTAAATCCTTCATGTTACAGATATATGTTTGAATCGTTTAATTTCACTTGGTGTCCCCAGAAAATAAAATACCTTGGTACATGGTTTACCCCCACCATTCGTGATACACTTGTCCAGAATTTCTCTGCCTTAAAACTTAAAATTACTAATTTGTTGAATTTGTGGTCTCCATTGTTCCTTTCTTGGTGGGGCAGACTTGATATAATCAAAATGATGATTGTTCCTCAGATTTTGTTTATATTATCTATGTTACCTTTCAAAATTCCTAAATATTATTTTTCCCAGATTAATTCGCTATGCACAAAATTTCTTTCGAATAACAAGCATGCACGTATTGCTCTAGCTAAATTGATTCTGCCTAAGAATGAAGGAGGTGTAAGATTCCCTGATTTTAATTTGTATCATAACGCATTCTTGATTCGTCAATTTTTTGCCTTGTCTAGGGATTATCAAGACTTGCCTAAGCCTGCGTGGGTTAATGTTGAATGCTCCTTGCTTAATGAATTTTCAATACGAGATGTTGTACGCATGTCTAACTGTACTTTTATTTCTAAATACCCTATTTTGAAACATTCCCATATGTTGTTGCATACACTTTTCTTTAAGAACATGAATAACTATGAATCTTTTCTAGCGTCATCCCTGTGGTTTAATAAGTACATTAAATTTCGCCACAAGTCATTCTATTACAAACAATGGAAAGAAAAGGGCCTTCTTTTTGTACATCAGCTAATTGTCAACAATGTAATTCTCTCTTTCCATCAGCTACAAGTTACCTTCAATCTTCCTGATTCCTGTATTCTACAATATGATACACTAGTCCCAATTTTGCAAGAGTGTCTACAGAAATTCTCTTCTCCTCCAACTCCTCCTTCCTCTCCTTCTGACTCTTCATTATTTCACACTTCTTTTGATACTACTCCTAGTGCCTCTTATATCTATAAATCTCTATCTACTTCTATCTGCACAAGGGTTAAATCCAAGGCGGAACTAGAATGGGAACATGACCTTTCCTTGACTCTATCAGTATCACATTGGGATAAGTTTTGGCTGAAACTTTTCAAAACCTCCAAAGCTGCAAATCTCACTCAATCCCTCTTTTTTATTTTTAATAGAGTCATCATTACTCCTCTTTTACTTCATAAATTTAATCACTCTGTCACGCCATCTTGTTGGTCTTGCTCTAATGCTGAAGGCTCATTAGTACATCTACTGTTTTACTGTCCTAAGGTTTATGCCTTTTGGAAGGAGATTTGGTCAAAGTGTATTCGGATCTTTTCTAATAATGTACAACTTAATATTCATAATGTATTTTTGGGTACTGTTTCACCAGATTTTGATCTAGTCACTCCCCCCTCTCCGTTGTTAGATTTATTCCTTGATGTGGCCTTTAAAGTCATTCTCACTTGCTGGAAAGATAATTCTAAACTATCCTCTCTACATTGGTGGAACTATATTTGTGATGAACATAGAATTGCTTCTATCCCTCAGTCTTCCATTCATGTACAAATTAAGTCCGACCTACTATGGTTTCCCTTTACATCCTTCTTATCAGCATCATCATAGTTTCTATCTATTCTAACATCTTGCTCTTCTCTCTTCTTTTTCTGTCCTCTCTCTTTCCTATACTTCTCTTTTCTCTCTCCTCCTATCCTTTTTCTTTTTCTCTCTCCTTCTCCACTTTTTCATAAAAATGTTCACTCGCCTACTTAAATTGTATATCTGCACTATTACGTTCTTTAGGAGTTTTATTCCTCATGGTGTTTTATTATGTTTTACCTATTATTGATTATTCTTAGCCAATTGTTAAGTTTTTTCACTGTTTATATTACTTAAACTCTGTTTCCTCCCTCCGTAGTATTAGCTTATCGTATAGACATCCTCTATTTTTGCTGGCATGTTTTACAATTTACTTACTCCTACTGGCTTATTTTGTATTGCTTATCTTGTGTGCTTTTATCTTCAATAAAAACTACTTAACTAAAAAAAAAAAAAGAAGTCCCAGGAACAAAAGGACTTCACCTCCAGCTCCCCTGGAACTCTGCTGAGGGAGTTCTGACCTGCCTTGGAGTGCTTGCCTAGTCTTGGGGCCTCAGGAGGTCGTTTTGCTGTGTTTTGGGAGCTGGAAAGCAGAAGCGTGAAAAATAGTAACTGGTACCCAACGCATCATCCGATTGCGAGTCGCAAGAACGAGAGTGCGAGGAGAATTTAATCGCGGCGTCATCGCAGCACCCGGAGTTCCCGCATCGCCGAGTGCGTCGAGCATCGTTCCGGTGCGTGAAGATTCCTGACGCTGCGAGGGTCGTCGCAGAACCAGTTTGCGGGCCGCACCACTGCCGGTGCGTGAAAGTATCCAGTCGCTGCGTGTGTCGACACAGAGTCCCGTCCCGTGACGCATCGAGGGTTGCGGCGCCAGAAGTCAACGCCGCGCCACGCACCGCGACACATCGAGGGTTGCAGCGCCAAAAGTCAGCGCTGCGATGCGCATCGCGTCGCATCGCGCTGCATCGGACCTGTGCGTGAAGCTTCCCCCTAAGAAACCTACGCAACGAAAGCCAAAGTCATCGCATCCTCCCCCTACAGATCGGAGCCGGCGCATCCACCTCTGCTGCGTGAAGCAGGGCTGCTGCAAAGCCTCCCCAAGATCTCAGGAGTATCGCATCGCCTTTGCCATCTTCCTTGTTATAGCTTTTGGGAACCTTATCGCAACTACAGGTACTGTTGGGCACGAGAGTGTCGCATTTTGTGCATTGAGAGTCGCATTGTGCAGGACACTGACTTTTACATCCTGGAGTACTTTCTGCAAACTCTTGAACTATCTTTAAAGTAACCTTTTTAATTGTATGTTGGTTTTTCTGTAGTATTTGGTCTTGTGAAGTTTTTAGTAAAGATACCTTATTTTTCTAAAACTGGTGTGGAGTAAATCTGTGGTGTTTTCACTGTGTTACTGTGAGTGTTGGTACAAATACTTTACACATTGCCTTTGATAGCCTAGACTGCTCAGGCCAAGCTAACCAGGGGTTATCTTAACAGTGTATCCCCCTTTCCCTGACTAGAAGCAAGGGTCCCTACTTGGACAGTGGTACCTACCCTGCCAAATTTAGATCCCCAGATCTAACATTATCTAACTATAATTTCTCCAACTAGTGTGTGACTACAGGGGGTCGCCTTGTTCCCTCATGCTAGTTCTAGCGATTTGCAGAGTGGAACTCGGTAAGATGCACTGAGCGGTTGTGTATGAAATCAAAGCACATATGATTATAGGTTTTTGGCGAATATGACGCTTTACGTAGCGGTTTATACACTGCGATTCAATTACAACACATTTGTTACAAGGACCGCGTTGTTACAACACAGTACCTTTACCTTGCGCTAGAAGACACGCTGGAATAAGGGATAGTATGATTTACTATTCCAACTCCAGTGTGTGCAACACTAGGGAAGGTGTTGGAATAGTAAATCAATCTATTTCTTTTAACAACCGCGTTGTGATTGCATCGCGGTGTAAAATCTGCGATGTAAAAGTTGTTTCACGTTTTTGGCATGAGTGCTGTTGGGGGCATGATTAGCAATACGTTTTTACGAGTAGGTGTGTTCATTTATGTTATAACATAGGCACAGAGTGCTTGCAATATTGATACCTTCATCTGTGAATTCACAAGCAAATTAAGGGCAGAATTCCCTCACTAGCGGTGACGTTAAATGATGAATACAACCGCGTCGCACCAAAAAGGTTTATAATATAATAAAGTTAGCATATATAGTACATAGTCACTTTCATCACTGTTTTGTCCATTTGTACATTTATACACGAACCATCTTCACTTGTATTTTTATTCTCTACATTTATGGATCCTAAATAGGAGTGGGTGTACTGAACCATACCACATAATACGGGTGGAGTAACCTTACGTATCCTGTTAAACTAGGGGTACATTGGCAGAGAGGGAATCTAGCATAGGGATCCGACATTCCTGATCAAAGCTGGTAGAGACACGGATTCGGGCAGAAACATGTCGACCATTATGCAGAACGGAGGGGTGAAGGGTGCATAATACACTCACCTCACCACCATCCCAGTGTATGAATTACATTTTTAATCCTGACAAGGGAATCCAGGAATAAAATTATTATTAGGCTATCTCTTGGTTAGTTTTAGACTTATTATCTGCATCTTCCTTGGATCCTTCTTTTCCTTTTCTATTTGGCTGTATTGTCTCCCCCACCCTATTACTCCACCTCAAGCATTGGTCTGCACTGAGGCATCGCAGCAGCCCTATGATGAAGCATACCACAATTTGTTGGGGGTGAGGGCAGTTTCTTACAAAGTAATGTGCTTTGTTATACCTTTATTGTAGATTGATACTAAATAAAAATTGCAACTACAGGAACCTTACTTCTTTTCTGTGTGTTGATGTAGAGTTTACAGCAGAAAATGTAATATTATCTTTGTTTATGGATTTAGATGACCTGCTGTGGCATCTCTCTATATTACCTCTCTTATTTACGTCATCAAGTTCCATTTTAGAATTTGATGATTCTCAGTTAGGAATTTGAGAATGTGTAGTGTTGGACAGTTGCTCTGTACTGCGATGGCTGAGGTGTTTAATACTCCCACTCCACAGCTGGGTTAACTTACCTGATGTCATTAGTCTTTTTTTTTACTCACCACTTCACACCTGTTCTCCTGTTAAATTACAGAAATATTTTTTTACTTTTCTTTCGTTAGGTACATACCCTGCCTAGTTTTTTTAATTGCACTAGAACAGCGCATGGACTTCCCTTACACAGCATTGGGTCAACCTTCCATCTCTATTAAGCACAGGACTGAGGTTGCATGTGCTATAACTTAGGAGTCGTGAACAGATAGATGAACTGTAAGCTCATTATTAGTTGGGCACATTGAGTCAGGGTCTGTTGCTCATTTGAACTCTCCTAGTAGGCGTGCCTCTGCTTGAGATGAGCAGTCTCCTTTCTAGACCAGGGATTACCAAATGAATGTTTGGACAGTGCAGGTTCGCTGCCTCAGAAATCACCAAATTGTGATGGGAGAGCCACAGCTAAATACAGAATGATGAAGGTTTCACTAAGAGGTTTTTGAGAGTAGGAGGAAAGGATCGCATAGCTCGCTGACATCTATGCAAAGCTTTCTGTGGCCAATTAAGTAAATAAATGTCATCCTAGTTTATTTTAATTAAATTCAGTCTTGTATTTTAGAATATGGTTGTAGATTGTCTTGATTAGATACTTCCTTTCCATTGTTCATTTTTTCTAAACCTTCACAGTATAAGAATGTGATGCAAGGTGAAAACAGAGGCAGATCGTATGTTTGAATTTAACTTCAAAAGAGTCTCTGTTACTGCAACTTTGGTTTGCAATGCATCATGATTTTTAGGTGTAGCTTGTCAGTGCACCTGTCGCCAGACATTATGTGATCAACCTCAAAAAGACTTTAAGAAACAATACCAAGACAGGGACTTTGGCTCCGCCCATATGTTGATAACCAGGAGTAAGTTTTGAATGGGCAAAAGATGTGCTTCCACAATTTTTTTTTGCTGTGATTGTTTTGTTTTCCCATTCACCAGAGACTGAACTTTCAAGAGGCACACAGATTATATTGTAATGCTATTATAGTGTCTTACATAACTAGAGAATTTATGCTATTTGGAGGAAGGCATAATTTAGCTTTAGACTTCAGGAGTGCAGTTTTATGTTTGAGAGCCCAGGACTACACTAATATACATAGGGACACATTTACAAGCCCCTTGCGCCACTTTTGCGTCACTTTTCCCATGTTAAAAGTGACGCAAAAGTGGAGCAAGGGGCTTGTAAATAAGCCCTATAGACTTTTAGGTCTTGCGTTACAGTGCAACTGTTTGTGTGACTTTGTGTATCTGATCACAAAAAAGAGATTTCAGAGTCCCACTGAGAGGGGCTTAGATCCACCAAACGTTAGATACCTTGATTTCAGGATTTGACTGGCCCTAATTTGCTTGCTTCTACTAGAAAGACTGCTTGTATCGCACTTTGTGGCTTGCAGTAAAGTTTATACTCGATAAAGCAGGACTGAGTTGGCAATGCTGGCAAGCCAATGATCATGGCTATATGCCTTATCTCCATATTATGAAATGTTATGATAGAGGCCCTAGTCCTGACATATGTATTGTAAAACGCATATGTTGAAGTTGACCGGCATGTAACTGTGGATTGTTGTTACCCAGTATTAAAGTCTACAGTTATTTTGTTAAATGGAATCTCACAGATTACCATAGTAGGTATTGATTTTGCAGTTGATCACCCAGTTTGACAAACGGTGAGTTCAGAAGGTTTTCTCAGTGAGAATCCTAGCTAGGCCATCTTAGAAGAGAAAATATTTTTCTTAGCCAACTGTAATTTTGAACACATTTCTTATTTTATGAATTTGTGTCTGGTGGCTGCCTTGTGGAAACGCTCACATTGAAAGTTTTAGGCCTGACTTGGTTATGGTGACAAGCTACTGCCTGTTTGGTGCACTGGAAATGTTATGTCCAATGCCATTGGTCTGGTCTGCTTATTGTGAAACTTTGTGACATGGGCAGTTGCTTTAGATTAGTAATTGTGAAACTTATTGTTAAAGCCAGTAATCCTTTAACAGTGGGTTGTTATCACATTGTGTTACAGGCCATAGAGTTGGATTTTTATTACATGCAATCTCACAGAAGGCAAAGATTTGATTTTGGCCAGCTTCTCTGAAAAGGCCTAGAGGTATTCCTGTTATGATTCTTGTTAGGTGCTATTGAGGGGTTGCATATTTTTGTGCAAGAGCTATTTTCCTACATATTTGTAATTTTATAACTGTCTGCATGATGGTTACCAATTTATGTGCATTGGAATAGACCTGTGTTGGGGAAGGTGTGAAGCCAATGGAAAAAGGAAAAAAACTCATTGGTTCATTGGCAAACATCATGCCAGATGTCAGAGGTTTGATCTGTTTATTATGAAATTTTATGACAAGACCAGAAGACCTGATCTGCTTATTGTGAAACCATGACTTAAAGTCAATAGGTGTTTATGGATGGATTGCTATTACACTACGTTAAAGCTTGTAGACAGTTACTTTGGTGCATAGAATTTCACAGATTGCAATACTGGGCAAGAGTTTTGGTTTTGGCCATCGACCGGAACAAACTGTGGGATCTGACAAATGCACTAACGTATTCCTTGTCAAGGAGAGACAGTATTTTGCTTTGCCAAATATAATTCTGTATACATTTGTACTTTTATTACAGTATGCTCGATGGTTGCCTTGTGGAAAGCTTATGCTCAGCACAACAGGCTTCAGGTGGTTGTGGTGATAGGTTAATGATAGAGGGCTATATACCTGGTCATTTATTGTGGAAGGTTAGGATAAAGGCAATAGGCCTGGCACATTGATTGTGAGAGGCATATATTAAAGGTAAACGGTATTTTAAGGGTGGATTGTTATTACTCCTAATTAAAGCCTTCAGATTTATTGTTGTTTGGGATTCCATAGATTACCTTAACAGGAAAGGGGCTTGGTGTCGGTTACCCTCTCTGACAAACCATGAGTATAGAAGATTTGCACTGTGAGAACCCTTGTAACGCTATGTTAGGAGAGATAGATAGCATTTTGCTTTGCAAAGTGTAATTTTGTATATTTGCAATTTTATGACTACGCCTGATTGTTGTCTTGTGGGAAAGCTTATGCACAACACAGTAGACCTGTACTGGTTTTGGTGACAAGTGAAGGATAACAGCTATATGCCTGATTCATGGGCAGGGAAATGTTTTGACTGATGCCATAATGTCTGGCTTGTTTATTATGAAATATAATTGTAAATGCAGTAGTCCTGGATTACTTATTTTGAAAAGCATAAGGTGATGTAAATAGGCCTCTAACATGGATTATTATCAAATTATGTTACAGGCCCTTGAAAAGTATGTGGTTATATGTAATCTCACAGATTACCATAGTAGTCAAGAGTTTTGGTTTTGGTCACCCACTCTGCCAAACCCTGGGAGTAGAATTTCACTGTTGTGATTCTTGTTAGGCCCTATTTAGAGGGGTTGTATATTGTTTTACCAACTGTTATTGTCTACATATCTGGAATTTTATTAAACATATTTCTGATGGTTGTGAGTTTATGCACACTTCAGTAGGCCTGGGTTGTATCTAGTGATTCTTGGTTAAGTTATGACTTTGGTGTAACTTTACAAGTTGTGCTTTCTGACCTATGGGTGGCACGGGTAAATTTGGTTTAATGGACCAGCGATGAATGTGAAAGACAGGAGGTTGTAGCCCAGGTAAACTCTATAAAATATGTAAGTGACATAGAAGTATTGCTCTTGTGTTAAGAAAAATACCCTGAAGGAATCAGGGGCCCATTGTAACAGTAACAAACAGTATTTGGTTATTCACACTCACTGTTGTGAAAAGCATGTGTTAAAGGCAAGAGGCTTTAAAGGGTGGATTGTTATTGCACTGTGATAAGGCCTGTAGGCAGGTATTTTTTTGCATGGAATTTTGAAGTATACTGTAGCAGGCAAGGGTTTTGGTGTTGGTGCCCCACCTGAACAAACTATGAGGATAGACAATTTAAACTATGGTATGCCTTATTAGCTCTATTAGTAGGCATGCTATAGTCTTTTGAGGTCTATATTTTCTATATATATCTATAGTTATATTACTATATGCCTGAGGGTTGCCTTGTGAGAAGGCTTTTTTAAACCAACACGCTGGGTCTGTATTGATTGTGGTGACAAGAAAATGATCTAGGTTAAATGCATATTTGTTTATAATGAAATGTTACGATAAACAGTAGGCCTGACATAATGAGCATTAAAAGCCTATGTTAAAATAAATAGGCACTTAAAGTTCATGTAATTACTCTGTATTAAAGACTACAGATAGGTATTTTGTCACATGAAATGTCACAGATAGGGAATGATTTTGGTGGTTGTTGCTGCTTCTGACAAACCCTAAGAGCAGACGTTTTGCAGAGTAATAATTCTTTTTAGGATATCTTCTTAGCTGTCCTACAGGCTCGTGTAAAAAAAAAAGAAAAATAGCACACACATTCATATACATGAGTATAGATCCATATAAACATATATATCAAGATGTAGATGACACATTTTCTGATTATGTGTGTGCATCCATCTTAAAATGTGAACATTTCAGTTTCAGGGCTGGTTGGACAGTCATTCGTTTTGCATTTTCTCTTTCCTCTTCATTTATTTGCTTCCCTTTTTTGTTAATGTTTCTTATTAAAATACTGCAGCTTGGGGGGGGCGTGGCTAGACGCCCAAGGAGTATGGACGCGTCTCCGTGAGGCTCCCGGTCCCGGAGCGGAGAAGTCCAACTTCGCGATGGTTTTTGGAGAAGCGGCTGGCAGCATTTAACATCGGAACTGCTCCTGCATCGCGCACAATGTTTTACGAACAGATTTGAGCCGACTTACTTTACCTTTGTCAGGTAATTAATGTTTGCTCGTCTCAGCAGCAGCGCGGCCGCCATTTTGTTTTTCGGCGGAATGACTTCTCATTTCATGAGCTTCTACCACAAAGCGGCCTAAAGACATAATTCCAGTGGCAATTGATATCTCCTCTGCTCATGATGCCCGCAAGACCGTTTCTCCTGGTTTTTCTCTGTTGCTGTCTCTGTTTTTACCTCAGCCTGCATGGATGCTAGCAGTGGCCGCCATTTTAGGTGATGATTCGCCCCATTACTTTCTCCTGATATGTTTCTGTTGCCCAATTCTGGACAGGCGCTGGCTGGGTCTGCACAGTCTTGCTTGGGGCCCACGAAGATTCCTAGCTGTTACTCTTCATTACCACTTCTTTCGTGGATTGTGGTTTCTGGTAACCTTATTGGCAAATAAGTTCTGGTCTGCTCTCTTCGTCCTCGCCTCCACCCTGCTTGCTGACTCACGACCAGCTACTGTGTACCACATTCGGTGGTTTCTTCTTTTATCTTTTTTTTTTGTGGCGTGCCTTGCTACTAGCCCTACTAGTTGATGGGTAGGACACGGGGCGCTCATACCAGTCCGTCCCTGCCGCCGCGTTCTTTTGTCAAAAACTCCACTTTATTCTCACAACTCTCCAAGCTGGAAGATTCGCAGCTGTCTGAGGAAGGGGTCAAGCATTCGATGATGGATCCTGCGCCTGCTACAACTGCCAAGCCGAACGTGAAGATGCTAAAAAAAGACCCTCCCTCACCTCCCAAAACATCCTCGGATATCTCCATGGAACTTTTGCTACATGAGATAAGGGCTCTCAGACCCTTTATGGAGGAAACAAATTCCACATTACAAGCTCTCTCTGACAAATGGGGGCAACTCGATACAAGGCTTACAGCGGTTGAACATAATGTTGCCACCCTCAGCGACACTACTAAGACTGTTCCTGTCTTGCACTCGCAAATTACCACCCTCCAGAAACAGGTCGAAGACCTTGAAAATCGCAACCGGAGGAACAACCTCCGCATTTTTGGCCTGGGGGAGGGACTTGAAGGGAGTGACCCTATTACGTTCTTTAAGACTTTCCTCCCTAAAGTCCTTCACTTGTCAGACGGAACTATGCTCAACATCCAACGAGCCCACAGGCTAGGGCGCGTTCCTTCTGCTGGCTCCTCTCCCCAGCGACCGAGGGGTGTCATCATCTATTTCTTAGAGTACACGGATCTGCTAAAGGTGTTGGCGGCGGCCAAAGCTCTTCAGCGTGTCACATGGTCAGGCTCCACGTTATTTTTTGCGCAGGATTATTCTAAGGCCACTGCTGACAGACGCAAAGCTTTCCTGAATCTTCGACCTGATCTTCGTTCTATGGGGGCTAGATTTGGCCTCTTTCACCCTTGTCTTTTCAAGGTCACGTACAATAATAGGACTACGACTTACGAAGATCCTGGGCGCCTGCAGAGCTTTATCGATTCACACAGGATGGATGCCACCACCTCTTCGGAAGCTTCCTCCTCACATGTTGCTTAATCGCTACTCAATATTTTTGTCTTTCTATCATTCTTCCTGCTCCATAGTCTCTCCATTTGCTAGGCGAAGTTGTTTCCATTTTATTTTATATAGTAGTGCTAGTTATTTGTGCTGGTTTCCACTGCATTAATGGTTTTGCATTTTTACAGTATTGTTCTTTAATATTTTTTAGGCTCGTATTTTCCTGGTACCTGTCTTTTACAGCTGCTTCTTGAGATTAATTTTTGTCATATGTTCTTGTTTCACAGTTATGATGTCCTCTTATACGGTCTTCCCCGTTCCCCATCGGATCCTCCCTGGACGTGTGTCTGCTCCATGTGGTTTCACCCACCCTCCCACCCATTCTCTCCTTTTGTAGGTATGTTTTACATTTTGTTTTGCGTCTTCTCTATTGTAATGTTTTTGTTTTGGTGTTCTGCTCTTTCATGCGTATCTCATTGCCTTTATGGTATCCCTATTACTCCGACTTTCTCTCTCCTACTTATCTTTATCCTCTTCTCTATCCTTGCTTTGTCTTTTTCTTCTGTCTCTCTCTTTAATCAAAAGATTTCTTCTGTGCCATGCATTTTTTCCATTTTCTACGGATTTTGTACTGCATTGACTTTATGCTTTCTAATTGCATTCTGTTTTACTTATGATTGCTCATGTCTTTGAAACTAGTTACATGGAACGTTAGGGGTTTACATTCTCCCATTAAACGGCAAAGGATCTTGACCCATCTGGCCAAATTAAATGCGGACATTGTCTTTTTACAAGAGACTCACCTCTCCGCTGATGAATCGTTAAAGTTGAAAAGGGGTTGGGTAGGGGAGGTCTTTTTCTCTCCTGGGGATGGCAAACGGAATGGGGTGATGATTCTTTGCCGTAAATCTCTCCCGCTTACATTATTGACTCAGAATTCAGATGTTAACGGACGATGGTTAAATGTCAAATTGTCCTTTAAAGGGGTTCCGGTATCTCTGTTCAATGTATACGCCCCAGCCTGCGGAGAACCATCTTTTTGGTCCACCTTAGCTGCTCAGATTGCCCTTGGTTTGGAAGATAATTTTATTTTTGCTGGTGATTGTAATCAGGTTTTTGACCCCTTTATTGATAGAAACTCCAAGGTTCCTTATATCCCCAACAAACCCCAGAAATCATTTGTACGAGTTATTTCCCAGCACCAACTCTTTGACGCCTGGCGTCTCTGTAATCCAACCACCAGAGAGTACACTTTTTACTCCCCCTCACATCACACTCAATCGAGAATTGACTACATTTTTGTTTCTCATTCTATCTCACAAACCCTTACACACGCAGAAATTGGCCCTATTTTGTTATCAGATCATGCCCCTGTGTCAATTGGACTCGAAATTCTCCCTCGAGCCACAGGTCCTAAGAGGTGGCGCTTTAATAATACCCTCCTTCTGGACCCGAAATTTACCGCTGCTTTTACTACTTTTTTTGAAGAGTTTTTTGTGTTTAATACTGACCAATCCATGCCCTTCTCCACCATTTGGGATGCTTTCAAGGCCTCAGCGAGGGATTTCGTGATTGGCTTTGTTGCAAAGAGGCGGAAACTTTCCCGCAAATTTACTGCTGACCTTTTACGGGACATCAAAGCACTGGAACACTCCTTTTACACTTCGCATTCGAGCCAATCCCTCACGGCCCTCATTAACGCCAAATTAGCATTTAACAAGAAATCTACGGAAGATGCTTCTTTGTACTTATTAAAGTCCAGTGCTAAATTTTATGGGGGCAAAAACAAGGCTGGAAAGATACTAGCTAACTACCTGAAGGTTAAACAGAATAGACTTAATATTGAGTCCATCTATGATGACTGCCTGGATTTAAAATTTAAAGATTCGGATATTCTGAACGAATTCTCCCTATTTTATAAATCCCTATATACCTCAGAATCGCAGCCCTCTGATGACTCTCTTTCCCAGTTTTTTTCAACACTTCAGACTCCTCCCTGTCGTCAGCCGGATCTCAGTCTCCTGGAGTCCGATCTAACGCACCAAGAATTGTCAGCGGCACTCCAGCTGCTCAAGAAAGATAAGGCGCCGGGGCCTGATGGCTTCACAGTAGAGTTCTTCCAACACTTTTCTAAGCTCCTGTTACCCAAGTTGCATTCCCTTATAGCTTCCTTTAGCACACTGGGTTGTTCTTCAGGCTCCTTTTCGGAAGCACACATATGTTTGATACCGAAGGAAGGGAAAGACCATAGACACTGCAAAAATTATAGGCCCATTTCTTTGGTTAATATAGATTATAAGATTTTCTCAAAAGCCTTAGCCATACGTCTTGACTCCTACTTGCCTGATTTACTAGAAGCGGAACAATCGGGCTTTGTCAAAGGCAGATTTATCACGGACAATACTAGACTTCTCTTCGATGTCTTGACCAAATCCTCGTCCTTGAAGCACCCCCTAGCGGCAATAGCGCTTGATGCCGAGAAGGCGTTTGATAGGGTTGAGTGGAAGTACTTGTTTTATACTCTTCGTTGGTTTGGCTTCGGCCCCAAGTTTGTATCCTTGATTTCTCTCCTTTATTCCAACCCGCGTGCGGCTATTTGTGCCAATGGTCTGATTTCCTCATATTTTGATTTGGGCAGGGGAGTTCGTCAGGGCTGCCCTCTCTCTCCTTTTCTTTTTAATTTAGCTTTGGAGCCCTTTCTCTCTAAGCTTCGTCAGAATCCAAATTTATTCGGCTTTCAATCAACGAACATTCACCTTAAATTAGCTGCCTATGCAGATGACATTTTACTTTTTATGTCCAACCCTAGTGTTTCTGTTCCTGCCTTTTAGACGGATGTACAGGCATATTCTAACATCTCTGGCTACAAATTGAATAGCGATAAATGTGAGATTCTCCCCCTGACCAAGTACACATTTAAAGCAGATTTCAGCGCCTCAAATTTTACGTGGAGCCCCTCTCATATTAGATATTTAGGCATGTATATTACTCCCTCAATATCTGACACAGTAGTGCTATGTTTAAACAAATGTCTACAAAAAATCACTGATTTAACGGCCAGGTGGCATCCACTGTACCTATCGTGGTGGGGTCGGTTAGACACCATAAAGATGATGCTTGCACCCATTGTACTATACACCATATCCAACATTCCAGTCCCCATCCCGGCCAAATTCTTTAAAAAAATTAATTCCGCCCTCTCTTCCTTCTTGTGGACTTCAAAACGACCTTGTATGTCATTAGCTAAGTTAATTCGCCCAAAAGCTGAGGGAGGAGTTAATTTTCCTGATTTTCAGGTTTATCAAAAAGCTTTCCTTCTACGACAAGCCTCGCTCTGGTTGCTCGACCCCTCGGAGAATTGTCCTCTATGGCTTAGGATAGAGCGTCTTTTCCTCTCTCCTTTCTCCTTTTCTGAATACCTTTCATTTTCACGCAAACCGCAGGCGGTGTCCTCTCCTATAATTAAACTGACTTCCAAGCTCCTGCTGTTCTCACCTTCTCCTCCCCCAGATTCGATTGACTACTTCCTAAATTCAACAATCTGGCATAATAAAGACTTGGTTGTTCGTGGCAAACCATTCTTTTGGAAGACCTGGTGTCGAAAGGGTTTAATATGGATACACCAGCTTTTCTCAGATTCAAAGTTTATGTCCTTTCACTCACTCAAACAGCGTTTTGACTTGCCTGCCTCATTCACGCATAAATATCCTTTACTCAAGTCGGCTGTGATGGATAGGTTTGATCACCTATCTGCTTCGCCTCAGGTCCCCACTTCCCAGACTTCTTCCTCACAACTCTCCTCCCTACTTAAGTCTAAACCCTCGGCTTCTAGCATATATAAGCACTTACAAGGAGCAGACGTTCTTAGACAGAAATCTAAGGTGGAGGATGCTTGGGAGCGCGATTTTCAACTTTCATGGCCACTTTCTCTTTGGAATAATATCTGGCTCAAGTTGCGTAAATCCTCCAGGGCAGCAAATCTCACACAAACGCTATTTTTTGTGTACAATCGTATTTTACTTACGCCAAGTGCTTTGAGCAGAAGATTTGCATCTACTCCAGATACGTGCTGGTCATGTTCGTCCCCAAACGCTGGCATATTTCATGCGCTATTTCTATGCCCACTTGTGCAAAGCTTTTGGGAGCGAGTTTGGTCCCAAATAAATTTAATTTTCGACACTGCATTTCCCTTTTCTATCCCTCATATTTTCTTGGGGAGTCTCTCACCATGCTGGGAGAATGTCCCATGTAATATTAAAATTGTTGATTTGTTGTTAGCGGCTGCGTTTCAGCAGATCACGGTTAATTGGAAGGACTCTACTAAAATCTCTTATAAGGCGTGGTGGTATGTAGTTTGCCATAATCACAGGCTAGACACCTCCTTTGTATATCCAATGCAGTTGGCAACGAAACGTCTGGACCTGTGGTCCCCTGTTACACTGTACCTCGACTTGTGTGCCAAAAAATCCTCTCAGCTAAAGCCGTCCCAACCAGAGGTCTTGAAGCCCCCATGAACCCCTTATGCGTTCCCAGATTTATTTCCATATTTTTAACACTGTTTTGAGTCATTTTCTTTGCATCGCTAGCATATCTTCTACTCATGAGTTTGTCTTTTTATTTTTAAGCAGTATAAGTCTATTGTAATGTGATGGCATGAAATTATCGTTTTCTTTTTGTTCTAGGTCAATGGATTACCTTGATATGTATTTATTGTTATTGCTTACAATATGGATACCTCTGTTTGTCTCAATAAAAATTTTTCTTTCAAACTTAAAAAATACTGCAGCTTTTGAGATAGTGCTAGCCGGATTGTTTACTTGCAGTTCATTTTACCTGCAATGTCCATCATCCCACTTGGCCACTACTCTAAATCAGGATTCCATTAAGGAAAGCTGTTGTCCATAGTGTGTTCATATCTTATCATTGTATTACTATTCCAAGGTGGCCAACACTTTGGTTTTAAATGTGGTGGCCACACAAGAACTTTAAAACAACAATAGACTTTTTACAATACCTTTGCGAGGTGGAATTCTGCTGCTATGTTTAGTTTAGTTGTTGCAAAACCATGCCCCCTGCATTTAGACTGCATCATATTGTTTCTACTTGTTTTCTTTTGATTTATCTTGCATATGATTTTGTGTTTCTGTGTGTTTTATTATGGATATGCCAGAGGGTGAATAAAAGAATCCCTCAGTGGACTGAGGGGTTTAAGTATGAGTGCACAGATGACTGCATGTATGATGATTTCTTGAGTACCTAAACCCATCAATGACACAGAAGGTGCTTACATTCATAAGCCTGGCTTATTTTGGTTTCTTGTTCTAAAATGTTTATAGGGCCATATTTTCATTATAGCTACAAAACGTTGAACATGACTAACTGCCGCACTGCACACCATGCTGGTGATAGATATTGTATATAATGCATTAGAGTGGGTGAGCGTTTAATGTATTGTTGCAAGTGAGTGGACACTATCAAGGGCCTTGTAAACATAGTCAGGGATAAAGGGAGCTCTGATATAGTACGTTGGGGGTGGGGGCTACATAAAAACCCTTTGGTAATATCAGATGTGAAATGTGTGGTGATTCTAAAGGGTAACACCCTCAGACGTCACCCCTGATTCAAGTCTGATAAGCGATCGTCTCTCTCTGTATGTCTGGTGGTCTGGCGTGTCTTTTTGTCTGGAAGTGCAGGTGTGCATCTTCCCATGTGTATGTGTAGCGTACCTGCAACGTTTCTGCGTGTGTGCATGAATGTGTTTTCCGTGTGTGTGTGCGGAGTGGCGTCAATGGATTTCGTGTTTGTTGTTGTAGTGTCGTTTTGCAACGAGTGGGAAGAAAAAAAAACGAGTTTACTCCGGGAAAAAAAACTATTTGACAGCTGCACGAAATGATAAGACGGCAACCAATGGACGCGAGAGCAGGTAGGAAGCACTGAAGAATGTGGAGAATGCATTTGCCTCGTGCCTCTTGCTGAAGCAAACAGATTCCACAGTCCATCATGCCTGTGTGCTTGGAGACAGACATTGATCCACTCATTACGCAACCTAAAAGGTTTGTGCTCCAGTGCGCCAAGAAATCGTTTATGTACCATAGCTCTGAGGGGGAGGTGAAGCAGTCCAGCTCCACTCGAGTAGTTTTTGAAGCTATCAAAAAAAAACCTTGATAGAAACACTTGTCGTCCTAACATTCTGCAAATCATCAACTATTTGCGGGCACTGAGGTTGGCACTTTCGCTCTGAATCAAATGTTGACGACTAAATATACAGAATAAATCATACTGTGCAGCACAGAATAGGGAAAGAGGCCAGGCTAAAGGACAGGAAGCGCTGCTTAGGATGTTAGTGCCTGAATAGCCATGCTGTATTTTGCTAAACATACATGCCATATATGTAGGAAATTGCAATATTCAATAAAGTAAGGATAGTTTTAGCACACCAGAGAGTCGGCACAAAATATGTATAGGGTGCAGAAGCCAGTGGGAAAATCTCACTCATATATGTAATGCAAAACCTAAATACACCAAGAAATGGGAAAAGAAGTGCCATTTGTCCATATGCATACCTTTACTTGGTTCTTAAGTGTTACATTTTCATTTCAAAATTAGCATTTTATATTTTTTAACTAGAGTGCTGCACATACTTTTAGAACATGTTGCAGTAGTCATAGTTCACCAAAGAAAGGACTGCTCCAGCAGACAGGCTTCAGCTGCTTATCACCCTGTGCCAATCCCACAGAAAGTTGGCAAATTCTGATACATTTATAAGATCTTTGAATAAACCAAATGGCCAAAACCCTGGCATTTAAGTGAGAATAGGCTCTTAGGAACCCATAAAATAGGTACACATTAAGACTGTCTCACCAAATTTCCACAAAGTTAGGATTTTCTAAAAATTCATGTGAAAATGCCCTTTTTAAGTGCTTTTAATTACATTCCGTTTTTATGTTTTAGGCTTGAGTTTTAGGTTAAGTTGCACTTTCTAGGATTTTTGATATCTTTCAGAACCCTTGCTAAATTCCTTTATCATAGACGATTATTAAGTGTACCGCCCTGATTCAAGGTATATTTGTTTGAAGTATTTTTACGCTTAGACTTGGGATACTATAGGTAATTATGATTTAGTGAATTTCAAGAACAGGTGAAAGATTCCCCTCGATATCAAAGCTCGATGTACTGGGCACGTTAATTCTTTGGAGCTCATTTATGAGCCCCTGCGTCACTTTTGCGCCGCCGGTGCGTCACTTTTTGTGACGCACCAGTGGCGTAAAACATGTGCCATGTTGCGCCATATTTACAAAGTGACGCATCTAGGTAGATGCGTCACTTTGTAAACCCCTGCGCCACATTATACCTGCGCCAGGTATAATGTATGCAAGGGGGGCGTTTTGACGCAACAAAGGGTCGTAGAAGTGACGCAGTGAAATCTACGAGATTTCACTGCGCCACTTCTAGGGTGCAAATGCGTCAATTTCTTGCGCCTGCCTCAAGGCAGGCGTAAGACTGACGCAGGCCCTTTCACATGGGGCTTGCCCCATGTGAAAGGACACATTGCTGGAGTTGCGTCACTTTTGTGACACACTCCAGCGATGCGTCACTTTTGCGCCTACAGATACGTCAGAAATACTGACGTATCTGTGACTCCTTGCGACATGATGCGTCATACTGTAAATATGACGCATCACTGGAGTCGCAGGGAGGGCGCAGTGAAAAGTGGCGCATCACTGTTTTCACGCAGTGATGCGTCACTTTTCATAAATGAGGCCCAGTGTTTTTGCTGTTGTTGTTATTTTTTACAAATTGATTTGCCCTGTTTACTGGGAAGAAGGACTCGGCTGTTAGGGCAGAGCAGGAGATGAGCCAGGGCGCTGGCTTCTAGGGACCAATATAAAGAAAGGATTGCAAGAGAAGATTAGGACCCCAATAATAAGAATGATGAAGACATTTAAGAAAACCTTAATAAGGATCATAGCCTATCCCCAGCTGAAACACCAAAGCCAGGTCTCTTACAAGTCTATAACCCCCTCGGCATCTATTAGTGAAAGAAACTACGAATGGATGAAAGACTAACATGCAAAGTCAATGAGATTTGATGTCAAACGTGAAAAAGGAGGAAATGTTTGCACTGGGGAAAATTACCCTTACCAAGGGGCATATCAACAACAACCGGCGATAATTATCGCTAAGCGCACTTAGCGCTAGGATAATTATCGCCGGCTAGCGTTGATTTTTATCGCTGAGATAGCGTGCTATTAGCAACGCTTATCTCAATAGCGATAAAAATCCTCACGCTAAGTGGCTAACGTGAGATTATCGCTGGAAACCCAGCGATAATCTCACGTTAGCTTGTTGATAGGGACCGACAAACTTAGCCATGATATCCTCCTTCCATAGGATATCATGGCTAAGTCAGAAAAATACCAGACGTAAAAAAGCAGCGTTAACCACGGTTAGCGCTGCTTTTTTTGTCTCTAACAGGGTTAGCGATATTCTTGATAATAGGAGAAATGTCGCTTAGCGACATTTCTCCTATTATTTTACTCTGGAACGCCCCCTTTGCATCTCATTTGAGTTGCAAGGGGAAGCGTAGAGTAAATGGGTGCTAACATGCAAGTTTGCATGTTAGCACCCTGTTGTTGATAGGGTGCTAGTTTTATCTCTGCTTTTTTGGCTTTTAAAGCCAAAAAAGCAGAGATAAAGCCCTTGTTGATATGCCCCCAAGTGACTTGACATAGAGTAAGTGAGCATGTTGAGCAGCAGGGCAGGACCGATAGTAAGAGAAGAATGCCAATAGCAGCATTGCAAAACGCAAAATACCTGCCCCTACAGATGTCTTACAGATCTTTGTGATGCGAGAGTTGATATAGATCGGGCTGTTGTGAACCACTAAAGACACAAATTAAACCTGAGCTCAACACCCTGTTAGCTATGGTACAGGGAAGACATGCTTAACTTAGAGGAAAGGTTCAAACATTTATGAAGTACTAAAACAGTAGCAAAGTTTAAATGCATACAGTAAAATCCCGCAATGAATTAAAATAATGGAGTAAGATTTAATAAATACAATGTTATCAAAATGACAAAGATCCAATGCTGGGACCTTGCAATATGAACAGTTAAGATTTTAAGTAGAAATAACACCTAGAAGCCCAAATGCCAATGGTGGTCAATGTTAACAGTGGCACCTAGGTGCAATTTGACAATGATCTAGGTGCAATTTGACAATGATCGTGATGGAGCACCTGTCAGATACACTAACAAGGATCGTCCTGTCAAAGAATATACCTTCTGACTTTAGTCCTCTAAGTCTCAAATTCACTACTGCAGTACACTTTTAAAGCCCTCCAGGACTTCACAGGAGGTACTTAGAGATTTGCAGGGTGGCGGGTAGAGTCTAGTCAAGGTCCAATTGCCACTGATTAGCTGGGCAGTTACAAGAACGGCCTCCTGGAGCTTGTTATATCCCTGTTGCATGAGCAGGTGGCCAGTCTTATGAACCCTGGAGTCTACTTCTTTGTCCTGGGTACATGAGGGAAAGAATGTAAAGGCTTTGAGGCTATTCTCAGGTCTTAGTCAGAATTTTCAGTCCTCTTCTGATCTTCCAAGAGTCCAGAAGTGCCTGGAGGTGCCTCATTTAAGCCTAGCGATTCCCTAACCAATGGCGTAAAGGTGCTGACATCTTCAGCTATACTTCGCTTCGTCTCTGAGGGCTGTGTGTGGAAAGTGTACTATGGCAATCCTAGTGTCCTTACATATCTAATGCAAAAATTCAGATGTAGGCAGTTGCTATACACCCAACAAGCATGATGTGACATTGAAGCAGGGTTTGAAACTCTAATTTCAAAGAGGATGTTCACCACTTCAACCCAGTGGTCACTCTAAACCGGTTCTGGGGCAGATCTCCCTACTGCTGGGGTTGGTGCCTTGCTGAATAGAAGGAGTGCAGGAGAGGCAGGCCCAGATGTGAACTTCATCTGCCTTCGTCAGAGAAGGCCTATTTGAAGTGCACTAAGGGTGTGAAGAAAGCCAAAGGCTATCCTGTCAAGAGGAGGACAGCATCCCCCACATCCAAGGCCCATTGTCTCTGTCCTTTGAGCTGTTCACACTTCACCACAGGGAAGCCATCAAACTACAGGGGACAGTTGAATACTTACAGAAACAGCTCCAGAAGCTTGAGGCAGCCAACAGATAACTCTTCTAAGTAACCTTTTCAGTGATAGACAAAATTCAACTTTACCATTAAATTGTATTTTGTTTATGTTGGACTTTGCCTCTCTGCAGGGTCATCTCGAAACATTTTACTTTCATCCTTTCTGAATTCATTTTTGTTGGCATTAGGACTGCTAACCAGTGCTCATGGGTTTATTCTTTCTCATGGTAAAATTGGCTTACACCTGATAGGCACATTCAATTTACGTGTAAGTCCCTTGTATATGGTACTGCATGGTACCCAAAGCCAGTCAATTAAAAGGTACTGGTGAGCCTGCAACACTTATAGTGCCACAAACTGAGGTAGCTTTTTGAAACATGTCTCTGGTCTGTCAGATTAGCCTGTTGTACAGTTTTAATCTGCCACTTCGACCTGGCAAAATAAACCTTTTGCCAGATTAAACCTTCCTTGTTCATACGTATAAGCCACCCCTAAGGGAGGCCCTAAAGGTTCAGAGGGCATAGTGCATTGTATTTGAAAAGTATGACATGAGGGTTTAAGTTTTACATGTCCTAGCAGTGAAAAACTCCTAAAGGCATTTTTTACTGTTGTAAGACCTATCTCTCCCTTTGACTAACACTGGGTTACCTTATTGCATTTAAAAAGTGACAACTGTGAATTGGGAGCAGATAGAGATATACTGTTTACACTCAAATGAATTATAATTCTTTTCAATAGTGAAGATGGATTTTAAGTCACAGTTCTGAAAATGTTACTTTTATGAAGTTGCCATTGCTTAGTTCTAAGCATTTGTGCCTTCTGCTAGTATCCTGGGGCACATGACTGTCAATAGCTCTGCTGTTTGGGTAAGGTGTGTACTGGCCATCCTTCCAGGACAGTGTACCCAGCCCCACTTGCATTTCAAAGGGCCTTGCCTTCAGCACACACAATGGAACCTGACACAAGTCTTTTGTCTGGCTGGTTCCCTATGTGAGCTACAGGGAAATACCAAGCTCCAGATATCTTGTACCTTGCACCTGGTCTCCCCTGGAGTGAGTCCTAACCGTGCCCAAGTGGTACCTCACAAATCATGGTTAGTAGAGTTCCAGTGAGTACAGTGAATACACGAGCAGTATCAGTCCACCAAAAACTGGGGGGAATCATGCAAAAAGATGCAATTTCTTACATTAATGGTGACTTGAAGTGGCACTGCAGAGGGGGCAACTAGGGAGCTGTAAGCCCATCAGACACTATGAAGAACCCAGCTTGGTTCTGCGTGGGCATAGAGCTTGCACTGGCGTTTTCTTTCAGGGTGCAACTTGGCACCTGGGGGATCGGCAGAGGCGGCTGCTTGACCTATGACCTGGTGGTTGGTCTGGCAGTGTGAAGCGGAGTGGTTCTGAGAGGGCTCCAATGGAGTGGCCTAGGTGCGGTCTGGCCTGGGGATGTCTTGTGGCTCATATTCCCATATCACAGAAGGGGCAGACCAGACATTGGCAATTGTTCTTGGAGTGCGACACTGCCCTGGGGGCCCGGGCCGGAGGCTGGGAGTACTGCAGCCTGGTAGATGATGGGGCTCTGATGAGGCAAGGTGGACACATGCAATTTATTCTGCCTGTTCTCTACCTCCTTAGATGCTGGAGGCCCATTGTTGAGGCCTCAGGGTGGGCCTAGAGCACACACTAGCACCCAGAAAAGATTACATGGGTAAGGAGTGTTGCCCACTGTAGCCGCCACAAGACGGATCACAGCTGACATTTCAAGAGAGGCGCTGATGCCAGAGGACTAGCTAGCTGTGACCTATGGTGAGTAGAGTCCACCAGATTTGAAGGTTAACCTCGATCTCCTGGGGAGGGCCCCAAAAAATACTCACCCTGAAAGGCCATAGTCAGTGGGCTCAGAGGCAGACAGCTCTAGGGTCAGAGACACTGGAATGACCATGGGGTAGCAAGGGGACCCACAATGGAGATACTGCCACCTGGGAGTGGTGCGGAGCAGGTGTCTCCTACCCTACAACAGACTCTGGAAAAACTTTGGCCACCTTCACGGACTCCAAAGACACTATTCAGACACAGATAGGTAATGTGTCAGTGGAGTTGGGCCTTATTGGATCAGACCATCGTAAGCTTGCAGATAAGGTCAATGACATGGAGGTGATAGTTGGAGAGATGCGACCGGCAGAGCAGTTCCTGCTGCAACAGATGGCAGATCTTACCGGCCAGTAAAAAATGCTAGAGAGTAGAGCAGAGGATGGTGAGGCCCGCCATCAGTGTAACAATGTGTTTGGATTGTGGGGCTGCCTAATGGAGCAGAGGATAGTTACATGATTGCATACTTGGAAAACTGGATGAAAACTCAAGTGTCCCCTGTGAAGTTTCCCCCTTATTTGCCCTCAACTGTGCACACCAAGTTCCTGGATGCCGGCTGAGGCCAATGGTGGCTAGGCTATTGCACTACCAGGATCATTACATCTTACTTCAAAAGGCACATACAGGCGGCCACTTCTGAGCGGATAATGTGCCCAGGTACAGACCAGCATGGGCCTTGTTCAAGGTCCGATGAAGGCCTAGGTAGATAAGGACAAAGCAACATCACTGCTGGCAGCAACTAGCCTTATCTGCAACACAAATACAGATTCGGATGAAGAGACTCTCTCCAATTGACATTCTGTGGACTTTACCTCAGATGATACTTCAGTCGGTAAACACAGCATGCCTCATGTGACCTCACAGACAGCAGAAGAGTTGCTTTGAATATCAGATCCAATGTTGGTAGGGCAGAAAAACGAGAGTGGGGGATGTGCATGTTAGGTTACATGATGCTCACACCCTACTGGGAATTTAGGATTCTACTAAGAGAATGGGAGGGCAACCTCAGCTGTGAGCTGAATTCCTTTAATGCTCCTGCATTATTAATCTTATTAATGTTATTGTTGTTAGGCGGAGGGGACCAGGCCTTACATTGATACTCAGGGTACCTGGAGTGTGGATAATGGATGGTTGTAGGGGGTTTCATTTGCTCCACCTGCTTTGTTTCTGGCATGTGTGAGATGCCACTGTCCAGATGTGAAGTTGTTGGGTCAGAGTGGAGTTTGGTATGCATTGCTTGGGAAGTTTACCTGCCCCCCCCCCACACACGCACACATATACTGACCAGTGGATAATGGTTTCACAATACATACGTTTTTCGTCACACCTACATTTGGGCAGCTGGCCATTGCCATGCTGCTCTGGGGTTGGGGAGTTGGGGGTTTGTATACTTGTTATGTGGGTTCCACAGTTGGTGCTGTCATTCCATGGGAGATACAACATATGGAGAGTGAGGGGTGGGGAAAGGGAGCCCTGAATCGGCTGATATTGCATGAACATGGTGACGATGCATGCTGAGTTTAAACTGCTGACATGGAATATTAGGAGCATGGGAACAACAGCCAGACTGCACAAGATACATATGTTTCTGAAACGCAGGGCAGTGCAAATAGCTCTTTTGAAGCAGACAAACCTTATCACTGTAGAAGTACAATGACTCCAGAGGCATTGGAGGGACAAGCATATTCCATGGGGTACTCTGCTTACGCTGTGGGCTGGGGCGAGTGTCCCTTTTGAGGCTGTACAAATACAAGTGGACGGAGATGGCAGATATGTTATAGTGGAAGGGAGGCTAGATGGTAAACCTCTGAAACTTGCGAATGTGTACACCCCTAACCAGAACCAACTGTCATCCTTGACCTGGCTGTCGGTGCAGCTGGGTTTGCTTCATGAGGGGAACATGATTATTGGGGGGGACTTTAACTGTCTGACAGACACTACCCTAGACCTCTGGGAGCACCAGCGCACAGGATTGCAAAGGGGTTTCAAGACTGGGGGACTATTAGAAATGATGTGTCTATTTGGCATTGGTATGCACCCTGTCCAAGTAGGGACCACAATCCCAGTCAGGGTAAGTCACAACAAAATCCTAATTTATCCTCTGCACAACCTCTGGTAGTTTGGCACAGAGCAGGCATGTTTAACTTGTAAGGCAATGTGTAAAAATATTTGTGTAATAGCCCATACACTGACACAGTAAATACACCAGAACAGTTTAGAAAAATAGAGAATAATTATCTGAGTAAAACAAGACCAAAACAATCAAAATCCATTAGTTAAAAGTCTAGATATTGAATTTTGTAGAAATAAATGCAATGAAGTGCTTACAAACAGGTAACCCTAAAATGATTACTTTAGGTCACAAGTGAACAGTGCAAATCCAAAGTTCAGGCCGACCGTGGTGGAGTGTTGGCTGGCTACAGGGAGCCACTTGGGCCCACTGCACACAGCACCTTCAATTCTGAGACGCAGTCTGCGCAGTGAGGCTTTGCGACGTCCGCCATCATTTCTGAAAGGCCATGTGGCGAGGCTTTGTGAGGCTTCGCATCGTCCAGCATCTGTTCCAAGAGCTGTCAGCTGTGTGGCGAGGCCTTACATAACTGCATGTCGAATTCAGCAGAAACTCAGCTGCAGAACCCACTTCTGAGACCCAGAACATGGAGAGGGCACCTCAGGCACGGTTAGTGCTCACAGGAGACAGAGTCCAGCCGCACTAGCAGAACTGCATGAAGTCTTTTGTGTCCTTGAGACTTCAGAAACATGAGCCAAGCTAACAAGTCCTTGCAGATCACTTTGGATGGAAGGCAGAGTCCAGTTTTCCTTCCAACAGAGTCAGCGAGCAGCAGGCAGTAGGTCAACAAGCAGGAAAGCAGTCCTTTTCAGAAAAGCAACCCTGTTGAGCAGCATCCTGTTGGACTTGGTCCTTTTGGCAGGTTCACCCCTAAACATTTTGCATTTATCCTGGCCTTTTTCCTTATGTAGCGTTAGTGGTTTTAGGCCTTTAGGCACTTTAGCACTGTGCCCCAGTGTAAAGTGAGTGCGCTCTGTGTTACCTTTAGTGAGACTGGCCTGCCCTCCCATAGGAATGCATGGGGAATATGTGTGTCCATGGTAGTTCCTGATGTGAGAGGAGTGCAGGGGTGAGTTTGGTATGTGCGAACTCGTGAGAATAAATTCTGCGCAATGGTGTGTGCAGATTTATTGTGAATGGTGGAGAAGAGCCACTTTTAGAAGTTGGCATTTCTGTGTGATGTGAATTGCATGTCTGGCTTGTGATTGACAGGAGCTGAGAGGGCTGGGGAATTCCAGGAGCCAGGGTGAGTCTGCCCGGTGGTGAATGGAGAGATCTGCATGTAGATGGGAGGGAGGAGTTGCACCTGGGACCTGAATGGGGCTGGGCCTTCCCTTCACAATGCTGGCTCCTCTTCCTATGGTGTGTCTGATGTCCCTGGCCTGTCCTGTGAATAGAGAGGGGAGTTGAGCAAAACAAAGTGCTCCTGAACCAGTTGTATCTGGTTCTCCCCTTGCCCTACAGTTGCAGAACAAAGGAAAATGCTGTATAAAAGAAGGGACTGTGACCCCATAAAAATGTTCTTGTTTGTGGTCTTGAATCTACCAGGGGCGTGCTGCTGCTGGGGCTCAGGGGAAGGCTTGCCTCCCTGGGCCCTGCCCTGCCCCTGGATGCCTGGAGGACTTCTTGGTGCCTCCCAGCTATGCCCTGGAACCTTTTTGCTTCACCTCTTTCAGACTTATGGAGTTTAGGCTGCCCTAGCGCCCTGTGAGGGCCTTGCTTTATTTTTAAGAGCACCTGGCTCTCGTTTTGCACCCTATCTTTTAAATTTCCCCCAGGAGAGAGAGCCTGGGGGCTGCGCAGCGCCGCGCTGCAGCCCCCTTAAGAGGGAATCCCCACCATCGGGATTCCCCCGTGATGATTATGGTGGCAGGTGCCCGCCCCGCATTTTACTGTGTTTCGCGGGTGCCCACCCCGCTTATGCCGCTATTTCATGGTGGGTGCCCACCCCACATATCCGCAGGTGATTTATTCTTGATGGTGGGTGCCCACCCCGCGTTCCAGTGCCGCGGCCCGAGCCGCTAAAGGAATCTGTTCCGGGACGCTGCCCAGCGCGACCCGAAAGGCAAACAAGGCTGCGCTTCCCGCCGGTGGGGCTTCCGAGAGGGAGGAGGGAAGCCCCGCGAGTGAGAAGACGCCGATGCCGAGCGGGGCTCCCGTGACCCAGGGGAAGCCCCGCGTTCAGCTGCTGTTGTGAAGAAGTCCCGGGTCCCAGGAGGAGGCCCGGGGAAAGGAAGGCTGCCAGAGAGCCCCGCATGCAGCCCCAGCCGTCTGGAGCCTCGCAGGCTCCAGGTGAAGTCCCAGCGAGGAGATCCCGGGCGGCGCCAGTGAGTCCCGGTGAGTGGGGGCTCAATATGGGCGGTGTGGTGCCAATGAGGGCACCGTGTCGGTTTCCGTGAGCGGACCCGCTGTTGCGGGCCGCTCCAATGTGGGCATGGTTATTTTAAGAGCCCCGTGTGGCTCCAATGCTTTGGGGGGCATGTTGTTGGGTGCTAATGCTTCTTTCTTGAGCGACCCCACCGGCCAGAGGGCCGCTCCAACGAAGGGGGCATATTTGTTTCCAGGGCCGGAGGGGCCCGTGGTTGCCACAGTTGTGGCATGTTGTGCCTCAAGAGCCAGCGCGCTCCAACATTGGCCATATGGCTTCAGAGCCTAGAGGGCTCCAAGGTGCGCATTATTTGTTCCTAGAGCCTAGGTGGCTCCAACGCTTCCCATTTTTAGATCCAGATGGCTCCAACGTTTTGCATATTGATTTAAAGGGCCAGTGAGAGCCCAAGCCCCATTTGACTATTTCCAGCTGCCCAGCAAGTAGTGGGCAGCTGCACCGTTTATGCCTCGCTTTATTTTAGGGGATATGCTGAATTCAGGAGAGAGGCGCACTCCTTCACCCCCATCTATTCCTACACAGCTGCGCAGCACTTAGTGCCAGCTGCTACGTTTAGGACTGCGCAAAGTGCGCACCCTGACTTTCGCTGCATTGGCAGCAGCCCTGACTTTGGGACATAGGGCATTTGAGCCCCTTTTCTGAGATGGCCAGTTGGCCAGGGGGATTGTTAGGTTTATAGGGCGCCAGGCCCTACTGTGATTTTGGTTGTTAGGAAATGTGATTCCTGTAGAATGATTTACGCACCTGTGTTTATACCTCTAAATGTGTTGTATGATTATGAGGTTGGTTCGCATATTATGGTTTATCCTAGTGAGAGTTATTCCCGAATGTAGTTATACTTAGGAGGTTAGGGTCTACTGCGTTTAGACTGATGAGATGATTGCCTCATGTGTTTATGATGATGAGGTTGGCGCAGAAGGTAATTCACGTCTGGTGTGATGCTGTGCATAATGTAGTTTATGTTACAGGCCGATGCTAAGTACAGTGATTACCTGTAGTCACTGGTGGTGTTCTATGTTTATGATAAGTTCTACACTTACTAAGTTATTTACTAAGTTCACCTTGTGATGGTACTGACAGTGGTCCAGTGGGCCCTGTCAGGTGTAAATAATCCCTTGTAGATATGACCTAGTGCCAGGTGGCACCCTGTATAATATGTGCTTACTAGTCTAATGTGTTATGTTAATACAAAGGCTATTTTTATATATAACCTTGTGTGGAGTTTCTTTTGTGGTGGGCCTGGGATGTTGTTGCTGTGTGCGTGCGCAAATGCTTTACACATTGCCTCCGGGATAAGCCTGACTGCTTGTGCCAAGCTACAAGGGGGTGAGCAGGGGTTATCTTTGGCGTGTTACTTCCTTGCCCTGACTAGAGTGGTAGTTTCTGCCTGGCTTTGGCGCACGCCTTAGCCAGCCAGAAATCCCATTTCTAACACATCCCAGACTACTAACAGAGATTCAGTTCAAGATCCAGAAGTGTCTGATTTGGGAGGGTCAGAGACACAGTACTTATACCCAAATGTGTCATTGATGTGGGGAAAATTCCAAAGAGTGGTTTGAAGGTCATGAGCTCCCTTTTCAAGCCAGTGCCGTCTGCCAGGTTATCTATGGGGATCACCTGACATTTGTGTGGGGTCAGTTCATTACTCTTTGATGTCCAGGTGTGCGTCCCCTTTCCTCCCATCTGCTCAGGCCATCCATCGGAATGCTAATTTATGCACAAGGGTGTTCAGCTACCCCTGTCCTTCCTGGGTTACAGGCTGGAGGTCACATAGAGAATAGTTAAGAGCAAAAAAATGCCCACTGTCTGAAAGTGGCATTTTTGTTCTAGTAGTGTTAAATCCAACCTTACCTACAAATCACATTTATCACTACTATTCCACCAGTACCAAACATGATAAAGCTAATCCACTGGGATCAGAAATTACCACTTAGTAGCACGTAAGGGAATACCCACTGCTAGTCTATGAGGGGAGCAGGCTTCACAATATGGAAAAACGAAAGAGGCTGTTTTTCAAAATCAGGACAAGTAAAGCATACAAGCATATGTCCATCCCTTTAATTATATAGCACCCTGTCCTCTGGGTTGCCAAGGGCCATCCTTAGGGATGCATTATATGTAATAAAAGGGGAGTTCAGGACTTGGCAAGCAGTTTTACCCTGGTGTGCAAAAAAACAAGCAGATTAGCTTGAATGAAATGAGTGCACTACTGACAAAAATGTTATTCAATCTTTCCACAATTTTATACTGGAAATGACACAATGTGACACAGTATTCATGCAAAAAATACTGTAGTCAAAGAAAGTGTATCCACTTTTTTGCACACTCAGTTTTGGATCAATTTCTGCTCTGGTGCAGGCTTTCCGTCAAGCGTTTTGGTTATTGTTGCAGACCCAGCCGGGAGCTTAGTCCAATTTATTAAGCTGTACCCGCCTCCCCGCTTGTCATAGCCCCTGAAGACAGGACGGTGGTGTCCCGAAATGCATAAGGCATTGTGTTATCAAGTGGAATCAATATGAAGATTATTCTATTTTAACTTCCATACCCTTCATATTATGTATTATGTATTTGAATTATCAACACAATGAGTTGTAACCATGTATTTTGCTAACATGAGTTTGCCTTGAAAAGTAATTAATTTTTTTGTGGATACACTGTCTTTGACTACAGTTCTTTTTGCATGAATACTGTTTCACATTGTGTCATTTCCAGTTTAAAATTGTGTAAAGATTGAATAACATTTTTGTCAGTAGTGCATTCGGTTCATTCAATCTAATATGCTTGTAGTTGCATACTAATGTTATATATGAGACAGGCAGCCCATAAATACCACATAGCACACATTAGTAGTAGAGCTTGAGAACTACTTTTGCATTCATAGTTTATTTTTGTCTTTACATTTTGGTGTGCAGTACATTTTCCTGATCAAGCAGTTTTACCTGCCAAGTCACAGTGACAGCGAAGTGCAGGCACAGGTCCTGCCATGGCAGGACTGAGACATGGTTAGGAGGCAACTTACGTGGGCGAAAAAATCAGTGCTGCAGGCCCACATGTCCTGGACACCTGTAGTGTACATTACTAGGGACTTATAAGTAAATTAAATATGACAATTGGTTACGATCCAATGTTACCATGTTTAAGGGGAGAGAGCATAACGTTAGCACTGATTAGCAGTGCTAAGGAGTGCAGAGTCGTAGACCCAGCAAAAATGCATACAGAAAATGGAGGGAGGCAGGTGAAAAAAGTTGGGGAAGACCCTCCCAAACCTGTCAGATCTAGCTGTGACCAGTTGTGGAGTATGAAGCTCGCTGAATGATGCAACGTGGTGGGTAGAGAGATTACTCCTTTTACTCTAGTCCAGTGTTTCCCAAACTGTGGTCCGCGGACCCCCAGGGGTCCCTGACACATTCCTAGGGGGTCCGCAGGCAGAAGCTTTGAAAGCACTGCAAAGTATCTTTTTTAATTAGCAGTTTTCAAAGAATAATACAAGTGTCAAGATAACACCAGTGATTAATGTCCCTGCTGGAGAGAGATGAGAGTTTTGTCCAGTGGCAGCTTTGACTTATCTAATGTAGCGCAGAGGGTTAAAATGCCTACTGCAAAGAACGTGTACCATGCATTTTAAAAAACAGTATTTTATATGCATAGGTCAGTGGGTTACTGCTTTTGTCAGAGAGATTATTTTGTTACTGTGCAGTTCATAAGTGACAATCGTAATCTAGCACAGTGACCTATAAACTGTCATCAAACAGCTGCTTGCAAACAGCAAGGTACAAGTTAGTGACTTATGTTTTTTCCCAGTCTTTCATTATCCTGATGCTGCAAAAAAG
The DNA here is from genome assembly GCF_964204655.1 of Triturus cristatus. Lineage (NCBI taxonomy): Eukaryota > Metazoa > Chordata > Amphibia > Caudata > Salamandridae > Triturus > Triturus cristatus. Next base: position 728,285,890 of record NC_140582.1, read on the forward strand.
CTTTATTTGGGTGGAAATACATTTTTATTGTTAAAGTCAATGCTAACCACTGTGTTATGTTCTGAATCCTGCGTTTGTGCTTCTCCAGACCAAGCACTCTTTAAAAATGCCTACCAGTATGAATGACATGTGAATTCTTCACCTTGTAGTCCCCTTTGCCTTATGTAACATTTTCTATACACTGATTTACACGCATGATTAACTGTCTCTATATGTGTGTGATGTAAAGTGCTCAGACATCCTACAATGGTATGAGAGGTGCTATATAAAATGAAATACAGGTGACAGAGGGGCTATGGGGAGATGAGAAGCACTGTTGGAGGGTGATAGTGGGGGAATCACTGAAGACCCCCCAGAAAGATTGTCGTATTCTGGTGCATGGTCAGGTCTTCATTTACTATTCTTTAAAAGCTAATACAATGCAATATATAATGATAAATGTGTTGTAGACTGCACCATTGTTTCCTAAATGTTTTGGGGGTAGAGCCTCCCAAAGCCCCCTTTGTAGTGGTCAGGCTCACTCACTGCACTTGGTGTGCACCGTATGGAGACTGGTCTGAAATCATTTGCCAGGGCTGCTTTGGATTTCCAGTCCGGCCCTGGCAGGAGCAGGAGCCTCGTACTGCGAAATAAAACCAACCATTGAAAAGTTAGTCACGGAGATGCAGCACCAACCTTCCCATTAACTTCTTTCGATTTCTTGCAAATGCTTTCAATATAAAATACAACAGAAGTGGCGGAGAGTGTCGTTAGCCTCCTTGGCTTAACAACACACTCCGCCACTTCTGAAATGCAGGGCTGCACCATATTTACAAGAATATGGTGCAGCCCTGCATTTCCCCTGCGCTGGCGCTACACTTAACAGGGGAAGATTGTTTATGTACAGGAAGGTCCCCCTTCCTGCACATAAAAAATCTTGAAATGTCATTTTGTCACTTCTATGTGTGATGCTTAATGCAGCACATATGGAAGTTACAAAATGTCTTTTTTATTCTTTTAAAGATTGTTGATGTGCAGGAAGGGTAACCTTCCTGAACATAAATAATCAAGGCGTTTTGCAAAAACGAGGAGAAATGAAGCAATTCTCCTTGTTTCGCCAAATTAAGACCAGGTTTTCCTTGGTCTTAATTTTGGCGCTGCCTCCCATTTACGCTGCCCTTGTAAATAGGGGGCCACGTCAAAAACAATGGGTGTTGCAGGGGAAACGCCCACCGCAACACCCACTGCCCATCCCTTTCACGCTAAACATTGGGTGAAAGGTGGTCTTATTTAAAAGGCAGCGTTTAGCCACGTTAAGTGGCATAACGCTGCCTTGTAAATAAGGCAAAGCCCCTATCGCCACGGGAACGTCTCAATAAGTGATGTTCCCATGGTGATAGGGGCTTGTAAATATGCACCTAAAATCATTAGTAATTGGAGTATTTGTTTTGTGTGCACACGTGTGTTAATGTTTTTCGAATTACTGTTTCAATGTTTGAAAATTTAATCCTACAAATTGCTTGGGGGTCCCCGGCTTCCAGTGGTGACTCAATGGGGGTCCTCAGGAGTCAAAAGTTTGGGAACCTATATGCCCTTCATGTCCGCAGAGATACGTTCCTGTGTTCTATGTCTCTTTGCCAGTTTGTTCATTACACTTTATACCTTAGTCGCACTATTTTGGATCACAGCCTGGTTCTGATGGGACTTGCGTGGGGGAACCTAGGCTGGGTGATCCACATGTGGCATCTCTGTCCCAGTGCCTTGGAAGATGCTGCTTATCAGGAGGGCCTAGGGTTGCCATCTCTGACATTTCAGACTATTTTGACCATTATATATAGGCACAGCCTTTGATTGCCTTGATGAGTGGGTGGCCTTTAAGACAGACGTTCCAGGGCTCTGCATGGGCGCTACAGTAGGAGTCCGGAGGGATTTCAATTGGGAATTGGTGTCATTGGCTGGGACCAAACAGGATCTGGGAATCAACGCAGATACCAACCCTGCCTTGGTAATGCAATTAGTGGAATACTATAATGCAATATTGGAGTGGTTTCAGTGCCATAACGATAGAGATTAGGTTGCCAGTGTGCATCATAGTGAGGGTAAAATGGGCAGACTGCTGACCTGGTTGGTACATCCTGAGATATGACAAGGTGCCCCGATATCATGCGTGACCCAGACAGATGGGAGGCGGATGTACTCCCAAGTGGATATTAATGATGCCTATTGGGAGTACTTTACAGGACATTATGGGAGACAATCGAATGGATCAAGAGAGGATGTGGAAGCCTTCTTGTCCCCTATTGCATAGCAAGCTTAGTTCTGATTACCATGGAGGAACTGGGAGGTCCCATTACATCTCAGGAGATCAAGGGGGCCAGTCGGGGCATAGTTCGTGGGAAGATGCAGTGACCTAATGGCCTACCAGTGGAATATTATTTTCCGTACACTGGATCGCTGGCCCCATGATGGACTGATGTATAATAAAGTGCTGGAAAAGCGGGAGCTGTCCGCTATCACCAGGGATGCTTTGTTTATTTCCCTCTCAAAGACAACCACATAGGGTGCACCCAACACAGCATATCAGCAGTTATCCATGTTGAACATGGATTTTATGATCTTATGCAAGATATTGGCCATACGCATACTCTCACACATACAAACGCTGGTCCACCACGAACTGTGTGGGTTCATTACACAACGTAATACATCCCACAATCTACACTGCTTGTACTCAGTGCTATTTGCTCCCCATCAAGATGGAGAAGAAAGTGTGGGCATGATAGCTGTGGACCTGTAAAAGGTGTTTGATACCATCAGCTGGGCCTATCTGGAAGCAGTTATGGGCTGGATGTGGATAGGGACCTTGTGGCTGGCTTTGGTTTGTCTGTTGTATACCAAACCCACTGCCCGGATCCAATTGTATCAGGTTATGCCACACTCCTATGAAGTGTGTTGGGGTACTAGACAGGGGTGCCCACTGTCCATACTTTTGTTCACCCTTGTTATTAAGCTGTTGGCAGAACTGTGCAGGTTGTGGGGACAGGGAAGGGGTATTTGGGTGGTCGGTACTGAACATTTGATATCACTATATGCCAATGATCTGTTGCTATATGTGTCCGACATAGACACTTATGTCCTGTTCATTTTGCAGCTCTTAAGTGAGTTTGTGGAGATATCGGGCTTTGGATGATCCTGATGATGACGAGTGTTTTCACAGTGCTATCCGGCTCTGACCGACCATGGACTTTGATACCAAAAATCAGTTGGGCCCCCTCAACGTTCCAGTACCTGGAGAATCAAATTTTTCATACCCTAGAAAATCTATGGGAGGGCAACCTGGAGGTGGTGTTACGCTCCTTGAAAAGATGGGCAGCCTTTTGGCACTTTCTCCTACTTCCCATTATGGCGCGGATTGCGTTAGCTAAGATGATCATGCGGCCCGGTTGCTTTATTATTTTACCAATCTCCTAGCCTGTGTACCTATGTCATGGTTTTGACAATTAGACTCATTGTTGAGTGAGCTTATATTGGAAGGGGCAATACAGGGTGTCCTTGGACACAATTCGATGGCACATCTTGGAGGGAGACTTGGGGTTGCCAGATTTTGAATTATTGTATCTGGCTGCCCAACCACAATGGATTACATTCCGGTTGGATGGCACAAACTTGGCCGAGCTGGATCCCATGGGGTCTGTGCCTAACCATGAAGTCCTCCTGGTCCGACTTTTATGACGAGTGGCTGGGAGGGATGGCTTGCTCTTGATGAATGTGCTCCGGTACTGTCGCTGCAGTCTCCGACGGACACTGGGGTGCCCGGTGTATACCCCCACCCTTTCACTGGTGGGGCTGCCACAGAGGGAGCCCTCTACATTCTTCTCAGTGACACAGCAACATTGATGCCCTTGAAGGTCCCTGTCGAGGCGCACATCTTGCTCCATGGACAATTTGTTACATTTGAGGCATTTGTCTGGAACTTTATGGCCCTCGGCAATACAGGGTTGGATGAACCCTAGGCACATAACATCTTGCATTTCCTGCTGTTCATGGGAAAGAGTAGACTACTTTTAAATGGCTGAATAGTGCCCTCAATGGGATGGTGCAGAAAAGTTTCATCACCCTTGGGCAAAAATGGAATGGCATCTGGGCAGGGAGGTTTCGGATCAGGAATAGGCGCAGCTGTTGACGTACCCACAGAAAGTCTCCTGGAATAACCGTTGTTGGACCTGGCAATCCCCTGTTTTTTTGATGTTATACTGGACTTAGTTTTTGCTGGTTTAGGTATTCTGGGCTCTTTACCACTGCTGATCAGTTCCAAAGTGCAAGTGCTCCCTGTGTAAATTGTGATTTTGATTGGTTCTCTATGATTGACATATTTGATTTACTGGTAAGTCCCTAGCAAAGTGCGCTTGGGGTGGCCAGGGCCTGTAAATCAAATGTTACTAGTGGACTTGCAGCACGGGTTGTGCCACCCACATGAGTCACCCTGTAACCTTGTCTCAGGTCTGCTGTTGCAGCATATGGAAGTGCAGTTTTAAACTGCCATGCCAACCTGGGCAAGTGCACCCACTTGCGAGGCCATAACCTTCTCTTTTATTACATTTAAGGCACCCCTAAGAAAGGCCGAAGGCATCTCCATGGGCAGGGTGCAGTGTATGTGAAAGGTAGGACATGTACTGGTGTATTTTACATGTACATGTCCTGATAGTAAAATACTGCTCATATTGTTTTTCACTATTGCAAGGGCTAGCTCTCCCATAGGCCATGATTGGAGCTGCCTTGTAACATTTTACAAGTGTCATTTTCAATTCGGAACAACTAGAGATTAGGAGTTTGGGCTCTCTGAGCTCAAAATGTAAAAACACATCTTTTAGTATACATGGTTATGAATACGTTGTTTGAAATGACACTTTTAGAAAGTGGACCTTTTTTTGCTTAACCATCCTGTGCCTCTGCCTACCTATTGAATCAACATCTGGTTTAGACTGACATCTGAGTTGTTTGTGTGTGCTCTCTAGACAGTCACACAAAAGGAGTGGAGGTGTGCACTGCATAACCTGATGTCCAGTCATCAGGCTGAAGGGCCATCCTGGGCTAGAGTGGTGGGAGTAGTTGTCACATTCACCTGAATGGGGTTGCGCCTGGCCTCTCACAATGCTGTCTGCACTCCCTGGAGTGTGTCTGGAGCCAATACCAGGTAGGGCACAAATTTGTGCGCTACAAAGACAATCCTTTGACGAATGCCTACTTCAAAGGCCAAAAGAAGGATAAGTATTGGACCTAAAATCCTAGACTTTTAGAACACTTCTGGATCAAGAGGAGCAACTGCCAAGGGGAATAGATGAAGAGCTATAAGGAGGCTTACCGCCCCTTTGCTGTGTGTTGCTTTGCTGGGTTGGCCTGCAGTTGCTCCTTCTGCTTTGGAATGGAAAAGGACTGGACTTTGCTGTGTATCCTGCAAGTGAAGTTTCTCCAAGGGCATGTGTGTGCTTGCCTCCTGTTGAGAAGTCTCAGGGCCATCAAAGACTTCATCTGTAGCTTCCATGAACTCCGCTGCTGGGTGTTTTGACCTGCTAAGTGGTACCATTTCCAGTTCTGGGCCTTTGGAGGTGTTTCCTGCTACAAAAGGCTGCAAAACCCTGCAAAATCGATGCTTCACCCTCCAAGTGCCTATTTCCCCAATGCAGCATCGCCGTGCAGGACAAATTTCCATGCACTATCGCCATGGAGTCAAAGTAATCAATTCAGCACCTGTCCATGGCCCGAAGAACCGTCGCATCCCGAGTTCAGTGCACTGATTCTAGTGCAGGCCATGCAGAGTGGCTTAGAAGATCAACGCATCATTTGACTGCCGCTGAAGAAATTGATGCAGCGCCTGGTTCTCCGCATCAACTCCAGCGTGTCCGAATTTCCACCCATTGCACCTGTGCGCCAAGTCTACATTGATGCCGGGCTTCAGTAAGGAAACGAGGCTTCATTTCTGTAGAATCGATGCATCACCTTCCCACTCAAAAAGAAAAAAATGCCTTACCTCTCCTGCATAGCAGTAAGTAACCAATGCATCACTTATCCTGGAACAAGGACCCGACTCATCCCTTCGCTAAGCGTAAGGAACTGACACATCGCTGTGCTTTCCGGCACCTCATCTCCTTTGTGCCTGTTATTGTCTGGTGATTTTGATGCATCCCAGATACTTTGCACAAAAAGTGACGCATCCATAGATTTATATGGACTGAACTGTTTTAACTCTTTTAAAAGTGATATCTTGACATATGTATGTTGGATTTTTGTTGTTTAGATCTTGTTTGGTTTCCATAAAGATGCTTTATTTTTCTAAAGTGGTGTGGTGTCCATTTGTAGTATTTTCACTGTGTTACTGCATGTCTGATGTACAAATACTTTATGCATTGACTCCCAGATAGGCCTGACTGCTCATGCCAAGCCACCAAGGGGGTCAGCAGGGGTTATCTTAGGTGTGTAATTCCCTTATCCTGACTAGGAGCAAGGATCCTTTCTTGGACAGCGTGCAAGCCACTGCCAACTAGAGACCCTCATTTCTAACACCTGTTTTAAAGTTATCCAGTTTAACTACCTCCAGCAGACCTAGCTCACCTCAAAGAAGCTGACTTCAATATATGGAGGGGAGGCCAAACACTGTCCCCATCAAGCTCTGGTGGAAGCAGATTTTCATCATATAACCTGGTCCTGTATTTCCATAAGGGTGTCATATTTACAAGGGAAGTGGCGAAGTGAGGCATTAGCCTTCCTGGCATAATGCATCACTCGACCACTTCAGAAACGCAGGGCTGCACTATATTTACAAGAATATGGTGCAGCCCTGCATTTCCCCCTGCACTGGGGCTACTCTTTGCGCCAAAGCAGGCTCCCTTGCACCATAGTGCAGGGGTGTCTATGTGCAGGGAATATTTGTTTATGTGCAGGAAGGTCCCCCTTCCAGCACACAAAGAATCTTTAAAAACAGTTTTGTAACTTCTGTGTCTGCTGCTTAATGCAGTACACATAGAAGTTGAAAAACGGCATTTTGAACAAATGATTGTTTAAGCGCAGGTAGGGGCATCTTCCTTTACATAAACAATCATTGGCCTTTTGCTGTTTTCATTTGTGCTGCACAACGCAGCCCACATGAAAACAGCAAAAACAAGGAGAAATGAAACTTTTCTCCTCGTTGCGCTAGGGTAAGACCAGATTTTCCCTGGTCTTAATTCTGGCGTTGCCTCCTATTTACGCCTCCCTTGTAAATAGGAGGCAGCGCCAGAATCAATGGGTGTTTCGGTGGATCTCCCACAGCAGCACCAATTGCCCTCTCCTTTCACACTAAGCATAGTTTGAAAGGGGACCTTAGTTACAAGGCAGCGTTAAGGCACGTTAACGCTGCCTTTATTGCACACCAGTATGGCTGCTGCATTTTGCATCACCTGCAGGCGTGCAAAGAGGTAGTCCGCCATGCCCACGAACAGTGCGATTCCGTTATCTAACTTATTAATAAGTAGGGTTTGTGTGATTGTTCTTCTGCATTCCACTGGAATCCAGGGCAAGAGCCTTTTTAGGAGCTTCTGAGTGGTGAAGCTTCTTCCACACAGGGTCCGCACATGGTCCTGCATGGATAAGGTGTTATCAATAATGACGTCCTGTTTTTTGCGCACTGTTTGGGTGCCTGGGCATCTCCCAATGATTGGGACCAGCATGATGCATCCCAGATTAAATTGACTCCTCCAAAGAGCAGGACTTCTGATTTTTCAGTGTTCAGCTTTAAACAATGTTCTGACATCCAGGTCGCCATCTCAGAGAGGCAGTTGTTTAGTTTTATCCGGGTGTCCTCATGTCTTTCTTCAATGGCTATCATCAGTTGTGTGTCATCCGCATAGGAACAAATGCTGAAACCCCATTTCTCGCTAATTTTTGCCAAGGACGATACGTAGGCATTAAAGAGCGTGGGGCTCAGGGAGGTTCCCTGTGGGACACTGTAGCTGCTGATTTTTGGGCTTGAGGAGAACGCACCCAATTGTACAGTTTGAGTTATTTTGCTCAAGAAAGAACTGAACCACTGAAGGCCTTTGCCGTGTATATCTTTTTCATAAAGAGTTTTCAGCAGAAGATTATGTGAGACTGTGTAAAAGCACTCCCGACAGGTCTAACGGGATCAAGGCAGCCACCTTACCCTGATCGATAAAAGATCTTATGTTGTATAGGACGGCCAGAAGGGTTGCCTCCACACTATTAATGGCTCTGAAGCCGGTTTGGGAGAGGTCTAGTAGTTCGTTGGTCTCAAGATAGTTAGATAGTTGTCTATTAACCAACTTCTCCATTACATTAGAAAGATAAGGGAGTTGGAAGATTGCCCGATAGTTGGCTGGGTTGTGGACATCCGTGCTTGCCTTTTTCAGCACAGGGGTCACTATAGCTTGTTTCCAAGTTTCTGGGAAAACTGCAGTCTCTAGAGATTATTTGAATAGCTGCGTGACATATGGGAATAGTGCAGGTATGATCCGAGCGAAAATGAAGTGTGGGCAGGGATCAAGAGGGGACCCTGATTTAACTTCCCCCATTGCCTTTGAGACCTCTTCCTCTGCAAAAGAGGAGAAACTACCCAGACGTGCTAGGGCATCGGGGTGGACAGCCAGGTGTTCCCAATTGGTAGTGTCAAGTGGGGAATTGCTGCTAAATGACGAGTATATTTTGCTGATTTTATCAGAAAAGAATTTGCTAATCTTTTCAGAGCATTCCTCTGTATGATTCCAAATCATATTGCATATCATTTGGAATCATACGGTTGACTTCTCGAGATGCCACTTCCTAGGGGGGCATGATGAAAAGGACATAATGAGATGTGATAATCTGTAAATGTGCAGTGCTATGAAAATGTGAATGAAAATACTCAGAGTCCCCATACTGTGTCTCTAGCCATCATTGGTCTGCGCCTTTTGTGACCTTGGATGGACCTAAAATACCCATTATTGTGAGGTCAGTGGTAAAAAGAGGGTTTTGCCTTCACTGCATCCCGGTGGACCCCCCTAGATGCACCACTGTGTTGTCTGGGAGTTGAACTGTCTCTCTACTCCTAATTGATGCCACTGACTCACTACCTTAGTGTATTTCGGAACTCTTAGATTGTGCCATCACCTCCTATATTTGGACACCATAGACCTAATACAGTGGTAGTTGTTATCTTTGGTTGTCTTTCAGACACACATTTGATGGTACTGGCTGCACGTTCCATCTTTTAATAATTATTTAGCCACCAATGTCTTTATTCAATCTAGCATTGTACAATCATTGCTTTTGGGTGGGCCCATAGACCTACTACTGTGGTGTTTGTGGTCACCTTGAGTCAATTGTCCCACTACTCTGGGGCTCTGGACATTCTTGACCTGCACCATCTCTCTATTAGTATGTATAGTATATTTGGCAGAAATAATTCATCCATAAATAAATGGTGGTATATATAGTACATTTGGCGAAAATACTTCAATCATAAGTAAGTACATTTAAAAAGGCAAACATTATTTAAAGATATGGGGTATTCTGAACTCTAGTTCATACGTTCAACCTATTTAGGGTATGTTATGAAGTCCCCTAGAAACGGAGGCATATACTTTTATTGTTGCAGAGGAGTTTACAAATATTGGCAGGACGTTTTTGAACAAATAATTGTGTACCAGATTCCAGGAAATCTAGAACAGCATTGTTACCATTTGGCTGTGTAACAGAGGGAATTTTTGATCTTCCTACAGCCCAGATTGACTTTCATATGCATTGATAGCGGAAAAAAATATATTTAAAAAGCGTGGCAATCTAGTGATGGAAATGAGATTTGCGTTCCTCTTTAAAATATTGGAAGCTTGAGTATCGTAGAACAGGCGCCAAAGACAAATAAGACAGCATGTGGTGAGCATCGCAGTATTTATTTGTTTTCTAAAAAAATGTCCTCTTCTCTTTTTTTACTGGTTGTGATTTTTTTTTGTCATAGAAAGATGCGAAGGTGCGATGCGATGGTTTATATTGGTTATATTTTTTTAATGTTTTTTAGTATTGTATTTTACATTTCAGTGGCAGCATTTAATATTTAAAAACGAATGAATGAAAAACGGTTCCCTATACCTGAAATTGAGTCCTAAGTACTTCTCTACATCAATCTGATTGACGAGGATCTTCCCCACAGCAAGCAGGATGATGCACCTCGTTGATGAAAGCTTTCACATCTTTTATGCACATATTTTGCAAGAGTGATGGAGAGATATTATTGAATCGGGTATCAATATGGACAGAGCAATTGAAGTCTTCTGTTGAATTCGTCTCTCTACATTTTTTACCCCTCGCACATTATTGGTTTAACGCTGCTGGGTGGCTAATAGGTTTTCTTATCGTTTTCTTATCGTTTTGTGATTGTTTTTCCATGGCCTACACGCCTTGCTTTTATTCTGAAACCAAACCATTAAGAATTAACTTCTGTAACACAAGAGATATGTTAAAATTCTTTAGATCGAATACAAAAGGCAATCTCTGCCGTATTTCCTTTTTGCACTCACCACATATAAATTGTTATGTAATCACATGGCCGTGCGCACACAAATGTTTTGCATGCTGTATTTTTGTAATGTCAGGTCAATGTAGTGCATGCATTTTCTGGGCCTGGAAGCAGCTCTTTTTGCGATTTGCCGCCAAAGAAATTACTTTCTTCGGGCTACAGTTCCCATTTTTTTTTCCAAATGTAATGGCCTACTTCCACATGGGCTTCGAAACAGCAAAGCAATCTGTCAGGGGAAGTTGCTACAATTTATCACACGATACGCGATTAGACAGTTCTTCCAATCCAATAGAGAACGCCTGCCTCGGGGAAGGTCTGTATCGCCAGAGGTAGCCGAGTAACTACTTAAAAGAATATACGGAGCCCGCGCGAAGAGCTAAAAATGATGATAATCGAGGTGGCAAAATGGTGCTGATCTAGCAATCGCAAAAGGTGTCTGGAAGAAGCGATGTGTCACAGGTTCACTCGTGGGCAGACGACAGACACGAGCAAGCCCTTGCTACAAAGTATGTATTTAGCAGCGGAGTGACTAGGCTAGTCATCGCAGGTTTGGAAAGTCTTTCCCGACGACAGTGGCAAGTTTAATGCGTTGCTGGGGCAGCCACGCACTTTACAAATTCTCTAACATAACTTAACATATTGAAGAAGCCACAGCTCAAGGAAGTGCTGGTGAAAGATGGTGAAAATTTGGTCAAGATGAGAGCGGGAAGCAGTTTTTTGATGGACCGATTTGAGCATATAGCTACAAAGGGCCAGCTGTATCAAAGGGTTTTACCCATTCTGTGTCTATGGGAAAATATGTTCATACATATGGCCCAAAGTCAATAAAACAGCCATCATTCAAAAGGGAGCTATTTTATTTATTTTAATATGTGTTTATTTATTTAGTGCAAACAAATAAGTGAGTTCGAGAATGTGCCCATGATGAGGCAAGAAGCCGAGAAACAGGCTGGTTGGTGGATGGATGCAGGGAGTGGAGGAAATGGGGACCATGAATTGGAAGGCAAGTTTGGGAGACCAGTATAAATTGCAGGTAAATCAATGTTATTAGAGGTAAAATAAAAACGGAAAGACACAAAGAAATGTCTAAGCAAAGATGACTTAGAGGGAGGAAATTTAGAGGAGATTCTGGAGCTTATTTAGGGGCATATCAACAAGTCGGTGATAAAAAATTAACGTCATTTTTGTGGCCGTTTTCGGCCGAAAAGCGGCGATAATTTTATCGCTATATAAGTAAGGTCACACTATCGCGTGAATCCTTGCCTTAGCGCCCTTTCCCATAACGCCGTGGGCGTGCCGGCTCAAAATAACTGGAGAAATGTCGTTAACCAACATTTCTCCAATTATTATTGGGCACGCTAACAAGCATAGCGATAAGAAAAGTAGCGCTAACCTTGGTTATCGCTACTTTCCTTACACCTGCTTTTAGTTTGACTTACAGACGAAGGAGTGCAAGGGGGGCTTACACTGTTTCCAGGGGCACTCCGGTTGGAGAAAAAACTCCTAAATTCTAATTACATCAGTACGTTTCGTATAGTTCAAACACGTGTAATCGAGGTAATCATGCTTGAAAGGTCGTTTATTTAGTGGGTCACATATTAAATCTTCATAGTAACTCCTTTGTGAAACGAAGCATTAAGGAAAACGATTTAAACAACATCCATGGATCTATGCATTATCCCTATGCATTTCGGGCGGAGCCCTTCGTCAGGGGATAGCGAAGAATCTGCAAGTAAATAAATCGATATCAGGAAGGGGAGCTCGCAACCACAGATAAATACAACGTTCTATGTGGGTGAAATGAAAACATGCATGTCTAAATTGACGACTGAAAAAAAGGAAAAGAAGCGAAAAATGAGCCAGTGTCGACCATATCGTGTTGTCAGGAGTTGAAGAGAAATCACCGTGTCATAGATGAAAAAAACCGGAAAGCACCCGATAGATCCGAGAACCGTTGCGTGCGTGTAAAGTTGGTGACAATCGGAAACTGGAACTTCAAATGGTGGAGTTTTAGCGAAGTACCAGTGAAAGAAATAGCCATACGAGTAAGGGTGAGGAGGAAAAACGCTCACCGATGGGTCAAAGTCGCAACGCGCCAAGCGCCGTGTTGCCAAAGGTTGGTGAACAAACGAGGGTGATGCGGAAGGAAATAAACTACCGTGAGAGTAAAAGACGGACTCACGAAAGAGTGGGTGGGTGGAAATGTCGTATCTGTAAATACTCAATCAAGTTAGAAACATCATAAAGTACACAGGAAAGTGTTGTGAAACATTAATCCAACGTTTCGGGTGAGGATAAAAGCCGAAAATTTGCGTGAGCTTACACGACACTAATACTCGAAAGTGGCGGCCATCTTAAAATGGGCTCTGGGTGGTATACATACACAGTAGTAGCCTTGCTGATATAACGGTGAATGGATGAAAAATAGACAGAAGGTATAAGTGAATAGTAAGTGAAACAAAAAAAGGTGGAAAAACAGCTGGAGTAAATAACAAAGACCAGAAGTTTAAGAAAAAATAAAAAAGGTAGGGAAAATTCTACCAGAGAGATTATAGACAGGGGGAAAATAGAGTGTACAAAGTCAGACGAAAACGAAGCGAAAAATTGCAGTGAAAAACCACTTAAACAGAAGAAGAGGGGAGAGTAGGGAAGGTGAGAACGTGGAAAAACACAATGTAAGCATGTGGTTTCAGACAGAAAACAAATGAATGTATATGGGTTGGGAAAACGATTATCTATAAGAAGCAACTATATTCCAGTCTGTCATTAAGCCCCTTAGGCTGGCAGGCATCCAGTCTCTTGATCCCTTTGGAGTAGTAGTTTCTTGTTATCTACGCCTGCTTTCAGTGGGACAACCTCCAAAACAAGGAACTTCAGTTGGCTCACGTTGTGCTGGTGTGTGGTGAAGTGAGCAGCTAATGGTGCTTTAGTTGATCTGTTCCTGATAGTGCTTTTGTGTTCGGTTAAGCGAACTTTAATCTTTCGTTCGGTTTTGCCTACATAAGGCAGTCCGCAGGGACATTTGAGTAGATACACTAAGTTCATAGAATCACAAGTGGCGTTGGTTCTCAATTTGATGGCTTTTCCTGACGATGGATGGTTGAAGATATTGCCCGGAATTATGTTGTGACAATGACTGCAATTGTGGCACGGTATGGTGCCGCAGTAGTTGGTGGAAGTATCAATAGGTTCGGTCTCAAGAATGTTCTTTAAGTTTTTAGCTCTCTGGTATGCAAAGAGTGGTCTGGTGTTGAAAATGCCATGAAAGTCTGGTTCAAAGCGAATCATATCCCAACTCTTGAGGATGATGTTTTTAATGGCCTTGCTTCTGGTTGAGTATTTGGAGACGAAAACTGGTCTCTGTTCGTCAGTTAATTTGATGTTGGTTCTTAGAAGTTCTGCCCGAGTTTTGGTGGCCACTCGGGTTTTTGCTGCTTGTAATGTGACCTCGGGATATTTTCTGTCTCTGTACTTATGTAGTATTTTTTCTTCAGAACTTACATAGGCTTCTGATTCTGAGCAGATTCTTTTAGCCCTTAGAAGCTGAGAATATGGCAAATGAGTTTTGAGTGGTGTCGGATGACAACTGGTGAACATTAAAGCATTGTTCCTGTCCGTGGCTTTGACGAATAGATTAGTTGTCAGTTTGTTGTTGAGTAATGTAACCTGGACGTCCAGGAATGGCAAACTTTGAGGACTGATGGAATGAGTGAACTTTATATGATCATCCAAAGAGTTTATGTGTTTCAGAAATTCCAAAATTTCATCAGGTTGGCCAATCCAAATGAGGAAAATGTCATCTATGTACCTCCATAGGGTGAGAATGTTGTTGATCCATTTGTTGTGACTCAAGATGTGATCTAGTTCCATCCGGTGCATGAACAGGTTGGCGTAGCTGGGAGCAGCACAATTTCCCATTGATGTTCCAACGAGTTGGAGATAGTATTCGTTGTTGTATGTGAAGCGCCTCCAAGAGGTCACCATTGAACCAGACAAAGTATACACTCTGGTAACCATAGATGTATGTGCCCTGTACACATCGATTCCGCACAATAGGGGCTTGGAAGCCATAGAATCTTTCTTACTACACCATCCCATCGATGACACTTTGAAAGTTCTGATACTTGAACTTCTGCAGTATACGTTGTACCACAGTTACTTCTCATACAACAACGAATACTATCTCCAACTCGTTGGAACATCAATGGGAAATTGTGCTCAGGAACAGATCAACTAAAGCACCATTAGCTGCTCACTTCACCACACACCAGCACAACGTGAGCCAACTGAAGTTCCTTGTTTTGGAGGTTGTCCCACTGAAAGCAGGCGTAGATAACAAGAAACTACTACTCCAAAGGGAAACAGTGTGGATCAAGAGACTGGATGCCTGCCAGCCTAAGGGGCTTAATGACAGACTGGAATATAGTTGCTTCTTATAGATAATCGTTTTCCCAACCCATATACATTCATTTGTTTTCTGTCTGAAACCACATGCTTACATTGTGTTTTTCCACGTTCTCACCTTCCCTACTCTCCCCTCTTCTTCTGTTTAAGTGGTTTTTCACTGCAATTTTTCGCTTCGTTTTCGTCTGACTTTGTACACTCTATTTTCCCCCTGTCTATAATCTCTCTGGTAGAATTTTCCCTACCTTTTTTATTTTTTCTTAAACTTCTGGTCTTTGTTATTTACTCCAGCTGTTTTTCCACCTTTTTTTGTTTCACTTACTATTCACTTATACCTTCTGTCTATTTTTCATCCATTCACCGTTATATCAGCAAGGCTACTACTGTGTATGTATACCACCCAGAGCCCATTTTAAGATGGCCGCCACTTTCGAGTATTAGTGTCGTGTAAGCTCACGCAAATTTTCGGCTTTTATCCTCACCCGAAACGTTGGATTAATGTTTCACAACACTTTCCTGTGTACTTTATGATGTTTCTAACTTGATTGAGTATTTACAGATACAACATTTCCACCCACCCACTCTTTCGTGAGTCCGTCTTTTACTCTCACGGTAGTTTATTTCCTTCCGCATCACCCTCGTTTGTTCACCAACCTTTGGCAACACGGCGCTTGGCGCGTTGCGACTCTGACCCATCGGTAAGCGTTTTTCCTCCTCACCCTTACTCGTATGGCTATTTCTTTCACTGGTACTTCGCTAAAACTCCACCATTTGAAGTTCCAGTTTCCGATTGTCACCAACTTTACACGCACGCAACGGTTCTCGGATCTATCGGGTGCTTTCCGGTTTTTTTCATCTATGACACGGTGATTTCTCTTCAACTCCTGACAACACGATATGGTCGACACTGGCTCATTTTTCGCTTCTTTTCCTTTTTTTCAGTCGTCAATTTAGACATGCATGTTTTCATTTCACCCACATAGAACGTTGTATTTATCTGTGGTTGCGAGCTCCCCTTCCTGATATCGATTTATTTACTTGCAGATTCTTCGCTATCCCCTGACGAAGGGCTCCGCCCGAAATGCATAGGGATAATGCATAGATCCATGGATGTTGTTTAAATCGTTTTCCTTAATGCTTCGTTTCACAAAGGAGTTACTATGTAGATTTAATATGTGACCCACTAAATAAACGACCTTTCAAGCATGATTACCTCGATTACACGTGTTTGAACTATACGAAACGTACTGATGTAATTAGAATTTAGGAGTTTTTTCTCCAACCGGAGTGCCCCTGGAAACAGTGTAAGCCCCCCTTGCACTCCTTCGTCTGTTGTTCAAATTCTAGTCCCCACCGGCCGGAAGGGACTATTTCCTGGCACCCTAAAATACTTACCATTGGTTTACTTTATTCACTTGATGAACGTTGCACACTCCGAGTGCCGCCATCTTCTATTCATTTTGTTTAGTTTGACTTAGCCATGATATCCAATGGAAGGTGGATATCATGGCTGAGTCTGCCCTGCCCTATCAGCAAGCTATCGCCAAACGTTGTGCGATTATCGCTGTATTTCCAGGGCTAATTGCACAATTGGCAGCTTGCGCCTGGAATTTTATCGCTTTTGAGATAAGCGTTGCTAATTGCACGCTATCTCAGCGAAAGAATTCGGCGATAGCCGGCGATAAGTGCGCTTAGCGATAATTATCGCCGCTTGTTGCTGATATGCCCCTGAGTCTTTGGTGGGCTTTAGACAGTCTGCGAGGACGGTGGAGGGATGTACTCTGCTGATCTGCCAGATTGCAGTCCGTCATATTCACACCATGTGGAGATTTCTGTGGTTCCTCCAGAGGAGCAGCGGCCATTACAACTCCCCTGAAAGCTGTCCAGCTTTGCTGTGGGGGCACCATGCCCGTTGTGTCTGCACAGAAAATATGTTTGCGTATCAAAAAAAACCTCCAAATGCAGTAGTTTATTTGTGAAAAAAAAAGAATGG
Source organism: Triturus cristatus (assembly GCF_964204655.1). Classification (NCBI taxonomy): domain Eukaryota; kingdom Metazoa; phylum Chordata; class Amphibia; order Caudata; family Salamandridae; genus Triturus; species Triturus cristatus. The sequence continues at coordinate 728,302,809 of NC_140582.1, forward strand.
ACGTGATGCACTTGGAGTTTTTCCCAACATATGGGGGTCATTAATCCTATTTCCTGTTTGGGACTTTCAGGCTTTCCCTGGCAGTCTTTAACGGGAAAATAATGTTGGATCAATAGGGAGATGGTCTGACATTCATTGACTGACAGCCCAAAGTTAATCAGGCAACTGATAAAAGGTGTCCACTGGCAGTTCCGATAGAGACTTCACCAGCAGAAACAGGACAGTTCCCCAGGCTCTAAATAGCATGGGAGAATGGAAAGTTTGGTAGATATGGTACTCCATCACATTTGAATTGGCGTACCCAGTCTTCCAATCTCTAAATAAGTCAGTCAGTTATGTGTTAGTGAATGTGAATCTTTGATTTACATGACTTTCAAAGAGCAAAGATTTAGTCCTGCGAAAAAATTAGCAGAGACTCAAACTGTGAAAGTTTCACATGAATTTGCAAATCTATGTGGCAACTCCTCAAAAGGACTGTGTAGCTACTTTTAGATTGTTGAATTACCTCGTTTCAAGTGTCTGATTTTGTAGGCCTCCTAATTTGAGTTTGTTTTTAGAATGTTTGCATATGGATCTCAGATAACATTGTATGTTGAGATGTAATGCTTTGAGTGTGATGTAGGCTACTTTGAAATTAATTCTGAATAAAATGGGATTGATTACTATCAAACTACTAAATCCTATTATTTATTTTTGATTGGTTTAGAAAGAGTAGAGCCATCTGAGACCTCACATCTAATACCATTGTTAGTCTCTAAGATATGCAAAAGCTGATGAATATGTTGAAAGCAACTGATAAGTTCAGTATGACAAGATAACATACCATGGATACGGTCCAGCGTATTTAGGGTTACAGTTTTGGTTCTGCAGTTACTCTGATAGACTGATTGGTACACAGCAACACAATTGTTGACCTCACTGTGTATGTTCAATTGAAAGTATATATTACCAACTAGGGGGACTATAGGGCTTTTGTGAGAAGTCCAGCATACATGCCCTATCAAGTATTCCGAAAGAAAGGGTATGCAGTTCCTCAAGGTAAAGGGAAAGAGGGAGAGAGAGTGTGTGTCCTCACACACCAAGCAAGCTAGGTGTCATGCTTCATCATATGGACCTGCAATACCCAACGGGCACCCATAAAGGGGCTCTTTAGCGGAGATCTTTTGTTCCTGGCCGTATGGTGCAGTGCGTGTGAGGGGTCTAGTGGTGTGGATGTGAGTGAATGGGGGTGATTTAAAACAAGTTGGATAGTCCAAAATATGACTTTATTAAGGCTGGCTATCCACCTGGTTAAAAACAAGCTGAGAGTGGCAGCTTGCTGAAGTGAGGGTTCAGCTCAGCTATGCTCATCTCCGGTGGTCAACATGTTTCATGCCTCGCGGTCCTAATGATCCTTGGCAATTCTTCAGGACCTAATGTGAAAGAACTATCTACACAATGTGGTGGGTGCAGATGCTACCTACCACTACTATGGGCCAGTATGTGAGAGATTGTGTTTCTCAGGTGCATCAATAGACTGCCTATTACCCTCCTGACTATGTAAAGGGCATAATGTTGTGTGTAGTTAGTCATGGGTACTAGCACCGGCTATATCCATCTAATTTGTGAAATGATTTATAAACTGTGCATGATCCATATGTTACTGACTGTGCACCACGTTTGACTCTCCATGGTGGGCGGGGTCCCTGGTGCACTCTGCGATGTACCTGTGGGACGCCCCGCAGACTGCCCTTGAGCACACGGTATAATAGACACAAGGGCGGCTATTCTTCACCTGTCCTATCCACGTGATGGTTTTAATGGCTTTTTTGAGTCTTCTTTACGCTATTTTGTCGTCCGCAGGACACCAGAATCTTGGTGTCCCGGTACTGCATCGGACACTGATTGAGTGCCCCTGCTGCACATTGTCTACCGACCTACCTGCTACTGTTAATCATACCTAGTCCAGTAATTCTTACGTGCAACATTATACTAGGTTGCCCAGTCTTCTGTTTTTAACTCGTTTTAAATTCACGCTTAGTTTTTTACTTCACTTATTGAGACAGGTTACTTATCCTGCACGGAGACCATCAAGTGGTACCTCTTATGCCATCACTGCCTGAGTTTTGTGTAATATATCAAGAAGAGAGAGTGGTGTTCTAGAATTGTATGAGAGAACCATGTGCTCTACATTGACAAATGTTGTGGTTACCTTATATATTTCTCTTAGGTTACCCGACATACATGAAGAGACTGTTCCCATAGTATTCAGCGTGGTAGGCAGCATCTGCACCCACCACATTTTGTAGATAGTTCATTTACATTAGGTCCTGAACAATTGCCAAGGATCATTAGGACCGCGAGGCATGAAACATGTTGACCACCAGAGATGAGCATAGCTGAGCTGAACCCTCACGTCAGCAAGCTGCCACTCTTAGCTTGTTTTTAACGAGGTGGATAGCCAGCCTAAATAAAGTCATATTTTGGACTATCCAACTTGTTTTAAATCACCCCCATTCACTCACATCTACACCACTAGGCCCCTCACATGCACTGCACCATACGGCCAGGAACAAAAGATCTCCGCTAAAGAGCTCCTTTATGGTTGCCCGTCGGGTATTGCAGCGCCGACCCGACGAGGACCAGGTCCATATGATGAAGCATGACACCTAGCTTGCTTGGTGTTTGAGGACCCTAGTTCCGACAAGAGGAATTCCTTTCCTCTTATGCACGGTCTCCTTGTCACACACACTCTCTCTCCCTCTTTCCCTTTACCTTGAGGAACTGCATACTCTTTCTTTTGGAACAATTGAAAGTATAATCATTTCTTAATGGCTTTCCTTAGTTAGGGAAAATTGGTCACAGATTGATAGTTTTTTGGGGGGTAACTTGCTTTCGGGAGCAATTTGAGGTTCACAGTGATTTGCCTAGTCTTTAAAGAGTCCAAGAAGTTGCTTTCTTTAAGAGATGAGTTGATTAGTCAGCATCACAAGGTGAAACATAAAGAGAACAAATTGAGTGAATGAATTGGAGGACTTGTAGAGCGCATAGCTTCTCCCAGGAGTGTCCTGGTGTTAATGAACAAGCAAGAGGAGAAGAAAGAGGGAACAATCAAAGAGTAAAAAGCCAAGTTTTTAGCTGTTTTTTAAAAGACCGTTCACTCGCTACTGACCATAGCTCAGCCAGCAGCTATTCCAAGCTTACGGACCCAAGAGGAAAAAGTGTCTACTTTCTGTTTTTGCTAGCCTAACCCTGCTGACCTTGGCAGAATGATCAGAAGATGACAACAGCGTTCTAAGGGGAGAATAAAATGTAACCCTATTGAACAAGTACTCTGGCCCAGAGAGCTCTCTGCATAAGTGCCAAAGTTTTAAACAGGATCCTTCTCCTGGCAGGTAACCAGTGTAGATTGATAAAATGGGTCATCATCTGCACACGTCTAAGAGATGGAGTACCCGACGGGCCACTGCATTCTGGACTATCTGAAATATCTGCAGCAGTTATTGAGCAAGGCCTGCATATAGAGCATTGGTATAATCCAATCTGGACACTACTCGGGCCAGAAGCACAGTAGTCCTGACGGGTAGAGAGAGGAATTGTAAGAACATTTTAGCCATGCACAACAGGCCATAACAAGTGGCAACAGCTGTATTGCTCTGAGCTGGGAGGGTTAGCAGTTTGTCAATCTTGACCCCCAAGTTTTTTACTACTTCAGCTTGGACTTTAGGTGGAGGGGTCTCATCCAGCCAACACACTTGTAGATTCAAGGTAAAGTTATAGCCAAAGCTAACAGCCTCAGACCTATCAGGGTTGCACTTGTGTTGATTAAGACTCATCCACTGAAAGACTGCAGATAGGCAGGGCTTGATTGCCTCTTGATCCAGTGACTCATCTTTTTTAAATTAGAAGAGTACCTGAGTGTCATCGGCTTAGCACACTATTTTGGTCCCTAAGGACTCAACCAAAATTGCCAGCGAGGCTATGTAGATGTTAAACATCGTGGACCTAAGGGCCGAGCCCTTCGGTACTCCCACAGAGACAATGATCTTGCTAGAGGAAAAAGGAGGCCTCCAAACCTCAATGGTATCTCTCCACCTGAAATCAGTTTAGCCAGTTTAGCACTAACCCCTGATACCAATATCGCCAAAGCGAGCAAGTAGCCTAGGATGTAGCACCATATCAAAGGCGGCCGAAAGATCTAACAAGACCAGGACTGTTTTGCCCCCTACGTATAGGGCATGTTTGATCTCCTCAGATACCTCTAGAAGGGCAGTTTAAGTGCAAAATGTAGGTCTAAACCCAGACTGGCTAGGATAAAGGAGCTTGTTGGGCTCTAAATAACTGGAGAGCTCATGATTCACAACCTTCCATGCAATTTTTCATGAGGCAGGTAATGGAGAAACTGGCCTGTAATTTACGAGGGTCAGCGTTGGGCTCTTTCAAAAGTGACAAAATCTTAGCCTGTTTCAAAATAGAGGGAACAATCCCAGATGCCAGAGATCTATTGATAAGAGACTTTAACACTGGGTTAATGATATCCACTCCCTTCGCTTAAACAGATGGAGGACAAGGGTCAACAGGAGATCCAGATCTCAAGTTGAGTACCACGAGTCTCGACTCCTCTAACACAATGGGGGTCTCTTTGACGATCAATGAAGGTATTAGATTGTCCTTGTAGGGGGTAGGATTTAGTTTGGTAGATGATGAAAATTAAGTTTTGTTCAGTAATTGGGTCAAAATTCCTCCATGCATTGGCATGTATTGATTGTGGTTGATTATTGAAGGGTGAATTGTTCAGCATGGTGATGGATTTTCTAATTAATTACATTTTCCTGTAGAAGAAATGTATTTATTCATTACAATCATGTGCATTAGCACCTTCTTGATCTAGATAGCTTTGTAAGGAATTATTTTCTGCCCTTATAAATAATCCACTTGAGTGATTTAATGAATTGATTTCGTTTTTCAGGCAATGATTTTGATTTAGTATGTTTTTTTTCACTTAATTAAGAGTCATAAAGTCTAAAAGGATCTTTTCTTGCAGTTCTTTCCATTCACAAAAAGATAATCTATGAGTAATGTGTTCCTTTTTTTTGTTATCTGAGTTAGGCTTGCGGAGAGAGAGAGCATATTTTCACTCAAATGCCTCAGAGATTTTTGACTCCTTTGTTGGACCCAATTCGAAGTTGAACAGTACTGCTGGAATGGTAACCCCACCCCCAACACTGGCACCATAGTCTGCCCCATCAGTGCGGTGCTATTAGAAGTCCATCCCGACAACATGAGGATTAAACATGCAGTCCTGGGTTTCAAGGTCAAATTGTGTACGGTATTTCCTATAACATTAGGAATAATACTTCCCCTTGTAAGCTGCTCTTAGCAGGTGGTGAAGGAAGTGCTGCAGCTGGTGCGGGTTGGAGAGTGGGAGGATTGATTTGGGAGGGAAGATGGAAATAGGGGCGGCAGTGGGCTAGCTAGGTGGAGCCATGCATGCCCCCCAAATATAGGAGGAACTCAAGTGAGAACAGAAGGTAAGGATGGGTTTCTGCTGCAACCTGAATAATATACATGCAAGAACAATTTTTTTGATTACTAATAATGTTTGTGCCGTTTGACGAATCATCACAAACCTTTAAATATAAAGGTTAATTTACCTCAGAGCCTTCCTGGAAAGTATTGAGGGCATCCATCAAGCGGGGCAGAGAAAAAAGAGGCATCTCAAAATATATTTTCTCAGTGCAATTTCCCAGAGGAATTTTAAGCAAAGCGATAGAAAAAACAGCTGAACAGAATTACACAAAATTTGCCAGAATGCTAGATCTTTACCAAGACAGAATGCTTTTGTGATTTGGTGTAAATTCGTACAGGAGTTTTTGAGAAATTAAGGTTAAAATGTTATAGATATCTATCTGTGCAGAACTGCTCCTGGACCAGCAGATGAAATACTGGGGAACTAAGTTCCTGTGCTGTAAAAGAAAAAAGTAAAAACATATAGGGAGGTCTGGTAGGGATATCCTGGTTCTCTAGGCAATGTAGGAGGATCCCCCACTGCCAACAGGTTTAAAAAAAATGACACTGCAGTACCACTATACTATCACAATACCACAGGAATGTTTTGTTTAAGAGTGGGGTGCCCTTTTCCAATAAAAATTCCCATGGTGTGTGCAAGAGACTTAGGAGGTCGGCACATTTCAGATTACGTTTTAACTATTGAAAAAGATGTGTGTATATGGATGCCTTCCTGAAGTGTAATCTGCCCTGGGGACCCCTCTCTCCCTGAGAGCCACTAAAGTCTGAAGGAGGTCCGAAGAACCTATCTCCAGGACCCAGAATCACTCAGAGCACCCCCCCCCCCACATTGCAGCATGCCCTCCCAAAACCAGTGACAAGGAGTAGGGTGCACACAAATTGTCAGCACTCATGGGGGTGCAGATAGTGCGCAAACAGACCTGTTTGGGAAAACGCCTTTGTCAATGTCATCGGTACCTGCTTTCCCCCCAGCTACATGAACTTGTTTGTGGGCTGGAGGGAGAAAAAGGTAGCCTGAGCAGAAACCCATGATCAATGTGTTGAATAGATTGTAATATGAACTAGATAGATAGATGATCTCTTTATAATATGGTGAAGGTCAAAGGAATCGGCCACTGTCTATATAACAGCACTTAAAGAGAATGAGATCAAGCTGAGTTTCACAGGAGAAAAGAGCACTGAATCTGTGAACTTTTTAGAGTCATCGTCGGTGTGAAAAAAATCTGCACCGCCATCTTTAGGAAACCAACGACAGGGAATTCCCTGCTGCATGCGAGTAGGAGTCACCCCAATAACTTAAAGTGTAATATTCACTATGGTGAGCTACTCCGCATCAAGACAAATAGCACAAGAGAAAGCAAAGAAAGTATTGTGAAATTTCAAGTGAGAGGCCAATTGAGAGCGGTTCTGGAGCGAGCCATGAAGAGAGTTCAGACTAAATGTAGATCAGACCTCCTCCAAGATTATATGAATAAAGAGGATGCACACAACAACTTTAGACTGATCACCAGCTTTTCTAGAAATGCTGATTCTGTTAAAAAGATACTACAGAATAATTGGCTTGTCCTCAAATCAGGCTCTACGATAGGTCCAGTCTTCCCAGACTCTCCATTCATAATGTACAGGAAAGCTAAGTCTATTAAAGACCAGTTTGAACAGAGTAATCAGACTGAGGCTAATAGAGATTAATTATTTAAGATCACAGGTTTCTTTCCATCCTTATGACGCAAAGCTTGTGTCAACAGTAAAAAGGTCTCAACCAATGATATCCCAATGATATCCCAGACTCTACTGAACCTAGAAAAATAACGAAATTCATGAATGGTAATACAGCATTTACAATTTATTGCCTCATTTGTCCATGCCAGCTAAAATACATTGGTAGCGCGATCCATACAACAGAAGTGCATATTTTGGAACATATTAGGGTGATAACTCAAAAGGACTTGACGTATCCCATAGAGAGACACGTTGAGTACCATCATGAAAGCAATTGAAGCCTTCTGAATATTTTCTGCATTGACTATGTACTCCTAGATGTAAGAGTAGGAACAGGGAATCTTAACACGTTCAACATGACACAGGATAGCACACAGGTGTCTGCTTTCTTTATGAACAATTGTATTGACATTGCCATGATTGGTTTCCCCACTACCTACAACAGGAACATAAGTCCAATGATTATTGCATATTGCGGCGAAGACACAGTCATTGAGACTTGTCATCCATTAGAGATGACTCCCTTTCACATGGGCCCATCCTGGGCAATATAATAGGACAACTGAATTATGGTTCCTTTAATCACTAATGTGAGTACAGTTAACGAATATATTATGAATTATAGTGATTGTCCATACAGTACATGTATAACTAGAAACTACTAGATGCAATTTGAATACAGTTTATTATAAAAAAAATTATTGAGCAGAGCTTTGAGAACAAAACAATCACATCCACATTACAGTGGCAGGAATCGATAATACGTTAACATTTATTATATAAAATCCATTTTACATAGCATTTAATTCAGTATACAAGCTGTCTCTACAGAACCATTAACCGCAATAATAAATCTCATAATAGTAAAGTGTCCCGGTGTTTAAGTGCTAGTGCTAAAGTGCTGATGCTAAAGAGTTGGATTTTAAACAAGAAAAACCTCCGATCATTTAATTAAATATTCCACATAACAACAGACTTGATATAAGAATTAGCATGAGATCCATTTCGGGTTAGTGCTAATGATCAATCAAATTTCCAAATTACTCAATAACACCCAATTGCCATTAAACTTCTTGGAATTACCCACTCGCTTCGCGTAGGCTTCCTCAAAGGCCCTTACCCATTTCATTTTATTAATCCATTTGTTGTAAGTGGGAACTTCCTTCGACCTCCTACAAATCACAAATTTCAGAGGTATTGGCAGGGCTTTAAGTGGGATTAAAAAACTGGGGGCTCTCTCAAAGGGATGTGGCCGATATAATTAAGGGCATGGCTTAAAACACTAAGGGGTATATTCGCAAGAACGTGTGAATAACTTCTGCAGGAGTAGCTTAACAAAACTCTCAACATCTCAGCCCATCGCGGGAAAATAACCCTGTGTCAATGTGGAATTCACAACAAGGCGGTACCATGCGATAGTCTGCCTAAACCGTGGACAATGTCCGTGATACAACCACCCCGATGGAGATAAAAACACAAACCACAACACAAAAAACCCTGTGATGGGCCAAAGCGCGATGTGGAAATCAGTGATAAGCAGTGCCAGGCATGCAACACACACCTGGCAGGTGGGAAAAATCACCATAAAAGTAGAAAATACACCCAAACACAAACTGACCAACACCCAACCACCATAGAGGCAGCCGGAGCAGGTGCAGAGGACAAGCACAGACCTACAAGCACCCCGGACGACCAGGCCGGGACAGGGACGGGCAAGGACAAGAAGAAGAGGAAGACGAAGTTCAGTCAGCAGGCAAACAGGATCATGGTCACGGAGGTGATGGAACACCACCAACAACTGTTTGTCACCTCCAACGTGTCATTGGGCACCAAAACTGGAATATGGTGGGACATCGTGGACAAGGTGAATGCCGTCGGAGAGCACAAGAGGACAATGGACGAGGTCAAGAGGTGATGGAATGACATCAAGAGAAAGACCAAGGAGAAACTCGCAGCCAACCAGAAGCAGCAGTGCAGACTGGAGGTGGGGGCCCAGTGCCACAGCTCATGCTGGATGACATGTAGGAGCTGGTGTCGACAGTCATCAGTGTGGATCCTGTGGCCGGAGTCGGAGGACCAGACACTGCTTGACAGGACACAATACAACCGCAACAGGGTGAGTGACAACCAGGTACTGGGGGGACGGGTGGAGATGGCCACAATGGCACACATGCACAATCAAGCAGAGCACAGTGCACACCCTCAATGACTCTGCGTCATCACTCAGATCTATACACTGTCACAATGTACAATGCCATGCTGTCTAAATGTCAACATGTACCATGCGGCTCCATACATGTGGTCACATTGCAAAACACCATCTCCCCTTCACATTGCAGGGCCACCGTCAACACCCCCTGCAGAGCAGTCCCAGCCACTCTTCACTGATGACGAGGAGGACAACCCCAACATCGACGCACAAGCTCTCCTAGACATCATTGACATCATCCGCAACTCATCTCCAGGATCAGGGCTGACCATCGAGGAGACCCCACCCACCATCCAAACCACCCAGCAGGAGGCACCCACTGCCCCGGCAGTCTCCCAAGACTGTGTGCTGGAGGCCCAGAGGGAGATGGCTGAGCAGGTGCGGGTGGGGTTTGACCTCATGGCCACCGAACTGGACGCCATCCATGGGTGTCTAGAACCACTCCATGGTCTCCAATGAACCCTGACTGACATCACTGGAGTCCTGACATGGAGAGAAGAACACCTGTCCACTCAGAGGGGCACCAGCGGTACCAGCCGTGAGCTGGCACACATGCGGAGGATCATTGAGGACATGGTGCGGATGGAGGTGGAAAGGAAGGCAGCCACCGCTGTACATCAGCGAAATGTATCTGGGATCTACCATGCCCTGCAGATAATCATCGTGGCATTGCTGCCACAAGGCGTGGTGCAGATGAATGCTGCTGCTCCCACACCATCCACATATCTGCCCCTGGTGTGCCATTGCCTCACAGTGTGGCAGATGTATCCACTCCGGCCCCTGATATGTCAGTGGCACACAGTGCCTCAACCTGTACTACAACACCAACAGATGGGGTAGAGCACACATCTGGGGACGAGGACGTGGATGGGTTTCTGATCAGGAGGCACTAGCATTCATTTCCGCCACTTGGCCTGTTTCTGCTTGGTGCCGCACATGGCCTCATGACCTTCCACTGACCCCTGATACACTCCGATGCACTCACCTTGGACAGCGACATGGACTGCCATATCCTGTTTGATGACCAATGACACGGCGACCAGACTGCAGACTGTACCCTTCCTGTTCCTCAGGACTTGTCATCTCCGGATGGACTGGCTGGCCCTCCACGGGCCCATATTGCTCGGCATTGCCCTGTACCACTCCAGCTGCAGAACTGCACTGGATGTGCAATAAACATAAAGTGACGCACTGCTGTGTTATGTCTTTCATCATTCATGTATGAATGTGTGGATGTGTGGATGAATGTAGGGACAGTGATTTCCCTTGCATCAATGATGCTCATCCTGTGGGATACCAGTCAGAGGAAGCTACATTGCATATTTTGTACCGGGTCCCGTGAACACTACAACAGGGACACACGCATCAGTCACTTCCATGTCCGTACATGGACTGAACCACGTCCAGAGCCCCATGAGTCATTGTTGCATGTCCTGCGCTGGTCCAGCGTACGACAGGCCAGACCACTCTGCTTACACTCCGAGGGGGGGCTCTCATTTCTTCCCGTCGCCGGCGTAATTGCTGGTGGTGTGCAGGTCACTGGTCTAGTTGTCAGCATGTCACAGCCACTCCTTGAGGGCAGGTTTGCACGCACACCACACCCATCTGGCACAGGCATCACAGGCCATGTGACTCCGCCAACATAGGGGGCCAACGACGTCACATTTCCCTCTACCGGTGGTGACTGGATGACGGACGCTCCACGGTTCTCAATCATAAAGGCCCATGAATTGTTGCGCACAGGGTTAGTGGCACCGAGGCCTTGCGGCCGTCACGGGCCTACCACCACGTGGCGCTGACTGGGGTTGCAGAGGGTTAGTGGCACCTGGAGCATTGCAGCCTGCACAGGCACCCCACCACGGGACAGTGACTTTGGGTGCACTGAGTTAGTGGCACCTTAAGCTGCTGAGCAGGTGTGCAGCCTGCGATGATGCTGGGTGCACTGGTATGTCCTATGCCATGGAGTAATCAAGACCCAGCACCAAACGTGAGACCTGGTGGCCTGCAGAGTGGGGCTGCATCGTGTGGAGGGTGCCATTTCCACGGGCCCGGGCTTGTGGCTTGCAGTGGTGCGTGGTGGGACTTCCTGTCTTCACACCGGTGACGGAAGATGAGCAGTGAGGCCTGGGTGTGCATGGACGGGCATGCTCTGATGGGCGGCGGGAGGGGCTGGGGTGCCTCTGTCTGGGTGTGCATGGGCGGGCAGGCGATGTTGTCTTGTGCAAGTGCATGTACTGTGCCAATCATGTATCTGGACTCTGTTTCAGATAACGGCTCTGTCTCAGATGTGTGACCTGGTGTACTGCTATACATACCGGCAAGTGGTTGGAGATACACCGGTGGCAGCAGGTGAGCAGTGTAGCCTGGGTGCACAGGGGCGGTACTCTCTCTCTCGCGCCCCATCTCTTCTTCTCTCTCTCTCTCTCTTTCTCTCTCTCTCTCTTTCTCTCTCTCTCTCTCTCTCTCTCTCTCTCCCTCTCTTCTTGTCTCTCTCTCTATCCCTGTCTTCCTCTGTCTCTCCTTCGCTCTCTCTCTGTCCTTTGATGTGCGCAGGACACACCCTCTCATCATGATTTTTGTCTTGCAGGCTGTGACCTACGAATTGTCCCGAGGGGAGCAGCCATGTGTCTTCATTTCATTTCAGTGTTCATTTTAATAAAGTTTCATTTGTTGCTTCAAAAGTGAATGTGTGATGCTCATTTTTGTGACCATACATGCATGTCACCAGTTGTGATTGTGCGACATAAAGCAGATTATTTTGTACATGTTTAGGTGTAGCTGATGTGCCATGTCTTCGGTCGGGAATGGTGCCCGGGATTGGGGAGTCCAGGGGGGATTGGTGGCGGGTGTTGTTGCCCTTTCAGCCCTCCGGGCTGCATGTTCAGTTGCCTGGGTGCATCTGTTGTTCTTCAGGTGTGGGTCTGGTCTGGGCTCCCTTTTGTGGTGCAGGCTGCAGTCCGACTTTGCACCAAGTCAGAGCAGGTGTTATTCTCCTGCTACTAACGCTCCTTATTGCCTGTTTTGTGTTCTTCTCCCAGTTCTGGCTGGTCGTTGTGACTGTTGTAGAGTGGTGTTGTCGCGGCTTTTGGCACGGGAACGCCTACTCTGCATCTCATTAGTGATACTTGTGGGGGTCATCTGTGGCGATGTCTTTTGGGGCTGCTATCGTGGGTAAACTGTGGGCTGTTAACACCAGCTTGTGATTGGGGCGATAAGTTTATCGCAACTATGACTTCGATAAAGTGCCATTAACTCGGCGATAGATCCTTGTGATAATCCCCCTAAGTTAGAACTCTCTGATTAGCATTATGTGCCGCCCGACTGATATTTAGATGCTTCTTTCTGGCTTTGCATTCAGATATATAATAACTATATAAAAAGCAACATTACACCTACAGCAAGTCAGGACTATTCGCTTTGTCAATGGTTGTCAGTTGCATATGATAAATAAGCAAAAAAAATGGCATCTTCATATAAAATAGTTAAAATGCTTCAGTTCTCTAATGATGAGACTGAAAGAACTCTAACAAGTCTCTTCATAGATACATGAAATGCAGTGAAGGGTGGTATTGCTGCAAAATAAGGATTTTTTTTTTCACCTCGAGGGTGAGAACAATAAAAGAGAGCCCAAAAGGGACCAGTTTTGGCACCTGCTTTTTAGAACAGGACCCGGCCCACTTAAAGCCATGGGTGTTGGTCTTATTAATACAACTACACCAAACAGGACTGCAACACCCAGAATGAGCAAGTAAAGTCAGAGCAGTTACCTTTGGTACTCGAAAACGGGTTCGGATTCCGGGGTCAAGTTCTGTGATGCTGGACAATCACATGACCTCCCGACAAAGAGTATGCTCTCTCCCAGCGCAGAATAGGACATTCTGCATAGAGTTCTACGTGGTGCATGGTGACTCAGGGGAGGCTGGACGCTCTGTTAGAGTGCATTGGTAGCACATTGGGCGTTTAAAACTGACTTGAGCGTGGTTCATAGGGCAGCAGGGTTAAATGATCAACCCATTGTTTAATGTATCTATAAAGCAGATTAATGGATCAATGTGATTGGCGGTGAGCAGAGGGGGCGGGGATACCTATTTAAAACAGTGTATTAAAATGGGCTAGTGTTCTGTCTCTCAGGGCATGGGGTCCAAGAGGCAAGCCCCTCGGGTAGCGTGCAACTCTAGAGTGATTCAACAGTGTTTTTTGCATGGTACACAAACTGCATGGAGTGATGTTGTGGCTAGACACGCAGATCGGGTTCCCAACATGATCTGCATATCCAGGGGGTGAGACAGTGGGGACGAAGAAAAAGACCAGCAGTGCCAGCGGCCATGTTCAGAGATGCCGGAGTCATGTAAGGTGTGGGTGGAAGGAGAGTGGGGTGCAGGAGGCAACAGCGAGCAGGTCTGTTATGCAGGTAGTGCTTGCGGGTACCCGCATTGCTTTGGTGAAGTAGTCCTGAAAGATTGTGTCATTCAAGGATGCTACAAAGTTTGAAGGTATTGGACGGGCACAAAGCATTTGTTTAGTTGGGTATGTTTTTATAACCTCATTATGTCTGCTGGCATGTAAAGGACGCATGGTATGTGGCATCTGATCTATTGGACCATAAGAATGACAATTAGGATCGTTTAGTGCTAGGGCAACAATGAATAGGGTGCTGCCTACTTTAGAAGGTTCCACTTGGATCATGTCCAGTAGCTGAGTATTGAATGATTATAGGGACTTGAGGCCCTCCCCGAACCCTCTCTGCTAAGGGTTCTGTATGCTGAACGTGGACTCTGGAAACGACGTTACAGAATACAGAGTGAACAATTCCAGGTGCAGCTTTAGATCAAAATATGTAGGTTAGTCTAGAACCACAGCACTTTAATGCTTACCATTTTAAATGTAGATCCCATGTTTGGATGCATTAGCACAGTGAGCAGGGCCATCTAGAACCATATCAAGGTACCTGAGCAGTGTAGGGTTCCAGATCAGTACGTGTGCTCTGCGTAGTACGACGACTCATTCTAGACCTTGCAGTGCAAGGTCTAGAACCTTGCACTGCAGCACAGCATGTTCAAGCTCTCTAATCCCCTGATGTGTCCTGTTGCAGTATGGCAACTTTTCTCAAATTGTGTAGTGTAATACTGAATATTTGAGCACTAGAACTCAGTGCTGTTATTGGCACAGTAAGTCACTCATTCTAGAGCTGTGCAAAGTAATGCAGAATGCATATTCCAGTGGTGTATACTGGCGCAGTTAGTCATCCCTTACAGAACATGCAGTGTAATGAAGATTATTTGAGTTCTATAACCCAGTGCTGTATATTAGCTCAGTAAGTCAACACGTCCACACCCATTCAGTTCTTTGCATGGTACACAAGCTGCATGGAGTGATGTTGTCGCTAGACACGCAGATCGGGTTCCCAACATTACTAGCCACATAATTCCCTAGCACACATGCCACATAATTCCGCTACACAAACCCACTCCACACCACACAATTCCACGCCACACGATTAACTAATCCAATACAACCCACATAATTCCACTTCACACCACATACATACACACACTCCTTAACACATATGTAAAAGACTTTTCTGTAAACAATGCTGATAGCTCTAACTCAAACAAATGCGAGACCGATTGCATTTCCAATGCTTGTTTTGATTGTACATCAATTCACCATTCCTCTTTGTCTACATGGGGTCTATTGAAGAATATTCCTATCACAATCAAAGGCGGACATATGGGAGTGTATGGTGCACTAAATAGTAAAATAATATAAAACATATATGAAGTGCAAGTGCAATACACTCTGTCTCTTGATGCCTAAAATGCTGTCTTTTTTTCATCCATTGGAACTAATAAAGTGCATATATATATATGTATATATATATATATGCAAGAAAGGAATCAGAGAACTCTGGGTAGTTCCCAAGTTAGGTGGAGAGCAGCATGTATATAGAGCACTCTACAACATCAGCGCCACTTGTTCTGTTCACCTCAAATGTCTGTTTTCTGAATCTGCTCACATCAAATGTCTGTTCATTTTATGATCAAAAAGAAAATTGAATTCTGTCCTGTATCTTTAAAGAAAACACCAATAAAATATTATGTTAGGTAGATTTTATATTAACTGATCCGCTTTTATCACCTTCATCCTTCCCATCTATTCTCCACACACATAATCAACACACTTAAACATGACTTCCTCTCTGTTGATTTGTTGTAGCAAAACGTATTTTTTCTATCAAATATTGAACCACATTTCACTTTCTCCTATTTTGATCCACCAACAAACCTCAAAAAGTCCCATCTGCCTACACTCAATGTGCCAGCTGGCCAATATTGCTTGCAATCAACAGCTCCCCTGCCCTATTTCCCAATTAATGTTTGCACTGCCTCACTGAGGCTAATGTGCAGTCAGTCTTAATGTCCATATGGGTTTGGCTGTCTATTCCCATAGAACACTCACTTACAAGCAATCTTTACTAACAGTGCATCTCTCCCTTGACTGTGATGCTTACAAGGAGTACAGGCAACTGCAGCTTTTAGTGTGCTTTAATATAGACACGCTTTTCCTTTAACCTATCATCAGGGACCTGAAATATTAAAGGCAGTCAAGTAAACACTTACATTTTAAGAGGATGAGATTAGAATGAAGGAAGCCTGTCACTCCTCTTTCCCTCTCAGCCACATTTTTACCAAAGTACTGGTTTAAGATGCACATATGAATGTTGTTCACAGGTCTTGTTTCAGCTTTCTATTATGTGATTATTTTATTGAGCTTGTTATGTGCGCAAGTATACATTTTTCAATAAATTGCTCAGTCACAGAACAGCACAAATCAACTGGCACAATGGTTTTACAAAGGGAGATGAATCACACAAGCACAGTCATAAGCCCTCTTTAATTTGTTTCTACCTCACTGCACACATTTAAACCCTCAGATCCAGGTTTGGAAATCAATCTATCTATCTATCTATCTATCTATCTATCTATCTATCTATCTATCTATCTATCTATCTATCTATCTATCTATCTATCTATCTATCTATCTATCTATCTATCTATCTATCTATCTATCTATCTATCTATCTATCTATCTATCTATCTATCTATCTATCTATCTACCTGTCTATAAATCTATCTTATATATGCTATTTATTACCTTTATTGAGTTTGAGTTAAGGGCTAGGACTCATGAGAGGCTAAGCCTTCGTAACTCAGGACTCAGAAAACACCATACACACTCCAGTGATTGAGACGTAACAGAATCGATTGTGCTTGTTTTCCCTCAGGCTAATCTTGAGTGAGCCAGCATTCTAAGGTTATGGTTATATCCTCAATCCATAATTTGCAAAACACCTATGCAAACCATTCAATATTCAAAAATATCAAGAGGAAGCTAAACATTCTGAGCACCTGCCAAAACTCGTACAGTATCGTCAAATGGCACTAAAGTTAGAGGCAATTAATAAAACACCCTTTCAACTGTAATATCTTTAAAATGTCAACCGTTGCAGTACACGCAACACGTTTGCAAGGTTAATTTCTCAAACATTAAGGAACAGACTTTCACCAAGCAAAGGCAGAGTAACATTCTAGTTTGAAGCTAAGTGCAGCTTATGGCCATTCAACATTGCTTCCTGTGGCCTAGACCAAAGATTCCTCAGGGAGTTCAAATGGACAATTCTACTTTTTAACTCAACCTTTATTTTCAATCTACTTAACAAATATTCACAAAATAAGGAGGACTTTACCCAAACCAGATGAACATTGTTTACAGTTTCGTGCACATTTCTCAACCGGCATCGACGGAATTAGTAAAGCAAAAACATTTTTTCAATGGAAAGTCTGATTTCATCATAACTACACACTGGCTATTGATATTGTCAGTGTATATATAACATGCACTGAGTACTTGATAGTGAGTGAGAATACGTAACGAGTAACTGAGTAACTGATTAATTTGCAACAATATTGCCATTGAGGGGTTTGGGTGACATCTTAAATCATTGCCAGATGAGAGACCTGCTGCTTCCCAGCAAAAACACATTGTAAGTGAAAGAGAGTGGCATACGTCTGTTTTCAGATCCCAGTTCAGCCGCGTAAGTGATATAATAGGAGCAACATTGGGTGTGAAATTCTGCTTGTGGTAACCAACATGACTAAAAGTGGTGAGGAAAGTCAATTCTCATGTCTCCAATAATGCTAAATTACTACTCCTTGCAAACCGGTGCCAAGGAGAAATGTTTTTAGTTCTCCAACATTCTCATAGTTTGCCTGTACGCCACTTCAGAAACCCAGGGCTGCACTGTATTGACAAGAAGAGGGTGCATCCTTATGTTTCCTGGGCTGGTACTAATTTAGCTGCCTAGCGCCAACACAGGCACCCTTGCACCATAGTGCAAGGGTGCCTGTGTTGAGGGGAATTATTGCTTATGTTCAGGAAGGTGTCCCTTCCTGCACACAAACAATGTGAGATGGTGTTTTGCAATGAACGAGCAAAAACAAGTAGAAATAAAGCATTTTCCCTCATTTCGCCAGGGTAAGACCAGGTTTTCCCTGATATTAATTTTGGCACTGGCCCATATTTACACCACGTTTGAAAATAGGGGGCAGCCTCAAAATCAATGGGTGTTGTGGTGGAACGCCCACGGAAACACCTATTGCCCGCCCCTTTCACGCTAAGTACAGCATGAAAGGGTGCCTTATTTGCAAGGCAGCATTAAGCAACGTTAAGTGGCTTAACGCTGCCTTGTATTTAAGGCAAAGTCCATATCGTCACAGGAACGTCACTAAAAGTGACATTCCTGTGGGGATAGGGGCTTGTAAATATGACCCAGTGTTTTGTAATGGAGAAGTACACTTCCACTACAAAAAATGTGCTAAACATCAAACATACATGTTTGCACTATGGTGGAAAGGGATGTTGGTTGTGCTAGGCAACCTGATTGTGCACCGGTGCTTTGCAAAAGAGCCGCAGTGCCTTATCTTTTTAGAAATGGCACTGTATTTCATTCTCCCTTTCACACAATACAGTGCAGCAACATTGGTTGCGGGTGCTACTTAGCGTGAGATATTAGTGCATTTGTGCTTGGTCTCTCTCCAGCAAGATTTTACTTAGAGTCCGATACACAGTAGTCACCCAAGCCTTCTTCAGCTCAGGGAACCATTTTGCCTCTTGTTTCCCTGTAATAGAAAGAGGAAACTAACTATTTGAACACTGAAGAGCACTTCAAGTCCTTGGGTACCAGTAGGAGTTGGAGGATCTTGCGTTAACTTTTCTCCAATATTCAGACACAGTCTTCTTCATTCTTCATGTTTCTTTACAGGTCCAGGATTATTCTGAGGTGGTGGTGGGGTACCTGTCATATCCTCTGCACTAACCAGTGACTGGAGATTTCCCTACTCTCAAACTTGCTACTAAACTGCAACCTCATTTTTAGCACTTGTTTTTTCAGTTTACTGCAAATCTTCTCAGAGAGGCTCATGCAAGATGTCCCTAAACATCTCCTCTCTTCCATCCACTCTGAAACAGAGATGAGGTACTCTTTACCTCCACTGTGATTGAATTAGCTTTACCTCCAGCAGTCTCTGTGAACCAGCAAGAGATGGAGGTCCTTGAGTCTGCTTTCCTCTAACAGTCAAGTAGATTATTTTTCCTTCTTTCTTTCCAGTTCCAGGAATATTTTAATGCGGTGGTGGGGTGGTGCATTTTTATATTGGGCACTAGCCTATGATTGAGGAAATCCCTAAACCCAATCCAGACACCTTTCCCAATAAATCCGTCCTTTTTAGCACTCCCTTTCTCAGTTTAATGTAAACCTTCACAGAGCCCCTCATCCAAGATGGACCTAGTTGTTCCACATTTGCAGGAGCCTTCTCCTCTCTTCTAGTCATTCCTAAAGGGAGATAAAGGGAGATAAAGTACCCTCTACTTCCCCAGTGCTTTAACCAGTTTTCCTTCCTGCTGTGCTGGGAGCACGTGCAGCTAGTCAAGGCCGGCTGCTGGGCATAAATGGTTACATTTCCTGAAACTCCCTATTTGGGATGCCTATTCCAAAAGGAAATCAACTGTTATTGTTCCCCTGCTAGAACTCGTCCCCTGGCAGATGACTATTTAATGCAAAACTATGCTAATGGTGCTTCTTCAGTCTTTCTACTCCCAGAGGCACACACATTATCTGCCAGAAAGTTAATTCTTAACAAGCAGTCTGTTTTAGGGAAAAGTAAATATCAAAAAGGGGAGGGTGAAGTTAAGGGTAAAGAGGTCCCACGTGGCTCCCAATCATATGTCAACAAAAATCAAATGAGAGTGGGGTCTATGTTTTGGAGGATCCCTTTGAAATAAATCTGAAGGACCCTCAACAACTACTTTCAGTCAGTGGTATATGCTTTGCCACTAATATACTGATAGTTGATTGCATCATCATCGGATCTTCCTTCCTTCAACCAGCAGGTGATCTCTCTCAATGAAAGAGATGTTTTCATGGGTATCCACAACAGAATGAGTTATCTAAAATGACCTGTTGTCTTGTGTTTAGAATTTTAAGAAAGGTTAGACAAGGGTAAGTTTAAAAATGCGTATAATGGATATGTAATGTATCCATCGCATCTTGTAATGAGGTCAAGGTCTAAATGTTTCAGCCTTCCTGCGCCCCTAAAGGGTCAGCGGCTTTTATCAGGATTGTTCAAAAAATTTAAAATGAAGCATACGTATATAAATATGTTGGTAGTTAATTAAGTAGAATGCTAAACTGCTATCCTGGTGTGAGCAGAGCTTTATTGACTGACATCTATTTATGGGATAAAGTACCCCCTGTCTTACAGTATAAAGATATTGCAAGTCACTGAGAAGGTCAATGACCATATCAAGTGATGGGAACAAAGGTCGTGTTACTTATATCATCATTGTACTTAAAAGTGACTTCCAATATCCTTATACAGTTCAACCGGGTGTACTTCATTGCTTATAATGCATGGTCTCACCATAAACCCTTCAAAACAAATGACTTATATCCTTGGTAGGGGGCTGTTTTATATAAAAGAGATAAGATGATTGCACACATAACAAATTAGAATTTAAATTTCACAATTAATCATGCCAAAAATGCTTGATATTTGTTGTAAAAAGATTCCCTTTAGTTACAGTATGGTTTAAAAGAACTATGATGTAGCTCAGAATGTGTGAAAATCATGCAGAGATTATATCTTTTCTATAATTACTCATTTTGTGCAGAAAAGTAACATATTGCCATAAATATCTCCTTTCTGCTTATTAATGTTTATTTAGAAAAATAAAGAAGAAGAATGAAATGCCTTCTTCCACTTTCAATTTTTTAAACTGCAGATTCAATTATGCTTTGTATTCTGTCTTTTCCCTTGGCTGCTGGCTCTGGTAACGGGCACTGTGACATCAGAACTCAATTGAAAAGTTATTATAAATGAGCAGCAACATCACTTCTTAATTACAGGAGTCTAGTTGTATCAAAATTTGCCTGCAATATGAATATTAAAGATAGATTTTGTTAGACCTGACATCCTTTGTGTGGTTTCCCCTGACTTTTTGCCTTCTGGCCTTCTGTTTTTAACTGTTGTGCTGACATTGTTTTTGCTGGCTTTCGGAATCTGGGTAATTTACCACTGCTAAAAAGTTCTAAAGTGCATGTGCTCCATTCTTAAAACCTGGTACATTGGTTTATCCACAGCTGGCATATTTAATTTACCTATAAGTCCCTAGTAAAGTACACTACATGTGCACAGGGCCTGTATATTAAATACTACTATTGGGCCTGCAGCACTGATTATGCCATCCTCTTAAGTAACTCATTAAACATGGCTCAGGCCTACCACTGTAGAGCCTGTGTGTGCAGTTTTCCAAGTCTGCCAGGTGAAAGTAGGTCTTCCAGAATGTCGTTCCTTCAAACCTGATGCAAATAGTGTGCTTTACCCAAGTAGGGTCATCGCCAAAATAATTTCCTAAACCAATACCTTAAGAGGTATGTGTAATTGGGAGTAGATCCATGAACCATTGTGTGCAGTTTTAAACTGCGAGTTTGACCTGGCAAGTTAACCTACTAGCCAGGTCCAAACCTCCTTGGAGAGCCCAAGGGCAGGATGCAGTGTATTTAAAACATCAGATACATGGGATAACATTGGGATTGCCTTATTTCATTTTAGAAGTATAATTTCCAATTGGGAAGATATGGGACCCACAGATTTGATGTCTCCGGACTCACAATTTAAAACCCCAACTGATGGTGAAGTTGATTTTTGAATAGCAGTTCAGAAAATGCCACTATTAGAAAGTTCACCAATAACAAAAAGACGTTCCCTATGTGATTCTTTCTCGATCAATTTACAATCCTACACATCATACCCATTCATACATACAATGCATACAGACTTTAGGCATTGTTTTTAGTAAAAATATCTCCTCCTTTATTTTACAATATAATCATACAAATAATTTAAGAAAACAAATCATTACATAAAAAATATGTAAAAAACATTCTCACAGAGGGCACAGTTCTTCTTTTATGGTTACTCTCCCCTCTATAGCACAGCACAATTTGTCATAAATTATAGATTAGCACATCCACTTTGGGGTACAGATCTCACAATTTGATGATTTTTTTACTAATCCATACACTGTCCAAATACGTACTGTGCAAAAGAAGCATATATCATCAAAAACATTTCCGCATAGAAACATACATGCAAGATATCCACTTTAAAATGAGATATCAAGAAAATAATACTATATTAAAAACAGTTGTCGATGCGGCATTTCGGTGTATTGAAATGTGTTGACACCACCTTCTTCAGGACAGGTTTATACATTAAAAACAATGTTGTTGATTTTAAAGATATTATATATTGAAGTTCATTATATTAACGTGTTCCTTTCTTTTAAGTTCGTTCCTTGTATAATGGGGATTCTCCACCTGATTTGCTGACAATCCTTTGGTTCAGGATAGTAATACTTAATCCTTGGATCCACAAAATAATGTGAGACCATAACTTTCTTAGTGGTTTACGACAATAGGCGCAGGTATTTATATTTTCTCATGTGAAAATATCAAAAGAGGCATTTGAAAAAAAAACTCATGTAATAACGTGTGCAAACCAGCGGACAGTCTGCAGTGTGCTCATGCTAACTTAGGGAAGATGACAATGTCCCCATGGGCCACGTGACAGGTGCTGCAACAAGGATTAAGGTACTTTTGCTCAGTGCCCTGCATAAATCCTGTAGCCAGCCTGTACTCAATTGCAGGAGGAGCTGAACTCTTTATTTTGACCTGGTCCAGAAAGACCTGTTAACTCTTTGAGTTCTATTTGCTTCTAAGTGCTATTTTTGCATCTAATCTTTAAAAATGTATATCTCGACTTCTACTGATTGGGGTTTAGTCATTTTGGTCTTGTTTTGTTTATACAAATATTCCCTATTTCTCTAAACTGATGTGGAGTCTTTCTATGGTTTTTCACAGTTACTGTGTGCACAAATGCAGCTAGGCTTAGCTTTGAGGCAAAGTGAAAAGTATCTATGCAGCACACAAACAGTA
The DNA here is from genome assembly GCF_964204655.1 of Triturus cristatus. Classification (NCBI taxonomy): domain Eukaryota; kingdom Metazoa; phylum Chordata; class Amphibia; order Caudata; family Salamandridae; genus Triturus; species Triturus cristatus. The sequence continues at coordinate 728,325,800 of NC_140582.1, forward strand.
ATAAGGTGAAAACACAATACAAGAAAAATCCCATATCAATTTAGAAAAATAGTGTAACTTTTAATAAATTATTTTACACCAAAACAGCAAAAATCTAATCAGTAGAGCTGGTGCTATGAATTTCTGAATTGGACTGTAAAAAGTAGCGCTTAAAAGGTCAGAGGGCTAACCACAGATATCTAGTCATGTGACACCTGGTCAAAGTTGAAAAAAACTGCCAACCACAATGGAGTGTGAGTCAGATACAAAAAGTGGATTAGGCCCGATCTGCACTTACCTTTCTACAAAAGGTTTCGGAGAATATAGATGTTCGGAGTGCTAAGTTTGCTTGCAGGGTCTGAGGAGGGACTGTTGTTGTCGGAGAGCCGCTGGCCAAAGTCAGAGTGAAGATAACTTTGTTTGAACTTAATCATTTTCTTGTAAGTCCTAAAACTCCTGCAGGATTAACTTGGAAGCTGTAGCCAACATGAGCTCCAGGAGGGAAGATACCCCTATGGTAAAGGACTGCTGAACAGGATTTGATACTGCAGAGAAAAATGTAGTGGGAGCTGCCATGAAGACAGGCCGACCAGAGATACACCTTGGGAGTTACACAAGCAGGATGGTCCTGGTCCTCCTTTAGCTGTCAGAGAGGTTTTTAGCCAAAAATGTCTTATTCCCAAGTTTTGCTTTTTGGCTATCATGTCACCTTTAGGACCACCACCAATGGACCAGGACTGGAGGGGCACCCTTTGGGGGATTAGGATTTACTTAGGCTGGATCCAGGTGCAGGTGCAAGATGGTTGGAGCCTTTTTGGTCGCTGGGGCTCTGATCAGGAGACCAGCCATCTAGCCCTCAGAGTCACTATGGTAGTCCTGGGTTCCAGTGAAGAAACAGGAATCATTAAGTAGTACAGGCCTCTGAGTATTCAAGGCAGTCTCAATGCAGTAAAGCAGTCCTTCCAGGAGCTACAAAGCAGTCATGTGGAGTACACAGTAGACCACAGCAGCAGGCAGTATTGTGTGAGTCCTTCTGCAGGTGCAAGACGTGAACTGAAGAGTGGGTCTTAGGGCCCTATTTTTAAACCTGGTGCTTTCTTTGATGTAGAAGAAGTTTGGAAATAATTCCCTTTGAAGTGTTTGAACTTTCCTGCTTCTCTTGCCCAGGCTATCTGCATGAACAATGAATGGGTGTCAAGTCCTTTATGTGAAGTTTGAGCACACCCTATTCAGTTGCAAGTGGAGCTGTGCCCAGCTCCAACCCCTCATCCTGCCAGCTGATGGGCCATTCAGTCACATCTACTTCCTCTATTGTGTGGCTGTCTGGAGGGAATAAACAAAGTTCAACTGTCAACTGCACCCAATCATGAGGCAAATGAACAGGGTACAGGCACCAAATAGTTAGGGCAGCAAAATGCCAAATTTCTAAAAGTGACATTTTCAATATTGTCACTTAAATCCCTCTTTACCACTAAAGAGGATTTTTAATTGCAATTCCGCTGACAGGAAACATGCAATGTTTGCCTATTGCCAATCAAAGGTTAGCATGTATTCAATTTAATAAGATAACTCAATGTTATCCTATGAGAATGGTAGGTCTCACAGTGGTGAAAAAGGAATGTAGGAGTTGTTTACTACTAGGACACGCAAAAACATAATCTATATATTTAGTATGAATGGAAAGGAAGACACCATAAGCAGGATTCATTTGTGGGATCATGATAATAATTCAGGTTGATTTAGCCTTAATAGAGCTTTGACAGAGAGACACTTCCTCTTGTGTTTCAATAATAGAGAGTAATAGAAATTAAATGAGGACACCTAATACACTCACACATGTTCATCAGAGATGGGCAAATGTTGTAAGATGTGTAAAAGTGGAAGTCAAGTGCTACTGTTGTATTTAAATATGAAGAATATTCTCATGAAGTGAATATAAACCTTTGGAGATTCTAAGAAGGACAACATTCAGGAGCTACAACTGAGAAGGCCCAGAAACAGAAGTTGGGCCGCTCGAAACCAGCAGGGGAGTGACCTTGAAGCCTTTAATGGAGCTCAGCTCATCCAGCAATCAACATATTAAGTTGTTGATCAGGCCTCCCCTGGGAGGAGTGATTGACAAGTAATTTGATGGGGATCATATTTTGCATAATGCACTATGGGGCCCTAGCATCTTCATTTAGAAATTATGAGCTGTGAATATACAGATGGGTTTACAAATGAGAGTACATTTAGGGCACTCATTTGGAGTTAACACAAAAAAAGAGTTCCCATATTTTTATTTCATTTCACACTGTCCATTCTCCTACAATGGGCAATTTGTGTTTTTTGGAATGTTTTATATTCTGAAATATGGCATTAGTGCCTTCTCCAGAAGGATATTTCAGTAGTTAAAGGTCTTCCCATCTAGTTATAGAGACCAGAATGAGGAGGAGAGCCTTTAATAATGCAATTGTATTCAGGTTAATGACTACAATGCCTATAGAATATTTTGTTAAATGTAAAATGTTATGTTATGTATGCCTTCCCCTTGAAAACTCTATCATGCATACTAGATTATAAATCTGGTTATTCACTGCAATGACATAGCAACAGTGGGAAACAAAATCTTAAAGGAATTCTTGGCTTCTCTGACAGGGTTCACTGAGAGTCCATAGGTGCATCGCTGGCTCTGCTCTAGCAAGCTTGAGCACAGGGAGATGGCAGGAGGCCAGGATATTTTTTAACATTTTGGACTGGGAGAAGAGGCCATGTTATGTATGACTCTCCATTATTCCTCCGCCCCTGCTTAAAAGCAGAGGAAGATGATTTGAGTGAGCATACACAACACAAAATTAATGGTCGGCCACAGTGAATAGCAGATGTTTTTTACATTAGCGTTTTGCGTGACGTCATAGACAACATGAGATTTGCAAACTTGTCTATTTGCTGTCCCTCAGAACCCCTTTGGTGAAAAACATCCCTTTTATTCACTATTACCTACCTATAATTAGATATGTTATGTATTCTTCTCACTGAGTGCCACTAACTTGAATACCACAATCTAAATGTGGTTATTTACTGCTATGATGAGGCAGGAGTGAGAAACAAAAGTGATCTCCCACTGTTACATTATCATAAAGGCTCTCTCACAGCCTATAAGCTTGGTGCTGGCTGTTTGCTGCCATGGAGGGCAGAGAGCATAGCTTTGTTCAGAGGCAAAATGGGAAGGCATGAGAGTAATGGAGGTGGATGGCAGGATGGCAGGTATTTTTTGTACATTTATTATAGGGATTGTAAATCAATTACTATGGTGTTGTCAGACACTTTCTAACCACCGCTCCTATTTTGGATTATTTTGAATATTGTGATACAGGAATCTTGGCACTGGTGGAGTTCAATTTTGTGGAATGTCAGTTAATCCAGCATGAATTGCACATAAACTATGCCTGTATGTTGCCCAAATGCATTCTTCCTGTTTCTGCAAGATTACACTGAAATGCTTTCTGTGGTCCAGGAATCCGCAAACTCGCTCTGCCCATGCTTCTTCTTTGGTTATTGGTTAGATAAAATAATCTCAACAGTTAATTGTCATTCACTAATAATGTGCATGAAGCATAACGAAAGCGTCTAACAGTTTGTTAGCTTCTCTTCTCCTTTTTCCAGTAAACACTTGTGCAAACCACACACATGCAAGCACACAAAGACTAAGCCTGGGTGTGATTTTAAATATGCCAGAGTCATTTGGGTAATTCCTAGTTACTCTTTGATGTGGAATTACCAACAATTACACAATTACGCCCGGTCACATAATGAAACGTAATTGTGGGGGATTACCATGGAAGCAACACATTTAGCGAGTGTGAGTGGCTGCTTGCTCTGTTGTGAGTTTTGTCTTACATTTAGTGCTATTTTCTAAGCATAACATGCACCCTTGCATCTATTTTTGACGGATGTATGTTCATATATCGCGCACCATTCCATTGCGTGCTTTTACCACGCGTATAATACATCGCAAAGACCACAACATCGGCAATTTTCACACCGCACGTTGTTGCAACGCCAATGCGTTGTTTCCTATTGGCAAGTACATAACATCGCAGCTTGCCAAATCGCACGTCATTACAACACGTTCTTTGTGTCCTACCACAGTGAGAAGTGGCGGTTATCGATAACAAATCAAGTGATCTGTTCTACTGCATCCTTCTGTTTTTCTGGGGTAAATCTATCACCTGGCTGGAAGAGGTGGCAAGGTGAGCGCCACAAACACAGCTGGCTCTCAAGGATGCGCACACCACGGGCATTTAGCAGCAAGGAGCCGCGGTAAGAACTGGTCGGGGTGCAAATCTTTCCCCCAACCCCCGGCATTTTTTTCAGAAAATCGACAAACATTAATTCAGAGTAACAATGATGAGATAAGTCACATTCTGCTAAATATTTACAGTCTCCAAATATTCACAGGAATGTCACTTAGTTTTACATCGAGTCAGACATGCTTGCGCGACTTCAGTGAGTTTATGTAAAATTGATTCGTTTAATTTTCTGATCAGCTGACTTTCTTGCTTTGCAATGCCATTTTCATATTTAACCATCAGTTGCGATAGTTGATATTCAAATTCTGCACATTTTTTGCTATACATCAGTCCGTGTCTGAGAATCTGTAGTAAGCGAATGTGGCCTTACTATTATATCTGTCATAGTGTACAGAGAAACGGCCTTCCTTCACTCTGCACGGGAAGGTGGAAGGTTAGACAAGCTCAGTCAAGCGCTTCACACAGCGAGCTGCCACAGTAAACTGAATATTTTCGAGTTACACTGTGGGGTCCATAGTTTACATGGCAAATAGTCACCCCTTTCCCAGCCGCTGTGCCTAACTGTTCACCGTCCAGCCCTACCAAGTGTGTATTGAGGTGTGCATACAAAAGCTGACAAGGTATTGCAGTGTGCACGGATAACATTTTTTGTGTAAAAGTTTGCGTACAAAGCGTTCCAATTGTTTTAAATAATCAAATCTTGTGGTCTTTTCTGGCTTTACCTTTATTCTCCCTGTATCCAAAAACACAGCAGACTGTTTTTATAGTATCTGTCACTTGGTGGCAGTGGAGTCACGTCTCTTTTACATGCTCGCTATTTTATTATTGGACCTTCATCCATCCACCCTCTCATCCATCCATCCATCCATCCATCCACCCACCTTTTCACACATCTATCCATCCATCCACCCATCATTCATCCACCCACCCTTTCATTCATCCATCAACCCGTCATTCATCCACCCACCCTTTCATCTGTCCATCCTTCATCCATCCACCCTTTCATCTATATCCACCCACCCTTTCATCCATCCATCCGTACATCCTTTATCCATCCACCCTTTCATCCATATCCACCCACCCTTTCAGCCATCCATCCATCCATCCTTCATCCATCCACCCTTTCATCCATCCATCCATCTATCCACCCATCATTCATCCACCCACTCTTTCATCCATCCATCCACCCATCATTCATCCACCCACCCTTTCATCCATCCACCCTTTCATCCATATCCACCCACCCTTTCATCCATCCATCCACCCTTCATTCATCCCCACATTAAAGCATCAATCATCCACCCATTAATCACTCATGTATTCTGAGCCGTGTGAAACACCTTACAATAATCACATCGCGTGACTGTATTAATTTAGTTTTAATGTACACGTATGCCGAATACCAAGTTTACAATAATGACATCGTGTCACAGTATCAGTTTTCCCGTCTGTATGTGTGCCGAATACCAAGCAATGCTTCAAATTCTATTCGTTTCTGTGCCACCTGTTTTCCCCGTCAATGTATTGATTAACTTTTGTGCCGGTTTTCCAATTTTAACATCAGTTTTCCCGTCTGTGCTGCCAGTTTTCAAGCAATGGTTTTCAAGCACTGCTTAAAATGCTATTCGTTTCTGTGCCACCTGTTTTCCCCGTCAATGTATTAATTGATTTTTGTGCCGGTTTTCCAGTTTTAACATCGCATCAATGCTTACACTTTACATCGCATTAACGTTTTTCCATTTTTAACAATTTTATCATAACAATGCACAATGCTTACACATCGCATTAACGTTCTTCCAATTTTTAACAATTTTATTATAACAATGCCTACAATGCTTACAATTTTAATATCGCATTAACTTTTACGTCGTAAAGTTGCGTTGTTCTGTCTTACGTTGGTATGCCTTACAATGTAAACGTGTACGCGTTGCTGTGCCTTACGATGTAAACGGTATTGCAAGTTCTAACTGAGTTGTGATGTCCCCCCAAGTGATCACATCGTTGCGATGGGTGTTCGCCATTTTTGACACGATGCACATTTTGCACTAAGAAAGTAGTGCTAAATGATGGGAGTAAATGAGGGAAAATTCTACCCAAAGAGCACATTTAGCTAGCACAAGTGGCTGTTCATGCTGCTATTCAAATTCTGTTGCATTAAGCGCTATTTCTTACCACAAAATACATCCTTGCATCCATTTTGGAATTTTTAGGTTATTCTGTTTGATTGCCCTACACAGAATTATGCGAGTTACGCCCACCCCTAAAAAAGATGCACATCTCCATCCACAGATACATGAAATACATGAAATCACATTCTCTAGAGTGTGGGATAACTATTATACATTGAGGGCCAACTGTATTTAAGGGTTGCATTGCTATTGCACCAGGCAATGGTGTGCATGCGCGACTCATGCCTTAAATGAGATTTATAGAGCCACTCAAGGCCACCGTGTGTGGCCCGGAGTGGCTTGATAAATCCAGAGAAATGCAATGCAGCGCAAATAACTGTATTGCAGTAATCTGCCCCAAAGAGGCTTTCTATGGGTGATGCGTAGGTGTTCCCCCGTAACACCCTTGTATTCTGATGCTTTCCCACATTTACCATAAGTGTAGACCTGGGAATCCACCTGCTATGCCTCCCCAGGTGAGAAGTAAAGAGGAGAAAAAGAAAAATGAGTTCAGCTAAACAGGAGGGGTGAAGGTAAAATGTGTGCTGGGTGAGCCTGCAGAGAGAGCCAGGACCAACAATATGGTAATCACCTCTGGGTTATAACCACAAATTCAACACCAGCCGAAATTAAACGAAATAATACAGCAACTAAACTACATGACATAATGGAAGGTGCAATTACCTTAATGATAAGACTAGAGGTTAAAGACGTGTGCTTTATTCAGGTAGATCACAGTAATAAAAGCAAACCTAACTAGGTATCACTTATAAAATCAATGTTAAAAGAAAAAAAAAAACTTTTTGCTCAAAATCGCCAAGTTGGAGGAAATAGGTTCAGTGGCAGAAAGTGCTCTGGAAACTGGTTTCCTAACAACTAAACATGTTTTAGCTCCCAGGGCCCCAGAGCCCACCTGAATGAAGCACAGTGAAGTGCACTAACCTCCATTCAATGGGGTATATTCACAAGAAAGTGTGCTAAAATCACCAAAAAATGTTAACTCAAGCTTACACATCGCAGCCCATTGTGGGAAAATAACCTCGTGTCAATGCAGAATTCACAACAAGGCAGCCCCATGCGATAGTTTGCCGAAACCGCAGCCAATGCCCGCGATACAACCACCTCGACGGAGATAAAAACACAAACCCCAACGCCAAAAAACCTGCAATGGGCCAAATCGCAATGAAGAAATCAGCGATAAGCAGCGCCAGGCCTGCAACACACACCTGGCAGGCTGGAAAAATCACCATAAAAGTAGAAAAAACACCCAAACACAAACTGACCAACACCCAACATCATGGAGGCAGCTGAAGCAGGCGCAGAGGACGAGCTCAACCCCACAAGCACCCCGGACGACCAGCTCGGGACCTCGTGGACAGGGAAGGGCAAGGACAAGAAGAAGACGAAGACGAAGTTCAGTCCGCTGGCGAACAGGATCATAGTCATGGAGGAGATGGAGCACCATCAACAACTGTTCGTCACCTTCAACGTGTCATTGGGCACCAAAAATGGAATATGGCAGGACATCGTGGACAAGGTGAATGCCGTCGGAGAGCACAAGAGGACAATGGACGCAGTCAAGAGGCAATGGAATGACATCAAGCGAATGACTAAGGAGAAACTCGCAGCTAACCAGAAGGCAGCAATTCAGACAGGAGGTGGGGGCCCAGCGCCACAGCTCATGATGGATGACATGGAGGAGCTGGTGTCGACAGTCATCAGTGTGGATACTGTGGCCGGAGTCAGGGGACCGGACACTGCTTGACAGGACACAACACAACCGCAACAGGGGGAGTGACCAACAGGTACTGGTGGGATGGGTGGAGATGGCCACGATGGCACACATGCACAATCAAGCAGAGCACAGTGCACACCCTCAATGACTCTGGGTCATCGCCCAGATCTATAGACTGTCACAATGTACAATGCCATGCTGTCTGAATGTGGCTACATACATGTGGACACATTGCAATACACCATCTCCCCTTCACATTGCAGGGCCACTGTCAACACCGGCTGCAGAGCAGTCCCAGTCACTCTTCACTGATGACGCGGACGACAACCCCAGCATCGATGCACAAGCCCTCCTAGACATCATTGACATCATCCGCGACTCACCTCCAGGATCAGGGCTGTCATGCTGCATCTAGGAGACCCCACCCAACACCCAAACCACCCAGCAGGAGGCACCCACGGCCCGGCAGTCTCCCAAGACCCCCAGGAACAACACTTGACCTTTCAACGCCATGTGCTGGAGGGCCAGAGGGAGATAGCTGAGCAGGTGCGGGTGGAGTTCGACCTTATGGCTACCAAACTGGAAGACATCCATGGGTGTCTAGGCCCGCTCCATGGTCTCCAACAAACCCTGACTGACATCACTTGAGTCATGACGTGGAGAGAAGAACACCTGTCTGCTCAGAGGGGCTGCAGCAATACCAGCCATGAGCTGGCACACATGCCGAGGCTCATGGAGGACATGATGCAGACGGAGGCGGAAAGGATGGCAGCCACCGCTGCACACCAGCGAAATGTAGCTGGGATCTACCGTGTCCTGCAGATCCTCATAATGGCATTGCTGCCAGAGGCGTGGCGATGATGAATGCTGCTGCCCCCACACCTTCCACATTTCCGCCCCCGGGGTGTGCCATTGCCTCACAGTGGGGTAGATGTATCCACTCCGGCACCTGATGTGTCATTGGCACACAGTGCCTCAGCCGGTACTGCAACACCCACAGGTGGGGCAGAGCACACATTCGGGGACGAGGACGTGGATGGGTTTGTGATCAGGAGGCACTAGCATTTATTTCTGCCACCTGGACTGTTTCTGCTTGGGTGCCGCACATGGCCCCATGGCCTTCCACTGACCCCTGATACACTCCGATGCACTCACCTTGGACAGCGACATGGACTGCCATATCCTGTTTGATGACCAATGACACAGCGACCAGACTGCGGGCTTTACCCTTCCTCTTCCGCAGTACTTGTCATCCCGGATAGACTCTGCCTGGCACTCCACGGGCCCATATTGTGTAGTGTGCTTGGCATTGCCCTGTACCTCTCCAGCTGCAAAACTGCACTTGATGGGCAATAAACATCCAGTAACGCACTGCTGTGTTATGTCTTTCATCATTCATGTATGAATGTGTGGATGAATGTAGGGACAGTTATTTCCCTTGCATCAGTGATGCTCATCCTGTGGGATGCCAGTCAGAGGGTGCTACATTGCCTATTGTTTTCCGGGTGCCGTAGACACTACAACAGGGATACATGTCGTACTTTAATATTCGGGACCGCGTAGGAGACAGGGCTCTACCCCTGTCTATCTTGGTATTAACAAACCGCAAATGGTAAATGCGGCATGTACGAGTGCTTTATATATCGTTCTAGCTATGAATGCACTGTGTACACGTTATTCTGCTTCACTACGCGGGTTCCATTTTGGAAGCAGTGGCCATCTTGTCATTGCCCTCACATAGGCTATAATGGAGTAAATACGGGCCTCACAGTACAAGGGCTTCTCCTTTGACTTCTCTGTGACCTGGGCAGCTGGCTCTGCTGCCCCAGGTCAAACCGGTCTCACGAGCTCCCCTTCCTCCATCCACCTGTGATTAGCATCAGGGCTTGACCCGTCATAAAACCCTTTCATTCTACACAATCCCCCGGCTAATCTCTTCCACACCTGCTTGTTCCTGCTTTATGACTTGTTTCCCAAAACAGGAGATGCTCATGTTTATTGGGGGGTCTATTGACATCCGATGTGGGATCTGAACCTTACTGTGTAAATCATTGTGGGCTGGCCGAACTGGAATGTGGGATGGTCATCATGACTCTGCTTTTTCGTTTGTAATGTATACTTATAATGGCCATATCGTAAACCAAGGAATGTGTGCCTGGAGCATGATATTTTGTACTTAAGGAGAAGCCCGTTCCTATCATTTTCAGCAGTCTCCTGAGAACATACACGCTGTTGTACTTCTAGGATACCTGTAATTGGTCTGCAGCCAATAAACGAATCTTTGACTTCACCCAGAAGACTCTGTGTTTCTGTAGGTCTGGAACAGGGTGAACCCAGAAGTCATAGGGTGTGTGCCCCTGCACCGCTGGGTCTAAAATACCTAGTACTTCAGTTTGGCGCCCAACTCGGGACGATTTCAGCGGTACCAGTCCAAGCCAGAGGTTCGTGAGGAGCTTCGTGTGGAAATTCCGGAGGAAGGCCGCCACTTCATCGACCCCTGCATGTCGACGTGGTCCGAAAGTCTTTTCTGCGAGGTTCTCCGCGTCCCGACGGCTACGAAGGACTGCTGCCCTGATTAATCGACCTGTTTTGGACCCTTGACGAATCTGAGAGAGCGAAACAATCGAGAGAGTCTTCTGGTGACGCCATCGATCAGCAATATTCAGTTAAGTATAAGTGGAGCGTCTCCTATTTGTTTTTGGTATCCTTCGGGATCGTTTGATTTGGTAATTTGGTATTTTGGAGTTTGCAAACGCCAAAGCCAGAGGACTCGTGTATTCACGAGACTATCGTAATCGATAATCCTTTGACGTTTGGATCTAGACTAGTGAGCAAAGATGCCTGGTTCTGGACTATTTGGTAGATTATTCTGTTTGGGTTGTGGAAAAGATTTCCAGCTAGAGGAATCATGTCCGGTTCCTCCGGTTGGAACTCCAACTTATGAGCTCTATGTAAAACATGGTGTAGGCCCCATTGCATATAACGAAGTGTGGATCCACTACACCAGGAAAGATGGTGTTTTAAAATGGCCCCAAAATGGTAGTTTTGATACCGATATTTTAGATAATTTGGAAATTAAATTGTTTAAGAAGAAAGCCCGGCCGGCGATGTTTGACTCTTTCCGCTTATGGCGAAAGGAAGCCAAACCAAAGGAAATTAAGTTAGCGAAAAAGAATAAGAGAGAGAAAGGTATGACAGTAATGCAAGCAGCTGTACAATTTAAAGACAATGAGGAGGAGCAGATGAGTGAGCAATTGCATAGGCAGCGCAAGTTAGGGATTGACAAATGTTACCCAGCTTTACCATATTCTAAGCAGAATGAGTTAGAAGTAAAGGAGAAAGATCCCCTGATGTCACATTTGTTGAGTTCGCCACCCCCGTATGCTCAAAATGCCACGGTGCCTCCCCAGCTTGTAAATATGCCACCTCCAGTGAATATACTGCAAGCCTTGCCGCAACCGCCAGTTGCTTTGCAGCCGGCTCCTATCCCTGTAGCGCAGCCCTCTCAAGCGCCGCCAGTTGTGCTTCCAACTGCCCCCGCACTTCCTGCGACTTTGCCTAATACAGCAGCTGCCTCCGCTGACACTCTTCCTTCCACCACTCCAGTACCTGTCTCTACATCCTCTTTTCTTCCCTCTGTTTTTCCCCCTGTTCTCGCCTCAGCTTCTCCTTCAGCGCGACAGCGCTTAGCTAATGTGGTTACTACATTAATGTCTCCTCTCTTTGAGTCATCTGGTGCGACTCCTGGTTTACAGCGTAAGCAATTGCGTAGCCAATTGCCTAACCCCGATGAGAAAAAGGTAATAGATAACATGGCGCGTAGATGGATCGTTTTTCCTTCACTGTATGATGTGGAATCAGTTGTCAACGTTTTCCATCAATGGGATGCCCCAAAACAGAGATATGTGTTTGAGAAAATGTGTGAAATTCTCTGTGAAGAATTGGAGGATAGTGGTAAAAATCCGAACCCGCAGGAGTTGTGTAGAGTGAGGTTCGATTTTGGAACTTCTATAATTGTGGACCGTGGAGTAGATAAAGCAGTTGCGGTTGTATTGTCCTTTAGGAATGATGATTGCCAACAATCATTGTTTGAACAAGATGTCCTTGTGGGGAAAAAGGTAAAAGCGCGACAATACCCTATGAGAGAAGTTCCCCCGGTATGGAAGGAAGCGGTTGCAGCTGCCGGTGGTAACCCCGCTGTGGCAGCGCATTTCCAGCGTGTTTGGGTGCATGTTCCATGGAAGCGCTCTGAGGTGTTAGCGCTTAAGCAGTCCTTGCCTGATCCCCGTAAGAACCCAGCAGGTTATTATAAAGAGTTGTCACAGACGGCAGGGTCATGCATTATGAATCTGGCCGACATAGACATGTTGTTTGGTAATGTTGTTCCACAGCCTCTATGGGGATCAATTCGTAATGTAGATCACAATGCAGAACTAGGGGATACATGGGCTAACATTGTTGCTGCTGATGCTAGACAAACTGGTGGTGCGAAACCAGAACCTTTAGTAGCTGAACTGCCTGGTAGAATCATCACGTATATGAAGACAATAATGCCTGCGATGCGCGTAAATTGGGACAAGTTATCTGCATGCAAGCAGAAGAAAGATGAGACAGTGTCAGACTTCTTTACTAGGTTTGAAGAAACGTTTATTGACCACAGTGGGCAGGATATGAGTACTGAGGGTGGCCAACGGCTGTTTGTGGAGAAGTTTGTGCAGAATTTACTTCCTGACCTGTGTAAAAAAGTTAAAAGATTCAGAAAGTTCTTGGGCTGTTTCTTCTTCAGCGCAAATACTGGCTACTGCACAGTATTATGAAAATAGAGATAAAGACGAGAAAGATAGAACAGAAAAGAAAACAAAGGAACTAAAGACAAAGGTCCTTTTACAGCAGGCCTATCCGCCACGTGGAGGTCAGAATAATTATAGGCAACCCCAAGGTGTCTATCACCAACCTCAACAGTTTCAAAACAATCAGCAAATGAATGGGTATTACCAACCACGTGTCCCTGTAGGTCCCAACCAATGTTCATACTGCAAAGAGGAAGGTCATTATAAATATAGTTGCCCTAAATTAATGCAGCGGAACGGTAATGCGTATGGCGCAAGAGGTAGGGGTGGTCAGCAAGTTCCTAGAGGCAGAGGGCGTGGAAGTGTTCCCCAGAACACGCGTCCTCTGCCGCCTCAAAGTACCATCAATAGCTTTGATCAGCAAGCTAACGCGATTAGTAATACGGCCCAGTATTATAATAATGATTATTATGCAGAGGACGGTGATGCAGAAAATAATGATTACTAGGACAGCCATAGACAGAGAGAGGGAGTTGTTTCAGTGCCAGTGGATCAGAGTGGACCGTATGTTGAGGTGACTACAGCAAATGTAACGGAGCCTTTTCTGCTAGACACTGGTGCTGCAAAGAGTTCAATCATGCATTCAAAACTCCCTGGCGCACCTTTGTCTGGCGATATAAATGTTTCAGTAGGTTTTTCTGGCGCCCCAGTTAGGAACCCGATTTCTAGTCCCATGTCACTTTCTGTTGGACCTTGCAAGCTGAAAGCACCCCTGATTCTGAAAACAGGTTGTGGTGAGAATTTGCTGGGATTAGATTTGTTGAAAAGATTGCACGCTACACTGTATTGTTCTCCTTCAGGAGTACAACTTACATTAGGCAAGAAAGTGATTTCCCCAATGTACTTGTCTAAAGACACAATGCCGCCTGAATTGTCATCCCTTCCGGATGCCCTTTGGGCTACTGGTCCCAATGATGTGGGCCTCTTGGAGATACCGCCATATGTGGTGACTTTAAAGGCTAATGTCAGACTGCCACGTATTCCCCAGTACAAGATCTCTAATGAAGGGCAGAAAGCATTGTTAGACATTGTCAGCGACTTGATTAATAAGGGTGTGATTGAAGAGACAAGAGGCAACGTTTGCAATAGTCCGATTTTACCTGTCTTAAAACGAACGGACCCTTCACAGCCACCTGTTTACAGATTTGTGATCGATCTCAGAGAGGTTGATAAGATTGTTGTGCCACAGTTTCCGGTTGTCCCCGATATAACCGCCTTGTTAACGATGATTCCAGCCTCTGCTGCATGGTTTTCAGTGATTGATTTAAAGAATGCTTTCTTTAGCATCCCAATTGCAGAAGAGAGCAGAGATATTTTTGGTTTTAGTCTGGGAGGCCGAAGCTTCCGCTTCAAACGCGCTCCCCAGGGCTACTGTGAAAGTCCATCAATATACAGTCAAGCTTTGAAAGCGCAGCTTGATGCACTTGTTTTACCCAGTGGCGCTATCCTGATTCAGTACGTGGACGATTTACTAATCGCCGCGGATACTGAACAAATCTGCAAAGAAGCCACATTGTCATTGTTGCGCCATTTATCTGCTTACCATCACAAAGTGTCTCTCTCTAAGCTGCAATATTGTCGACAAGAAGTGACCTACTTAGGTCATCTCTTATCGAAGGAGGGAAGGAAACTGACCCCAGAAAGAATTCAAGCCATTGCACAGTTGAGTGTGCCAAAAACACAGAGAGAAGTGCGTGCTTTCTTGGGCATCACTTCATACTGTAGGCATTGGATCCCTAGTTTTTCTTTATTGGCAAAACCTTTGTTAGCCTTAACATGCAAAGACACACCGAATCCTATCCCATGGTCTGAAGAGTGCCAGAAAAGATTTGTGGAATTGCGTAATGCATTATGTTCAGCACCTGTGTTGGGTACCCCCGACTACAGTAAGCCTTTTATATTGTATGTTCACGAGAAAGATGGATGTGCGTTGTCAGTGTTAACACAGCCTTTTGGCGACAGACCGCGCCCATGCGCATATTTTTCATCAACCTTGGACCCTGTAGCAAGGGCATTGCCAAGCTGTCTGAGAGCGACAGCTGCTGCAGCGATGTCTATCCGACAATCTGCTGGTTTGGTAATGGACAATACATTGATTGTTATGGTTCCACACGCTGTAGACACATTATTAAATAGGACTAAGACACAACACTTGACTAGTGCGCGATTATCAGGTTATGAACTTACACTGTTAGCAAATCACATACACATAAAGAGATGCAATACGCTGAATCCAGCTACATTGTTGCCAATTCCAGCAGACTCAGATGAGATTGAGCAACATGACTGTCTGTTCAGAACAGAAGAAGAGACGAAAGGGAGAGTAGATCTAAAAGATACTCCCCTGACTGAGTGTGATGGCACTTTATGGGTAGATGGTTCATGTTTCAAGCTCCCTAATGGTGACACGACTGCTGCATATGCTATCACGACTTTGCACACGGTCGTGGAAACTGCACGAGTGCCACATAATTCGGCCCAAGCAGCAGAATTAATCGCCCTCACGAGAGCATGTGTGTTGTCTGAAGGAATGAGAGTGAATATATACACAGATAGCCAGTACGCCTTTGGCGTGGCTCATAATTTTGGGCGATTGTGGAAGGAGCGTGGGTTCCTGACGTCGCATGGAGCTAAAATCCAGAATGGCAAGTTGGTGAATGATCTCCTTGAGTCACTGACCCTACCGTTGCAAGTTGCGATCATGAAATGCAGTGCGCACAGGAAAGTCACAGATGATGTTGGACGTGGGAATGCGTTTGCTGATGAGACCGCGAAAGAAACAGCACAGAATGTGAAGACTAGAATGTATGTTGCAGGCCCCGCAAGATGGGTTGATGATGTTGGGATGTGTGAGAACACAATAGAGAGTGTGAAGTCGCTTCAAGCTGAAGCCACAGAGGAAGAGTTAAGCAAGTGGAGAGAAAGTATGGGTAAGTTGGATGAGAATGGTTGTTGGATTGATCTGACAGAACATAGGCGATGGTTGTTGCCTGATGCATATGTGCCTCCAGTGGTTACTATGGCACATGGAATGGCACATATCAGTACGAAAGGTATATGCAAGTTGTTGGCTCCAGTATGGCATAACGCTGGGATTCCCAAGTGTGCAGAGAATGTGGTCAAGAATTGCATAGTATGCTTGAAGTACAACCCTGGTAGGGGAACCCCAACTCCAGCTGGTCACTTTGCACCCCCATCATGTCCATTTGAAGTTTTGCAGCTGGACTTTATTCACATGGAAAGGTGCAACAACCTGAAATATGTACTGGTGGTTGTTTGTGCTTTCTCAAAATGGATAGAGGCTTATCCTCTGAAAGAGAACACTGCCCTATCCACAGCCAAAGCCCTTGTGAAGGAATTTTTCCCTAGGTTTGGGATGCCAAGAATGGTGTGGTGTGATAATGGAAGTGAGTTTGTGGGTAAAGTGATGAAGAATGTATGTGAAGGGCTAGGGATAAAGCAAAAGTTCCATGCTGCAAATCACCCCCAATCAGCTGGATTAGTAGAACGCTACAATGGAGCCTTAAAGCTCAAGCTGGCCAAAATCCAGGCGAGCACCGGTCTTAAATGGCCTGACGCTCTGCCTCTAGCACTCCTGTCCACCAGAATGACCATACACTCACGAGTGGGACTTAGCCCTTACGAGGTCGTTTTTGGCCGTCCGGCCAACATATGGGGTGTACCGAGGCCTACGAAGTTCAGTGAGATAGAGCATCCAGTACTGCTCGATTACCTGTATGATTTGACTGTTAAACTGCGTGTTTTGCACCAACAGGTACATGATACTCTTCCCCAAGCTTCTGAACCTCCTGGACACCCTATCAACCCTGGTACGTGGGTGCTAGTCCGAAATTTCCAGCGCAAGAGCAACGACGAGCCTCGCTGGATCGGTCCTCATCTTGTTCTTCTTTCGACAAGATCAGCAGTGCGAGTGAAAGGGAAGAAGCACTGGATCCATGGTACCCACTGCAAAGTAGTCCCCTTGCCTCTGCCATATGACCAGTGGGTCAAGGAGGGTATCGCCGACTCTGAGACAGACACTGTACCTCGTTTTGTACCATTCAGTGACTCACGCATAAGAGGCACAGTTTCAGACCAAGAGAGTGACAATATTCTGCAGGAAGCTGTGCCACCATCAAATCGACTGGACACCACTGAGCCTGAACTTTTGTTTCAAGACCAAACAGCACCTGGCCGTCTCCGCTATAATTTGAGACCTAGGCCCATGGACAAATAAAGATTTCCTCACTATTTCCTTTTTAACATTTTTTGCTCTCCCATCTGAAGGACTTTCTTGATTTTTGTTTTTCGAACCACCATCCGGGTTCTGCCGCAGGGTCGCGGTGCCAAGACTTTGGGGTACAGGCCGAAGACGCTAGGTCAACGGTTCTGGTTGGTCTAGGGCGTTTCCCTGGACTGACAGGCGTACTCCTTAGCAGAAGACACTCATCCACCGCGAGCGGCCCGAGTAGAGGATGGAGTTTTTTAAGATGGAGAGACCGATTGAGGAAATGAACTTTAACGCAAGGATGTGTAGAATTGTAAAAAGTAAATGTTTTGTATTTTTGTGCCTTTTTACACTGTGTAGCATAATGATGTTTATTGTAGGATTTGTGTTCTTCTCCGCTCAAAAGCCCATTGAACCCCCTGAACAGCCTATACCTCTTTCTATTGCCTCCTCTCACTCTTTTCACCCTTTGCCTGAGCACGAACAGACCAGACGATCAGAGTTCGTAAATAACTCGTTTATCCAACTCTTGCACCAGCACCAACTAGTAATGAATACGACCAATTGCTGGGTGTGTGGGTTAATGCCACATACCATTAACAAGGGTATTCCCTACCTGGTGCTGCCGTATAGTTACAATGGATCGTCATGGGCATTCCAAACCATGTTTCTCTATGCTCTAGATACATACTCCCCTCGCCAACCGCGTTCCATCAGACCTATCACCAATAATAAGGCTTTGATAAAAGGAGTTGCCGATATGAGTAGGGATATCGATGCATACTCATCCATTCCCAAGAAGAGTTGAGACCTTATGTAGGATGGAACGCAACGGGGTATAGTATTAGTCTGGGTGAAAGACAGCGAAAAATCTCATCTCCAATCTGGGTCGTACCCCACATGGGTCGGTTCTGCTTACAGGGTAATGGTCAGAATCCTAGAGCTCAACTGGGAAGAAGTGACTGTACTGAAACGTACACCTTCCCGTCACAGTTTTCCCCTGCGTTTTTGGCTGCCAAGGGCACATATTTCATCTGTAATGACCGAGCATATACATGGCTGCCCCCTGATTTCTCGGGCACATGTTATATTGCGAACTTGCTACCGCCGACATTTACTGCTGCCTCTGACTATCACAAGACCAGAGTTGTGAGAGGTGTGATTAGTAAGGAGGATACTGCCGGTCAGGAAGCGGGAGACTTCTTCTTGGGTTTCCTGCCGTTTTGGGGACCTATGGTCAATAGTAGGAACCTGAGACAGCTGACTCGTGTGGTTGAATCCACTGTCAATGTAACGGCTGGTGCCCTTAGTAATCTGACAGCTGAGCTCCAAGCGGATCGCCTTATGACTCTGCAGAACCGCATGGTTCTAGACGTTATTCTTGCAGACCGCGGTGGGGTATGCAAGGTCATCCAATCCAGTTGCTGCATTTTCATACCAGATAATGCTCCAACAGTGTATCAAGCCATCTCCAAACTCCATAAAATATCTGAATCCATACACGTGGATAAGGGAGATTGGTCACTGGTGGGGTGGTTCTGGGAATTGATATCCGCCTGGGGTTGGAAAGTTCTGATGGTCATTGGAATGATCTTAGCCATTCTTTTCCTGTTCTGTCTGTGCATACAGTGTGCTCCTGCGATATGTGGCCTCTGTGCTACCTTATGTGTAAGGAAACCTGTATCGAGGGACGAACTAAGTAATAGGATGATGCTACAGCAACATCTCCATGACTTTGCGGACATTGACCTAGACTCGGATTAAGATGAGTATAGTGATTGCCTATGTAAGGGCAAAAGGAGGGTCTGTCGTACTTTAATATTCGGGACCGCGTAGGAGACAGGGCTCTACCCCTGTCTATCTTGGTATTAACAAACCGCAAATGGTAAATGCGGCATGTACGAGTGCTTTATATATCGTTCTAGCTATGAATGCACTGTGTACACGTTATTCTGCTTCACTACGCGGGTTCCATTTTGGAAGCAGTGGCCATCTTGTCATTGCCCTCACATAGGCTATAATGGAGTAAATACGGGCCTCACAGTACAAGGGCTTCTCCTTTGACTTCTCTGTGACCTGGGCAGCTGGCTCTGCTGCCCCAGGTCAAACCGGTCTCACGAGCTCCCCTTCCTCCGTCCACCTGTGATTAGCATCAGGGCTTGACCCGTCATAAAACCCTTTCATTCTACACAATCCCCTGGCTAATCTCTTCCACACCTGCTTGTTCCTGCTTTATGACTTGTTTCCCAAAACAGGAGATGCTCATGTTTATTGGGGGGTCTATTGACATCCGATGTGGGATCTGAACCTTACTGTGTAAATCATTGTGGGCTGGCCGAACTGGAATGTGGGATGGTCATCATGACTCTGCTTTTTCGTCTGTAATGTATACTTATAATGGCCATATCGTAAACCAAGGAATGTGTGCCTGGAGCATGATATTTTGTACTTAAGGAGAAGCCCGTTCCTATCATTTTCAGCAGTCTCCTGAGAACATACACGCTGTTGTACTTCTAGGATACCTGTAATTGGTCTGCAGCCAATAAACGAATCTTTGACTTCACCCAGAAGACTCTGTGTTTCTGTAGGTCTGGAACAGGGTGAACCCAGAAGTCATAGGGTGTGTGCCCCTGCACCGCTGGGTCTAAAATACCTAGTACTTCACACACGCATTAGTCACTTCCATGTCCGGACATGGGCTGAAACACGCCCAGAGCCCATGAGTCATTGTTGCAAGCCCTGCACTGGTCCGGCATAGGGCAGGCCAGACCACTCTGAGGGGGGCCCTCATTGCTACCCGTCGCAGGCATACTCGCTGGTGGTGTGCAGGTCACTGGTCTAGTTGTCAGCATGTCACAGCCACTCCCTGAGGGCAGGTTTGCACGAACACCACACCCATCCGGCCCAGGCGTCACAGGCCATGTGACTCCGCCAACATAGGGGGCCGACGATGTCACATTCCCCTCTGCCGGTGGTGACTGGATGACAGACGCTCCACAGTTCTCAATCATAAAGGGCCCATGAGTTGTTGCGCACAGGGTTAGTGGCACCCGAGGCCTTGCGGCCGTCATGGGCCTACCACCATGTGGCGCTGACTGGGGTTGCACAGGGTAAGTGTCACCCGAAGCTTTGCGGACGGCACAGGCACCCCGCCACGGGACGGTGACTTTGGGTGCACTGATGTAGTGGTACCTTAAGTGCTGAGCGGGTGTGCAGCCTGCGTTGATGCCCCGTCCCGGCGGTCCGGACATCACAGGTTTTGTGTGCCCTGCTGGACCACAGTGTAGGCCAGAGCCAGCGGGCAGCACAGGCCTACCGCCATGTGGCGTCGCTTCCGGGATCCCAGAGTTAGTGGCACCTATTGGGCTGAGCAGGTGTGCAGCCTGCAATGAGGTCGAGTGCACTGGTATGTCCTCTGCCATGGAGTAATCAAGACCCAGCACCAAATGTGAGACCTGGTGGCCTGCGGAGCCGTGCTGCATGATGTGGAGGGTGCCATGTCCGCCGGCCCCAGGCTTGTGGATTGCGGCGGAACGTGGTGGGCCTCTTAGAACTACACGCCAAGGGCGGAAGGTGAGCAGTGAGGCCTGGGTGTGCATGGGCAGGCATGCTCCGATGGGTGGCGGGAGGGGCTGGGGTACCTCTGCCTGGGTGTGCATGAGCGGGCATGCTCCTATAGGCGGCGGAAGGAGCTGGGGTGCCTCTGCCTGGGTGTGCATGGGTGGGTAGGCGTTGTTGCCTTGTGCAATTGTGTGTACTGTGCCAATCATGTATCTGGACTCTGTTTCAGATGACGGGTCTGTCTCAGATATGTGACCTGGTGGACTGCTATACATACCGGCAAATGGTTGGAGACACACCGGTGGCAGCAGGTGAGCAGTGTGGCCTGGGTGCACAGGGGCGGCACACTCTGTCTCTCTCTCCCCCTCTCTTCTTCTCTCTCTCTCTCCCCCTCTCTTCTTATCTCTCTCTCTCCGCCTCTCTTCTTCTCTCTCTCTCTCTCTCTCTCTCCCTCTCTCTCTCCCCCTCACTTCTTATCTCTCTCTGACCCCTCTCTTTTTATCTCTCTCTCTCCCTCTCTTCCTTTCCCTCTCCTTCGCTCTCTCTCGGTCCTTTGATGTGTGCAGGACACACCTTCTCATCATGATTTTTGTCTTGCAGGCTGTGACCTATGGATTGTCCCGAGAGGAGCCGCCATGTGTCTTCATTTCAGTGTTCATTTTAATAAAGTTTAATTTGTTGCTACGAAAGTGAATGTGTGATGCTCATTTTTGTGACAACACATGCATGTCACCAGTTGTGATTGGGCGACATCATGCGGAATATCTTGTACATGTTTAGGTGTAGCTGATGTGGCATGTCTTTGGTCGGGGTTGCCGGGGAGAAGGGGGTCCTGGGGGGGTGGGAGTTGTTGCCCTTTCGGTCCTCCGGGCTACATGTTCAGTTGCCCGGGTGCATCTGTTTTTCTTCAGGTGTGGCTATGGGCTGGGCTCCCTTTTGTGGTGCAGGCTGTGGTCCGACTGTGCACCAGGTCAGAGCAGGTGTTAATTTCCTGGTGCTAACACGCCTTATTGCATGTTATGTGTTCTTATCGCGGATCTGACTGGTCATTGAGAATGTTGCGGAGTGATATTGTTGCTGCTTTTTGCTCGGGAACGCCTACTCTGCATCTCATTAGCGATAGTTGCCGGGGTCATCCGTGGCGATGTTTGTTGCGGATGGTAACGCCGGAAAAGTGGTGCTGTAGGCTGTTTACACCGGCTTCTGAATGGGGCGGTAAATTTATCACGACTTTGGCTACGCTAAAGTGCCGTTAAATCGGAGATAGCTCCTTGAGAATATGGCCCAATGAGCATATAGCACAATTCCAGATTACTTATGCTACAGCATCAATTTTCACCTCACAACGAGACGTTCAGGACCCTATGTCCAAGCCGAGACAGCCCTTCCAGGA
This sequence comes from Triturus cristatus, assembly GCF_964204655.1. NCBI lineage: Eukaryota > Metazoa > Chordata > Amphibia > Caudata > Salamandridae > Triturus > Triturus cristatus. Next base: position 728,348,006 of record NC_140582.1, read on the forward strand.
TTTGAGTGCCAGTCTGGAGATCACTTTATTTTGTACAATCAAGCAATGATATGCAAGGACGCACGGAAAAGTCTATAAGGGACCATTATGAGTTTGTATCAAGATAGGCTCATCCCGGATGTATACCCAAGCTATGAGACCATCAAAACTAAGACTGACCTCCTATTCTTTATAATGTACACGGAGGTGTTTCAGGAAACTTTCCAGAAAATCTGTACGAGCCAATCACACAAATGCTAAAAAAAATGGCATTCTATGTGATATTCCAGATGCTCAATATAATATTTTCTGCATATAAATTAATTTTCTTACAAATTAGTTATTATAATTTAAAGAACCGACATCAGGCTGCACGAGTTATCTCCATCATATTTCGTCACCTCGAGGCTGTCTCAAAAATAAAGCCATGAAACAGCTGACAGCCCGCGTAAGCCTTTCTTTCCTCTTGTATCCTTCATTAGACTCCTGTAGGGTTTTTATTTCCTGGCAGCAAGCTCTTAATCTCATCAGATTTAACAGGCCGCAGTACAAGTGGTTTAATCCGTTTCAACGAGGAAGCGGCGCGAGATAATACGATGCGACTTGACTTTTTTAGCATTCCCAAACACAAATCTAAGCCAAGAGACCCCGGACGTAATCCAGCGAAATCACAAACAGCAATCAGGGACACATTTTACCAACTAAACAGATCATTGGCTTGCGTTCTTTCATGCCATTAGAAAGGCAGCACTGTGCTGCGGCTTCTTTTAATTAATGAATAGCAGTGTGTACGCGCTTTGCGCAAGGCTCACGGTGAACTAATCGGGTTTACCATGAGAACCACGCAGATTTATGTTTAGCTTACTCCTCTTTGAACAAAACCTCTGCAAGAGGATGGAAGCAGGGTTATACACTGTGAAGCAATAAATCATCATTCTATACAAAGGCGGGTATTAACCGTTTCAACAAGCATTGGCAAAGCCTATAGCTCTGGCGTTGGTTGCCAGGTTTCCAGCAGCTATTGTTTTGTGTTATCATGGTTTTCGCAGGATGTTATTGTTTGGGAATATGCCGGGGCCTCATCAATCGGAAATAAAAATCATTTGATGCAGGCAAAAAAGTTTTGCTGGTCTAAAAAATTCCAAACATTATCAAGATACTCCTTGGCACTGAAGGAAACTGCTTTGTTTGTAGACGTGTTCCTTATGAAAGGGTGGCATGTCGTAAGTTGTAGTAAAGTCAACCAATGGCTGAAGGGGGCTGATACAATGCCCCTTAATGCATTCTGGAGGGGGTAGAAGAAAAGTGTGAATGACACCAACCACAGACTAATGGATAGAATGTGGCTGAAACCTCTACAAGTAACTATGTTATACACAACATTTTAGTAAAATAAGTAGGTTTTAGCTATAACAGACCTAAAAACTCAATCAGTCTGGCATTGGCTGCAAGCCTCAAGAAAGAAAGAAAGAGAGAGAGAGAGAGAGAGAAAGAGAGAAGGAAAGAAAGTAAGAAGGAATGAAAGAAAGAAACAACAAAACAAAGAAAGATAAAAACAAACAAACAAACAAACAAAGAAAGAAGTGAAGCGAAGACAGACAGAAGGAAAGATAGAAAGGGACCGGACAAGAAAGAGAGAAGGAAAGACAGAAGAAAAGAGAAAAAGAAGGAAAGAGAGAAGAAAAGAAACAAAGAAAGAAAGAAGGCAGAACAAAGAAAGGAAAAAGAAAGAGAAAAAGAGAGTAAAAAAAAGAATGGCGGAAGGAAAGAGAGAAGGAAAAAAGTAAAGAAGGAAGGAATAGAAACATGGAAAGAAGAAAAAAGGAAAGAAGAAAGAAAGAATAAAGAAAGAAGTAATGAAAGAAAGAAAGAAATATGAAAGGAAAAGAAAAAGAGAGAATGATAAAATAAGAAAAAGAAAAGAGACTAGGAGAGAAAAGGAAAGTAAGAGAGAGAGAGAGAACAAAGGAAGGAAGTAAAGTAAAAGAGAAAGAAAGAAAGAGGCAATAATTAAAGCAGGCAAGGAAGAGAGAATGAAGGAAAGAAGAAAAGACAAAGAAGGAAAGGAGGAAATAAGAGAGCAAAAGAAAGGACGGCAGATAGAAAGACAAGGAAAAAAGGAAAGAAAGAAAAAAGAAAAGAGAAAGCAATAAAAAAATTAAGAAATGAAGGAAGACAAAGGGAAAGAAGGGAAAATAGGTTGGTGAGATAAGTATGCATTCGTTTTTACCCTTGTGGCAGTAGGTTTTCCCATTTACAGACTAAACAATTAGTACTGTTTAATATTTTATTCTAGATCATTGTAAGTGGCAGAAACAGATAAAGTAAAACAAATTGGGGAGCAGAGGAGTAAACATCTGTCTGAAGAAGGAGTTCAAATGAGTGTAGTTACAACAGAAACATGTTCATCTCATGAGTATTGGCCAAATTAAGGGAACTGGTTTCTACATGAATAATCATTTTACATTTGAGCATGAAAGAGTGCTTTTATTATCAGACATTATCATGTGTGTGTGTGTGTGTGAAGCATTTATGAGAACAGGTGTCATACATGCAATTTTTAAATATCTACAACTTCTCAGCAGAGCTTGATAGGTTTAATAGTATAGCACCAGCACTTTCCTGTGAGGCTGAGAATATTCAGATGAGTCTGTTGCATCACTTATTATGATGGGATCTACACCTAAAAAGGGTAGTAGCAGAACATATCCTAATACCCATTGCAACTCTTTTCTACATATCCTGGAGCAACTAATAAATACTGGGGATTTCTCTGGTTAATAACTGTAATTTACCAACGGTGTCCAGGGCATTTCGTACACTCCCTTCCAATGGATCATCATTGGATGCTAGATATTTGTACAACTGCCCAAATCATTGGATGAAAGGTATTCTTGTTTCTGTTTTGACTGTAAGTTGTAGTGTGGCCCAGCATTCAAAGTTTACTCTAGTAGGCGATGAGACACACAATGAAACAATGTATAGGAGTCACATTGGTCACAGGCATTCAAGTGATATCTTTTAAAGAGTGTATCAATATGTAGATCAGCAACAATTTTTGTACCAGAATGTCAGAATGGTTTTTAGCTTTTACATGTTAACCACAATGACAATGAATTTTGTGCTATTTTGTGTTGGTGGTAAATATTTTGAGATCAGTCAGAGAGTCAGAGATTCAGAATCTTCTACAAGCCAGAGAAATTCCCAATTGTTCTTTTTCCACGGAACTTGTTTGAAAATTAATCTAAATATCAGAATGAATGACCATTTTCTTTTTTCAACAGCCCATTATGTGGTAGGGGGTCAAATATGGGCCTAATTACGAGTTGGGTTTCTAAGTCTGACCTGTGCATAAACTCTTGTTTAGACACAGGTTGGAATGATGAGTGGTTATACATTTAACACTTCCAATAATTATCAGCTGTGTTAAATAACTCAACCTTCATTACATTTCGACAGTTAAAACCATTCAAAATGTAATGGGTCAAAACCATACAGTATTGACCGTATCATGCAGATTTTAGTGCATTAAACACCAAAACCTGCATGGTAATCCCCAATAACTTGAAATAGGTGGTATTTATCGCACTCAATAAATAATGTACCCCTTGGCGATGTTATTTTTCATGTGCAATAAATACCACCTATACTCGTAAGCAGGTCCAAAGTGGTTTGTGTCCTGTTAGCTGAGATAGTGTTGAAAATACTAGAACCCACAATCTGAAACTGATCTTCAATTTCCAGCCTAAAAAAGGAATAATTTCAGTTTGACAATGGGAAACTGGCCCAAAGATAAATTTCCTGGTATTCAGTAAAAGGAACCATTGAAGATCCACTGCTTGCAGAATATGATAACAGATGTAGCTTAAAGGGCACCAGTTACAGTGTAAACTTAAAGTTTTTAATGTGAATCAGTCAATCAATCAGTAGATTTGTAGAACACTTCTTTTTACCCGTGAGGTTATCCAGGCACTGGCAGGGTCCAGTTGGTTAGCCGAATAGTCAGGTCTTCAGGGACTTCCATAACTCTGAAAGGGATGGGGAGGTCTGTTGATGAAAGGGTAGCTCGTTCCATGTCTTTGCTGCTAGGTAGGAGAAGGAAAGACATCCACATCTGCTACTTTGGATGCAGTAGGGAGGATTAGAGAAAGAGACATCGAGCGGAGGAGTCTGGTGGGCCGATGGAAGTTCAAATGGCTGTTCAAGAAGACAGGCCTGCAATAGTATAATGTCGTGTATGCAAGGGTCTGGAGCTTGTACTGGCATCTTTTCTGTACAGGGAGCCAATGAAGTTCCCAGAGCTAGGGGATGATGTGGGTTCATCTAGGGAGATCCAGGACGAGTATGGCTGAGGCTTTCTGTATGGCCTGTAGTCATCCTAGGAGGCAAGCTACGATCCCTGCATAGAGAGCATTGACAAAGTCCAGTCAACTGGAGATGTGAGCCTGAGTGATGGTGCGTCTTGAGCTTTGGGGTAGCCATTTAAATATTTTTGAAAGCATTCAGAGGATGAAGAAGCAGGAGGAGGAGATGGAGTTGGCCTGTGTCGTCATGGTTAGTTTGTTGGCCAGAATGATGACTAGGTTCCTTACATGGTTAGTGGGGGTAGGAGTAGGTCTTGTATCTGAGGGCTACCAGGATGCATCTCATAAGGTGCTTTAGTTTCTGAAAATCTGTACCTCTGTCTTTTCTGAGTTGAGCTTCAGGCAGTTGTCCTTCATCCAGTTAGCGACATCTGTCATGCAGTTCTGGAAGTTGGTCTTGGTGATGGTGTCTTCGGAGAGGGAGAGGATGAGTTTTGTGCCCTCAGCATAGGATATGATGTTGAGTCGTTGGGTTTTGCTGATGTCATATAAGGTGTCGTATAAGAGATGAAGGAGGTGGGGTTGAGCAAGGGTCCTTGGGGTGCTTCACAGATGATTTTCTTTGGTCTGAAGGTGAAGGTGGACTCTTTGCATTCTCCTGGTGAGGAAAGAGGAGAGTCACCTGGGAGCAGCTCTTGGATGCCTATGTTGTGCAGCCTTGTAATGAGTGTGTTTTGGGAGACCATATTGAAGGCTGTCGAGAGGTCTAGGAGGATCAAAGCTTCAGTTTCTCCTCTGTTGAGTAGGGCTTGGATGTCATCAGTAGATGCAATGAGGGCTGTTTCGTTGCTGTGGCTGCTGCGCAATCTGGATTGGAAGTCGAGTAGGAGGTTCCATTCCAGATCTGAGGAGTGTTGTTGGTTGATGGCTTTTTCTAATATTTGGCAGGGAGGGAGGTCGGTATTTGTTGCTTTGTTGAGTTTGCTGGGGTCTGCCATTTATTTTACTAGGGGGTTGACTTCTGCGTGTTTCCAGTCCTTGGGGAAGGTGGCCATGGCCATTGAGATGTTGAACATGTCGTGCATGTGTGGCTTATTCTGGTGTCACCTAGGTTGAAGATGTTGTGAGTTCATGGGTCAGTTGTTGATAGAGGGCATGTCCTGTGGGGTGTGCTGGCTCTATTCAGTTAGTCAGATGTCTTTGGTGGCAGGGGAGTAATTGTGTTGCTTTAAGAAGTCACTGTCCTTGGGCTGGGATTTGAAGTTTCTGTAGATGTTGGCGATCTTGTCGTGGGAGAAGTATGCAAGTTTGTCGAAGAGTTCCTGTGATGGGGTAATAATGTTTGTTGCAACTTATGGGTTGGAGAATTCTTTGATGATGCCGAAGAGTTCTTTGCTGTTATTAGAGCATGAATCTATGCGTGACACTAGGACCTTTTTCTTTGATCCTCTCAACTGTCTATGGTAGAGATTGAGGGATGTCTTGAAGGTCTTGACAGTCGTGACTTTGCTGGTGAGCCATCCCCTTTCCAGTTGTTTACAGTGTTGTTTAGCTGTTCTGAGGTCTTCTGTGTACCAGCTAGCCTGCTTGGTGGACCTTCTGTAGGTGTTGCTGTCTGGTGGGAGCAATGCTGCAGGTGCAGTTGGGGATCCAATTGCTGAAGTTTCTGACATTCTGGTCTAGGTTGTTGGAGGAGATGGGGTTGGTGCATTGGATGGATTCCTTGTGTATGATGCTTATCTCTCCACCATGATCTTGCATCCTTTGGGTAATGCAGTGGTGATGTCAGGCACGGAAGTGGCATTGAACCAGGTTTCAGTGAGGAAGAGGACCTTGGGTATGAGGGTGGAGATGTGGTCACTAATCTTGGTAATGTGTTTTCAGAATGTGCGTGTGTTGAGAAGGGCGCATGTAGTGTCTGCGGTCTGTTTAAAGTGCATCTGTTTGGTCGGGTGGTGTATGCGCTGTGGCAGTTGAAGTGTTCAACAATAGAGGGTTCTAGCCCTTAATCTGTAAGGCTGGGCAAATCTATAAACCATCAACAACATACATGCCAGTACTGAATCATTAATGTATAAACACTTTACTTTCTCAAACCACGCATGACACTCATTGTGATTGGAAAAAAAAAACTGATTTATTTTATTTTTTAGTAAATTCTGAGAGGAGAATTGAGAACATATGTGTCATTTTTTTACCATAATATTTTTCATTCAGATCTATTGAAAAATGTCATAGACCACAATACAACTCAACACACCCATGTTATAAATTACATGTAATGTGTACACATATCATTTTGACAAAATTCAACATTGAATACAAAACCAATTTGTGAGTTAGGGTTCCACACACAAATAGAAAATAATAATAGCAACAACATAAACATGAAAAAATGATCAGAAACAAAAACCATAAAAAAGTGCAACCAGCGGGGTTGTGATGATTTGTTTAAAAAAATGCCTATAGCCTTTTTTCTACAACCCACGTCTGGGCAGAGGCCAAACAGTGTAGTAGTCAGTTTAATCTAGAAAATTCAGTTTAAGAATTGTCAATTGATTTTAGAACGTTCATGTGAAAAAAGGAGTGGTTAAACTGCTACAGATTACATATTCACTTATTTGTTCATGAAACAAGGTCTACGCGTTTCGAACCCATAAATTCCTTTTGGTGGGTTCTCTTCAGGACCTGGAACCAAAACAGTGCCTTGGGGGAGGTTAATCAATCTCTACTCCAACCATGGATCTCTTGGTTATTCCATGTTGGAAAAGCATTAATTTTATAACTTGGGTTCTACTCTGTTATGGAAAGGGATACAGATGAGAGGACTTGTCTTGTTGGCACTGTAGCATTATTGGCCAACATGGACCAATATTGGTGTCTTTGATAGCCGTTGTTCGATACTTTGTTGTGATCCTGTTTTTTGGAGGACCATCCTCGTTGCTCCAGCTCGTTCAACCACACTGACAGTTGAAGTGACAGTGGGTGTAGGTGAAAGGTCCTACTGTGAGTTGGCGCAGTGGCAGTGTTTGTTGTAGAATCCAGTGTGAAGGGTGTAGAGCTTGGTGATGGTGTATCTGCGTGGGACAGGAGGGACAGAGGTTATCATGCCCAGCGCAGTCCAGATGTGGACATGTGCAGGCAGATTTGGTGCACCAGCAGCAAGTCTGCTGCACTCGTCCACTGCGTGGTCAAGCTGCGGCCCACATTAAGTAGTTGCTGGGATGGGTGGCGCTTATTTTGGTAGGAAGAACGATGAACACAAAAACATGGGCAGGAAAACACGGGTAGCAGTGATGTCATTGGATCAGGCTGAAACAAGCACAAACTAGAAGCCACAGGCAAGTGGCAAAGGGGGTGCCTTGAGGCCTACTCCTAGCAAATAATGAATAATCTCATCCCAGGAATGGGACAAGCACTCACAACGATATTCCTGTGGTTACCAAAGTTTAATAACCCAGACCTCCTACAAAATAGGCAGGAGTAGCAATTTTTGGTGATTGTGCATTCACAGTCTTAGGGGTAGTCATTGGCTCTCACTAGTATCTGGAAAATCACTGTGCAGTAGGCTATGGTCCTACTGCATAGTTTAAACAGTAATAGCTCTGGAGCTGTTGTTCATAGTGTAATAATTTGAACTTTTCTTGAATGAGTATGAGCAACATTAGCCAAAGGGACAACTCAAGGAGCTAATTTACGAGGAAAGTTATGTTGTGTCCAACTGGCTGTATGGGGGATGGGAGTAAGACCTCTCAAAAGTGTCCATGGAGTAGTACAGGTTTAGCAACAGATGAAGTTCTTCAAAGGTTCAAGATGTGCTTATTTTGCGCATTTGATGCAGTTCTCAGTTTGGGCAAACCTGGATTTTGGAGAAATTACTTGACTTTTAAAGACATTTCGAGAAAATTATATGATATTTTGTGCACTGTAGTCACCAGGTATCACATGTGAAGAAACAGCCCTGCATTGATAATTCATATGAGATACTGAAAGGAGAGAGCTTCAAGAAGCGAATTAATTTACTGTTCCCTCAAGACATATTCTGTTAAACATAGTCTCCACAGATGAAAGTCATTCAAAGCGTCACACCAGCAAAATCTTGTGAAATGTGCTGAACAAGTATTTTGCAAATTGAAAAAATGCATTTGCCCAGGACTTGGCCTGACCAACTGGGCTGCAGAGTCTTGTGGGTCCTGGGCAGGCTCTATTCAAAGACTAGAGATGTATGAAAAGTTTTGCCTATGGAGACCATTTCGGGAAGAATGTCCACCAAAATCCTGTAGGGTGTTTCTGCAATTCTGAAAGATCATTGGGCAATCACAACCAAAGTCTAATATTAGAACAATATGGCACCCATTCACATTGAAGCTGTCCCAGCCTTTCCATCTCATCAAAAATTGTTCATGATGGTTATAGGCAATATCACAGTGGCTCATGCCACTGCGAGATACTGACTTAAGTTTCTCCATCTGGAGGCATGGATATGGGTAATGGAAATGGTGGTAAAACACAGCGATTTGTTTCTGCAGAACAAACCATAAAAAGCTCTTTTACCCTTATTTAAGTGTCAGCCCCCAAGCAAGTCTCAATCAGCTGTACTTTGTGTTTGTCCTCCAGACCAGGGCCGCACCTTTTGTTTCTTAAGCAGTCCATGCCACTCTTCTAAGCATGCCAAAGAATTAGGGCTTCTCCAAAGTTATAGGCTTAGTTCTAGCCTTGAGGGGACTTACAACTCAAAGTCATAGTTCTGAACATGTACATCTTAGAAAGCAGTGAACACAAAGAACTCACCCAAGCTGGACAGTATTTATCCATTTTTGGGAGGCATTAATGACAAGTCAGGGCAATCAGAAAATATGTCATATTCAAAAATTACATTTTCACCTGTGGTTTTGTGGGCTCTAGGCCCACATGCTGATCAGTAAGACACACGGACCCAGTAGTGGGATACTGGTAACAGGCCCAGGGCGAACATGCGATGTTACATCGCAGTGTTCACACCGCGATACCTTTAGAACGCAGGTATTACAACGCCAGTCGTTACAACGACTTGCGCTGGAGGGCACTGGACTTAGGAATAGTATGATTTACTATTTCAACTCCTGCCTACGTTACAGTAGGGAAGGTGATGGAATAGTTAATCATACTATTCCTTAGCTTAGAGCGCCATCCAGAGCAATTCATTGTAATGACTGCTGGAGCGGGTAGTACAACATTTTGTATACCCCCCCCCCCATTCTGCATGTTTATATTCATTTGAATAATCAACTAATAATAATCTTATTAATTTGTTTGAAGTGAAAGACTTACCAATTATATTAACAAAAGAATTACACGTGGGATTTGCACTTTGCATGGCTAAACTAATTGTATACTAACATATGTACGCATAATAATAGTATAAATTAGAATATTGCATGATATTTGCTGCTTTTGTGATGTAATTGTAAGTTGCGCATCATTGAGTGAGTATAAACGCTTTGAATGTTACTATTCTGCTAGATAATTGCTTACAAATAAGGGAATTAGTGAGGGTTTAACATTTTAATAGCCATTTCCATGTTTTAACCCCTTCGATGCGCATGGCGGAGCGGTTCCGTTATGCGCGTCGGTTGCGCTGTGCGCATGACGGAACCACTCCGTCATGGCCCCGCCCGCGCACAGAACCTTCAGCACAGTGTGGAAATCCGTGCCGCGCTGAAGGGGTTAATGATGTTTTTGTGTTTGTTTCGCTTAAGTTGACCATTTCGGCCTATTCCAATATGGCTGACCGAGACGTATAACGTGACTGCCTTTGACACACGAGGTTCTGGGTGAAGTGCGCATGCGTCACCGCCAGCAACAATGGCCTCGTCCTGACCCCAGGAGCTGATGTTCTTACCAAGGACACTCTGGGAGCTTCGCCAAGGATAATACAATGGACTGTCTTGAAAACCGGAACCAGCAAGTGCGATGACTTCATTTTGCGGACTATGTGAGAACTTTACCGCTTGACCCCATGTCCACCAATGGGGATTGTCGAAACCCTAAATCTTGATACTTTTTGACATTATTTTCATTATAAAAGTAGGTAGGGAAGTGAACTAAAAAAACTTTCTCTTCTTTGGCGAACTTGATTTCCTGACGTTATGCTGAAGGAGAGGACGGTGACACTGCTGGACAGCTGTTATCCTGAATCTATGAGAGACTGAATTGCGGCCTAACTTTGATGAAATAAAGGTTTTTCCATGACTTGACTGACTTAGAGGACAACTATAAGCCAGATTAGGTAAATATGATGTTCTGCGGTTTGGATGATGATTTCTAACAATTTGCAATTTTATTAGATAAACGACATTTGATTAATTGATAAATGTGTTGTGTTGATTATTTGCAAAAAAATTGAATAATAAGAAGAGTATAGATAAATGAATTAAATCACTAAAACCATATATAACAACTATTTGATTCATCACCCAATGAGGGGAATATCACAAGGTTGGAGTTAACAAGGTATTCAATGCATTTAGAGTTGAGGTAAACAATATTCCTTTCATGTCAGCGTTTGGAAACTTATCCCTCTCGGGAAAGCAGATCAATGAAGTGTGAGTGTTGGTGTTATGGGCCCCACAAATGTATGTATTTGATTTAATGTGCATTGCGATATTTGGTCTGTGACGAAGGGAGGATTTGATGTTTCACGCTGCAACAACACCACGATGTATGCAAAGGCTGAAGACTAGAACGTGTCCAGCAGGACACTACATCACCCTCTCCTGGTTATGACTCGTCTTTCTCACTGAAGTAGGAGGGTTAGCACCCAGTGTTCAAACAGTATATGGATTGGAAAGATACTTTGCAGACTTCCAGAGCCTAACCTCTCCTCCTTGTAGAAGCTCACAGCTTAATTTAAGGCGGGGGTAGGGTGGGACTACAAATCCTGAGCAGACATGAAAAATCATTTTGCAGATCTAGAACAGGGCTTATCAGCAAATCCAGTACATAACACTATTTTGATTCACACAGGTCTCAGGTTCTATGTAGACTGCAGATGAGTAACCTGACAAAGATCAAACTAAGGATCTGTGACGTATGGCTAATGGAGGATATTTCACGGCAGGGAAGCAGTATTGGCATTTAGGCTAATTTAGGGAATTATATAATGTTATTGATTTCATGGACTCCACATGAAATCAAATTCACAAGAAAGTGAAGGCTCCCACTTGGTTGAGTTTATTTGGGCTTTCTAAGAGGACCCAATAACCAGGTGAGTAAAACGAAGTTACCCTCCTTGTTAGGTAGTGGTGTGAACAATCCAAAATAGACTAAAATGAGGCCATGGGAGAAATAAATAAAGACATTTTCTCAAATTGGTTTGAGATATGAATCTAATGGATGGAAAACCATGTGACAAGCTGGAAAACACAAAATAGTAACTATATTTTGCATGTTCACCATAGAGTTTTTCACCTATTATGGACCCACGTTTTGCAACGCTGTGCACTGTGACATCACCATTCAGTGCTGCAGTACGCGTGTTCTGTTCCTAAAATCTATTTTTTAATTTGGTTTACCCAAATGGTTAAACTTGACAGAAAGGTCATATTGAGGTGGTGAGGGTAATGCATAAGTGACATGAAAGTGACGTGATACCTGTGGGATGTAGTTTGTATTTGCACCATTCCAATGTATAACCTAAGTGTTTGGTTCCAACAAAAACTAAAAGGTTCTACCCTGACTGCATTTCTAAAACCACTGCAGTGACATATGGCAAGGAAAGGTGCTGTGTAATATAGGATATCTACTTAATTATATTAGCTAAGTCACCCTGAAGTGTATCATGTTAAACTAAAGGACTAGATACTTATCTACTATTAATGGCACATACAAAATATTACGGAAATGTATGTTCCTCAGTGAACAGTTGCAAGATCTGTTTGTCACTGCATAGGTAAATCTACATTTTGCATGAAGAGACCTATTTGTGACTAATAGCTGAATTTAATATCTCAGAGGGGAGGGGACAAAAGTAGAAAAATAATGCACAGTTATTTTCAACTTGTTATTAAAATTCTATTTTGATAAATGTAGCAGATAAGCAACTTTTTTAAAACTGTAGTTTATGCTGCCAGGAAGCAAACTGGTTTAGAACCAGTTTCGTAGGTAGCATTGCTACAGAGACTGGAATATGCGTCCCATATTGGCCGTTGGCATCTGTTCTAGAGGACAGTGGAATTGCATTTGGAAGAAAGAAGGTTTAAAGGAATCACAGTTATGATAGCCCCTTTTAATGTGCAAAATATTCGGTTTTAAAGGCAATTCACTGAACTATTAACATTTTTTTAGTTTTTCAGAAACAAGCTCACAAAGCAGGATTTTGTTTCAGAAAAAAAGCTAATGACCCCAACGCTCTCAAAGCTTCAGGGTGAGGGGGTAATTACTTATGCCTTTTCCTCACCAGGTTTTCCTGGTGATGACAGACAGGGAAAAAGGCATTACAATATCTTTCCAACAGAGGGCGGGTAGTGAAATGTCCCCTACTCCATTTGGAATTTTCTGCCGATGAACCCAACGGGGGATCCATTATAGCCTTATAGCCCGTTGTAGCGGGCTGTACCGTCTATTAAAGGCTGCTTGGCGAGGAACTTTAACAAATGACGGGACTTTAATAGCCGGTATAGCCCTGCTACAAAGGGCTATAAGGCTATTAGAACATGCTGCCACTAGAGGGCAGAATGTTCTAACAAATAAAACAAAGGCTTCTCGAAGCTGGAGGGGATTTAAATCCCCTCCAGCTCCGAGAGGCCTTTGTAAAACATTGGAATGTTGCTCTGCGGGCCTTTACCGGCCCGTAGAAGCAGGGAGCACTCCATTGTCTTCAATGGAGCTCCCAACATTCCAATGTTCGAATAACAAAAAACATAAGGTCATCCACCTCCAGATGAGGTGGACAGACCAAACAAATAGTGGACAGGGTACTCTGTTGGGGTTTTGATGGAGAACCCCTTCCCAAACTCTAAATCAGGCCCTCAGCCTGAAGGTAGAACTTTGGACTGGAGTGAGGCAGGAAAGTTATACCAGTGTGATATCCTTTATGCTCAAATTTCTTAGTGTCAATGCTAACAAACTCGGGTCTGATGGCTTGTACAGCGTAAGGGCTCTCAGTCCAGCACTATTAATAACCACCCCAACTCCTCATGGGTGGCAGGAGCTGCCAGACCCTGCCAGCCTTTTGGAACCACCTGCATGTCATGAAATATCGAGACTTCCAAATTGGATAACACTTTTCAATGTCAGTAGGTGTGGTGCAGAGTGAGTCGCAAGACATGGACTCCAGAAATGAGACTTACACAGCCCAGTGCAAGACCTATTGCCACTCTAGACTGAATGGCCATATGGAAATGTGTCTTGGTTGCTTGATACCCTTGCTGCAGAGGACTGTGCCGAATGTACAAATATAGGTTTCAAAATTCTATGAGAAGCCCTAGCAGCTCATTCACCTGCAGAGGAGGACTGCAAATCATTTGCAGGTCTCTTATTCAGATCGCAGACAAGTAGGTCTTGACTTGTATATTTCAACTTCGTAACTTTGAATGTTATGTCACAAGATCTGACAAGGTGTGGGTGACACCATTTATTGTGAGAGGCGGTGCTGATGCCTGAGAGTAGAGTGCCGTAGGAGAAGCGGTCAGGTACATTGTTGTTGGTGCACCGTGAAGCCCTAAACATCTCAATGAAGCACTGTACTGATGATTATTTACCACCTGAGTGGGATTGGCCCAAACAACGCAGTTTGTATTGGTTTGTTTGGATCACAGATGAACACTGTGCCAGGGAACCCCGAGGCAGCGCCCTCCCCACTTTAGCAATGTAAGCGGGTGCTGCCTCCGTGCCTAACAGACTAGAAAACTGGGATTCAATTAAATAATTAGCTATTTATGGGCCCTTCTGTATGCAATCAAAATGCCAATAAAAATCACTGTTAGAGAATAACATGGCACATGACAGCGGAGTATCTGCTGCGGGCGGATTTGCTTGGTGAAGGAAACAGAAATATTAATGATGACAAAGTAAGCTTGAGGGGGGAAAGTAAGAAAGGAACAATTATGCATGACACAAAAGAAGATGGATAGAGACAAACCGGAATGAACGGGAGCAGGAGCGAAGGGTGGAACATGGAAGCATAAAAGGAAAGAAGAAAAAGAAGGCAAATACCATACTGGAAGGGTGAAAGGATGAAAGGAGGAGTGAAGATAGGAATGAAGGGTGAAAGGCAGAATATGTGAAAGAATAGACAAGTGAAAGGATCAATAGGTGGAGAAGTGAAGGAAGGGATGGAAGGAAGAACGAGCAGAGAGGAAGGGAGGGAGGGAGGGAGGGAGGAAGGCAGGCAGGCAGGCTGGGTGAAGGGATGGCTGGATTGATTAATAGATGGATGTGAAAGGGCAAAAGCAGTTCCAAGGAGAGTCTGTGTCCTTCACGAGCTCTGTGTGATTAAGTGTATGGGGCAAGTGGTGGGTATTTTAATTTCTGACTCCTCCCCTTCTGGGGAAACGCGCTTTGTTCGGGTCCAGAGAGCAATAGATCTAGCAGACTTGAGGACTAGACAATGATTATGTAGCAATGCTTGAACATTGTAGACATGAATTAATAAACCAGGTTCTGATCTTGAAATGATTCTGACGATGTTGAGGCACCTTTTGTGCTGCTGGTTTTGAGACAGCTGCTGCACGCATTCCTCTAGTTGCAAACGACAAACAATTATTTTTTCCTTTACCAAACTTACTGGAGACCTACCTGCATGTTAGAGCACATTTGCAAGCAACATAAGAGCTGGCAGCCAAGCTGAGGAGGCACCAAGCCCCATGCATGTAACACGCACTACCACTGACCTAATGGGACTGTAACACACCCGTGAATCACATTATGTTCTTCCTGTCAACCTGAAACCCACAGCAGCATGTCAGTGGCAGAGGGATGGCCAAGAGGGTGGCCACTGCAGTGACCGGAGATACTCTCCTGCTCCTTGCCCTACGTTACAATGGGCGCAGCCACGTATGCATTGGGTGAGGACAACCCAGTAGTGTTTTCACCCACCGGGCCCCCTCTTCTACCCTCTCCCGGGTAAGTGGAGCTGCGGAACATTAGCAAACTGTGCACTGTCTCTACTAAGCATCCAGAGACAGCAGCAGAGCAGAAGAATGCTCAGGGTCATGCAAGAGTCTTCCACACGCACACCCAAGCGCCAGCTACACTGATGATGGGGACATACATCAAGGATGGGACGCAGCGGATGGTGTAAAGCCCCACGGATATGGCTGCCTTCACCTTCTATGAATTGGGCAGGAGGACGGTCAGTGTTCTGAGACCCACTGACACAGGTTCGCCCAGCAGGTAGATGTGACGCTTGTGGAGTGGAGGCCCTTGATGTCTGTAGATGGGCTCCTTTGATGAGGAGTACTCTCAAGATTTACGATTTCTTAAGAAGACACATTCACTCTTAGGAAGAGTTCAACAAACACTGTCTTCCAAGCAGTCGCGACAACCTCAAGGGTACTCTCATGTCAATCTCTAGATCAACTCCACAGCATCAACCGTTAAACATGAACCTGGAGTGTACCAACTCCTGGGAAAGGTTAGGGGAAACCAGGAGAAGGTATGGTGGGGAAATAGCAAAAAAAGGGGAAATCTGTCCAGAACAGTAACATTGCAATACAAAATGCATACAGTGCAAGATGACAGAGAATATAAGCCTCACATGTTACAACACAACTTTTCTCTCCATCACTATTGAGGTAAGCAAGCTAAACGTCATATGCCACGGCTGACGGTGCAATTAGCCATTGGGGAATGTATGTGGGTAGAACAGTATGTGAGTGACACACACTACAACTAATAGATGAGGAGTTTGACGTTTTGTCCCCTTTCTATTTGTTGAAGTTACCCTCGAATGGCGTAGGTGCCAGTACAAGACAACACTACAAAAGCATATCAGTGACTACTACTATTAAGAGAAAAAGGCAAATTGAACTCTAATGAAAATTCGGGCTGTAGCTAGTTGCCGCACGTCACAAATGATTGTTTGTTTTGTCTACTTATGGTGTACTTCCCAAATATCCAGCCATTGATTTTGCTCTACAACATTCATGTTGGCTTCAATGAGCTAGAGATGAATGAATAGATAAGGCACTGAAAATGCATCTGCATGCACTGGCGCTGAAAGCTTAGTCAGAAAATAATGACAATAATCACTTTGATATAGCCATCCCCTCAGTGTATGGCACCAGATGCTGCTTTATCACTGAACACCAGCGGCTGTAACATGAAAACGGGGGCATCAATATAAACGGGAACCTGATTTGCTTGCCCTCGAGGGAGGGCCATAGTGTGGTATTACAGGACCTAAAGTAATGCTCAATTCTATATCCTTTCTGCTGGCATTGTGTGTTCAAAAGAGGCTGTTCCATCATTTGCTTTGTGGACTACCTCCATGCATATAGGGGAACCCCGTTAGTCAGTTTACATTTTCTAACACAGAAGCATGCACATGAGGAACAAACATTTGCAAAGCCAGGAAGTCTGGCTTTCCTTGGTTGTCCTTTGGTTTGTCGGTGCTCGTTTTGTTTTCTCATGAGTTTGTAAATCTTCATTTTTGGGGGGCTGACAGACCATTTGCTAATAAAAAAGAAATAGCTAAAAGCTAAATTGTTTTTTGTCTCAAGCACGTATTGCCATAGTAATCCCTGACTGTGAGGGGACTGCTTTTTCTGTGGATGTGATATTTACGAAACAGCAGAAAGCCCACCCTTACATTGAAGTTAGCCAGTGGCTGAAGTAGAGTGACCTACTGTCAGTGTGGTATGCTGTACTGGGTGGAAGTAAGAAGTAAATTACTCCACACCACACCAAGGAATTAAGAGGGCTGACTGAATCTATAAACAGGGATATTACTCCTATATGATTTCATCAAAATTAGAGGGTCTTGGCAAATGCCAGAACTAAAAATGTCCTCTGAAAGATACACTGATCGATTGTTCATTTCCGAAGTGGCTCCAGCAAGAACAACTTCCCTTTCGCCTGTTTAAGCCCTTTCGGAGGGTCATGGAGGGTGCTCCATAAACATCTTTCTAGTTGTGTTGTGCCCTCTGATGCACATGATGACACAGGGCCTGTGTATATATGCAAAACAAACCATACTTTCCATACTGCTTAGACCTATTTTCATTGCAACTGCAAACAAACATGCACGCATTGATTGTGTTTTTATTTAACATACCTCTAAAAATCTGTAGCATGAAAACATGGTGGCACCTGCAAGAGTTTGTATTCAGTAGCAGAAATCTAGGTAATAATGAAGCACCCTTAAAAGAATGGCAGAATTATGGTGACGCAACCTACATAATTCATATGACACCCAAGAAAGCACCCATAAATACATGAATGCAGAAATAACTATATAATTAAATTGCACTGGTATTGAAACCTGAATAAAAGTCTTATGAATTATTACTAACAGGAAACTTGATGCAGTCTTTGTGTAAGTGATGCTACGCAGGCTGCAATCTTGCTCGGATTAATAGCTGAAGGTTAGTGGGGTCAAGATGCCAGCTTGCCTTTTTTCCAATTACGTCATAGGGAGGGCCTAGGGGGGAGTTTTCATGCCTGTAGGTCTTCTTGGCTGTCGGAAATCAGATTAAGAAGTGCATTGTCGGAAATCAGATTAAGAAGTGCATATCAACACATTTCTGGTCGCCAGTTACTGGTGTGGTGGAAAATAATCGCTGCTCCTGTTTTGCCCAAATATTATGGAAGCTGCCCTGCACAACGTATCCGCAATTCCTTTTTTCACAAACGTATATTAAGCAGCGGAAATGGAATGACAAGCAATAGTCACCTCGCATCTCCCTCCCCAGGCACATCATAGAGAAACAAATTTGTATTTGCAAGGATTACCACTTTTACAAATTATCGACTGTGTTCCAGTTTTGGAGTGGACAACTTTCAACCAGTTTTCCCAACTCTCGGCTCTTCTAGAATTGGCTTCATTTCAACAAAAGTCAAGAGATTAAGGTTTTCCGCCAAGAAACTTTAGGGCCTGACGTACAGAAGGGATCGACCCGTTCTGTGTACGTGAGGAAAAGTGCTGATACACAAGGGCATTAGTTGCATTAGCCCGTTCATATATCAACATGTGTAGTTAAAGGCGAGCCCTTTGCACTGGTCATGTTGGCTTTATAAATAGCCATGATTGTCGCTCTTCAGCTGTGCTAAGTTACTTGTCATTGAGCTCGCTGACACTCTCCAGTGATTACACGCACTGAAAGAATGTCCCTCCATGCCCTTCCATATTCAGATCGAAACACCGGGTCGTTGCATTTCATTAAGCTCCCTATTGCTCGCAGCTGCAGAAATTGAGAAATTGCTTCCCTAGCAAGGCTCCGGTAGCCATCAGCAGCATCGTACCTATTGTATGCTCTGTGTGTAAGTGCACTCCCAGCCTCTGAAACACGAGTCACCACTAGAACAGATTGGTGGATGAGAGTGACTGGCGTATTTGCTTTAGCACACAACACAAGATGCTGCACCAGAGGCCAATGAGCAAAGATTTCAAGTGAATGAGGGCAAACACTTGCCTGGTCATTTATTCTCATACGTATCGATAGAGAACTAAACCATGAGGCTTAGCTGCATCTTCCTTAACGTGTCATAATATTAATAAAACGAAGCCTTTCTATAAACTTCTCTTTTGCAAGTAGCTGTATGCCATTAAAGACAGAAGGATGAAAAAAAAAGCAACATTATTTACCGAATTATTGCAGCAGTCAGAGAAAAACAAAAAATCAAGCTATAAACTCCTTTTCTACTCTACCCTCTAATTGCCTAATTATTTCAACATTCCAACATGCCAGATTGTTATATGTAAATTCATGAAAATAAGCACGTACTACAAAATACTCTGAAACAGGGTCGCGTCTCGGAGAAGAAGCAGTCTTAGTGGGAATGAAGGAAACGAGCAAGTTATGATGGTTTAATTAATGTACAAGATGGAATATAATTTATAGCTTCATGCATCACAGAATAAAACAATTGCTAACAGCTAATTTTTATTTGATGGCTAAATGGGCTAACGTTCGGGAATATCATGCAATGCACAGCAATATTAATACTGCTCAGACGCTTGGGAGAATATTTACATGGAGCTAGCACTGCCACAGCATCATTATTTGTGATGCTGCTGTGACGCAATCAGTGCTCCACACTGCTACATGTTTACAAACCTATGCATTGGGCCCAATTCATCAGCTTGTAGAGGCCTGTGTTACATTATACCTGCCCAGGGTATTCAGTATGCACGGTAGGCATTCCCACATTAAAAGCCACGTAGAACTGATGCAGTGAATCGTAGAACTTTTCCCTGCGTCACTCTACAACTGAACTGTGTCTAAATCCCTACGACTTCTCAAACTAGGCATAAGGATTGATCCAGGGCTTTTAACATGGCACTCGCCTCTGTGTTCTGACGCATTGCTGGAGTTGCGTCAATCGTGCATCCAACTCCAGAAATGCATCACTGTAGTGCCAAAAGATGCTTCAGAATTTCTGGCCCATCCATGAATTCTTGTACCGTGGAGAACTGTATTGTAAATATAGTGCATCCATGGAATCGTAAGGGCATTTGTGCCAGGCACAAGTAATCTGACTCATGGATGCCCATGCATCCATTCTTGTAAATATGCGCCTTGCTGTACTTCGGGCAAAACACAGACTGATCTGGCCCTGAACACTGTGCTTGTGACAATCATGCTTTACTGATCAGCGATCTCTTCATGTGGCTTCATGAGAAATGACGCTTTCAAACACAATGCTGAAATGATTGCAATGACTGAGCAAAGGACTTATTCACTTCATTGCAAGTGAGAAGATCGCCTGCTCCGACGGTATAACACCTGCACTTTACACATATTGTAAAATGGACTTAGCGCCCTTATCTAGTTGATTGCTTTGAAGCAGATAGTTTTTATTGCTCCATGAAAAAATCTTATGTAAAAGTGATAGCCAAGCCTACGAGATCTACATAATAGATGTTAAAATTAAGAGTTGGATAAGGGCAAGGAAACTCACCCTTCTTTCTGTCTCATTTCCCCATATCAGAATGATTACAAGTGCCTATTGTATGCTGCTCATAGTTTCCTTCCTTAAAACAATATTCCCTTTCTATTGAATCTAGTGAACACGATTGTTTCCTTTTTTGGTACAAAATGAATTAGCAACAAATATACACAATGGTTGATAGAATGAGAAACAAAACAGTTCACATATTTAGGAATAAAGTAACCCAGATAAGTCTATTTTTAGCTACAAATAAACGCTGACAAACTCATGACTTCCTTGAAAAAAGATTTTGAGCAATGGCACCATTTCAAAATGGGCCTTTGTGGCAAGACGAACACAATAAAGATGGATGTTCTGCTAAACATTCATCAAATTTTTTCAAAATAAACATGCTTCAGGCAAGAATTCACTGTACTGTAAACCTGAAAATCTAATGGCTCACTTACTTTAAATTCCTATGACATCCTCTGTACTATGCATGGGTACACTAAAGATTGCCATAAAATAGGATAGATTAGCTTTCCTAATTTAAAATAATACCGCTTTCTTTTTTCAATTCACCAGATGTGATATTGGTTTAAAGTAGTAAAAAAACTCCAAAATGGGTCAAATTTGACAAAGATGTATGCTTAGATTTCAAGTTGTATGCATAGCCGCAACTACCTTCACCAAATATGTGTTCAAAATTCAACTGAAAACAACTTAGAGTAAAGTTGTATACACCATTAGAAGTGCCTATATGGCATAGCTTTTGATACCCATGTATAACAGGCTACTCCACTGGAAATTCTGAAAAAACTGTGACATAGATATTTTGGGGTATAAGTATTACACAGAAAACCCCAAGACTTTAGATTACTTCAAGGAACAAAATCCTAAACTTACTACCATTTTGGTATTCACAGAAGGCACTTACTCATTTCGGTATTCACAGAAGTTAGGAGTCCTAACTTTAGGACTCCTAAACGCCTTCTGTGAATACCAAAAGTCTTAAAGTTAGGATTTTTCTCAGTTTAGGTGTAGTAAAGTTAGGACTCCTAACTTTAGGACTCCTAAATGCCTTCAGAAGGCATTTAAGTAAGTAAGTAAGTAAGTAAATTTATTATGCATAGTTAATTAAAACCGGTGCAAACATTTTACAAAAAAATTTAAATAGCATAAAAGATATATATTTTTTTTGTTCATAATAATCATCATTTTTAAAACGTGCAGTGAGAAACCCAGAGTAATTGTCCAGCAGCATTTTTTCCCTGATGCAGGGCGGCATGTTCCTTAGCGTCCTAATGACCTCCTAATTATTGTCTGTGTAGTTGATCGCCGGTTTTAGTGAGTTTAACAGTCTGAGCTCGGTCATCTCAAGGAACTTAACATATCTGCAGTTCAGTTTCGTGTTTGCAGGGTTCATACAGGCAAGCACTGCTTGCCTTCTAGTGCTAGTCCCTAACTGCTTGAACTGGTCCTTTAGGAGGTGTTGGCGGGCTGGCCGAAGCTCTTCACAGAGGCAAGTCAGGTGGAGAATATCGCCTTTTCTTCATTGCAGAGCGGACAGGCTTCTTGTCCTTTGCTCCTGAACCATGGTGGAAGATGCTCTCTGCTCGTCAAAACCCCTAATCTGAGTTTCAAGAACCGCAGTTTTATGGCCTTGGGATAGCCCTGACTGAAATATGATTGTGGTGTCAGGGTTTTGTATGAATGTAAGGTCATCCATGCGTGGTTTCTTTTTGTAAATGCGGCCTTGTCCTCTAATAAGGATAGAGATTTTACGTTTTTCCAAACCAGTTTTTTAAAGGTGTTATGCCCAAGTTGCATATCCCAAGTCACGAGTTGGTTGGTGACTCCCAGGGCTGCCTTCAAGTAGGATCTTGCTTGAGATTTGTCCCTGCTTTGAATGTCTTGCCATAGCAGCGAATTTAGGGTGTTAGCTGTGGCCGAGCGGAATTTGTGGCAGCAGATGATGTAGGCTCCCTGTCTGGCAAGATCTTGTTTTAGCAAACCAAACTCCAGCCTTATTTGGGCAGGCGAAGTGTAGTGCGGGAGCGAAAACATTATTCTGTAGGCTTTTGTTTGAGTTGTGTCCAGATTCTTAGAGTCTCTTCCTCGTAGTGCCTCGCTGCCATAGCAGATGGAAGGGAGTAGTTTAGCCTGAATAACCTTCAAGTAAGGAGTCAAAATTGGCCCCGTCAGATGGTTGGCTAAGTTTTTCAACGAGACGGCAGTGCAGATCCCTCTCCTTTTTATTTCTTGTTTGTGCTGTGCAAATGTGCCATTTCTGTCGAAGATAACTCCAAGGTATTTGTACTCAGACGCTGGCTCTATTATTTGGCCACCTAGGACCCATGGCTTCTGATGTTTATTCTTGGTGTTGATTGACATGGTTCGGGCCTTACTCAAGTTTATTTTTAGTTTGTTTTCCGTTGCGTAACTATGCATTTGGATCAGAAGCTGCTGGAGGCCGATATAGGTGTGGCTGAGTAGTACAATGTCATCCGCGTACAGAAGATTACTCAGAGATTTGCCTCCCAGCCTCGGAGAATGGGAGTTGCATGTATTGAGTAGACTTGGTAGGTCAGCCATGTACAGATTGAACAGTATTGGGGCAAGCACACACCCTTGCTTGAGGCCTTTGGTGGTACGAACCTTAGATGACAGGTGTGTGCCGCCTCCTAGCTTCACTTGCACCCAGGTGTCGGAGTGGAGGAGCTTCAGCATATTGAGCGTCGGCTGTGGTATGCCCCATTGTGCCAATTTCCCCCAAAGTCTACCTCTCTCGATATTGTCAAATGCTGCACTGAAGTCGATGTAGCACAGGTGCAGTGGAAGTTTTTTAGTTTTTGCAGCATCTATGATTAGGGAGATAGCCAGAATGTTGGTTAATGTTCCTGTGTTTTTCCGGAAACCGGTCTGGTTCAATGGGATAATCTGATTTGCTTCCGCCCATTGCACAATCTCTTCTAGGATAGTTCCCGCAAAATATTTTGCCTCATTGTCAAGGAGGGCCACTAGGCGATAGTTGTTGGGGTCCATTTTTGTGCCTTTTTTGTATATAGGGACGATCGTCGACCCTCTCCGAGATGCTGGAATTCTATTTAGGAGTCTAACTTCCGAGAATATCGGTTGCAGAATAGTTGCCCATTCTGTGTTTTTTTCCTTGAATAGGGCTGGCGGGATGCCATTGGGTCCTGGCGCACCTTCTTTCCTGCCCTTACAGATCTGCTTTTTTATTACAGCTGTTTGCTGAGCGGCTGATAGCTCCAAATAGTTTTTAGTTTGGCCTTGCTCTCTCGTGATCAGAGGTCCTGATTTTGGCACGGTGGGGTTTGCCTCTATGTTGTTACCTCTTTGTGCTCCTGTGTATTCTAGATGGTCATTAAAGTGGCTGTAGAGGTAGTTGATCCATGACTCTTCCACGATGTGCGATCCTAGGTCTTTGTGTTGTGGACGCAGGATCCTGTTCATTGATTGCCAGAAGCGGGCGCTATTGCGGCTTTTAGTGTCGTATAGTATTTTTGCCCATGCCTCGTTTTCAGCATCTTTTTTTATGGTCCATTTTGTACGATTGAGCTCAGCCCTTTGTTTTTTCAGCTCTGCTCGAAGATGTACATTGTTAGGGGCTGATCTTAGCTTCCGTAAGGTCAGGATGACTGTTCTTTTGTGTGACCTTCCTTGAGCTCTCTGACCTTTTTTTAAGTTGCTTTTGCTAATTTCTTTATGGAGGTTGCTCTTTGGGGCGTTCTTAGTTGCCAGTTCATTTAGCAAGAATCCTGTGTATTGCTCCCAGTGGGAGATGTGTCCAGCTGCATCTGGTTTATGTGTGTTATATAAGAGGAGGGCAGTTTCAGCCAAGGTGGTTAGGTTAGTTGACGTGCATTTGATCCTTTTCAGGTTGATCGAGTAGATCTCCCCTAGCATATTGTCTGGCTTAATTGCAGTATGCGTCCTCGATGTCAGATGGCATTCCTGGGGACGGTGGTCACTTTCACCCTTGTCCCCCATTCTGAACCCCCGGATGTCTGGAAATAATGCTAAACTGGCGAAAGTGTAATCCAGAATAGAGCTAGCAGTTTGTGAGTAGAAGGTTTCTACTGGAGGAGAGTCAGTCGGAAATCTTCCATTTAAGGCCCGAAGATTTTGATTTTCTACATCTTTAAGTAAGGTGTTATTTTGATTTTTCCTCCTATGTAGCGGGGAGCCTTGTGATGGAATGGTGTATATTTTATTAAGGGCTAAAGCCTCTCCTTCTGCTGATGGCATTTAGGCATCCTAAAGTTAGGAGTCCTAACTTTACTACTCCTAAACTGAGAAAAATTCTATCTTTAAGACTTTCGGTATTCACAGAAGGCATTTAGGAGTCCTAAAGTTAGGAGTCCGAACTTCTGTGAATACTGAAATGAGTAAGTGCCTTCTGTGAATACCAAAATGAGTAAGTGCGTTCTGTGAATAGCAAAATGGTAGTAAATTTAGGATTTTGTCCTAAGTTAGTTCTGTGAATCGGGCCCTGACTGTTTTCCCTGCTGTGGTATATTGCTTGTGAAGAATCTCCAAGGGCTTGTGCGTGCTGGCCTCCTATTCCAAGTCTCAGAGATACAAAAGACTTGCAGGACTGGACTGTCCTGCACCATCTTCCCTTCCTTCCAATTAAAACCTGTAGAAGTGCTGGATTTCTTCTCCCCAGCTAAGGAAGGGCTGAAAGAATTAACTAGCACCTTGTGAGCACTATACTCTGTGGCTTGAGGAAAAGGGAGTTGCCTGGTTTGCCCGCACAGCGCGTGGTGAGCGCTTTTCTTGGGCTACTTCCCCTTTATAAACATAAGCATGTGGAACGCGCTTTACTTTAGGCTGGCTGCAGCCCAGGAAGTGTGGCGTGTGCATTGGTTTGGCTGACTGATTTGGGCCCAAGAGGGGGGAGCTTATGTGTAAGCAGTGCTTTTCCCCCCTCCTTAATACCAGCGCCGATTCTGAAGTGGTCATGGCTACGGGACCTGGTGCCAGGATCCTGGGACGCAGGCTGCAACAAGAGTGTTGCCTTTGGATGCCCAGCATGCTTCTGCTTGAATATGGCCCCCCCTTTAAAGGGGAGTGCAACATACAGCAACATTGGAACCGGCTGGTGCCGCGTTTCACTGAGGTCAGTGACTGCCTTTCGGGAGCCTTCCTACGAGGCCCCCACCATCATGAAGGACACAGTGAGTGGAGCCCAGAAAAGGAAACTGCCGGAGCCGGAACAGGCATCGGATGACCTGCGCAGGTGGCTTCTCCCGCTGAGTTGTCTGTCCCTAGGGAGAGGAGGCGGTCTGGGACCGACGTGGCTGCACCAAGGGACGGCAGCCACCCCTGCAACCAGGAGGTACTGGCAGACCTCAGGGCAAGGTCGGTCATCAGAACGGGACTGGGTGAGGGACCCGCCCCCACGCCCACCACCCTGCTGGAGCTGCAGGTTTCTGCACCACCCGCGAGGGGGCTGAGGCACTTTCACTCTTGGGGCATTATTCTGTTGGGCATCATGGGGAAGACCTTGATGGAGGACCCCACCTTAAGGGACTGGTGGCATGCCCCTTAATACCGTGTCTTGCTGCAGGAGCGGCATGGCACATACATTACTTGTCTCTTTTGCCTTTATGAGGGGGACCAACCTATGTCATTAGGGTGATGGTTGGTGCCGCAGGCACCATTAAAAGTTGATGAAAAGTGCACATCAAAACCGTTCTGTAATGGCACTCCTTGTAATGTTTTAACCAGTGCCTGGTGGGAAAATGACTGATGATTTGCGGTTTATGTCTCCTTATGACAAGTGCCTAGTGGCATAATGATTTATGTTATGTGGTCTAAAAGTGTTTTACATGTTACCCAATGGGTTATGGTCTAATGTGTTTTTTGTGTATATAATACAAAGGCTATTTTATTAAACCTTGTGTGCAGACTCTTTTGTGGTGTGCCTAGTGTGTCACTGGTGTGTGTGTTGCGCAAATGCTTTACACATTGCCTCTGGGATAAGCCTGACTGGTCTGGAAGCTAGCAAGGGGGTGAATAGGGATTATCCTGGGTGCGTAACTCCCTTACCCTGACTAGAATTGTGGGTTCTTAATGGCGTAGGTCTACAGTCAACCAGAAACCCCATTTCTACCATTAGTGATCAGCGGTGAGGATAGGACTTTGTTTACGCAGTACCACAGTGACACATGGTTGCACTACAAACTCTGCACTTAGACCAGTGAGTGATCACAGGGTTGAACATGTGTACAGCGGAGGGTCCTTTGCCTTCTCATGACAGTACCTGAAAAACAGGCATCACAATGGAAATGGCAAAAGGTTCCAGCTTAGAATGGACTGTGACGTCCATGTTGTGCTGGAACTTTGGGAGTGTACAGACAGGGGGAACATGTTGTGCCCCCCTGAAACCATCCAATGGTAGGGGGGTCCCAGGGCCCCATTTGTTCCACCACCACCCGGCTTGGGGCTCCCACCAATAAATGGCTGATGGTGGTGGAACTTGTAATATGCGCCAGTGTCACTGAGCATCTTACCTAGTGGCACAGCAGGTGGTCCTCCACCGCATTGACTTTCAAAGTTGTAATGTGGCAGACGGTGGACCACCACCGCAAGTCTGACGGTCAGGAGTCTGCCAGACAGACTCAAAATCAGGACCATAGTTAGCAACTGAATCGAGAACTACTTGGAAATTATCATGGGGGCCTAAGAAGATGCAGACCACTTTCCGACATTCTTTAGACTCAAATTTGTGACTACTTGTTTGACACTAAAATAGGAATGACTACTCCTTTAATGTTTAATTCATGAGAAGACTCTCAATTGGGAATACAAATGAGACTCATCTTGCAGAATATGAAGTAGAAAGCCATATTTTCATAAGGAAAATTCTACATTTCTAAAGCGCCATCCTCAAACACAAGAACAAATATAATTGACACTACCCGGTGTCTTGTATGTAATTGGGATTTATGATGTAGTTCTAATTTGCTAACCTCATCATAGATGAGTTAAACATGAGGCTTACGCCTCAGTTCTCAGTAAAAACATGAAGAGGAACACAGACAGAATGGAGCATCTTATGCAAATGTACCTTTTTCTGTATTTTTCCACAGGCAAAACATTTTTCATATAATAAATTTATATGTCAGAATATCTTTAGTAAAAATATCATCCCACTGAAATATTGAGTGCTAAATATCATGTACAAAATATCCTCCCATTATGTGTATAGTTTCAATCATTACCTATAACAATCTTTCAGTCAGATAACACTTTGGTTACAATATTCTAATAGCTGATAGATCCCTTCCCCACAACACCAGCACATTTGGAAGAGGAGTATCTCCAGCCATCGTCTGGAGTAAATATTCGATTTTTTGCAGGGTGTTTTCAAATGCCCACAAACTTAAATGTTTGTGGCATTCACAAATTTCCAAAACATACCACGCCTTGGAAAGCCCACTTTGAACTCTCGGTGAAGAAATCATCAGCAGTACAGGCATTTACACCCACCAGGAATCTCTGGGCTACATCCTGGCAGATGTAAAAGTGGCATTTTAGGCTATTGTACTAAGATATTGAGCCAGTCTTGCCACAATCTTTTCAACTCCTGGACTGTGAAGGAAATTAACATAGAGCTCAAAGGGCCAGATGTACGAATGTTTTTAGTGGTAGCAAGTGAAAAATCAGGCTGATTGTGACCACTAAAAAGAATTATAGAATGTACAATCCTATTTTGCGAGTTGGCAATTTATTAGGGCATCTCTTCCTAATAGCGGGTCACACTGCAATGTACGATTGTTTTGCAATTGCAAATGTAGTCGCAAAACAATCGCAGTTACCACCTACTTCATGTAGGTGGTAAGCCAGTGGCCAACTGGAAGGGACCCTCACGGGACCCCTTCCCTTTGTGAATGTATGCGAGAATATTTTTTAAGTGCAGCCAGTGGTCCCACACACCACTGCCTGCCCTTAAAAAATGAAAGATGAGATAGTGGCAGCCATCTTTGAATTACAAGCATAACATACATGTAGTTAATACATTATTGAGAACATAACGTATTATTGCATCGAAGTGTTGAATCACACTAATCACAACTTAATATTTTACGTGTAGGATCCCTTTATAATCAGAGGTCAATCCCTGAAAATTAAGTGAATCCTGGAAACAAATGAGAAGATGGCGGCCATCTTAGAGTGGTAAACTCTGGATAATGGTTGCCACTGACTCCTGGGTGTACGGCATGTATACATGAGATATGTACAGTCTGGTGGGGCTATACCGCTACTGTACATATATGTATATATATTATACTAAGCTAAAAATATATATATGTGTGTGTATGTGTATATATATATATATTGTTTTTTTAGCTTAGTATAACGTGAACTCGGTCCGAAGGCATTGGAGAGATTACGATGAGCACCAGCTACATTGGACAAAATCGTATGAAATGTTATTCTAGGGAGGGACATTAAGTGATTTTCTCAAAATCACTGAATGTTACGGTGATGCCAGAACTCAAAAGAACGTTCCCCAGTTCCAAGGTAAGCAGCTCTGAGAACATAACGCTACATCCTATGTTTTCGTTTTTTCTCTGTTAAAGGTGACCTCACAGTGAGGACTATGCAAACACCCACCCCCTCCCCCCCTCAGCCCCTATCCCTCCACCAAGGCCTAAAAGGCACTACCTGGACCTCAACATGGCTACTTCTCTAACAACCCCCTCTCCATCGCACTCTAACCTCAGGGTATGACATGGCAGGGGTGGGGGGTCAAGAAAAGCACATGACTGATTATTGCTACTCCAGGGGGCTTAGGTGAGAATGCCTCCCTGTGAGGCCCCTGCATACGCCCATCTTGCACACACCCACCACAACCTGAAAGTGATGGCCCAGTGGGGGAATGGCACTGCTTTTGGGCCGGGTCTGAAACACACAAATCTGGCCCCCAGCCTCAGTTTGACAGCCTGAGATGGGAGTGTGCCCATGATGCTGGCAACACTTTACAGTGGTCTGGCATGGACTGGGGAAGATAGAAGGTTTCTGTGAAGAGGCCCTAAAAAACTGGCCTACAGATGACCCTCAGGCACCAGCCCAATGCCCAACTGCCCGCATTCCTAATCCGACCTTGAAATCTGGCATGTTTCGAGCCCTCCAAGACTAACTATTGAAAACCCTGCACTTGAGATATATACCTATTAAAGCTACACTCAGGAAGTGACCATCATTCAGTTCCTTCCTTGTGAGAAAATCCAGTGCACTGCAATGTCAGACTCAATCTCTGGTTTATATATACAATTCTCTTTATTCAGAAACAGAGCTTTCCACTCCACTTCTTATCTTCCTCCTCAAGCACCATCAACTTGATGAAAAATGTTCCCTATTTCTTGTCATCCATTAGAATATCCATTCCCTTCTTTCAGCAACTAGAGCATTTCCACAGCATCGAATTGGTATCTGTAATATACTCTTTTCTCATCATCCAGCATTATCAGCCATCAGTCGCGGCTCCTAGTGGGAGTGCTGTAAGGCGGTGGGGTGGGGCGGGGCAGGGCGGGGGAGGGTCATGGTAGGGGGTAATAAACTCCGGCATACGACCGACCGGAGATAAGTACATAAATAAATAAAATGAATTACATTGCGCGCGCTGCAATGCAAATAGCGCTGTTCTGACCCCTCCTCAGGTGGTCTGTTCCATCACTTTATCAGTTCCATGTACTGCAAAACAATTTCAACATATGTCTATATCTGACACTCACTCCCTTCTTCATTATGGTGAATCAAAACAATCTCATAACCATCAATGCATCCACCTACCTTACTGCACTCTAAACAATCTAAACACCTCCCGGTCTAAAATGCATGCTCCTTCACCAATCAAAGACTCAACAGACTTTACATCACTACATCTTGGTTAAATGCTCATTCACAATCCATTCTTGAACTTCCCTGTTGGTAATAGTATCATCTGTACATAGTGGTACCTAAATCTAGGGGGAAGCTTTGTCATCATGCACAAAGATTCACTCAGCTCCAAGCTCTAAACTGTCTAAGCTATAACACCTCTGAATGCCATACATTTCCATTACATTATCTTTAAACAACAACTCCCATGTACAAGACACTTACAATCCCCCAAAGTTTAAAGGAAATGTTCTTTTCTGTTACAAAATCTTATGTTTTTCCTTTTGCATGGGTGATTTTATCATCGACTAAGGCAACCCCAGTTGCCAGTGTTTTCTGATCCTTATGGTTCTAATCTAATAACATAATCTCATGTATCACTCTTTGAAGCTCACGCACAAGGGCATAATATTAGATCCCATTGTCACTAAGTCTGGTACCATTAAATGTTTCTCTCCCATACCAACCAACAGGTTATATTAATTTCTCATTCCTTTTCACTTTCACATATACCAACTCCTACTGTGACCACCAAAACCATAGACAGATATAAATGGATCCATAAAGTGAAAAAGCTAGTTTTGGGCTCACTTCAGAACTCCCTCACTCTAAATGCAATTAGATTTTTCGTCTGAAATTATCAGAATGCAAATATCAGCAACAGCATCATCCAAACAGCAACAAATAAAGGGGTCATTCATAAGTAGAAAAAATATTAAAAGTCCCAACCAATCATGGTTCTTTGAAGAAATGTGATGACAAATATTTAAATATTCATCAGAATTACTGTAAAAAGGGTGCAACCTATGTCCTTTTCAATAGTCTCCAAACCAAAGTAAATGAGTAAAGAATAGAAACCATCCATTTTATCAGCAAAATCACCTCTTTTCTGGATCAAACAAAACCCTCACTCAATAGTATCCAGGCTCTTTCATAAGTACAAACAGATGGGTCCCTTTCCTCCCCATTCAGAAAATCGTTCCTGAACATCAGGAAATTATGACCATCCTGCTTTAATAAGAACAAATTCCACATCTTTGAACACAATCTATTTAAATAATTTAATGCTTCACTCTCCCAAGGCATCTTCCCATATTCCTTACAGACAAGATAAATTGAAAACATTTTAAAAAACAACAACAACAAAAACTGCACCCACCACAGAGCTCCTTTCCAATTTCAAACCAGTTTCCAATCTTCCTCCTCTATAGAAAGCCAGGGAAAGGTGTTTTGCTAATAAATCAAAGAAACGTATTGCCAAGAAACACTTCTTGTCAGACAATTAATCAGGGTTTTTTCAGGTTTCATGGCTGAAAAGGCAACCCTGACCATTTTGTTGATGGCATCGTGGATAAATGATACTCTCTTCCGTCCATCCTGCTGGACATATTGTTAGCGTATTATACGGTTGACCATTTACTGTTGATGTTTCACCTGCACAATATCATTTTAGCACTAATGGGAAGCCGCACTTGCTCTTGTTCCATGTAGGAATCAAACCAGATGAGACCCCCTGACTGGCCTAAGCAGTCGAAATGTCCACATTAACAGACTGGACCGTACCTGTTAAAAAACACACTCAGGCCGAGGGCAATGCCTGACCGGTCAATAATATCATTGTGTTGCAATTCAGATGATCATTTTATATAATCTGTGTGATGTCTGCAATCTTTCACAGCTTCGCTGAGCACCGCACCTCTGCGCTTTGCAAGTCTTGCACAAATGTCACTCAAGATGATTGTACAATTGAGTTGGGTAGCAATAAACAACTGTTATTCAGCACCGAGATTGGGGTCTGGGTGAACGTGTGCTTTACAAATACATGTATATGTTATGTTACGTTATGATATGTGGAGATCGCATGTTAACACACACGATTGGATGATTTGCAGAAATAATTGGCTCCCTAGGTTCTTTGTGACTATATACGATAACATATGCTTGCTTTGATTAAGCTGTTAGCAGTAATTGTACCAATTTAAGCATTGCAAGGTGTAAGACTATGATACATCTTTTTACCAGTGAATCCCAGGAACTACTGTTGATAATTACCAATTACATTTTGAACATTCACACTGATTAAAAAATAATGTGTATGAGGGGTCCCAATTGCCAGTGGCCACTATTCTTTATTTAGAAGGGCAGATCAGTTGCTCTTACCTCTGGGTGCAGCTATAGCTCCACAAAATGAGATTGATCCTGCAACCGTTCAGCACCTGGATGAATGGCTTAATGACGGCTGGCCACCAACTATGCTCACAGAGGGCATTGCAGGGGAAATTCTGAAGAAAGAAGGAAATGGCAGGGGTGGAAAAAAGTACAGGAGGCTCAAATTGTGGTTATGTTATGTTAAGAGATTTTTAAAGTGCGTGATTACCACAAGGTGTCTTGGCGCTGTCTGAGGGCATGAAGGTGATGTTTAGAGGTTAAATAGCCAGGTCTTTATCTCCTTCCTAAAAGATGTACATGAAGGGATTGCTCTGTGACGAGATTGGAGGCTGTTCCAAAGTTTGATCGTGTTAAGGACTAGACCTCTACCACCCCATTGCATCTTTTTAAATTTAGGGACAGCTAAGAGATTGGCTTTGGCCAATCTAAGTGCTCTATTGGGCTTATATGTCTTAAAAGCTGAGTCCGGCCCTGAGTCATGCATTCCTTTGTGGGCCAAGCAGAGGGCTTTACATTTTGCACGACTGCGCAAGAGAAGCCAGTGAAGCTTGCGAAGTCCCTGCGTGTTGGAGTGGAATTTGGGAAGCTTCAGAATCAATCTAGCCACGGCATTTTGGACTAACTGAGGTCGACTAATGTGTTTTTCCAGAATGGTTAGATAGAGACTATTGCAGAAGTCCAACCTAGATAGAACTAGAAGAGTGATTAAGGTTTTCCTGTGGCTATCCGGGATAAGTCAAGTCAAGTCAAGTCAAAGTCCACTTTATTCGATTAGTTAAAATCATAAAAAGTATTCTACAACAAATATCATACATTCATATATCTTAAGAAACAGGTTAAAACAGTATTAAACAGTAGGTGGATTTTAAAAGCAAGTTAAAAGGCATTATTTACACAGAATTCATTACAGTTTGCACTCATCACTACAATAAACATGAATTCAAGTATCTGTCCTCATCTGTGATTCCAATCTTAACCTTGATCTCTTACGTCTAACAGATGCAGCCAAAAAGCTAGCAGTGCAATACATAATTACAGGGGAATGCATCATCTGTAAATATAACAACGCAGGCTTGTACTGCGTAAAACCCAGCTCCTTCAAAATTGATTTTAAATATCGGGTACGAGGTTCGTGATAAAAAGAACAGAAGAACAGAAAATGGGCATTTTCCTGAATGGAGAAACCATCGCATTTGCATGGGGACGATTCCTCGAGCTTACACCAGTCTTTCTCGTCCCGCAGAACCATATAAATTTGGTTAAAACGGAATTTGGACAGTAGCCACCTATGAAAAGAATTAGTGACCACTGACAAATAAGGAGCCAACTCAAAAGATGGGGTTATCAATACTATCCGGGATAAAAGGAAGACATTCCTTGATCATTTTTAGGATATAGTAAGCTGAGGACGTAAACGCTGATATTTCCACATTCATATTAAGGTTGTCATTAATAATAACTACTAAATTCTTGGCTTTGGTGACAGGAAGAGGAGGCTGGGGCAAGTTTTCAGGCCATCGATTGGTGGACCAAGCTGGAGAAGGGTTACCGAACACAATGATGTTGGTTTTAACTACCAGCTAGATGCTATGTCCTCCCAATCGGTCCACCAATTGAATCTATGTCATCAACCTACCACTGTCAACACTCATGTTCAAGTTCGTGGCTTTTGAAAATTAACAGTAAGATGGATAAAATAGGTGTTTTTTTATTTTGCAAGGGATTCTCAATTCAGCAATAAGATCTGCAAGTTCTAAAAATGTGAAATCCACCCACATGTCTGAATATTTAAGCAATAAATATCAATCTACAGAGCTGTTTTTCCTTTTTACAATGGATGCTTTCTATTTGTCAATTGAGCAAATGCTCCCATGAAGGATGGTGTAATGTTTATTGGCAAACGTAAAATTTCTGAAACTGCAAGTTGTTTAGACAATTTGTCACTGGGACATTTAAAGTGCTCCCAAGCAAGTACATCTCTGCTGGTTATTATCTTCTATCTGCAACCTGATTTCAACCATTTTCTGTAGTTTAACGAATATATAAACTCGTCTTTATTCAGATTAAGGGAATTATGGAAAGAGAAACACAATAGCTTTTTTTATTTTTTATATTTAACTCTCTTGGCATTTGCGCTTCACATAGACATCACGTGCAAGGAGATACTGCAAGAACAGCGGGGTTCCCCATCCCTCCATCCCTATCTGCAGGAGGAGACCGTATCACCATCCACCATTTATAATAAACCATTTTACAAATTAAGGAAAGCAAACAAGGGAGAGTCGGCATTCCCTTTTGCTTGTCCATATTAGTGGTACATCGTCTAGTTAATGTACCTTTCATGATGTCTACATAAATCTTTCGAATCCCAAACTCCCAAATTCTCCCTCCCTTTAACCTTCCCTTCCCCCCTTTCACTTCAAACAAAGAGTCAGGGCACAGACTCAATAGTTGTTTATCTCTGTCTAATTGATGGGTAGCACTCTGTTGTTGCCCTAAACAGCAGGGAGACAATTTGTTGTTTTAATGATGTGCTGCAAAAGAAAACATCATAACGGTGCTGGCAGTCCAGTGTTTTTTTGTCCCCCCCCCCACTCAGAAATCTGGTGAGAAGAGGTTTAGTTGGGTGTGGATAAATCTTTCATGTCCCTCTCTTTAACAAATAGCGGGATTGACATGCTGACATGCATCCAGTTGAGTAAGGGAAGATCTGGGGCATCAAACTGTACTGTCTTGCGAGTCAACAATGACAGAACCATTTTTGGCTCTTGATAAACTTAGTAGAGCTATGACCTAATGAATAGAGTGTATTGCAGTGAAGGCTACATTAGAATATTGAGATCATAGTTACATGCAGAAGAATAAAGACATGTGATGCTA
This sequence comes from Triturus cristatus, assembly GCF_964204655.1. Classification (NCBI taxonomy): domain Eukaryota; kingdom Metazoa; phylum Chordata; class Amphibia; order Caudata; family Salamandridae; genus Triturus; species Triturus cristatus. Next base: position 728,383,324 of record NC_140582.1, read on the forward strand.
AGCTCTGTGTATGGAGTACCCTGGCAGGTAACCTGACTGGGAAGACGTTGCAAATGGGACGAGACAGAATAGGATAAGTAGCCCAAGGATTGAGAGTGCTCTTTCAAATAAATTACCATTGTCCAGGCAAACTGCTTGAGTGTGTCATGTATGCTGTCATCGAAGTACGGAATCAACACTTAAAATATGTGAAGTCAAAGTACAGGTCCAGCTGCTGTGAAGCAGTTGAAAATGAAAGCATTTACAGAGTATCTACACATCATTGGTCGAAAACCTGTTGGTCAGGCCATTCATAAAGGCACTGCGCCACTACGCAACATCGAGCCAAACATAGGATGGAGTGATAAAGCTGTGACTACAAGTGCTACTAGGTAGAGATCATCAAGTTGTCAAGAGAATTGAAAAGTGACAGACAAGTGAAAGATAACATTACAATTTGAAAGTGGTGAAGACAAAGTGCATGTAAAGAGAGGTCAAAACATAAAACAGTTAGTTACTCACCAGAACCTGAGTAAAGTGAGCCAGTGTGACATCAGCACAAGAGGTCACGACCCAGGCAAAGCAAAGGAGTCAAGCTAACATGCTGATGGGTTCTGTCAAGCTGACTAAAGGGCCGTGAAGGCAGTCAGAACAGGAACATAGCAGATGGCAACAATTTGAACGGTTGCAGATATCTGTTGAATACTGAAACATTGTTTTTCCAATGGAGGTACAACCTGAGGTTGTCTTTCGAAAGTCATCAAGGATGATCCAGAGGCCAGTACATCATAGGGTCTCAGAGAGAATGAGCTACAAGTTGTGGCCAAAAGACCACCATGTCCAGCCTCAGGAAGTTCCAAAATGGTCTACAACACTGCAAACTTGTTGAAACCACCATCATCATTCAATACCGCCAAACAGAAAAATATTGTCGACCAATGGACTACATGGATAGAGATATTTGAAAGTTTCATTGATGCACGCGACGAGACTGATAACAAAAAGATGATCAAATACTTAAAAAATCTTGCGAGTGATGGCTTAAAGGAAGTCATAAAGAAACTGTCAGGAACTGACGAAGAAATCACATACCGTCAGAATAAAGAAATCTTGAAATTCAAGGTCAATCCAATGCCAACTGTGGCCCATGAAAGATATATTTTCAATCAAACATTACAGAATGTTGGTGAAACCAATGGACACATTTGTAACGAGAGTTGACACACTCATCAGACACTGTAAGTCCAATTAATGTAATGATAAAGAAGCTTTAAGTCTCAGGGTCAATAATGGATGCTTGTCTGATTCATGCTTACGGCTAATGCTGAGAGAAACTTTGAGTCTCGAACGAGTGCTATTGTCTACTAGGGCTGAAGACCATGACAATCAACAAGGTACTGACATGGAGGCCAGAGGTGACCAGACTGAATCCATCATGAGTGTGAAAAATTTGTCAAAAATAAAAGACTGAAAGGCACAAGATGATGTCTACATGTAAAAAGAAGTTATGTTTTAGATGTGAAGTTCCATTTCCACACAAAGACAAATGTACCGCCATTGGGCATATATGTAAGGGCTGTGGGAAGGAGAACCATTTCATGATGGTGTGCAAAGCAAAGGGAAAAAGAAGTGTGTCACGGTGTAAAGACAAAATGGCCACCAGAATATTCCAGAAGCAATGTTCCACGCGCTCCCACAAGGCCAAGCAGAAATGTCAGGTGTGACAAATCGACACTGAACGAAGTCAACTGCCATGTAAATCATTGTCAAACAGTTCCTCCAAGTCAGTATCAAGTGAAAGTGAAGAAGATGGTTGTGCTATGTCAATGTTTCCTTCAGAAAAGCATGAGCATGTTGGACTGGCTACATTTGAAGAAAAATGTAAGTCAAAGAAAAGTCGACATGCAAAGCACCTAAGTCATTAAAACACTGTCTGAAAATTGCACTGAAAGTAAATGGCTGTTCAATACCTTTCCTCATTGACAGCGGTGGGTCGATAAACATTATGCCTGAGGAAAACTATAGTGAATTGCATCCCTTACTACAACTTATGCCATCGAAAACCAAAGTGTATTCATGGGTTGCATTGAGACCCTTAACATGTTAAGGTTCATATATAGCAATGGTGAAATATAAGAAAATGAAGGAGCAAGTACCCAACCATGTGCTTCAATGGACAGCTTCGAGTGCCTGTTTTCTAAGCTTCAGCACAGCTGCTGATAGGGGACTGATTTCCGTGAACTACAACATGAATGCTCACCATGAAATAGTAAGCCAGTTCCCTTCATTGTTCCATGATTTGGGAAAGCTTAAGACTATGAAAGTAAAGTTGCATGTTAGTGAGGATGTCTGTCCTTGAATTGTTGCTTAAGCATGATATCGTTGAGCGTTCGACTGGTCCAATGCCATTGGTTTCTCCCATCGTGGTAGTGGTCAAAAAAGACGGTGAAGGATCAATATGCATATACGTTGACATGCACCAAGGAAACAAGGCAATTGAACGAGAACGACATTCAGGCCGACACATTTCTGACATGATAACACAACTAAGTGGTGCTCAGGTCTTCTCCTGCCTTGATTTAAATACAGGTTATCATCAGTTGGAGCTGGAAGAAGATTGCAGATATTTTTCAACCTTTTGTACACATGTTGATCTATTTCATTACAAAAAAGGTGTATATATAAAATAGAAGTGACGGAGCACAGAGTTAGCCTTCTTGTTTTAATGCTGCGCTCCGCCACTTTTGAAACACAGGGCTGCACCATATTTAACACAATATGCTGCAGCCCTGTGTTTCCCCCGTGCTAGCACTAAATGTAGCTGCCTAGCGTCAATGCAGGCACCTTTGCGCAATAGAGCAAGGCTGTTTGCTTTGCAGGGAAATATTTTTTATCTGCAGGAAGGTGTCCCTTCCTGCACATAAACGATCTTTAAATGGGATTTTGTAACTTCTATGTGTGCTGCTTAAAGCAGCACACATAGAAGGTGCAAAACATAATTTTTTGTAATGATTGTTTAAGAAAACAGCAAAACACCATTGATTGTTTATGCAGAGGAAGGTGTCCCTTCCTGCACATAAACAATCAATGACATGTTGCTGTTTTTATGTGTACTGCACAATGCAGCACACATGAAAACAGCAAAAACAAGGAGAAATTAAAACATTCTCCTCGTTGCGTCAGGGTGAGACCAGTTTTTCCCTCGTCTTAATTTTGGTGCTGCCCCATATTCACTCCACCCTTGTAAATATGGGGCAGCTTCAAAATTAACCGATGTTGCCGTGGAATGCCCACAGCAACACCCATTGCCCCCCCTTTCACGCTAAGTATATTGTGAAAAGGTGCGTAATTCATAAGGCATTTTGGAAACATCAGAGAATGGTGCTGCCAAACTTGGTGCAGCTTTACGCTCCGAAATTTCCTTGTAAATATGCTCAGAAGTTTCACTGTGCTTTTACATGAAATGATGTACTCAGACCCATGAGGTGTATCAACATCACCCTTAAATGTCTTGGCAATATTTGAAAGTTTGGTGATTAAGGACAAAAGGGGATGAAGAAGCTCTGCAGCTTACAAAGGCCTACACGGACACTCATCATTATGGCTTTGATTTCATGACGGGTCTGTAGACTTTTCTCCTTTGTAGAGTGTAGGTGCATTGATTCTTGGTAATGTGGTTCGGAAAATGTGTGATGGAGTTAATGTGACCAAATGAAATAAATCCCATAAAACTGAACAGTTCATTACACTGCAAATTTATGGGTAATGCACTGTCAGTTGGTTTATCTTTAATTGATTGTCTGATGTCATCTAGGTCTGTGTTACAAAACAGTGGATCTCAACCCCGTCTTTGCTTTTACGTTGTCCAGGCAGCCACATTTCTTTAGAGTTCATGAATCAAGGTCAACTGGCCTTTCCATATAAGTTCAATAGTTTTGACTTGTCTAAGAGTAGTGAAGAGACTGTGTTGGAAATAATATTTTTGAACGAGACCAGCACTGTGTCCTATGAAACGATTATTTTTACGATGTACTTTACTGGCTTAGCAGGAGAATAAAACCAATAATTTTCCACCTAAACGTTTTTACACATAACGTAACAAATATTTGCAAGGAGTGACAGCACCGATTTTTCTACATGGTTCCTGGTGGCGGATGGATTGCCTCTCAGAAGACATCCTCTCCCATCCAATGATTTCAGGATTCGTGGTGCAGGGGAGGCAATGTGTTTTACCCTACTTAGTTGTATTTGCATGTATTACCGCCCTGCTGGCTCTAGCTGCTCAGCCAGAGTGTGAGTTGGTCATGGAATGTTGGTGTGCCTGTGATGCGTGGAATGCCTGGGTGTCTGAGTGGATGAGTGTTGACAGTTAGAGATGGGCTGAGCAGCTATGCAGGCTGCTCCTGGTGGGGCTGGTACCACACTAGGCTGGCTGGAGTCAAGACTGATGTGACTTGGTCTGAGAGATATTAAAGAAGACTTAAATATACATCCTGGCTTCTGGTGTCTACCTTCATAGGACACAACACAATGCTCAAAGCCTCTCTTCATTTGATTTGGTTTCTTTGTTATAATTGGCATGCCCCTTTACTTGCTATGAGAGTGTAGTTATTGACCACATAATGACAGTGCCTCTGTTCACGTGTATTGGTATTATTTTATTAAATGTAAGATATTTAGGGCAAACCCCAATTGTTAACACATTTTCCCCTAATATCTTTTTCTACGGAGGGTAGTAAATCAAATATCCACACATTCATGGCATGCAAATACATTGTATTTCTTTAATATTTTTGTTACAATTGGCACTGGTCACCTGTACAGATATTCCTGTTTACACACCAGGCATTTTCCTGCAGATTCACTTTCTTTCTCAACTTCTTAGAAAAAGGACTGAGGGGCATATTCTCAAGGATCTATCGCCGAGGAATGTATACGTTACAACACATACATTTACAACGCGTGCCTTTACAACGCAGTTTTTACATCGTAGCATCCTCTACAACGCATTCTTTTACATCGCATGCCATTACATCGCATTTTCAGAAACTACCTTTACAACGCCTTCCATTACAGCGCATTATACCTTTACAAAGCATACCATTACAATGCATACCATTACATTGCATTTAAGGTAAGTGTTGGATAGTATAGGGGTAACAATTACTATTCTAACTCCAGTGAGTGCAACAGTAGGGTAAGTGTTGGATACTGTAGGGGTAAAAATTACTATTCTAACTCCAGTGAGTGCAACAGTAGGGTAAGTGTTGGATAGTGTAAGGGTACTATGCGTTGTAATGGTATGCATTGTAATGACTTGCGATGCAATGCCTGCGTTGTAGTGACATGCGTTGTAATGACATGCATTGTTGTGACATGCGATGTAATGGCTGCGTTGTAATGACATGCGATGTAAAGGATGTTGGGATGTAATGACTGCTATGTAAAGGTAGTGCGATGTAATGAATGCGTTGTAAAGGTTGTTTCCCATCGCCGAGCGCAGCCAAAGTCACAATAAATGTATCGCCCCATTCACAAAACATCGCCATGGATGACCCCCGCAACTATCGCTAATGAGATGCAGAGTAGGCGTTCCCGAGCAAAAAGACGCAACAACATCACTCCGCAACATCCTCAACGACCAGCCAGATCGGCAATAAGATCCTAAAACAGGCAATAAGGTGCATTGGCAGCAGGAAATTAACACCTGCTCTGTACTGGTGTAAAGTCAGACAACAGCCGGCAGCAGGCAAGGGAGCACAGCCCATAGGCAAACATGAAGAACAACAGATGCCCCCAAGCAATTGAACACGCAGCCCGGAGCCCCAATAGAGCAACAACACCCACCGCCACCACCCCCAGGACCCCTCCCCCCCTTTGGACAAAGAGAATGCACATCAATACCACAAAACCATGAACCAAACAAGTCGCCTGAAGTAGCACAATCACGACACCTAACATACAGGTGCAGCCAAAAAAAGGGAAATCATACATTCAAATCACATAATCCAAAAATAACTTTATTACAGATTAAACAACAAACAACAGTCTTGAAGAGGCACGATGGTTCTTCTCTGGGCAAAGGGAGAGAGAAGGAGAGGGAGAGAGAGAGAGAAAGAGAGGGAGAGAGAAAGAGAGGGAGAGAGAGGGAGAGAGAAAGAGAGGGAGAGAGAGAGAGAAAGAGAAGGAGAGGGAGAGAGAAAGAGAGGAAGAGAGAGGGAGAGAGAGAAAGAGAGAGAGAGGGAAAGAGAGAGAGAGGGAAAGAGAGGGAGAGAGAGAAAGAGAGGGAGGGAGAGAGAGAAAGAGAGGGAGAGAGAAAGGGAGAGAGAGAAAGAGAGGGAGAGAGAAAGAGAGGGAGAGAGGGAGGGAGAGAGAAAGAGAGGGAGAGAGAGAGAGAAAGAGAGGGAGAGAAAAAGAGAGGGAGAGAGAAAGAGAGAGAAAGAGCAGGAGAGAGAGAAAGAGAGAGAGGTAAAGAGAGAGAAAGGGAAAGCGAGGGAGCTAGAGAAAGAGGGAGAGAGAGGGAGAGAGAAAGAGAGGGAGAGAGAGGAAGAGAGAGAAAGAGAGAGAGAGGTAAAGAGAGAGAGAGGGAGAGAGAGAAAGAGAGAGAGGGAGAGAGAAAGAGAGGGAGAGAGAGAAAGAGAGGGGGAGAGAGTGCCGACACTGCAGACCCAGGCCTCACTGCTCACCTGCAGCCTACGGTGTGTCTCCAACCACGTGCCGGTACGCACTGCAGTCCCCAGGTCCCTTATCTGAAACAGTTGCCAGAGACATGAATGGCAGAGTCCATACAGTAGGACATGCCAGCCGCGCTTGCCTTCCCCTGCGCACACAGGCTGCTGCACCCCAGCCTGTCCCAGTGCAACCAGGCCTCCCTGCTCACCTTCCGCCACCGGCGTGTCTCCAAGAGGGCCCACCACGTGCCGCTGGGAGCCCCAAGCCGGGAGCCCGCAACCATGGCACTCTCCACATCATGCAACCCCGCACCGCGGGCCACCAGGTCACACACTTGATTCTGGGTCTGGATTTTCCTATGGCAGAGACCAAATCAGTGCACCCGGCCTCATCGCAGAGTGCACACCCGCTCAGCACTAGAGGTGCCTCTAACTCTCTGAACTGCGAGGCGATGCCATGTGTAGGTAGGCCCGCACAACCTACTGGCTTAGGCCTACACTGCGGTCCAGCAGGGCTCACACTAATGCCACCATAATTCCGGACCGCCAGGACGGCGCATAATCGCAGGCTGCAAACCCACTCAGCACTTTAGGTGCCCCTACCTCAGTGCACCAAAGACACCGTCCCATGGTGGTGTGCCTGTGCCTGCCGCAGTGTATCCAGTGCCACCAAGTCTGTGCACTGCAAGCCATGGACCCTTTATGATTGAGTCCTGTGGTGCAGATGCCATCATGCCACCCCCAGCACCGGGCAATGTGCAGTGCCCGGGCCCTAGGCCCTCAGGCAGAAATGATACCCGAACGGAGAAACACAGTTACAGAGTGGAAATGGCATCCAGCACGTGCGCCAGGCCCTTTTTATTGGCAGGGTCACATGTCCTGTGACGCAGGTGCTGAATGGGTGTGGTGTGGGTGTCAACCAGCCATGAGGGAGTGGCTGTGGCATGCTGACAATTAGACCTGTGAGCAGCAGATCCCTACAGGGAAGACCTGGGACATGTATCCTTGTCGTCCCGCCAGGCGAGTGGGCTGGCCTGGCGTATGCCAGTCCAGTGTAAGGGTGTGAACAATGACCCCGGGGCTCTGGGCGTGCTTCCGTTCTGGGCTGGACAAGGAAGTGACTAATGCGTGTGTCTCCGTTCTAGTGTCAGCGCCACCTGGAACTCAATCAGCAATGTGTCACGCTGTGACCCAAGTCCCACAACATGAGCAACATGGGCGTAAGGGGGAATCATTGACCCTACATTCATCCATACCTCCACACTTGCAAGATCATAGACATGACACATGGGTGTGACAATGAATATTTAATGCACATTCAATGGAGTGTCATAGCTGGAGCAGTACAGGGCCATGCAAACCCCTCTTTACATTGATTGCCTGTGGAGGGCCAGCCAGAGTCCTACAGGGAAGGACAAGTGCATCAGTAGAGGAGGAGTTCAGTCCGCAGTCTGATAGCTGTGTCATTGGTGACCAAACAGAATATGGCAGTCCATGTCGAGGTCCAAGGTGAGTGTCGCAGAGTGCATTGGGGGACAGTGGAAGGTGATGATGCAGAAGGCAAAACCAAGCAGAAACAGGCCATATGGCGGAGATGAATGCTACCGCTTCCTTCTGACCATGAGGGCAGATTCAGCCGCATCTTCGTCCTCTGCTGTTTCAGGTGCCTCACATGTAGGTGGTGGTGTTCTGTATCCAGCACTGTGTGGCAGCAGCATGCATCAGCGCCAGGACTTGTGGCAGGAATGCCATGAGGAGGTTCTTTATGGCATTGAGGGACTCAGCTACCTCTCGCCGGTGTGCAGCCATGGCAGCCGCTCTTTCCGCACGTGTCTGCTCCGTGTTCTCCATGAGCCTCCGCATGAGTCCCAACTCCCAGGGGAGCTCGCTGGAGCCACTCTGATTAGACAGTCATTCTTGTTGCACAATCAGTACGCTGGCGATGTCAGCCATGGTTCATTGGATGGCATGGAGAGGACTGTGGGTGTCTATTAGGGACTGTGAGTGGTCCCTGATGGGACTTAAACACCCACGTATGGCGTCTAGTTTGTCTGCCTTGCGGTCAAACCCCACCTACACCTGTTCCGCCAGCTTCTCCTGGCACCCCAACACACAGCGTTGAAAGGCCATGTGTTCGCCGTGGGGTTCCTGGGAGGCAGCCATGGTGGTGGGTGCTGCCTGCTGTGTGTTCTGTGCAGAGGGTGGATTCTCCTCATAGCAGCTGGGCTGCCCTGCTCCTGGAAGTGGGCTGCAGAGGCTGTCCACGAGCTGTTGGAGGGCGTCAGAGTCGAAGGTGTGGTGGTCCTCTCCATCCTCAGAGAAGAGAGGTTCGGACTGCTCTGAAAGGAGGTGTTGAATTTCCCCCTGCAATGTGAGGAGGAGCTGCAGTTTAACATTGTATTCACAGGTATGTCGACCCATAGTACATGTTTACATTCGGACTGAATGACAGTGTACATTGTGAATGTTTGTGGGGAGCTGCTTATATGATGCAGGACAGTGGAGATTTCAACAACATCACGGATGTGGGTTTGTACTTGTACATTGTCAACTCATATTTCCCTGCGTTGCCATATGTGATTGGCCAGTTTCTGTACACAAGCGGCACCAGTTGTGTCCTCCGTTCTGTTGTGGATGTGATGCGGATTGTGCCACATCGTTGTCAATGTTGATGTGCTCTGCATGTGATGTGTGTGTGCCGCATTTTGGGGGAGTCACCCCTGCAGCTCTGATTTGGCTGCCTTTATCCCTTATATGCAATATGCTTCTGACTTCTGTGCTTATACAGTGCTGGGATGTTGCATACTGGGTGCATTGGTCTCTTGGTGGGAGTTGGGGGTCTGGTGCATGGTTTGTCAGCAGATGTGCTATGCTTACTTGTGCATGTGTGCCATTGTGCCATTGTGCCCATCATTGCCGCTTTTTTCGCGTTAGTGTTTCGCATTTTTGCGGTGTCACGTTGATTTTAGCGCGTTCTTTTGACGCATTGTGGTGGGTCTATCGCATGGTGCCGCCATGTTGAGAATACCACGTTAACACAGTGTTATTTTCCCACGATAGACTGCGATGTGAAGAGTTGCGTTAAGCTACTTTTGCTGTAGTTATCACACGTTCTTGAGAATATCCCCCTAAGTGTTTCACATGTATGGCCTGATTTAGATCTTTGGGGGCTGGTTACTCCATAACGGATATCCTATCGGCTGAAATATAAAATTCATTATATACTATGGGACTTATATTTCGGCGGACAGGATATATGTCACCATTGTGATGGAGTAACCCATCCTCCAAGATCTAAATCAGGCCCTTAGTGCCTGCACTAACACTGTTTCCAGAGAAACAGTGGTGATCCAGCTCTTGTCCAATCTTCAAAATCCTGTTAAAGTATTGATTTAATAAATAATTTAATTAACAAGCTACATTACACAGATTTAATCATTTAATCGAAGAGATTTTGTCAACAATACATTAGTCCTTGCTTGGCAGGTTGACTTTATCTTGGTCGAGATCAGACCAAATAGCATTCTGGTGCTTGTAAATGTATCCATAATGCATGCTTTAGCTTTGTGCAGTGTGTGTGGAGACATCACCTTTAGACTCCTTTTGATAACGTTCTGATTTGTGGGTGCAGCTTTATTCTTATGATGCAGCTTGTGAGAAGAAATTACTGGAGTACAAGTAGTTGTTTCATTAAAGTATTTTCTTTCTAGGAAAACTGGATGTAGTGGGATAATGACGCCCACCTCAAAGAAGTTACAAAACAGTGTTTTCTTAATAGTCTGAACACCCAAGGATGTAGATAATAAACAAAAGCACATTTGTTTTTAAAATTACAATGTATATGGTATTTTCAGTGTCCCAATTAGTGAACACTCTTTAGGCGTCGCCAATCACATGCAACCAAGCAGTCACTTTCACCTGTGTCACCCACCATAACAGTCAGTTAATTGACTAACTATTCTATCTATACAAAGCCACATAAATGGTCTGATTTAGAGTTTGGTGGAAGGCTACTCTGTCACAAACGTGAGGGACATCCTGTTTACCTTATGACAAATTCATTATATCATAATTTCCTTATAAAAAGACAGGTGAGATATCTGTGAAAAGAATGCCTTGCCCAAAGGCAATTAATCAGATATCAAGCATTTTTCCTAATGAAAAGCCTGACTTATTAGCTTTGCTAAAGCTTGGGACATGTTTTGTGACTTTCTGTAATGTAAGTATAACACAAATGTGCCTGAGTGCTTTACAGCTAAATGTGCAGGCTACAAGTAAAACAGTAACTTTTCCATTACTTTTGCACTTTTCTGACTTGATTTTGCTGGTATTGGGACTCTGCACACTTTACCTCCTCTAGCCAGTGCTAAAGTGCTTGTGCTCTCTCCCCTAAACATGGTAATATTGGCTCATACCCAATTGGCATATTTCATCTACTTAGATGACCCTAGTAAAGTGCAATACATGTGCCCCAGGCCTGTAAACTAAATGCTACTAGTGGGCCTGCAGCACTGCTTGTGCCACCCACTAATGTAGCCCTTTAACCATTCCTCAGGACTGCCATTGTAGAGCTTGTCTGTGCAGTTTACACTGCACGTGGACCTGGGAAAATAAACCTTTTGCCAGGCCCAAACCTTCCCCTTTGATACATATAATTAACCCTTAAGGTAAGCCATGGGCAGCCCAGAGGGAAGGATGCAATGAATGTAAAAGGCAGGACATGTACTTTTAAGTTTTACATGCCCTGGTAGTAAAAAGCTCTCAAGTTTGTTTGTAACTACTGCGAGGCCTAAATCTCCAATAGGATAACATTGGTATTACCTTAATACATGTTATAAGTGTAATTTCTAAGGAAAATATCACTGTTTCACATTTGGTGTCTCTGGATTCCTAATTTAAAAGCCTAACATATGGTGAAATCAGATTTTAAATTACAATTCTGAAAATACCACTTTTAGAAAGTTGACATTTGTTGTCTGCAGCCTGTTTCTGATCACATGACTGGGTGTAATTGGCAGTTGGGCTTTGGGTATTCCTACAAGACAGCCACACACAATGAGAGCTTATGTGTGCCTCAATGGACCGTCTTTGGCAGGATGGGAAGGAGGAGCTTGGCACAGCCTCACTAATACTTGAATAGGATGTGTCCTGTCCACAAACAAAGGGCTGCATACCCCCCTTTAGTGAGTCTGGAGCCAGGGGAGGAAGGAAGGACTTATGCACACTTTTAAGTCTCCCTCACTTGAAAGGCACCACTGGGTATAAGTGCTGTACCTTAGACACTACCATTTCAGTTCATCTCTAGACCTATGGATATTCTGCCCAGAAGAAAGCCTGCTGTGCTGCCGAGGGACAGCAACTCTGCTGGACTTCATTCTGCTGGACTCCAGTTTTGCTGTGCTGATCTGCTGCCTGATGCGCAATTGCCTGGATGAGACGGATTGGACCTGTATCACTGGACCCCAGACACCAGAGTGACTCCAATGGCTAGTTGGCCGGTCTGCTGATGTGAAACCTTCCAACTCCTGCACTTGGACTTTGCCATCTGTGAGTCTACTCCAGTGGTGCCACCTCAGGCCTGGACCTTTGGAAGTGGGGCTAAAGTGCTTGTCAGTAGAACCAACGCATCTTCTCTGCTAAGTGATGCATTCCCGAGCAGAACGGATGCATTTCCTAGGCTGAGCAGCACTTCCCCGATCAGAACCGATGCATTGCCACTGCTGTGTGGATTGGAACTTTTGCAAAAGACCAGCATTGTCACCACCTCCCGCACTGTGAATAGAAACATCGCCTTCAGGACCGCCACTAGACAATGCTTTTACGGAGCAAGCTCCTCACATTACTCATCAATGACAGCTTTGACGACAACAGCGGAACCCCACATCACAGCTTCACCGCTCATTGTAATCGATACATCGCCTTTGCTGCACCCCACTTCCCCGATACCGGACTTCACACCACAAGCCCTGTTAACAGGATCCTTAATGTCAATGCGACAGGACCTTGCACTGCAGCCTCGCCACATGTCGGAACTGATGCATCACCTCTGATGTGGGATGCATCTTCAACGCGGATCCACACAACACTTCGCAACCAGGATTTAAGGTGCTCTGTTCAGCTGACTTAACTGGATCCATTGCGGTTTACCCTGAACTTGTTACTCTGTCTCGGTCTCGCACAACCAGATATCCCCAATTGCTCTTTTTGCCTCTATTTTTCACTATAAACTTCAAAACTCAATATCTTAAGTTCTACTAATTGGATTTTTGTAATTTTGGTCTAGTTTTATTTATTAATGTCAGAGCCATTCCTCTAAGCGTGGAATCATTTTATGTGGTGCTATCACTGTTTTACTGTTTGAAGTTTTGCACAAATACTTTACACACTGCCTCTTACCCTCATTGCTGCTTGACCAGGGTTCATACCTCAGTGAACCAGCAACACAATTTCTAACAGCAATGTAAATACACAAGTTAAATTGGAAATCTGAAAACTATTTAGATGCAGGATAAAAAGAAAAACAGCACAGAAGATAAAATACATGAAAAGAAATGCGAAATCCAGGATGAGATAACTGTAGAGGCCAGTTTCTAAAGGAAATAAGAATTAATGTACATATCACTGGTGCTGGAAAATGTTCAGATTGGGGGTGCTACCATCAATGTTAAATCACCAAAGTCACAGGAATTGGGAAAAATCCAAGCACCACACAAAGAACAAGTACAGCAAATGAGGCACACCCATTCAGCAGGGGAGTGGTAAGAGTGTTGTATGTATAGCAGGTTGTGCATTTTGGAGCACACTTGCATATATATTACTAAAGCACACTGTCATTTATGAACAGTACATTTTCTATTTAAAGCACCACAAAAAAAACATACTGACATTAAGTCTTTCTGATAAAACTATGTAGCACACAAACAAAAGATAATGTGTGGAAATTGGGTTACATCAAACACTTATCATTTGATCATTACCAAGTACAGTATATTGATTTGTTTTGATCCTATTGAAATCTTTGTTTCCATCACAGGTCAAAATTACATAAAAATGTGTTCCATTTATGCGTTCTTACCTGCTGAATTATTTTGAAATATTTGTACAATTAATTTTCAGAAATATAATGTTGGTGGGGGTTGGAAAACACTTAAATCCCACAGATGTTTCTTTCACAGTCCCTGCACCCCAGTGAACATTGTCAAATCGTTTACTTTACAAAATCCTCTAACTTTGCAGTCAGAGAAAGAAAAGCGAGCTACAATCTCCATGTTAAAAGAATAAGCAGCAATTTGCCAAACGATAAAGCCTAACCATTGACCTCTATCTTTGAATGCGCTGCAAGTGTAGAAGATAAAAACTAAAGTCATCTTCATTGCTCATTCTCCTTTTGAACTCCAGCATGGTTATTTCGGGGGTGCAGCAGTACCCCAGCGACCCTACTTCCAGCATCTATGGTACATGTGGTCAAGATTGGAAACAAACTGTGATGAATTAACAGCTACTGAGTTGTTGCAGAGTACACAAAGGGATCATGATGAAGAAATGCTATAGTAGGACAGGTTTGAGAGACAAAGGGAAGATATCTAGGGGCATATTATCAAGAACCACGTTAAAATTATCGCCGCTTTAGCGGCAGCAAAAACTGCCGCTAAAACTGCGATAATGAGCTTGATAATATGCCCTTGTGAATTCTAATAGAAGCCTAGGTTCACACCAGAACATGGGCTTCTATTGAAATTCTCAAGGGCATATTATCAAGCCCATTATTGCCTGCTTTAGCGGCAGTTTCCTGCCGCTAAAGCGGCGATAATGTTAACGCCATTCTTGATAATTTGCCCCCTAATGTGTAAGAGGAAGATGTACAACAAAATGGAGGGAGACGAGGAGTGAAGTGAGGATGAATGCAGAAAGGGAAGGTTCAAGAATTCAAGATATTGAGAGAAGGAGTTAAATTGTTGTGAATCAAAAGAATAAGAAGAGTCTATCATAAAGTGAATGACCAAGCTAAACCGTTGAGTGTAAATGAGTGATCAAACGTACAATCCAATTTAGATATGCCTTTTGAAAAGAAGAAACTTAACATACTTTCTGAATGTAGCATGTGACTCTGAGGTAATTCATCAGTGTGCCTATGCATGAATACAACTTAAGTCTCAGTCAAATAAGACTCGTATCTGCAAAAGGCATGTATCTTTAGTATAAATGATGCCTAGTTCTTCCAAATGTCATTGTAATAGCCAGTACAACCATAGGATATATTATGCCAGAATTTTGGTTTTTTTCTTTTTTAAGTTTAAAGAATTAGGAAATTAGAGCTGGAAATGTTTGTGGGTCAATATTGTTAGTACCGTCCGGGTAACAACCACCTGAATATGCAGTAACAATAAGTTGTCAAAACAGAACACTGATCTTTACAGCAAACAAAATGGAGGCTAACAGCACTGCCCTACATTATGCAATGTTGAACTAAATAGTACTTCCCTGCAAATTATGATCAGGATTGAATTACGTGAACTGTACAATACATGAAAAATTACTTGTGCAAAGTGCACTTTTTGGTCTGACTTGAAAGCACACCGGCCTGCCATCCATATCATTAACAAGACTTAAATATTCAAATAGGCTGATGTTCAGCTCCTCTCAAGATGAATATTTATATCTCTCCTAATGCTATCGGCTCTTTTACGAATCATTCTATCTACTAGGGAGTGCTTGCAATGCAATGCACAAGGATCTATTTTACATATCAAAGTATGCTGATTCATTACACAATACATTCAGTTTTTCCAGAAAGCAATGCTTTTGCTATAATCTCCTCTTGCTTTCCTGTTTAGTTTCTCTACTGTCTTCCATCTTACCACTTTCCACCTATATATTTGGCTCCTCTTCACCTCTATTGCCTGGGCTTCCCATCCTTGCTTGCTCTCACCTCACTTTTTCTCCTGCCCTACCACTCCTCATCATCACATGATAGGACCTCACTTGCATATTGAACATTTCATAGCTTTCAGACGTGCACCCAAGGTTTGGAACTCCTTACCATTGAGGAAGTGTAAAAACTGATCTTGCCTTTACACAACATGCACATACAATTACAGTGAAAAAGAATGAATGTGCACCTTCCATACCTTTACATAAATGAGACAGTAACTTAGGAAAAGTGATAGCCTGCACCGTAAAAGCATGCTTGACATAGGTAGAAACCGTAGGATTAATCAATTAGTGGATAAAAGAAGTTTCAGTAACCTTATACTTTATATTCTTAATAAGAAATGTTCTGAAAATAATGATAACGTAGCTATTTGACTTCATTGAAGAGTGCTCTATCATACTCGTTTTCAGTGCAAATCTTAAATGGAATGTAGAGATTGATTGAAATTTTCAGTGTAAGTATGTAACATAGTGTAGAATGTTTGCGACTAGAAACGGATTTGATATATTGATGTTAAGAATTAATTTACATGTTGCTACTTTTTAGGTTGTAGAAGTTGCCCATAATTAAAAAGGAGCATTTTCATGCAAAGTTTTACTGACAAACATTTCAGAATTCTTTTAAATGATAATGTGACTTTTTATTATTTAATTCAAACTTAGATTTGAGGATTTGTAGTTCTTAAAGATGAAATGTTGAATTTAAGCATGTTAAGATGTCTTTCTCATTAGGCTGCATTATGGTTGAGGAAGCAGAACTTAATCCCTGAATCACAAAGAATGAGTCAGCCTTTCTTGTAACAAAAACTCCAACAGTGGCATATTTCTACTAGCTACAAAAAGCACACAAAAGCAAATCACCTCCACACAGACGACCAACAGTCTCCGGCATAGGCTTGGTACTTCAGCCCCTCTCCCAATTTGCAGATCAGTTCTTGAGACCACTGGTGCAAAAGACACCAACATAATTAAAAGACACCTGAGACCTTCTTAACCAACTCACAGAACTATCCTTAAACGAAGACAACATGTACCTTGTTGGTTTAGATGTAGAGAGTCTATACACGAGTCTTCCACAACAAAAGACTCTGGAAACCCTGAAAAACATTCTATTTTCCAAAGAATGGAAGTATAATACACCAAGACATTTTGTATTGAGTGCTGTAGATTAGCTCTCACTGAGAACTTTTTTTACAATGGAACATTATATATACAATGCCACGGAACATCTATGGGCAGTACATTTGCGCCAAGCGTAGCAGGACTTTATGTGAGCAATTTTGAGAGCCATCACATACAGAATGACCATTATCCATTTATCACCAAGATACTGTTCTGGAAACTGTAAATATTATATCATTATGATTTGGAAAGACACCTATTATTATTATTATATTATTATATATGGATTTGTTAAGCGCACAGCTACCCGTAGGTTTCCCGGCGCTGGAGCATAGCAATGAGGAGCAGGCAAGGGTACAAAGAGGGAATTATAAGGAGAACAACCAAGTTTTCACTCCTTTGCGGAACTTAAGATAGCACATTTCAGAACGCAAAGGAATAGGAAGCGAATTCCAGAGTGCGGGCGCCAGATACGAGAAAGAGCGCCCACCAATTCTGGTGCGTTTAAAACGGGGAACCGCGAATCTGCACTGAGAGGAAGATCTGAGAGTACGCGAGGGACAGTATTGGTGAACTAAAGTGGATAGGTAATGAGGAGATTTACCTGCTTTAATGCGATGCATAAAGCATAGAGCTTTAAATTTAGATCTAGATTCTATGCGTAGCCAATGCAGGCTGCGCAAAGCAGAGGAAACAGATGCAGATCTGGGTAAATCACACAGTAGTCGGGCAGCCATGTTTTGTACCAATTGGAGTTTCCGGGAGACCTCTTTGCAGGCACCCAGAAGTAAGACATTACCGTAGTCCAGCCGAGATGTGACTAAGGCCTGGACCACAAGCTTCTGGGTGTCTTGAGGGAGCATCCACGTGATCTTCCTCAGCCACCTGATAATAGTAGTACAGGTGGCTGCGACTTTAATCACATGTTGTCTCATGGATAGCTGGTTGTCAAAGAGGACCCCGAGATTGCGAGCTGTGGTTGCCGGGACTGGCAAAGGACCCATTTGCTGAGGCCAATGTTGAGGGCCCCAGAGAGCGGAGTCAGGCCCAAACAGGAGCAGCTCCGTTTTATCTCCATTCAGCTTTAATTTGTTGGTCGTCATCCAATTGGCGATGTTCGTGAGCCCTAAACTAAGAGAGGAACAAGGGGAGTGTTGATTAGCAGAGAGAGAGAAGATGATTTGAGTATCATCTGCATAAGAAAAAATAGATAGTCCAGACTGTACAGCAAGAAAAGCAAGAGGTCTAATGTAAAGATTGAAAAACAGAGGACTAAGAATAGAACCCTGGGGGACACCGTGCGGAATATTATGAACCGAGGACACCGAGGAAGGAGAAAAAACCTGAAAGGTGCGGTCAGAGAGAAAATTGGAGATCCACGCAAGTGCGGATCCAGAAATACCAACAGACCTCAGGGCAGAAAGGAGGATGGTATGAGAGACGGTGTCAAAAGCGGCACTCAAATCCAAAAGGATGAGTGCCACCGTCTCTCCTCCATCCACCTGACGTCTGATTGTTTCCGTAACGCCCAGAAGGGTGGACTCAGTGGAAAAGCCCGTCCGAAAACCAGATTGGGAGAAGTGGAGAACATTCGCCGACTCAATATGGGTAGTTAGCTGACGATTAACGTGCTTCTCTAGCACCTTCGAGAGGCCGGGAAGTAAAGAGATCGGTCGGAAGTTGGTAGGATTATTAGGGTCTGCATTAGCTTTTTTCAAAAGTGGAGCGACCATGGCATGTTTCCAGACGTTAGGAACAATAGCTTCAGTAAGAGAAGCATTCAGAAGAGACAGAATGCAATCAAGTGAAGCAGAGGCTAGAGAACAGAAGATCTGTGGGGGCATGGGATCAAGGGGAGAACCAGATTTGATCTCCGCCAACAAATTCTGGAAAACGGGCATAGAAATGGGGTCCCACTTATCTAGGAGGGGGATTGATGACTGAACCAGATCATCCAGAGGAAGAGGTTGGTCATAGTTCTGTGAAGATGGGCTGGATGGAGGTGGGGCGGAACGTGGGGCTCCAAAGCCCGCGTAGATGTTATCAATTTTCTGCATAAAAAAGTCGGCCAGGGAATTGCATTGAGTGCTATCCAAACAAGGGGCTTTCGGAGCACAGGCCATGCCTGATAGTTCCTGGACTGCCTTAAAAAGAGCTTTGGGGCGGTTCTGGGCTTTCAATATAGTGTTATTGACATGAGCGGCCCTAGAGGATTTGCAAAGAGCGTGATATTTGTGGAGTGCAGTTTTATAATTTTCTTTATCTGCAGGAGAGTAATTAGATCTCCAAATACGCTCCAGCCTTTTGCAGCGGGACTTTTCCATTTTTAATTGGTCGTTAAACCAGGGGGCAGGGGGGTGCGAAAAATTTTGCTTACATTTGCGTGCTGGAAGGCAGAGGTCGAGCGCAGACGTAAGCCAGGTATTAATTGTCATAACATCATCTGAGGGGATGTTAAGAAGTTGCGGCAGGGTCTTCAGAAGGGAATTATTAAGGTGATCCAAATTGAGTTTTTGCCAATTCCTACGGATTCTAGAAGGATGAGTATTGTTGGGAAGGCAAGTGGCACCTGCTATTTTAATACAGAACTCAACAATAAAATGGTCAGACCAAATAATAGGCCTAGAGGGTAAACAGTTTACAATGTCCAAATTGGTAAAAATTGGATCAAGGAGATTACCACCTTTGTGAGTTGGGCCAGTGTTAAGCAGATTTAAGTTAATAGCCGCAAGGTCCTGTATCAGGTGTGAGCTAATAGAGCATAGGGTATCATTAAGATGGATATTAAGGTCACCTAACAGCATGAAGTTGGTAGCTTCCAACAGAAGGGGAGCAATAAGCTCAGGAAGGGAGGCTGCCCAAGTGGCGGCCGCACCAGGTGGACGATACACGAGGACGCCAGACAGAGTGAAATTAGGGGATAGTGACAGTTTAAAACTGCCAGCTTCACAATTGGGGATGTCCAGATCTTCCCATTTACAGGAATAACACCTCTTATAAATGATAGCGATACCGCCACCTACCCCAGATGTTCGGTTGCGTCCCACAAACGTGTATTCCTCGGGGAGAGCCGTAGCGATATCAGGACCGGAGCTGTCATTAAGCCAGGTCTCGGTTAGAAACAGGGCTGAAGGACTAGATGATGTGAGAAGATCAAATATGTCCCTTTTGTGTTTGGGCAAAGATCTACAATTTAGGTTAAGAAAACTAAAATCGGAAGCAGAATTGAAGTGTGCTGTTACTGAAGAGGGAGTAGCTTTCCGAAAGGAGGCAGAGGCGATGCACCACTCCGAGGGGAGAGATGTGAGAGCTAGGGTGCAGGCGGAGCAGACCAGAGGGACATCGTGACAGCAAAAACGCGAGCAATGAGGCCCAAGAGGCACTTGGAGGCTATACAAAGCAGAGCGTGAGTACGTGAGTTTAGGGGTCAGAGAACCAGAGGAAAGAGGGGTGGCCCTGGGTCCCGTCAGGGCGCGGACGGGCGCAGACGGGCTTGCCTTTGGCGCGCCTTCGGCGCGCCGCCGGCGCGCCCGCTGCGCGCGTCCGCTGCGCGTTCGCCCCATGCCCCACTTTAGTAGCGTCAGGGAAGCAGACACTAGACTGCACCCTGCGCTACCCCCAAGATGGCGGTCGATGAAAAGAAGGTATCGGGGAGCGTGAGCGAGGGAAGAGCCTTCCACTGAAGGAAATGAAGAGGCTCAATAATGCAGTAATGTAACCGCTTGGTGAGTAATTAACAAGTGATTTTACACAAGTACAACGAAATCACAGAGCACGATTTAAAAATGAGTAAAAACACATAAAAATGCAATTCAACCACTTTGCACCCCCTCCAATGCTCAGAGATACAACTAGCGCAAAAGCGATAGACTCCCGGCTCAAGCCTCAGGAGTAACGCCTATGACAAACTGCAGAGCTTCATCAACTGGATCAACAACAGAGATGTGTATTTGAAATGTACTCTTACAGCTAACATTAGGAAACTAGATTTCTTAGATATTACCATCTATGTAGAAAACAACACCCTTCATATGAAGACGTATTACAAGCCCACGGCAAAGAATAGTCTACTTTCCTATTTGCGAGATGATCTACCATATACCCAGTTCCTTCGCCTTAGACAAAACTGCAGCAAATTAAGTGACTATAAATTACAGGCAGAGGAACTCATCAAAAAACTCGTGAAAAGAGACTACCCCATAAAAACAATACAAAGATGGCAGAAGAGGGCTATCAACCAAGAGAATGTCTACTTGAAACGACCCCGAAAGAGACGTCTGAAAGATACTCACTTCTATAACAACATATAGCACAGCTACAAATGCTGTCAAAAAGATAGTCATTAAGAACTGGAAAATCCTCACCTCTGGCTCCCTAAAGTGGCCAAAACCAAGGTTTGCAAATAAAAGAACCAGAAACCTAAAAGACATCTTGGTTCATGCACGACCAGCGCCGAAAGTAAAACCAGAAAGTATCACCACATTGTGGAAGATGAAGCCCATCCATGGACATTACCCATGTGGCTCATGTTCAGTCAGTAAACTAACCACGACAACAAAGACTCTAACTCTCTCTTCAGATCTAACATGTACACAACAACAACATACCAATTGTAACTCCACGCATGTGATCTAAATGATCACATGCCCTTGTGGACTAAAATACATTGGTATGATGTGCCGCAAGGTCAAATTACGAATTGGTGAACATAAAAGTAATGTAAAATGTAAAAATGTGACCACAAAGATGAGTAAACATTACATTGACTCCAACCATACAACTGACAATCTAAACTGGACCACTGCTTTTTGAATCTTTCGCTTCATTTCTTCAAACAATTTTCTTCATATTCTCCTCTAGATTCAATTGAAAGTGTAAACACGCGACTTCGAGAAGTTACGTAGCTAATTTAACTATTATGGCTCAAAAATTAAAAATCCATTAACCTCTTCTGTGCCCATGACGAGATAGTCTCGTCATGGAGCACGGTCGCGCTGTGCCCATGACGAGACTATCTCGTCATGAAACCCGCCCACTAAGGAAACGCCCGGCACAGGAGGGGGAAAGGGCATGGCACTGAAGGGGTTAAATAAAAATCTGAAATAAAACTTTATTTACACACATTAATATATACAAGCTTTCCCTCAATTGTAAATATAAAGACAATAGTCTTTTCTTTATGTTGATACCCTCCTATATTGAATAAATGATGGCTCGTCACGGACCCACGTCACTGAGGGTACCGTAAGCAGAGCAAACACAAGTCAGCAAGAGAACAGGAGAATCCAACCGCAAAAACAACTAAACAAGTAAGGTGCCTTATTGACTCTCTTTCCCCACAACAGCAGGTCTGGAGAGTCTTGCCGGTCCCTCGACGAGGCCCCAATTAGGGATCTTTCAGGTAAATGAGTAACTCTCCACCGCAGTTACTTACTTACACGCAGCAGTCATGTTTCTAACATAACGCTGTTTTTGTAAAAAAAATGTCAACCACCTTTTTTTATTATGTGGGCAGAACTAGTTTCTCTGTAAAAAACGCATTTACTGCTTTACTAACCTAGAGCATTACAGTTGGCCATTTACCTCACACCTACATGCTATATGTCTGGCAATAGTAGAACTATTGTAACAACTCAGCCCGCGACATTTTTACTTACACTGATATGTCATTACATAACGTTTTTCGGGCAATTGAAAATCATTTTTCTGTCACTTATAAAATTACCGAACATTCTTAATCATTGAATATAATGAATCTGTGCATTGTATCATCTTGATTATTCCCCTATAACATTCCCTTCTTTGATCTACTTTTGTTTACGTAACCTAGACTATATACCAATTTTGAATAACAGCTTGATAAATAATTAAGCTTAGTCTAACCCATCCTGGGTCGATATTAGAAAATGTCTAGCACAGCATCACTTAAACAGAGATGTGAGAGTGCAGCGCAATTTTTATTTTGTTCATTTTTTGTACTGTTTTCTTTCTCTCTTTTCTTCCACTAACCTCATATTATAGGTACTATTGACCTGACAATGCAGAAAAACAAGTGGTAAGTCAATAACCCACTTATAATAGTTACCCTACAAACAACTATTCACTTCTCTTAGGTCCTGAAGAGAGCCCCCAGACACGGCTGGAGAAAAATGGGGCTGAAACATGTCGACCTACACATGAACTAAGCAGTGCGTGAGATTAGTAATGTGATCTACATACGCACAATTTTTATTTTTTAGTCAATCCACATTTTCATACGATAAAAGATTTTGGTAATGTAGGGTTTTTTAACAACACTTCACTTGAGCACTTCACCTTTTTATCTCTGGGCACTACTGTATTACCAGTCGGTCTACCTCCAGGTGGAGGTCAGCATACCCAATACAAAACCCAATGATGATGCTGTCACGTCACGAATAGGTGGAGAACCAAGATATACCGCCCTAACACCTGTGTGCGTGAATGAGGGTTTTTATGAGAAAAGCCAATAGCTTTTGCCCCTGGTCACACAGGTACATGTGGTCCATTCCCTTATGATCTTTGCATTATTTCACAGCCTTGTTTAATGGAATTGATACATTCACAAATGTTGCATTATTTGTTCTTGTTTCATATGACATTTTTCCCTAAAACAATTTCCTTTGTGTATGAATGGTGGGAAAGAGACCTTCCACTACATCTGTAAACAGTTGCAAACTCAACAAGCTATGTGATAACTAACCTGTGAGGATGCAAATACATTTGTTTCTCCTGTGTTCTGTCGAAAATGTATTGAAGTAACAATCCGTACCTGATGATCATGTGATGATGTATTATAGCGATAGTCCTAGATCATCAGAACATCAGGTTATTTTGCTGTTGTTCTGTGTAGCCACAGAAGAGCTTTTAGTTTGCATGATTATTGTTAGACTAGACTTCTTCAGGAGGTTCAGTCTACCTATTGCCAGACTTTATATTTATAGCATGGTGTTAAAATTGATACATCTGAACCTCATTACCTATTAATAAGTAGGCTGCCAATTAGTGTTCCTCATTGGATATCTGACAGTTGGACATCCTATCTCGAGGACTCTGAGGTGAGATACTGAGTTAGAGTAAATATCCTACTCCATGGGGCCAGTAGGATAGTTGATATTAAAAAGCTTCCTGCACTCACACCATCATCAATCAGATGCCAGTCCTTCTATAAAATCTCAAAGATGGAATTTAAGAACCTCCTGCTCCAATTTCATTTTTACTTAAATCTCCTTCAATGCCATTCAATTAACCTGTCCTAATCTAAATATGATATTTCTATCTCATTCATGTGTACGTAGTGTCTGGCAATATTGCATGCTTATTTCAGCAACAGTTATGTAAAGTGCTCTGTCTCCTGGTTTTTGCAATATAAAAGCACTAAATAAATAAATACACCACTTGCTCTTCCTTACACCTTTCTGTTTTCACTTACCACCCTGTCACTTCCATCACCCCAGTCCCAATATCAACCTGGATCCCAATGCTTGCTTGCTGTTCCACTCATTTGTGCCCCTTCACGCTCCATGTCTTTGTTGTTCTCCTGCTCCCCTGATTCTCCCCTTGGTCGTTGTTTGCTCTCCTGTCTACTCTTGCCGCTCCTCCTCTACTCCCCAGCCTCAGTTCCCACTTAATTTCCATCCCTCATCATCTCTTCCATCACTAAATACTTTATCTACCACCTCTGCCCTAATACCCTAACACAAAATGATGGAGCCCCCCCCCTGCAGAATGTGATGACAAATCCCTCAGTCAGTTATATCTCACAAATATTCGTAGACCATGTGCTGAAAGGGGGCCCGCTGAAGAATGGGGCCCATCTTGGGCTGCAGGGACTGCTGAACCTAAGCCACACCCCTGTTCTATCCTATGTATGCACTCACTTGCCTCAAGACTCCTAGCCACAGTTGATATAAATGTTAGCGCTACTCATTTTAGAACATTCAGGGACTGAACTCAGAGCCTTCACTATAAATATCACCACAGTAATCTAGCATTGGCATACTAATTAAGGACAAAGGAAACAAATAAACAATCATTAGACATGCAAAGCTTAATATGCAAGTTCATGTGTTAAAGCCATGCCCTCTCTATGATCTGCATTCAAAACAAAAGCATAGTCAATTGTTTGTCATTTTTCCATATTCAACAAAAGGAGACTTTCAAGGCCAGCTGATCAGCTGATCAGTTCATATTTCTGCACTATCCTGAGATTGAAAGGCTTTGATGGATGTTTATGGGGTCTATAGTAAAGGCTTATGGTACTGCAGCCTACTACGAGTGTCACTCAAAGGACATCTAGATATTGCCTCAGTTACTGCTGCCTGTACCAGAAAATTTCCTATTGCATCTGTTTAAAACTCTGTGTTCATGCAATGCGAAGAGCATATATGGCTGAGGATTTTTTCAGTGTGTTTTAAATCTCACTTCTTTGGAGGATACAGAGGACAAAACTGTAATTGGTATAGCTGAACGTACGTTAGGAACAAGCAAGGTGTGCTTTTAATGAACTAACACAGGCAATGGTCCCTCTATTTTTTTTCTGTGAAAGTACTCTGTGTGCATTAAAGACATGAGAAATCACTATGTAAGCGAGCCTGCATCTCCCTTGTGTTGCTTGCCCCACTTACCCTCCTCCCGTAGTCCATTATAGAATGGTTGTCATTAAAACACATGCCTTTCCCGAGTATGCACTTACCATACATGTGCCTTGACCACACAAGGTAAGTATATTCAAGGTAAGTTAAATTCCTACATATCTATTTATCTATCTCTCTATCTATCTCTCTATCTATCTCTCTATCTAGCTATCTATCTATCTATCTATCTATCTATCTATCTATCTATCTATCTATCAATCGATCCATCTATCTATACAATTTTATAGTATTTTTTAATTTTGTGAGACCCAAACCCCCTCCATGTTTTTGTTGTAATATTTTTATCTTTATTGAAAGGGAAATACCGAACTCCCCCTTTTTAATTACCTTTACCACCCCATTCTCTTACCTACCCCTAAGCCCTAAAAATACCTGTAAAATCCCATGCCACTACCCACCCCTATACCCTGAAAATACACTTACCACCCTGTGCCCCTACCCGCCACATATATATATATAAATATTCTATTTCTTTATTTTGTGCCTTAATTGCACTTACCTTGCATGGTAAAGGCATATTCATGGTAAGGCATGGGTGGTAAAGGCATGCATGGTAAATGATGTGTGTTACAGGCTGTTTTCCTCAGCTATGTTGATGCTCCCCAACCATCATGATTCCTTCTGCCCCCTCCAACCTCCTTTCCACCACAAAAACATTAAACAAAGCAAAATAGCACTCACATACCGAAGAGCTATTTGGCTTTGTCAATGCTTTTTAGATATATAGCACAGCAGCACTAGGCTGCTATGCAACATGGTTTAGAGACAAAAAAGCACTATGACGCTGTCAACGCTGACTGCATCTTAGCATTTTTATTTCTTTGCTTTATGCTCGCACTGCTGTGCAAGAGGTCTGATAAAACATTGACAAAGCCAGTAGATCTCGCCTAGGCAAAACCTGTTGAATTGACACTGCTTGTGACTTTAACAATGCATGCAGGTTCGAATCAGGCAGCAGGTGGTCCCCCATTAGCAAATGAGATATCTAAATGAGTGCCCCACATTTGCAAATAATGGCAGTTTTGAAAGACATGCTTTGTAAATGTTTTGCAAGGTATGTCAGACTGCATGCATTTGTGTTTACTGTGTTAACAATAAAAATCACCCCACAAACCCAGAAAAATAGGACAAACAGTGAAAAAAACACGGCCTGTAAGCCCTCTTGACTTGAACTTATGGGTCTCCCTGCAGCCTGCTGACATGTCAATGCAAGTAACACTTTGTCATGTCATTTCAAGAAAAAGGACTTGTAAAGGTGTTAAGTGCATTAGCATATAAATATAGGAGTTGCCTGGTCACACTATCACCCTGAGAGTTACCATGCAAATACTTATGGGATCCCAGTAGGATCTCTTGTCAACTATATTCTCTTCTACTGCAAGCGGCCCGGCAAGCCTTCCTTGGCGGCCTGCGGACCTTGCAGACATTGTACCTGTGTTGTGTTTCTTTTGTTGAAAAAGAGTGTCAGCAGACACGGCCGGTTGCAGCAGCGCGGAGCTTTTGGGGCCGGGCGATTCTTTTAAAGACCATTCACTTGTTAATGAGGCTTTGTTGTATTTCACTTCTTCTTAGCGCCCCTGCATCTCCACTCTGAATGAGTGGAGATGCAGGGGCGCTAAGAAGAGGTGAAATACAACAAAGCCTCATTAACAAGTGAATGGTCTTTTAAAGACCTGTGAAGTACTCGGGTGCAACAGTGTGTGTTCCCGGGAAGCTGTCTCAGCCCGGGGTGACACACATGCAGGGTGTGGTGACAGAGGGTGACGAGGACAGCAGGGTGTGAGAGCAGCAGGTGAGGTGACGGAGGGAGACAGACAGATGGAGACAGATGGAGACAGAGGGAGACAGATGGAGACAGAGAGAGGGAGATGGAGGGAGGGAAACAGAGGGAGGGAGAAAGAGACAGAGGGAAGGAGACAGAGGGAGGGAGAGAGAGAGGGGGACAGAGAGGGAGACAGAGAGAGGGAGACAGAGAGAGGTAGGGAGAGAGAGGGAGTGAGACAGACGGAGGGAGATGGAGGGATACGGACGGAGGGAGGGAGACGGAGGGAGAGAGGGAGATGGAGGGAGACAGAGGGAGGGAGACGGAGGGAGACGGAGGGAGGGAGACAGACGGAGGGAGGGAGATAGACAGAGGGAGACAGACGGACACAGACGGACAAAGAGAGAGGGAGACAGAGACAGGGAGACTGGCAGAGGGAGGCAGACAGACGGAGACTGACAGAGGGAGACTGACAGAGGGAGGGAGACAGAGGGAGGGGGACAGAGGGAGGAGGGCGACAGATAGAGGGAGGGAGACAGATAGAGGGAGGGAGACAGACAGAGGGAGGGAGACAGACAGAGGGAGGGAGACAGAGGGAGGGAGGGAGACAGACAGAGGGAGAGAGATGGAGGGAGGGAGACAAGCGGAGGGAGGGAGGGAGGGAGGGAGATGGAGGGAGACAGAGGGAGGGAGACAGACGGAGGGAGGGAGACGGAGGGAGGGAGGGAGACGGAGGGAGGGAGACAGATGGAGGGAGACAGAGGGAGGGAGACAGATGGAGGGAGACAGAGAGAGGGAGACAGACGGAGGGAGACGGAGGGAGGGAGATAGGGAGACAGAGGGAGACAGAGGGGGAGACAGAGAGATGGAAACAGAGAGAGGGAGACTGACAAAGGGAGGGGGACAGAGGAAGACTGACAGAGGGAGGGAGACAGAGGGAGGGCAACAGAGGGAGGAGGG
Source organism: Triturus cristatus (assembly GCF_964204655.1). Classification (NCBI taxonomy): domain Eukaryota; kingdom Metazoa; phylum Chordata; class Amphibia; order Caudata; family Salamandridae; genus Triturus; species Triturus cristatus. Next base: position 728,411,424 of record NC_140582.1, read on the forward strand.
CGACAGATAGAGGGAGGGCGACAGATTGGTCTGTTGGTGCAAATGTGTTTTAAACATTTGCCAGTCTGTGCAAATTGCAGTGTCTACCCACTTTGCCACCAGTGGTGGTCCCTGCCTTTGCCACCCACGACGACCATAAGAGGGGGGTCGGGTGCTGGCGATTTTCCCGCGATTGCCGCCCCGCATTGACGCCCAACACCCCTTTGTTACGCCACTGGCAAATTGTGGGAAATGTCTCCACATTGCTGAAGAATTGGATAGCACCAGGTGTAATTTACATAATCTGGCACCTTATACTGCAATACATTATTTCATCAAGCATTGAAACTGGTGTACTCGTTTAACATGACAACCGCAGTCATACGAATATGCCTTTGTAAGTGTTCCTTTAAATGAACTACACATGAACCTGAAATGCAGGTTTCTTCTTCTCTTGTTGGAGATGTCATTTCATCAGTATAGTTAACTGTGCAGGAAGTATGAGAAAGTATGCTAAGTGCCAAAGCCATCTCATAATCTGAATCGTTTTCAAGGAAGATGACAAGCGAGGTATAAATAAAACGCGACATGCCTCCGTGGGAAAGCAATTTAAAGTAATTTAATTGTTTGTCACGGGTCTGTAAGGTATGGAAACACAAGTGCTGTCGCGCAAACTTCAATGGCTGATTACGCAAGGCAAGTGGAATTACTGATCTACATTCTCTAATTTTGAAAGTGTGAAACATGTACGTATATATATGTATAGGGTAGGATGTTTTTACACGTGAAAATCCCACACTAAACTGGCAAAGAACTTCCAGATTTACACCATACACGGAGCCTTTAAAGAAGGTTTAGGAAGATTCCTTTTAAAACGCGTCATCTGGCAGAATTTAGATGGCATCTGAACAGACGGTCGCTGCACAGCAAATTGCATCTTCTTGAACTAAGGAGTGCAAGGGTGGAACTATTGCACTCACTAAATGGCAGGTGCTCCCTGATAAACATAGAGCCTGTACGGGGCAGTCCTCGCCTTCACTTTTGACTTTGAATAAAAGGATTATCAAGACTAACGACTTGCAAGGAGGTTTCCAATAGATTGTGTGCTGTTTATGCATAGTTGATCATTAAATGGTGGACTTCATTTGGCATATTCAGATTTATTATAACTTCCTGTATGTCTTATAAAGACAGTAACATCAGCTATATATATATATATATATATATATATATATATATATATATATATATATATATATATATATATATATATATATATATATATATATATCAAACCACACTCCTTCGTTGTCGACAGAAGTAGAGCACACACTGGTCCACCAAGTACTTGCTCTTTTATTAAATTACGGCATGACGCGTTTCGTCTTCATGACTCTTCAGATGCCAAACAGTAAGTACTGTCCAAGCCCACTTTTAAAACAAACTGCCCCTCTCTGATTGGTTGAGGCGCTGCTTAGGTCTAGGCTAGGGAAGTAACTTGAACCCGGAGCTCCGAGTCCATGTGGAGCAGGCACACATAGTTAGTACTTCCCAAATGGGCGGGGTCTGCTCCTTTCCCCACGCCTACCTTGATCTTTCGGTGAGCAGCGAACAACTCCCAGGGACCCTCATCCCATCGCAAACAGCCCGTTTTCAGCCTGCAGCCACCACTTAAGTAAGTAGAAGCACCCTGCAGAATCACAGTCCAACACTTCAGCTGGCAGGACACTTTTGCGGGAAAGCGGCGTTTTCGGCGTTTCCAATTTTGTTTGGAGATTCCAACAGGTTGCCACAGTAGCCACCGAAACACTTAGGGATGGGTACTCTCCGGTGCTTGTGGCCGCACCTACACACCAAACCACACTCCTTCGTTGTCGACAGAAGTAGAGCACACACGGGTCCACCAAGTACTTGCTCTTTTATTAAATTACGGCATGACGCGTTTCGTCTTCATGACTCTTCAGATGCCAAACAGTAAGTACTGTCCAAGCCCACTTTTAAAACAAACTGCCCCTCTCTGATTGGTTGAGGCGCTGCTTAGGTCTAGGCTAGGGAAGTAACTTGAACCCGGAGCTCCGAGTCCATGTGGAGCAGGCACACATTGTTACTACTTCCCAAGTGGGCGGGGTCTGCTCCTTTCCCCACGCCTACCTTGATCTTTCGGTGAGCAGCGAACAACTCCCAGGGACCCTCATCCCACCGCAAACAGCCCGTTTTCAGCCTGCAGCCACCACTTAAGTAAGTAGAAGCACCCTGCAGAATCACAGTCCAACATTTCAGCTGGTAGGACACTTTTGCGGGAAAGCGGCGGTTTCGGCGTTTCCAATTTTGTTTGGAGATTCCAACAGGTTGCCACAGTAGCCGCCGAAACACTTAGGGATGGGTACTCTCCGGTGCTTGTGGCCGCACCTACACACCAAACCACACTCCTTCGTTGTCGACAGAAGTAGAGCACACACGGGTCCACCAAGTACTTGCTCTTTTATTAAATTACGGCATGACGCGTTTCGTCTTCATGACTCTTCAGATGCCAAACAGTAAGTACTGTAAAAGCCCACTTTTAAAACAAACTGCCCCTCTCTGATTAGTTGAGGCGCTGCTTAGGTCTAGGCTAGGGAAGTAACTTGAACCCGGAGCTCCGAGTCCATGTGGAGCAGGCACACATCGTTAGTACTTCCCAAGTGGGCGGGGTCTGCTCCTTTCCCCACGCCTACCTTGATCTTTCGGTGAGCAGCGAACAACTCCCAGGGACCCTCATCCCACCACAAACAGCCCGTTTTCAGCCTGCAGCCACCACTTAAGTAAGTAGAAGCACCCTGCAGAATCACAGTCCAATACTTCAGCTGGCAGGACACTTTTGCGGGAAAGCGGCGGTTTCAGCGTTTCCAATTTTGTTTGGAGATTCCAACAGGTTGCCACAGTAGCCGCCGAAACACTTAGGGATGGGTACTCTCCGGTGCTTGTGGCCGCACCTACACACCAAGCCACACTCCTTCGTTGTCGACAGAAGTAGAGCACACACGGGTCCACCAAGTACTTGCTCTTTTATTAAATTACGGCATGACGCGTTTCGTCTTCATGACTCTTCAGATGCCAAACAGTAAGTACTGTCCAAGCCCACTTTTAAAACAAACTGCCCCTCTCTGATTGGTTGAGGCGCTGCTTAGGTCTAGGCTAGGGAAGTAACTTGAACCCGGAGCTCCGAGTCCATGTGGAGCAGGCACACATCGTTAGTACTTCCCAAGTGGGCGGGGTCTGCTCCTTTCCCCACGCCTACCTTGATCTTTCGGTGAGCAGCGAACAACTCCCAGGGACCCTCATCCCACCGCAAACAGCCCGTTTTCAGCCTGCAGCCACCACTTAAGTAAGTAGAAGCACCCTGCAGAATCACAGTCCAACACTTCAGCTGGCAGGACACTTTTGCGGGAAAGCGGCGGTTTCGGCGTTTCCAATTTTGTTTGGAGATTCCAACAGGTTGCCACAGTAGCCGCCGAAACACTTAGGGATGGGTACTCTCCTGTGCTTGTGGCCGCACCTACACACCAAACCACACTCCTTCGTTGTCGACAGAAGTAGAGCACACACGGGTCCACCAAGTACTTGCTCTTTTATTAAATTACGGCATGACGCGTTTCGTCTTCATGACTCTTCAGATGCCAAACAGTAAGTACTGTCCAAGCCCACTTTTAAAACAAACTGCCCCTCTCTGATTGGTTGAGGCGCTGCTTAGGTCTAGGCTAGGGAAGTAACTTGAACCCGGAGCTCCGAGTCCATGTGGAGCAGGCACACATCGTTAGTACTTCCCAAGTGGGCGGGGTCTGCTCCTTTCCCCACGCCTACCTTGATCTTTCGGTGAGCAGCGAACATCTCCCAGGGAACCTCATCCCACCGCAAACAGCCCGTTTTCAGCCTGCAGCCACCCCTTAAGTAAGTAGAAGCCCCCTGCAGAATCACAGTCCAACACTTCAGCTGGCAGGACACTTTTGCGGGAAAGCGGCGGTTTCGGCGTTTCCAATTTTGTTTGGAGATTCCAACAGGTTGCCACAGTAGCCGCCGAAACACTTAGGGATGGGTACTCTCCGGTGCTTGTGGCCGCACCTACACACCAAACCACACTCCTTCGTTGTCGACAGAAGTAGAGCACACACGGGTCCACCAAGTACTTGCTCTTTTATTAAATTACGGCATGACGCGTTTCGTCTTCATGACTCTTCAGATGCCAAACAGTAAGTACTGTCCAAGCCCACTTTTAAAACAAACTGCCCCTCTCTGATTGGTTGAGGCGCTGCTTAGGTCTAGGCTAGGGAAGTAACTTGAACCCGGAGCTCCGAGTCCATGTGGAGCAGGCACACATCGTTAGTACTTCCCAAGTGGGCGGGGTCTGCTCCTTTCCCCACGCCTACCTTGATCTTTCGGTGAGCAAGTACTTGGTGGACCCGTGTGTGCTCTACTTCTGTCGACAACGAAGGAGTGTGGTTTGGTGTGTAGGTGCGGCCACAAGCACCGAAGAGTACCCATCCCTAAGTGTTTCGGCGGCTACTGTGGCAACCTGTTGGAGTCTCCAAACAAAATTGGAAACGCCGAAACCGCCGCTTTCCCGCAAAAGTGTCCTGCCAGCTGAAGTGTTGGACTGTGATTCTGCAGGGTGCTTCTACTTACTTAAGTGGTGGCTGCAGGCTGAAAACGGGCTGTTTGCGGTGGGATGAGGGTCCCTGGGAGATGTTCGCTGCTCACCGAAAGATCAAGGTAGGCGTGGGGAAAGGAGCAGACCCCGCCCACTTGGGAAGTACTAACGATGTGTGCCTGCTCCACATGGACTCGGAGCTCCGGGTTCAAGTTACTTCCCTAGCCTAGACCTAAGCAGCGCCTCAACCAATCAGAGAGGGGCAGTTTGTTTTAAAAGTGGGCTTGGACAGTACTTACTGTTTGGCATCTGAAGAGTCATGAAGACGAAACAGGTCATGCCGTAATTTAATAAAAGAGCAAGTACTTGGTGGACCCGTGTGTGCTCTACTTCTGTCGACAACGAAGGAGTGTGGTTTGGTGTGTAGGTGCGGCCACAAGCACCGGAGAGTACCCATCCCTAAGTGTTTCGGCGGCTACTGTGGCAACCTGTTGGAATCTCCAAACAAAATGGGAAACGCCGAAACCGCCGCTTTCCCGCAAAAGTGTCCTGCCAGCTGAAGTGTTGGACTGTGATTCTGCAGGGTGCTTCTACTTACTTAAGTGGTGGCTGCAGGCTGAAAACGGGCTGTTTGCGGTGGGATGAGGGTCCCTGGGAGTTGTTCGCTGCTCACCGAAAGATCAAGGTAGGCGTGGGGAAAGGAGCAGACCCCGCCCACTTGGGAAGTACTAACGATGTGTGCCTGCTCCACATGGACACGGAGCTCCGGGTTCAAGTTACTTCCCTAGCCTAGACCTAAGCAGCGCCTCAACCAATCAGAGAGGGGCAGTTTGTTTTAAAAGTGGGCTTGGACAGTACTTACTGTTTGGCATCTGAAGAGTCATGAAGACGAAACGCGTCATGCCGTAATTTATTAAAAGAGCAAGTACTTGGTGGACCCGTGTGTGCTCTACTTCTGTCGACAACAAAGAAGTGTGGTTTGGTGTGTAGGTGCGGCCACAAGCACCGGAGAGTACCCATCTATATATATATATATATATATATATATATATATATATATATATAATCTACTGGCGGTCGCCAGTAGATAGTTATAGTTAGGATCGTGTTTCCATAGGAAATCCGCAACATTCTATTTGGAATAACTTTGGCGCCGATTGACGAATCCTCGCGAAATTTTCAAAATAGGTGGGGCGCTCCGCTCCGCTCCTTCCCTGAAAGTCTCGGGGAGATTCGTCAAGCGGGGGCTGAGAAAAAGGGGGGGTCCCAAAACACGTTTTCCCCATGCATTTTTCCATAGGACCTTTAGTCCAAGCTACAGCCCGAACGGCTGAACAGAATTACTTGAAATTTGGCAGAGAGGTAGTCCTCAGGTCAGGGATGTGCCTTTTGCAGGTCTGGTGTAAATCTGTTCAGTATTTCCTGAGAAAATAGCATTTAAAAGCATATATATATCTATAGGCGCGCTCTGTGCGCGTACGGTAAAACTTACCGTACGCGCACGCTGCCGTGCGCGAGCGCGATTCTGATTGGTTGTTAGATCTTAGTAAACATTCGAATCGGTCGAAACCAGGAAGTGTCGGCCGCCATTTTGTCTCTCACAGTCTGAGGGGGTGAAAAACAAAGGTGGAGAACGTGAAAAGGGGGCAGGTTGGACAGTTCCTGACCCCCTAGCCTTTGTCAGGGGGTCCCAGAAGTACCCCCAAGGGCCAAAATTTCCTTTAATTTTTTTGCGAAAAATCGCGGAGTACGCGTTGCGTGCGCGTACGGTAGAAACGGAAAAATTCCGCGAACTGCGTTACGTGGGCGCATGGTACGTGAAGCGCACCGCGCACCCACAGCGCGCGCACGGTGCGCGAAGCGCACCGTGCGCATACGGTACGCGCACGGTGAAAAACCTTAAAAAAAAATAAAAATACATAACTTAGCATTTAAAAAAACGTACAAATTCACTGAAAAACTATAGGTTTCACACACGTTATAGTTAGGAATTAGCATTTAAAAAACCTTGCAAATTCACTTAAAAAACCATAGGTTTCACACATGTTATAGTTAGCTGGACATTTCACTCATGAAAAACCATTGAAATTCCCCCGTTATAGTTAGTGCAGGCAACTATAACTCACGCGACCGCAATCCTCTGCTGATGACGTCAGATATTACATCACTGATGACATATGTGTCTTTCTGAAAAAAAAATATATTGTAATATATGTATAGCTTAAAATTAATGGAAGAAGACATGGGTAAATAAGTGTCTAAATACAGTGATGTAATATCTGACGTCATCAGCAGAGGATTGCGGTCGCGTGAGTTATAGTTGCCTGCACTAACTATAACGGGGGAATTTCAATGGTTTTTCATGAGTGAAATGTCCAGCTAACTATAACATGTGTGAAACCTATGGTTTTTTAAGTGAATTTGCAAGGTTTTTAAATGCTAATTCCTAACTATAACGTGTGTGAAACCTATGGTTTTTTCAGTGAATATATATATATATATATATATATATATTTTTTTTTTTTATCGATTAGACTAATTGAATGGTGTAGGAAATTACCATCTTGGAGTGATTACCCCCGAATTTTTGAGCTTGCTCTTCAATCCTGCTGAACATAAGCAAAGAGCCTGTGCTCCAGGGTCAGACTGGTTTATAGGGCAGTGCCCGACGAGCATGTCTGAAAGGGCAGTGTTTGGGCCTGTTTTTTGGCTGTTTGTGGGACTGTTTTATGGTCTGTTGGGATGGTTTTTACTGTTGATTTCTGTGAGGAATTTGGTTGTTGGTTGAATAGGGGGTGACCCCTGTTCAAGCAACAGCCACAATACCTGTCAGGGTGAACCACAAAAGTCACTAAATGACCCTGTGCTTCACTGACTGGTAGCTTGGCTCAAAAACAGTCAGGTTTAACTTAAAGAAAATGTGTAAAGTATTTATGCAGCAAAAAAACAGTAACAAAGTGGAAACACAACACAACAAAAATACCACACCAATTTAGAAATAAAGATTACTCTTCAATAAAGTATTTGACACCAAAACAACAAAAATCCAATCAGTAGAACAGAAGATATGCAATTTTAAAGATATACGGTAAGTATAGAACTAAAAGCACAAAGTACCAGCTATCTGATCCTTTAAGACCAGGTGACAGTCACAAGTTCAAGCTGACCGCTTTGGAATGCAGGCCAAATATAGGGACCCTGGTTAGCTGCGCTGAAAGAGTTACCTACAAGTCTAGTGCAAATAGTCCAGTGTCCAGTTCATGGTGGAGAAGGCCATGAGGGGAACGCTATGGATGGTCGTCGCTGTAGCGCAAAGAGTAGGTGGGGCATCCCAGATGGTTGTCACTGTAGCGCAAAGATCCCATGAAGCGTTGAGACTGGTCGTTGCTGGAGATTCGCTTTGGCGGTCACTGTGGGCTGTCGATGCTGTAGCGCGACGTACAGATCTCCCATTGTCAGGTGTCATTGGTGATCACTGCCGCGAAGAGTCGGTTCGCTGGAGCTTCGCATTGGCGGATGTCGCGGGAGGCATGATCTTGGTGTGAACAGTCCTGTTCGCGGTCGCAAAGAGCCCAAAAGGTAAGGATTTCTCCTTTGCTTGGAGGGAGAGCTCCACCTGCAACAAGGTTCCAAGACCTGAGGGATCAGGAACTCACTCCACCAGAGGCCAGAAGGGCTCAGGCAGGTCCAGTTGCAGGTCCAGTTGCAGGAATGCTGGGCAGATTTAGGGAGGCCTCTTGAACTTGTTATGCCCCTGCTGAGGTCAGACTCCTGACCCTTGGAGTCACTTCAGCCTGAGATGAAGGCCGCAGGTCCATTCTTCCTTCTCAGCAAGCAGGAAGCAGGCAGCAGAGTAACAGCGCAGCAGGGTAGCAATCCATTTGGAAGCAGAGCAGTTCAGCCGTCCTTCTTCTGAAGTATCCACAGGACCAGCGATGTACTGAAGAGTGGGTCTGAGGGTCCTATTTTTCTACCTCACATCTTTTTTGAAGTAGGAGTCATTTTTAGAGAATTCCCATTGAAGTGCTAGTACTTTCCTGACTTCCCTGTCTTAGCTTCAATAATTTCAGTGTAGGCAAGCAAAGTCTATTCAGGTGCAAATGGGGCTGTGCCCAGCTCAGCGCCCCCGTCTTGCCAGTTGATGGCTCATCCAGAAACCCCCAATCCATCTACTGTGTGGCTGTCTGAGAGGATCAAACAAAGTCCAACTAACAACTACACCCAGTCATGTGACCCAGTAACATACTGCATACACCAAATAGTTAGGGCAGGAAATTGCCAGCTTCCTAAAAGTGGCATTTTCACAATAGTTACTTAAAACAAGACTTTACTATTAAGGAAGACTTTTAATTACAATTTCTCTGGCACCAAACACAGCATGCTTACTTTTCCCAATCTAAGGTAAGCAATTATTAAATGTAATAAGGCAACTGTTAGAAATGGAGGTCTCTACTTGGCAATGGTTTGCACCTACGTCCAAGTAGCTACCCCTTCTTCTAGTGAGGATAAGGGAGTTACACTCTGAAAATAACCCCTGTTCACCCCCTTGGTAGCTTGGCACAAACAGTCCGGCTTATCTCAGAGGCAGTGTGTAAAGCATTTGTGCATAACCAACAGTAATACAGTGAAAACACTCTTGGCAGGTTCCTTGATTCCAGCGAGTTCTAAAGTTCTGGGGTCTGGGCCCCAATATTTATACTCAAAATTCCTTTGTTCTCTCAGGCAGAGAGTGTCTGTGCTTAGTCCACACCAGTTTTGTCCTCTCATGCCCAGCTTCCTGACAAGGGGTGGAGACAGCATTGTTCAAGGCAGACCAGACCCATTCAGGTGCAAGGAAATCTCCTCCCACTACTCTCAATTCTGCCCAGGTCTATTTAGCCGAGCCCTGACATATCCAGGAAAGTCAGGACACACCTCGACCCCCCCAGTGGGTGTCTGAAGAGAATGCACATCCCCAGCCCCTGTCACTCCAAAGCCAGAAAGTAAATCCACAAACCCAGCAGAGGCACACCAGATGGCTAAACAAGAAAATACCTACTTTCTAAATGTGGTATTTTCAAACACAGAACATAAAAATCATCTTTACTAAAAGATTATTTTTTCTATTATGAGTCTAGGCATACTAAACTCCAGTTCCCTATCTTGTCCCAATATGAAGTTATGCGTATAAGTAAAACTCCCAATCTACCCAATGGGACAGATAGCCTTTCCATAGCAAAAACAGAATGAACTGTAATTCACTACCAGGACATGCCACACACATCATTACATGTCCTACCTTTAATATACCCAGCACCCTGCCCACAGGGTACCTTGGGCCTACCTTAGGGGTGACTTATATATAAGAAAAGGTAAGATTAGGGCCTGGCAAGTGGGCACACCTGCCAGTTCAACATGGCAGTTACAAACTGCACCCAGACCCAGTGGCAGGTCTGAGATACCTTTTCAGGGCTTCCCATGTGGGTGGCACAATCAGTGCTGCTGGCCCACTAGTAGCATTTGATTTACAGGCCCTGGCACACTTAGTACACTTTACTAGGGGCTTACAAGGAAGTCAAATATGCCATTCATGGAAAGACCAATCCATAATAACAATTTACAGGGAGAGCATATGCACTTTAGCACTGATCAGCAGTGGTAAAGTGCCCAGAGTCATAAAACCAACACAAACAGGTCAGAAACAGAAGGCCAAAAAGCAAAACGTCTGGGGATAAACCCACTGGAAAAGCCAGGTCTAACAGCAACCCCGTGTTATCCTATAGGAGAGATAGGTCTCACAGTAGTGAAAAATGAATTTAGGAGTTTGTCACTACCAGGACATGAAATAAATACAAGTACATGTCCAACCCTTTCATTACAATGTGGTCTGCTCTATGGGCGACATAGGGCCCACCTTAGAGGCGACTTATATCCAACAAAAGATGAGTTTAAGGCTTGATAAGGTGGTTATGCTGCCAAGTCTAATTAGCAACTTAGAATTGCATTCAGGGTGCAATGGCAGACCTGGAAAATGTTTAAGGGGCTACTTTAGAAGGTGGCACAATAGGTGCTGCAGACCCACTAGTAGCATTCTATTTACAGGCCCTGGGTATATGATATAACACTCTACAAGGGACTTATACGTACATTAAATATGTCAATTAGGTGTAAGCCACTTTTACCATGATTAAATGAGAGATCACAAGCTCTTAGGCACTGATTAGCAGTGTTAAAGTCTTAGAGCGAGAAAAAATCAATTGGAGCAAAAAGTGAAGGGTGAAGGTAAACATTTTAGGGGTGACCCTGCAGAGGGGGCCAAGTCAAACCATTTCCTTGGTATTACAAGTTCAAGTTCAAGAAGACTTTATTTCGGATTAAATCCATAAAAGTACATAAAATCAATATAAAACATTTAGCGACAATAGATAAAATCTTTAAAAATAATGCATCCACAGAGCTAATACATACTGATTACATACATAAATCAGATTGACATTTTTAAATATTTTTTCCGTTTATGCCAGAAAGCCCCCAAGAAATTTGCCACTGCAAACACAATGTGTGCGGCCATTTCGCTCTTGAGAATTCTAAAGGCTTCATGACACCTTATGAAGCCCAGGTTCCTACAGATAGGAATGATCCACTTTCTGCGGGACTCAGTATAGCCCGGACAAAAAAATATAAAATGCAGCTCAGTTTCCTCGCTTGCGCTGCATGCCGGGCAAATACTGGATGTCGACAGGGACCAGGAGCTAGTGAAAGCACGAATTGGCAAAGACCCGTGCCTCCATTGCAAGTAAAGCTTCCTGATTATTACAGGGTAAACATTATCCAAGACCAATTCGAAGATGTATGTACTCTTCATAAGGAGGAATTGATTTGTTAGGGACCCTAAGGATTTGGAGGGTCGGAGTAAAGGAGCCTTAGAATCATGATACACCTTGATTAGGGCCTTTTTAGAAAGCTTGGAACAAGCATTACCAGGATCGTTCCATAGTGCATCTAGTCCTAGGCTCATCAAACTATTCCTTATGAATTTAAGCCAAGGAATGTTTCCCGAATTTGGGAAGCTGAGAACTTCCTGGAGGCCCTGTCTATAGTGAATCAGTTCAGGCACCGTCCATAATCTGCGCCAGTAGATCACAGGACGAAGTGCCAACTCTTCCTCCAGTGGTCTAATGCCTAAGTCAAGTCGTAGAGGCACTAGCGGAGTACTCGGAGGAAGAGCTGCTAGACACCTAAGGAATCTATTCTCCTCCTTTGTCAGGCTGTCCAGGATTTTGTGACCCCATAATTCACTCCCATAGGTAACTGCTCCTCTTGCTTGGACCCTATAAATATGGAGAGGAGGGCCTATGGGTTTAAGGGTTGACCTATTCTTCCCCACCATTGCTAATATTCCACCAATATGTTGCGCCAGCTTCAGCCTTGTTTTCTCCTGATGTTGACCCCACCCCAATTCCTCGTTGAGTGTGACACCAAGGTATTCGAAGGTGCTCACTCGATCTAGTACATTTTCCCCAATGCGAGGGATACGATGAAACCTGGGTGGCGGATTGAAGGCCATAAATTTGGTCTTTGTGGTGTTGATTTCCAATCCATGCTCTCTGCAGAAGTCCCCAAAACCATCCAGAACACGCTGGATTCCCATAGGTGACTTGGAGAGAAGGAGGGTATCATCAGCAAACATAATTGCTGGGACCCTCCTTCCCGCCAACTTCGGGACATCCGAATTGGGGACCCCATTAAGGTGGTCAATAACCCCGTTAACAAAGAGGCAGAACAGGGTCGGTGCAAGTACGCACCCCTGTCTTACCCCTCTCTCAACGGGAAACTTGTTAGAGAGTACACCCTGCGCACCGCACCTCACACGGGCATAGGTGTTTGTATGGAGGCGGATGATCATATTCAGGAGATCAGCTGGCATCCCAACTTTCGCCAGGACTTCCCAGAGTTTGCCACGCGGAACAAGGTCAAACGCGGCCCTTAAATCTACAAATACAGTATAGAGGCTGCCACCCTCCAACTGTATTGTTTTCCAATGTAGAAGGGACAGCCTAAAGACCTGGTCCACGGTAGAGATCTTCTGGCGAAACCCAGCCTGAAGAGGGCTCAGAACATCCCTCTCCTCGATCCAGTCCAAAAGTCGATCCAACAGAAGCCTCGCAAAGAGTTTCTGTGGAACGTCTATCAGACTGATCGGTCTATAATTGGCGGGGAGCAAAGGTGAGCCCCTTTTAAAAATGGGCACAATCTCCGCCCCAAGCCAAGTTGGAGGAAGTGCCATCCCATGAATGATTGCATTGAACAGTATCAGAAAGTATAGTGCCCAAATTCTGACTTCATGCCTTAGGAGATCGCCTGGGATCTTATCTAAGCCTGGCGCTTTTCCTAAGGAAAGGCAAGTAATTGCCCTTTCCACTTCCTCCAGCTTAAAGTCTTCCAACTCAGTGCAACCATCAATGGGTCCGCTAAGCTCTCAGGCGGAGTTCCCATTTGGTCTAACCCAGCTCTGCTATAGAGGGACGAGAAATGTTTTTCCCAGACTTCAGCTGTAACATTACCTTCTATTGCCATGACAGGCTCAGCAGAACCATGTCTGACTATGTGCCAACATTTTTTGGAATCTCTAACTTTGAGAGCAGATGTTATTTCTGACCAGTTCTCCCAGTCCCAGTCTATTTTAGCGGCTTCAAGACGGGACTTATAGGCCACCCTCTTTTCCCTAATCACAGAGGATGATTCCTTATTTTTAAGTGCTTGGAGGAGATCTTTCTTAGCTCCCCTACAGCTGGCATTGAACCAAGAGGCTCTTTCACTCCTCGGTTTCCTGCCCCGGACCACAGGATTCAATACCTCAGCTAAATTGGCACAGAGGGTCTGATGGATATCCTCAAGGGAAGAACAGCCTCCCGACGAGGGCAATTGAGGGAGAAGGCTCTCCATTCTTTCGAAAGTTACAACCACTTGCTCATATATAGCCCTTATACGGTTCGGTTTCTCTAATAGTCTATCCCACCTTAGTCTTCGTCTGTTGCTAGACAGAGTGAGACTAGGGGCAGGTAAACTATTTCCCCGAGTTTCTGGCCTAAGGAAACCATCCGCGGCTAATGAGAGGATTAGAGGGTTATGATCACTATCGGCCCTTTGGGCAATTTTAAAATCTAGTGCCAATTTCCAGTCCTGGAGTCTGATCAGTATATAATCGATCCGGGACTCCTGCCTTAATCTATTAAAAGTTGGCTGGGGCGGGTTATCCCCCTTGAACCTACCATTGCATGCTCTAAGTGGTATTACAATAAATATTGTCTGCAGCAAGTTCAACTCCATGCAGTCTTCCATAACTTGCAAAACAGCGGTCTTTAAAAGAACAATATTGTTCCACTTTCCACATTTGGACCACTTTCTTAGCTGTCTGATTCGCTAATGGAGGCCACTTTCATTTTGCCATCCAGGCATATTTTCTGTCCCATTTAAACATTTTCAAATTAACTTACCCCTGTTCGCCATATATAACTTGTATGTATGTGCTTCCCCTTTAAACATGCCTAATTTGGTTTACCCTTCATTGCCATAGTTAATTTGCCTATAAGTCCCTAGAATAAGGTATTGTAAGCTCCACCAGGCCTGTAAGTTAAATACCACCTGTGGACTGATCACCTATTGCATAATCTACAGAGTTGGCCAGTGAAGCATGCTTCAGGCCTGCCATGTGAAGCCTGACTGCAGCAGCCTAAGAACTCACTGCCTAACCTGTCAAAATAAAAAAAAAATTGTGATAATCAAATTTATTGGCATTTGAAAAGCAAATTCACATAAGGATAACGCACAATTGTACATTAGCCCAGAGCGCATCGCTAACAGCCAATGAAAGCCACCATCATGATTGAGATATTCGAGCAAGCCACCCCATTTGAAAGGCAACATAACACTACAGGAGCAAATCAGAACAAGTAAATCAAATCAGTAGATTTAGCCATTTGCCCAATACCTTAAGGAACCTCCCAGGACATCCTCGGGCCTTGAAGAGAGGTTCCTCCTGGGCCCTGCACCAGTAAACCCACCGCCGCCATTTTCGCAGGGCAGGGGGTTTGGCCTGAGCCCAGGCTGCTGCAATGTCTTGTTTGGCTACCGCCACCGCCGAACAGAGAAAGAGTTTGTCGGCTCTAGAGCTGCCCCAAAAGAAGACGTGTAGGATCGTGGGGAACATGCCAGCCCAAAGTCTGCATGAGGACACATTCCACACCCGACCAGAATGAGCCAAGACCAGGGCACAACCAGACCATGTGGAAGAAATCGACCGGGGCCTGGCCACATCGCGTGCAATCTGGGGAGGGGCGCAGTCCCGCCTTATGCAGGTGCACAGGGGTAAGGTAGGCCATATGGAGGTAGTACAGTTGAATGATACAAAGTTTAGAGGAGGTCGTAAGCATTTTGGGAGCCATAAGGGCATCGCGCCAATCTGCTTCGTCCAGGGGACCCAACCACCCCTCCCAGTGGGCCCTCGGCGAGGGCATTATTTACTAAGGAGCGGTATATCCGCGACACTCCTCCTCTGCCTAAGTTTCCCATCATTACCTGGTCCTCCAGCGGGCTAAACTCAGGGATCGACGTACCTGGGGGAAAGTGTGTGGCAAGGGCGTGGTGGAGCGGCAGATACCTATAAAATTGGGAGGTGTGAAGGGAGGGACATTTTTGTAGGTCGGGGAAGGCCCTGACGTGGTCTCCCACCCAGACGTCTCCAAGGAACGAGATCCCAACGTGATCCCACTGCCAAAAATCTACAAGGGTTGATACTTCCCGCAGCCATGTGCCATGCCATAGAGGTGTATGTTGAGTGAGTCGCTTATTCCCACCACGTGTATCGCAGGGCAGAGTGCCAGGCTACGAGAACCAAAATAACAATTTTTAACAGGTAGATACCCTGATTTTAGATATTAATAGGTCACCCCTAAGTACTCCTTGTTGCCCAAAAGGTAGTGTGCCCAATATTTAAAAGTGGAAAGTTGCACTGTGGGATTGTTTGCAGTATGGCAAACCAGAATGGCAGAAAAATAGGGAGGGTTACCTCTGGTAACCTTTACCCCATTAGTTAGCGAGGGACCGGGCCTCAATCGCACCCACTGGCTAGTGCAAACTATAAATGTGGCACCCGAAGGAGCCCTCCTCTGACCCCTCTCTGGACTTGTGGAAGATCAGGAGAGGGCTGGGTATTGTTTCTTGTCACTGGTGAGTACTGTATCTGCTCTCTTTTGTATCCAGACAAAGATGTAGCCTCCAAGTGTCAGAGGGCTGAGCAAATATGTGGCTACAGGGAAACAAAAAAGATGAAGAACCACTTGTTCCTGCATTCTTAGTTGCCCATTTTCAACTGGAATTACGATGGACCCTGCTCAAAGCCTTTGCTAGATCAAGCCCTAAAGTCCTAAGAGCATATTCTGAACTCTGGAGTCCGTAGATGTAGAGATGAAAAAAAGTTTCTTGACTCTTGTAGTATTTCTGACTGGCAGCCACTGGAGTAGAAGGACCAAACACTTGAGCCGGTCTACCAAAGGCAGTACTTTGCTGAGATGAACAGATTGTTTTTCCAGCTTAGAGCTACTCTGGAGCAGCAAATCTATTCCAGTGGGCCATCAGCAAGATGGTATATGAACCCATGAAACTCTCATCTGATACAGCCTGCTGCCTTGCCCTGCTTGAAGAAGAGGAATTCCATGTCAGAAACTACGTCTCAACCAGAACATGCAACCAAGAGCAATAAAAGCATTTGGTTGATGGCTAAACCTCGATGGGTGGGAATTTTAAATTTCTCTCACTTAATTTCCTGTCTAAACCAACAGTTTCTGCTGGATCTCACCCAACAGATATCCAACTTTGCATCAGCTTCATCAGATACAGTCTGCTGCCTTGCCCTGCTGCAAGACTTTTTCCTACATTTTTCAGACCAAGCCTGCAGGTGAACTCCTAAACTCAGTCATACTACTTCGTGTATCTGACCACTGGAACCATTGAGGTCAGCCTAACACTGCGCTGAGGTCTTCTGCAATAATAGACAATCATTGGAGCTTAGTGCTTTTTTGTGTGCAATTTTAACCCCTATCTCTGGTCTCCTCATTGGATAATTGTCATTTCGGTGCTGTGTTTTTATAAATATGTACTCTATTTAAAAAATTTTGAGGGTTTTTTTTTTATCGTTTATTGTAATGATTCTAATACTGTTTTGGTACTTTATTAATATTTTGCACATTGTCCTATGTTAAGCCCTTTTGATGTTTGCTGTAGCTACAAGGGGGTGAGCTCAGGTTCACTTAGTGACTTATTGGGTTCACCCTGAAAAGTTAGTTTTATTATTACTTGAGTTGGGTGACACCCAGCCCAAATAATAATCCACTTTCTTGCCAATGTATAACAGGGATATTCAATATTCTGATTCAGTTTATTTCTTGAAGAAAATGTAGGGGTTTTTATACAACAATTATACCAAATTATTTATTTTCCACACTGGATTGCACGTTGGTTTTACCCTTTTCATAAATGTGCATAAGATAGCCCGGTGATTGTGAGCTTAATCAACATGTGTATGACTATTTTTTAATCGAGAGGGTTAGAGGCTTAGCAGCTCACTGATTTCCGGTTTTCCTAAATGTCATTAGCTATTTTGTTACATGCCATCGTAATCAAAATGTGCACCTTGAGAATGAGAGAGATCCAGCCAAATAAAATGATTTGATACAAGGATCAGTTCTAAACAATGAAAGGTCTCTAGTATGATGTTAGAGACTTTTGTGGGGGTCGGGTTTCTGCTCAGACAAAACCTTTCTTACTGAGGTAAGTAGTATTCCAAGAGAAATATTTGTGTAACATAAATATGCTATAGACCAAAAAGGTATCCCTTCCAGAGCGCGACCGGCTCCTTGGAGGCTAGAGTAGAAAGAATGGTAAAAAGTGTGATGGCACACCCACTATTAGGGGTGGGAAGGGAAAATTTCCCATTTCTTTATATAACCCTCAACCACTCTAATAGTGGCATGCTTCATCATCCGGTTCTCCCCGACTCCAAAAGGTCAGGGTGGGCTCAACCATATTACAGGGAGCACTTATGAAGATAGAGGGTAAGTAGGCATACCTTTAAAGATCAAATTTCTTACCCACTCTTAAAGTATCCTTTATTAGTATAGTGGGAGGGAAGGATAAAACATATTATAAGGGTGTGAGGATATGATGGTCCTATGACCCTAAATCACCAACATGTTTCAAGACGGGTCTACCAGCCTACATCAGGTGCTGGGCTTTTGTCAGGGCGAGTGGCGAAGATGTCACTCCCCCAATGACGTGGCTAATGTGTGGTTATTACTGAGAGCATGCAATTAGCATGGATAAGATTCATAAAATGTGTACTTGCCGCTGTTGGGAATTACCTGTAACAAGAAAAATATAAAGTGTAAAAAACATCAGGTGCAGATGAGGATATTGCATTATCGTGTACAGACATTCGGCATCAGGACTAGTAATTCATACCAATAAGGTCCCAAAAATGCATCAAATCTTGCAAATTGTGTCTGTAAAGGATCATACAAAAGTTTGTGATCTCATTCATATGCACAGATATACATCTGCATTCACTGATGTGTTGTTCAACCAGAAGTGATGTGGTTCTATTGTCTGTCATCATGTGTTCATATAGGACTTGCCTTGTCCAGCGGGTTTATCCGAAGTCTTTTGCTTTTTTGCCTTCTGTTTCTGACCTGTTTTTGTTGGTTTTATGACTCTGGGCACTTTATCACTGCTGATCAGTGCTAAAGTGCATATGCTCTCCCTGTAACTTGTGTTTATGGATTGGTGATTCCATGATTGTCATATTTGATTCACTAGTAAGTCCCTAGTATGGTGCACTGTGTGTGCCCAGGGCCTGTAAATCAAATGTTGCTTGTGGTCCTGCAGCACTGATTGTGCCACCCTCACGAGCAGCCTGTAAATGTAACTCAGATCTGCCACTGTAGTGTCTGTACACAGTTTGGTACTGTCAAGTTGACCTGGCAATTGCACTTGCCAGGCCCTAACCTTCCCTTATCTTACATGTAAGACACCCCTAAGGTAGGCCCAAGGTAGCCCCATGGGCAGGGTGCAGGGTATGAGAAACGTAGGACATGTACTGAGGTGTGTAACATGTCCTTATATTGAAATATAGTGTATTTCAATTTTTTCATGTATTGAAAGGCTATCTGTTCCATACTATAGAATGGGAGTTTATTAATATCATCTGCTAAATATAACTTTCCATTGGGACAAGATAGAAAGGTGGAGTTTAGTATGCCTGAAGTCAGAATATAAAAATACAGCTTTTAGTAAAGAGGATTTTTATATTGTGTGTTTGAAAATACCACTTTTAGAAAGTGGGTATTTTCTTGCTTAGACATCCTATGTGGCTCTGCTGGTTTGTGGTGACTGTCTGGCTTTGAAGTGAAAGGGGCTGGGGATGTACCTTCTCTCAGACAGCCACCAGGAGAGTTGACGTGTGTCCAGCTTTTAATGAATGAGTCAGGGCTGGGCAGAATAGACCTGGCCTGAATTAAGAGTAGGGGGAGGAGATTTCTTTAACACCTGAATGGGCCTGGTCTGACTTGATGCTGTCTCCACCTGCTTGCGGGCAGCTGCACCAGAGAGGACAGAACTGGTTTTGGGTGGGTAAAGAGATTCTCTGTCACTAGAGTACAAAGGAATTTGTGCTATAAAAAGTGGGGCCCATACCCCTGAACTTTAGAACACTTTTGGACATCAAGAGGAAACTCTTCCAATGAGAAGAGCTGGAAGAAACTGGAGGAGGAGTACTGCCCCTTTATTGTGTGCTGTCTGGGGTTGGCATGCAGTAGCTGTTTCTGCCAAGGAGAGCAACTGTGTGTGTATCATGCTTGAGAAAGTATCTCTAAGGGCTTGGAAGTGGAGCTTGTCCCCGGTTCAAGAGGTCTCAGGAACTGCAAAGACCTCACCATATTTCTGGGCACTGTCTCTGGAACCGCTGGTTTCAGTCGCCACAGAAGAAAAGGGCAACTGACTCTGTCAGCAAGTCCGTCATAGGATTTCGTGTCCTGAAGGCCCCGCAGAAGGCACTGCCACACTGTGCACTACATCCTTGGTCTCATTGACGCTGTCTTGATGATCGTCACCGAGCCATTGCTCGCACCGTGTCCTGTGGGCACAGCATTCCGCACCACCTCACTTCACCCTCCGTGGACATCACCAACACCATTGCTGCTTGACCAAAACATTGACCGGCTCCGTTGTCTGCACCACAACCTGCGAGCACCGCGTCGAGCAACACATCACCGTGCACCATAAGCCTTGACCTCACCGACCCCATCTAGGTGATCGTCACCGAGCCACTGCGTGCACCGCATCGTGAGGGCACCGCATCCTGCACTGCTTCCATTTTTACAAGGCAACCACAACGGTTGTCACGACCGGCTGTGTGCCATCGTGTTTGGCGCAACGAGAAAGGTACTGTTTTTGAGTCTGTCTTCGCCTTAGCTGACCCCACACCGATGTGGTCAGCTGGAATTGTTAGACTCTGTCATTTTCAGCTTTGCAGTAGAGCCAGTCGGAGCTACCAACTAGGAGGAACTGTGTTCTTCAGCTATTTCTGCAATTTAAAGGTTATCTTGCAAAGTAACTTTTTTTTACAACATTATATGTAGGATTCTTTTTGTCATTTTTGGTCTTGTTTGGTTTAGATATAGTTTAACTTATTTTTATAAAGTGGTGTGGTGTCCATTTGTAGTGTTTTCACTGTGTTACTTTATGCATGCACAAATGCTTTACACACTGCTTCTGAGATAAGCCTGTCTACTCATGCCAAGTGACCAAGGATGTGACCAGGGGTTATTTTAGAAGGGTGTCTCCCTTACCCTGACTAGGGAGAAGGGTCCCTATTTGGACAAAGGTGCAAACCATTGGCAACTTGAGACCTCCCTTTCTGACAACAACGATATACCTTTCGTATTTGACGGCTAAATCATAATTGTAAACCAGAACACGATAGAGGTTTCTTTTAACACCATGTGTTATCTCCAAGTGAAATTACGTGTTAAAAATAGGGAGAGGGCCACTCACAAAAATGGAGTGGGACATACATTCCCAAGGGCTGTGAGAGGGAAGCCTTGTAGGCGGGGGTGACAGGAAAGTAACACGATCTAAACAGAGTCCCCTCATAGAGGCACAATGCAGATCAAGTAGGAAGCGCCTTACACCAGGTTCTGAGAAATGTACAATGGACTTACTTCATCAAAGGTGACATCCCATCTGCCTACCTAAATTTGGCGACATTAACGACATTCAACTCTCTAACTAAGCCCTCAGCAAAATACGAAATCATTGGCCACTAGCTCAATGAAAACCTAGGAAATTCAACCACGGAGTGCAAAGGAGCTTTTCTCGATGTTCCTTGCTCCCGGAAACAATGGAAAATCTTCCTTCTGTGGACTGCTAACTCACCCCATGGTTTTATAAAAATGTGCCACAGTGCAGTCACCTACTAAGACAGCACTGTTCCTCCCCCCCTGCATTGCATTCATTAGGCAGCCTTGTGTCACGCTTCCTTTGCACCATGGTGCACAATGTCTAGCGTAGCTTTTGCAGTGCTGAAAGCATACTCTTCTAGGACAATAGAAAACACTTTGTACGAGTGTTGTACAGTACAACACACATGCAACACACATGCAAAGTTGGAAAGGTTTGGAGAAAAGAAAACTTGTCCAACGTTAGCACTACTTTGAGGAGGCATTCATTTTAGCACACATTTAGCACAGCTTTCTTGTACCAATATCCACCGATGATTGCATGAGAATACCCATGCACCATCCCCTTGGCGCAAAGTAGTATAAAGTAACATATGGTGCTACTTAGCATTACTTTATAGTCATATTTTAGCACATAATGTTTCCACTGGAAAGTAAAAACTATTTCTACACACTGTGCTGATTTGCATCACTTTTGTGACACGAATCCAGTGCAAAGTGTTAGTAAATCAGCCCTCTGTTTAAAATGCCCCCTGCTTTCCCAATTGCACAATTGTTGTAACCGTGTACCTGATACTTGTCATTATATGTATTTTCCTATTATTACATATTTTTGCTGTAAGGTGAAATAATAAAAAAACAAAGCAATTCAGAAACAGTACATTAATTTATGACACTCACTTTGCATAAATAAACTTATGCCAAGTAGCTGAACTCAATGATGGATGTATTTGAAATGCATTCTTTTTTGTGTTCGCCAAGCCGACGTTCTGCTACCATGAGTAGTGAAGAGAACCGTGATCTCCTAAAACGTGGCACAAGTCTGTCTAATTTGAACTACATATGATTAGCATCCCCTGAGGCATGTTTCTAAAAGGATATTTTAGTGAATAAAGAAGTCGCACACTAGAAAATATTCAAGTTGTCAGACAATGTGAACAAATATCACTGTCCAAGCGTATGTAAGCCTAGAAATCTCTGACCTATTTTATAATAAGGTTTTTGGCTGCCTGCTGTGGGGTCAAGAGGTATTGCTAATGTCAATATTCACACTAATTAGGACAACAGAGAATAGACTACTTACCCTATTTAACTAACACCATGGCCTATCATCAATATTTCAAGTAATATTATTGGACTGTTTTCAGGTTCTCTTCAGAATTTCAATTTCAGGCTTCTCTGGCGTTATATTTCAAAACAATAATTTATAGGGTCCTCAGTGCCCTTTGATTGTTTTCTGATCTGAATCTACTTCTTGGACATGATAAATGTACAAATAAATGAACAAAGGATAGATGCTCATGCTGCCAACTACGAATACATTGCATACATTGCATTTGATGGATTTTGTACGAAACAAGTTACTGGTAGTCCTACTTTCTTTGGAAACGTATTTTAAAAATACAGCAGTTGAGGGGATTGAGCGAGAATTCAGATTTGTTAAAGAAAAGATTTTGTCAATGAGAGAGAATGATAATGGATTCAAAAACCTGTAAGATGCTGAATGTCTGACTAGATGAGGTGCTGTTGCATGCAAATCAAATATTTCTCATTATAATACCAGTTAAGGTTTTATGTTCCGTTGCCACAGAAAAAGGATAGATAACTTGCATCTAGTTTTAAGAAACACTTGGGGCCAGATGTATGACCGTTTTTTGAGGTCGCAAACGGAAAATCGACCTATTTGTGACAGCAAAAAATGGTTCTGGCATGTACAAATGCTATTTTCCGAGTCTGTGATTCGCATAAAAGTGTTTGCAACTCTCGCCATTAGGAAGGGGCGTCCCTGCCTAATAGCGAGTCACAATGCAATGTAACATTGCTTTGCGACTGCATTTGTGACGCAAAGCACTCTCAGTTTACCACCTACTTCAAGTAGGTGGTAAACCACTCGCAAACGGGAAGGGGTCCCACCTGGGCCCCTTCCCCTTTGTGAGTGTGTGCAAAAATATTTTTAAGAGCAGGCAGTGGTCATAGGGACTACTGCCTGCTCTTAAAATATGAAACAGAAACGTTTCATTTTAATTTTTTTAAATGCATCCTGTTTTCCTTTAAGGAAAACGCGCTGCATTTAAAAACAAAATACTGCTTTATTAAAAAAGCAGTCACAGACATGCTGGTCTGCTGACCCCAGCAGGCCACCCTCCCTGCGAGTGCTGGCCATTTCTAATGGGGCCACAAATAGCACCTGCCTCATGAATATTAATGAGGCAGGCAATTTGCGACCCCATTAGCAATCGCTAATTGTGTCTGAGACACTGTTGTAAATTGCATTTTGCGAGTTGCAAATTGAGAGTCGCAAAGCGACGCAATTTGCGAGTCACAAAATGTAAGGGTTGTATATCTGGCCTTTGAAGTTTAAGGACACATTTTGCAAAGCTGATTGTATGTGTAATCTTTACTCGCATGGGCAAATGAATGTTTCATGAGTGCAAAAACATTTTTGGAATTCATAAATGCTGGTTTTGCACTCTTAAAAAGACATACTCCTACAATATTTTGTGTAATTATATCTACTCCAACGCCAGGGAGAGGGCGAGGCTCCAAGGCTGAAGTCCCTGTGAGTTTGTGTTAATGCCAAAACTCCCTGACCAATTACCACTGTGAAAAGGGTAGTTCTTGACAGAGGCATGGGTAAATCTCCACACAGGGGTGAAAGGGGCTAGGTGTATTATATGTATATATACACAGTTTTGTGTTGTTCTGTGAATGATGTCATCAGTGATGGCAGTTATGTCATCATTGATGTTATCAGTGATGTCACTGATCATGTCAGGAGTGATGTAATATGTGAGGACATAAACAGTGCATTGCTGTGCGTAAGCTATAGTTAGGTGAGGCAACTACAACTGCTGAATTTCTATGGTTTTGTATGAGTGGAATATGAGCATAACTATAATATCTCTGCAACCTTTTTTTTTTCAGTGACTTTCTAATTTAAAAAAAAATCTATTTCCTAACTTTAACGTTTCCGTAACCTTTGTTTTTTTCAGTGAATTTCTGAGTTTATTCTTTTTTTTTTTATTCTAACTGTAACCTGTCACCTTTGTGAGGGGGTTTGTGATTGGCTGTGTGGATATGCAAGCAGATCTGAGAGTGCCTGTGTGTCTGAATGAGTGTTCGTGAGTGGGTGTGTGAGTACCTGTGTGCGTGGGTGTCTGAGGTCCTCCATGTGTTTGTGAGCGTCTGTGTGTATCTGAGTGGATGCATGAGTTCCTGTGTGGCTCTGTGAGTGGGTCTGTAAGTGCCTGTGTGGGTCTGTGTGTAGGTGGGTGTGTGAGTGCCTGTGTGGGTCTGTGAGTGGGTGTGTGAGTACCTGTGTGAGTATCTGAGTGGGTGTGTGAGTACCTGTGTGCGTGGGTGTCTGAGGTCCTCCATGTGTTTGTGAGCGTCTGTGTGTATCTGAGTGGATGCATGAGTTCCTGTGTGGCTCTGTGAGTGGGTCTGTAAGTGCCTGTGTGGGTCTGTGTGTAGGTGGGTGTGTGAGTGCCTGTGTGGGTCTGTGAGTGGGTGTGTGAGTACCTGTGTGAGTATCTGAGTGGGTGTGTGAGTGCCTATGTGGCTCTTTAAGTGGGTCTGTGAGTGCCTGTGTGGGTCTGGGAGGGTATGTGTGAGTATCTCTGTATGTCTGTGAGTAGGTGTCTGAGAGGTGCAATGCATTTTGGGCTTTGGCATACGTAGTGTATCTAAAAGGGAGCATGATGGGCTCTGCTCTCACCAGGAGAAGATGAGAAGGAAATCACTTATCACAGTCTTATCACGAGGAGTATTTAAGTTTAAAAGTGTGGCTCTTCGATGTTGCTAGCTTTATCACTCCTTTATAATTAAATATTTGGCAAGTCTAATTCATATGTTTAGTTTTAGTTTTAAAAAAACAAGAGGAAAAGAAATTGTACAGTAACTCTCCTTAGATTTACAAGGAAGAAACCGTATAGACAACCCCAGTGTGAAAAGTTTTGATTAGGTGTGTTGTCGAGAGCATTTTTTAACCCTCCATCTCAATTTTGATGCTGCATGGCCAATGTTTAGATGGTGTCGTGCCTCAGAGTATAGGCTGATTATGCATTCAAAAACACTGCATTTGAGGTTCCGTTCAGAGGAGCCAATGTCCACTCAAAAGGGGAGCTTAACAGTAACAAATGAACTTTCATCCAGTGACATCCTGGAAAGTTACATCACTTGAAGTGACCTCTTTTTTGCGCTGCTGTACCACATTACCCTTTTGGACACTTAAAAATATATCCCCATTCGACAGGTCTGCAGAGGCAGTGCACAGATGCAACAAAACAGCAGCACTCTCTGCAATGCAAAACTGGCAGTGGCAGCGGCAGCGGCGGCCGGCACAGAAAAGTGCAGTGAAACAGGGCGCGGCAGAGGGGGAAGTCGACAGACCATGGAAAAGTCATTATTTAGATATTTAATTATATACCTATTCTGTTGTCTTTTGATTCCCTCCCACCCCTCCCTGCCACACTGCGCTTACCTGTGCCGGCTGCTGCTGGGCAGGGGTGGTTAGGTGGTTGGGGCCCTCTCACATCAATCACTAAAGTGCACAGAAGAGAGGGGACAGCTGTTCTGGATACTGAGAGAGAGTTGATGCTCAGTTTAGTTTGGGCTGATTCTGTTCTTAGGAGTATTTTCCAGGATTAAGGGCTCCAGGCTTCAAAGATACATATGCATGATAGACATCTGTTAGTAAGCACCACGATACCCTTGGGTGTGCTTTACAAATACACGTTATGTTATGTCCAGGAACTATGTATTTCACTTCCCTTCCAATGGAAGAGTGTGTAGCCAACTGTCCATCTAACACAGAGCGGGAAACTTCAAAGCAGAAACAGAGAATATATATACTTTTATTTGATTTCATGAAAAACCATAAAAGGGTGGAAAAACCACCATAGATAAAACTTACAAGTATGTACATTGTGATAATTATTATAAAAAGTATAAAAAGTTAACATGTAAGCAGAACTTCCAAATGGTTTCAAAACCAGGTAATCTAATACTGCGTAAGTTGGTTAACGGGTTCTGCGTTGTCCAAATCTCTTGCTGCATTTTTTAAAAAGTTTATGGCTCTGCAGGACAATGGGATGGATGAGCCAGTAAGACAGTGAATCACTGCTGCTCTACAAGTTCTTATTTGTTCCTTCTTAAAGATCTCCCGAATGTCCTTTTTGCGCATTTCTGCCAAGGCAGGGCAGATGCAGAGTAGATGCAGTAAAGACTCATCCCAAGCTCCACACAGGCGACATTCCTTGGATTGCCATACATGTTTCCATTTTGGGGTTAGGTCCTTTGAGGGATATGACCCTAGCCTTAGTAAAGTAAAAAAGTGTTTTTTCTGGGCTGAAAAGTGATGGGGTTGGGGTTGCAGCCTCTAGTATGACTGAATCACGGCCCAGGCATGTTTATTTTTTGCTAAGGCAATTTTATCTAATAATATGGAATGCCGTTTTATCGCTTTGTTGACCAATTGTTTAAAGCAAGAGTAGGTGGAGGCTGTAAGCCATGCCTCCTCTAACTTCAATGCTGAGAGAGAGGCCCTCAGAACTTTGAAAATTGAATTTGTGAAGCTAGCTTGCTTTTCAATTTCCGCCCAACAATAATGTGCGAGTGTATTTTCCTCTGCGTCCCGCATCCTCCAGTAATACTTGACTAGTATGCCTTGTTTGTCAGGGAAACAGAAACAGTAACTGCAGTTCAGAATCTAAGGAACTCCAATGGCACAGGGGAAGAATCAACAAAGGAGTCATATCTGAACTAAATGAGCATAACAGCTTAGTTTTTTATGAATAAAAGTGTCACTTTAAAAGGTCACCCAGAAGTCACTAAAGTGTCATATTCACAGTGCAGACATGGAAATGTCACACATATGCAAACCTAATCCTTGGCAGCTATGTCTTAGAGTTTTTCATTGCTCAAATGGGTATAATTTCATTCCTTGATTTTTCTGCTGATGAGAAAGTGTTAAATGTCACTTATAATTACACTGAAATTATGAAAATGACCTCCATACCAATCTGAAACCTTTGCAGCTGTGGGTGAAGGGGGCCACGCTTGTTGTCCCCGGGCCACTTTAAGATGCGGGGACCCCATACCTGGGGCGAGGCCATTTGTCCATGGATGCCCTGGTCCAACCCAGGCCACCCAGTCTGCTGTGGGACCACGGGGAGAGCCTCAAGGCCTCTGCGGTCCCAGCCGTGTTCCCCGCCTCCTGTGGAAGCTGGCCTTGATATTGCACACAAGGAGCTGCTCGAAATGCAGCTCTCTGTGTGCAAGAGCAATTGTTTCATCTCTTTTCCTGCCCACATGTCTGCGAGCAGGGAAAGAGATGAAATCTCTGCTTCCAGCAAACGGGAGCCCTTTCACCGTTCCAGCTTGCTGTAAGCAGAGTGTTTGTTTTTGCTTGGTGGGATCAGTCAGCACCGGCCAAGCAAAAGCAAACAGCTATGTCCCATGGGTGGGCACCCTGGGACATAGCAGGAGCCATCTCCATGGGGTGGCAGTCACCAGGGCCATGTATGGCTCCAGGAGGGAAGTTGTGCACCTCCCTCCTTTGTTGTTCATGGGCTGGACCGAGGGAGGTGGTGATCCCTGGAGCTTTATATGGCCCGGGAGTGAGCCCATGTGGCTGCGCCTCCCTCTTTAAAATGTTATTTTGGCCATGGCGATGTGGGGGTCCTAGGAGTTTGCAACAGCCAAGATGGGAATCAGTGTGGTCCCCCTCCTTTAATTAAATAAAGCCAGGGAAGTAGTGGTCCCCAGGGCATAAAGAGCCGCATGAAGGGGGACCTGTGCACCCCTCCTTTTTTCTGTAAAATGCCCCTGGGACCTTTTCGAAACCAGTGTGGAAGCCCATGCTTTTAAAAAAAAAATTGCAGCAAATTTGTGAATTTTTTGAATTTGCCGCAATTAAAAAAAAATGCTGTTTTGCCCTGCCGGTGTCCCTCTGGGACCCCAAGACCCAGGCTTGGGAGTCAGCGTAGTCCTACTCTGCCCCTTTTCTTTTTTTTATGTTTTTGTTTTGGGACTGAGCTGAAGCCGAGTCCCAAGATGAATGCCCACACGTCCTGGTTGAAGTGTTGGTAGCCAATCCGAGCTTTGCAGTTCTCTTCACTAGTTTGTCATTATTCACAAATTAGCTGCAATCGTAGATATACAAATTTGAACTTCCTTTAATTTCTCAACAACTACTAAACAGATTTACGCCAAATAACTGAAAGTGTGATCTGAGAACCAAAAAGCTCCCTTTCGGCCAAAATTCTGTGAAAGTCTGTCCATGAAAGTCTGTCCAGCGGTTTCGGGCTGTAGTCGTGTTCAAAACTTTGACGGTAATTAGCATGGAAACCCATTTTTTTAACCCCCCCTCTCTTTTCCGCCCCTGCCTGAAGGATCACCGTAACACTTTCCATGTAGAAAATGATTGATCTGCCACTTTTTTTGGGAAAATTTCGTGAAACCCTTCCCTCTGACTCTTCCCCCTCTACCTCCCTTTTACTCATCCCAAGCCTCCTCCTAGAGCTTAAAAAAAATGTATAAATATATATATATATTATATATATTTCTAAATCCTTTCCTCCTCAATCGGGAAACATCATTTACAACGCGGGGATTACATCGCGATGCCATTACATCGCGGTTTTTACAACACAAGTCGTTACGACGACTTGCGCTAGATGGCGCTCTAGGACAAGGAATAGTATAATTTACTATCCAACACCTTCCCTACTGTACGTAGACTGGAGTTGGAATAGTAAATTATACTACTCCTAAGTCCAGTGCCCTCCAACGCAAGTCGTTGTGACAACTTGTGTTGTCAAAACCGCGATGTAATGTACCGCGATGTAAATGTATGTGTTGTAACGTCATACTCCCCCTCAATCCCTCCACTATCCTTTTCAATCCAAATAACAGACTAAAATGTCCACCACTCAAATTAATTTCATACTTCACTATACTAATTCACCACTAATCCTTTATGGGTTCCGGAGTAGCATGCTACTCCCCGAAAAAAGCACTTCAACACCTCATCAGGGGTAGCAAGCGCTATATAAATGCAAACCTTTTTCCCTCTTCTATCCCTCCACTATCGTTCTCAATCTAAATAACAGACTAACATGCTCACCACTCAAATTACTTTCATATTTTACAATACTAATTCACCACTTATCCTTTATTGGTTACAAAGTAGTATGCTACTCGTCAAAAAAGCGCTTCAACTCCCCATCATGAGTAGCCAAAACTATAGAAATGCAACCCTTTTTCCCTTGCCTAAACCTCCACTATCCTTTGCAATCCAATTAACTGACTAACATATCCACCACTCAAACCAGTTTCATATTTCACTATAGTAATTCACCACTAATCCTTTATGGGTTCCAGGGTATCCGGCCCGGAGGCAGAGCTTCCGGCCCGGAGGCGGAGCTTCCGTCCCGGAGGTGGACATTTTGGCCATATCTAAAATCTCCGCCACTGGCCGGAATCCCCCACCTCTGGGCCGGAAGCTCCGGCCCGAGAGCGGACGTAAAGTTAGTAGTCGTAAATCAATTCTGTGAATACCAAAAGTAGTAAGTTTAGGATTTTGTCTTAAGTTAATTCTGTGAATCGGGCCCCTAGAGTCCAGCCCTCTTGCCATCTTAGTTAGGGTTTTACAGAAGAAATAGGATCTGTGCAATATCCTGATTTGCAGCAACCTGAATCTCGCTGATATGGCCACCTCTCTGGGGGAGGCCAGAGCCTCCTGCCAATCCTCATCCTCTACCTCACCAAGGTCTACCAGCCACTGCTTTTGGAGACCTAGAAGTGGGTCTGGACAATTATTTGTCAACTTTTGGTAGGTCTGGAAGATCGCTCTCTGGTCCATGTACTCAGAAAAGAGTATGGATTGTCACAAATGAGGGCTGATCAAGGTCCTATGGTAGAGTCCCCTTATTCTGGCTTTCTAAAGACTTGTTTTTCAAGTGTGGGGCTACCTTTTTAGCTTCAAGTGTATATAAATCAATTGGGAGGTCACTGGGCCCCATCGCTTCACATTATTGGACACTGAAAATCACCTCAGCCACCTCTTCATCTGTGATGTCACCCTCCATCAATGTTAGGTGATCAGGGGTGCAGGTAGGAAGGGGCATATCTACCAGCAATTCTCTAGTTTCCGCTCCCTTGGATGTTGTGGCTGGAGAATACAGGTAAGACTAGCGGGTGGCGAAGGCCTCTGCTATTTCTAGTGGGTCCCGGAAAACTACTCCTGTGTCAGTACTAATAGCAGTGACCAGACTACTTGCTTGCTCACGCCTGTCCAGTCAGGCCAGTAACTTCCCTGCCTTGTCCCCCACTTCATCTCTGTTGTGTAGCCAAGTGCCTAGCCTTTGGCCTCCATGGCTAAATCTTTATACTCCTTCTTCTTTTGGCACAGGTTGTGTCTGATAGTACTGGAGTCCTCCCCCGTTAGTTTGCTTTCTAGGTCTAGGATTTCCTTCTCCAATTGTTTCATGGCCACCCCCATGTCCCTGTTATGGCCCACCATAAGGAAAAGTGCCTATCTCCTAATCGCCGCCTTAAAGGCTTCCCAAAGAATCTGTGCAGATTCCACCGATGCCTCATTTTCTTTAGTTCTCCTCTGTTTGTATTAGCCCTTCTCTAACTTAGGGACTTTAAGGTACCAGGGTTTCAGCGAGATGACTTTTCAGGGTCTTGGAATACCCATAGTGTAGGTTCCCCACATCGGCGAGTGGCCCGAGATGTCCTTTGCTAGGTGTCACACTTCTCTGTAGTTTGCCACTTGGTCAGCCAGGGTGAGAATGTAGTCTATTCTGGAGAGGCTATTGTGTGCTCCAAAAGTGGAATGTATAGTGTTGTGCCTTAGGGTTGTGGGATCGCTATACTTCGGCCAGTCCCATAGCAGTAAGGAAGTCTGAGAATCGAGAATGAGTGTGTGATGGGCATTTGATGGGGGAGTGGTCCTTCTAGCTAGATAATGTAGCACTGAAAGTCTCGTATCAGGAGCAGTCTCTCTGGGAAACCCAGGAACACATCACCTAGGACCTAAAAGACTTATGTTGTGCAGTGCTGGGGAACATACACAATCAGGATAGTTACAGTCTTTCCTTCCCATGTGCCAGACACTGTTGCATATCTGCCCTGTGTTTCTGTCAAGGTCTGTTCCACGTTCAGGGGGAAATGTTTCCTCAGGATTATCCCCACCCCTGTAGATATGGTGGTAAACCCAGCATGGCCAACTTGTTTATATCTCCAACCATCTTCAGACCGCAAAACTCCTCCCATTACTGAAAAAACCCTCTCTCGATCCTGTATGTCCAGCCAGCTATCGTCCTATCTCCCTCCTTCCGGCTGTGGCTAAGATCTGTGAGAAAGCTGCCCATAAACAACTATCTGAGTTTGTTGAGATCTCGGGGGCACTCCACCCTGCCCAGTCAGGTTTTAGAGCTTCTCATGGTACCGAGACAGCTTTGGTTGAGGTGACTGAGGTGATTAGAGACTGTCTGGATGCCGGCGGCAAAGCTGCACTTGTGCTTAAAGATCTCTCGGCTGCATTTGACACCGTGCCACACCAACAACTTTTGGCACAGTTGGCTCATATTGGCATCTCGGGGCAGGTATGGAAATGGCTCTAATCTTTCCTTGCTAATAGATCGCAGCAAGTGTGGTTGCCGCCTTTCTCTTCTACCCCGCGCAGTTTGAATACGGGGGTCCCGCAGGGTTCTACACTTAGCCCTCTTCTTTTTAATGTTTATATGACTCCCTTGGTTTATTTAGCTGAGGAGTTGCGAGAACTATAGTCTACGCTGCTGATACCCAGCTCCTCTTTACATGGATCAAATTGGACTTCTCCCCTACTATTGCCAGGACATGCCTTGCAGAGGTTTTTAAATGGTTAGCTAAGTCCCAATTAAAGTGCAACGAGGAGAAATCTGAAGTGCTTCTTTATGGGGCCTTTCCCTCCAATTATAGGGAAGAGATTTGGCCGGTTGCCTTTCCTTTGCCGAGTGCCTCAGGCTGCCCAGCTAAAAACCTGGGGATCTGGTTTGGCCAGGACCTGAGATTCATGACCCAGATCAGCAAACTAGCGGGGGCTTGTTTTGGTATGCTCAAACGCCTTAAGAAGTTCTTGCCGTTGCTTCCCAAAAATGCCAAGGAAATGGTAACACGGTCACTTATTTTGTCCAGGCTGGATTATGCCAATGCTTTGTATCTTGGACTTCCGGCCTACCAACTGAAAAGGTTACAGAGTGTACAGAACGCAACGGCTAGAACCTATTGGGCTTGCCAGTCAGATCTAGTGCCAGCCAGAACCTTCGACCACTGCATTGGTTCCCGGTTGAACAGTGAGTTCGGTTTAAGGCCTTGGTTTTAATACATGATGCTCTCTATCAGACTGGGCCTTACTACCTCAGAAGGGGCTTTTCGTTTTATGAGCCTTCTCGGCAGCTTCGCTCGAAGGGTCAATGCCTCGCGGTGGTCCCTAGGTTCTGTCTGATGAGGCTAGGTGGCTGCTCTTTCTCAGTGAAAGTGGCTAGGGATTGGAACACCTTGCTCTTTGAGTTACGGAACATGGATAACCTTAGGATATTTAAAAAACAATTAAAATCATTTCTCTTCCATTAATTGCCTTTGGGGCTTGAGTTCTTGGTGGTACATAAGCGTCCCTTCCTCTCTTGCTATTTGGCTCTCGCGCCGGGACACTTTTTTAGTATCTGTGCGTGTGACAAAATGAGGTTCACATAACATAACATAACATAGTATAATGCTTTACAGGTATTGCCTACTAAATGAGTCTCCTTCAATAAGACTACATCTGGGTAGTGTTGTTTGATGTGCTGGAGCACTACTTCTTTGTTCATTTAGTCCCGCAGACCATTGACATTCCAGGAAATCAGCTGCAATCCTGGGACAACCTTGGATTCAGCCATAGTCTGTCTGAGACCCCCTTGTTCCTTCTACCCCTGTTGATTCGCTGTCTCATGGGTCTGATACAAATTGGTGAACTCCCTCCAAACTTTGTTCCATTGCTCTGTGCAGTATGACATCTTAACTGCTGCCATGTCAAACTGTTCAAACAAACCTTGATTAAGAAGGAGTGCATTAGCTTCCCCTCCCTCCCCTTCGCTCTTGGTCTTTAATAGATCTGTCCTTAAAATTGTACCCTATAACATCCCCCTCCCTGCAATCCGGGTCTAAAACTACCCACCTCCCCAACTCTGCAGAGTGCCTATTGCCCTACCCCAGTATGCATTATGGAGGACTGCGGCTCAACCCCTACACCTATCACTCTCCAATCTCCATTAAGAAATCAGAACTCATTACCAATGTATTAAAAATGCAAGCTCCTGTTGCAACAATGTAGTCCTCATTGGCGTCATCTCAGAAAGGGGCCTCTGCCGCCGAGGGCTCTTCATGAGTCCAGTATCTACAAGGTCGGATCTGCCATTGGGTTCCCAGTCACCGTTTCACCCCTGGCTCCCCACCAGTCCCTCCACAATCCATGATCCTGGAGTGGAGGAGCGATTTAGCACATCACACCAGCAGAGACAGCTGGCCTTCCATTGCCGCAGGACTTTCTCTTCCAGTCTCCTGGATTCTCTACTCCATGCAGATATCTTCGACTGCCTGTCCCTTTGCGCCATGGGACCATTTCCCCACAAAACTCTCCATCCATCCAGCCAGTCCCAAGCCTCTTCAGGAGATTAAAAAAAAACATGTATTGCCGTCAGGCTCAATCCGCAGCTTTGCAGGGAAGAGCATGGACTACTTCACTCCCTTGCACCGCAACACTTTATTGACTTCCAAGAAACTTCTCCTCTGCTTTTGAAATTTCATGGTAAAGTCCGGAAAACAGGTCATTGGGTTGTTTTCATATGATACCAGTGGAGCGATTCGAGCAGTTTGTAGTATAGCATCTTGGTTGCAAGAATTAAATATTCAGGGTAGAATCGGTCTTGGTGGACTCTGGGTTTCAGGCGCCGCCTGGGGAGCCGGTATGTTCTTTTGACCAAGAAAAAGTTTGATAGGCCGTAAGCTGTAGGTGCTGCATCACCAGTTCCTCAATGAAGAGGTCCGCCACTGGGCTCCTCCATCATTCAGGGACTCCCATTATTCTCATATTATTTTGCCATGATCTGCCCTCATACTCATCGAGTATGGCTTCCAGTAGTTGACTTGCATCTTGCAATTTATTGACTTGTTTCTTTAGTACTTCCGAGTCTGTCTGGAGGTCGACTGTGGTGGTCTCTACTGCTTTGACTCTGTTGCTCAAATTTCAGAGGCCCACTCTGACTAGTGAAACTTTAGCCCATGCATTTCTAGCAATATGCGCACTCTACTTATGACTGCCATGACATCTCAGAACGTGGGGTCTCCCCCTCCTATCAGCGGCTGTGCAAGAGGCAGAGACTGGCCCCTGGAATTGGCTGCTATCTCTTGACTTTTGTGCATCGTGAACTTGTCTAGCTTGGTTTGGTGTGTGCCATGCATCGCTTTTCCACCTGCCATCATGGTTAATTGGGGCGTCCGGTGGAAGCCAGGCAGGGGCCCCGGGCCCTCAAGGGTAATAACTGCAGCTTGTCTGTGGATTGTTAAGATGCTCCATGCGGCCTGTCGGGTTTTCCCCTGAGGCCCAGGCCTCGCTCTACCCTGTTGCGGTCCGGGTCACACAGAACCCCAATTCGCCCACTGCTGTCAGCGAGATGAACACACTCCCCATGAATATGGTGGATTAACCAGCTCTCTGATTTAGTGGCTCACCTGGAGATCACTCGGTTGGGTGTCCACACCACTTGTTCAGTGGGGATTGCTGATTAAGATCTTACTGAGCTCCTCCACCACTACTGATAGGTCCGGTCCAGTGTTTATTGCTGCGAGACAGGCCGGTTTCTATTCCCCTCTCTTATTTCTCAATGAGAGCTCCCAGCTGGGACGCCCTTGACATTTCCTGGATGAATTGAGTATACTTGTGATTTCCCAGAAAAATACTGGTTTTAGCAGGGGCTGCATGGCTCCTGCATCCGATCCCTTGGATTTACCCTGGTCAAGCACAGATGCACCGGCTTGGCACTTTATGCTTTAAAGCACTATACTGCAGTTTAAACTTTAAAAAATAATATCTTAAGTTCTACATTGTTGGATTGTTGTCAATTTGCTCGTTTTACTCACAAAATAGTCTATATTTGTCCAAAACTTGTTTAGAATATTTTGTGGTATTTTTTTTACTGTGTTACTATAATTAAAGTGTTACTCAAATACTTTACACATTGCCTCTTAAGTTAAGCCTGACTGCTCTGTGCCAAGCTACTAGAGGGTGAGCACAGGTCAATTTAGGTTGTGTATCTGACTTACCCTGACTAGGTTTGTGGTCCCTACTTGGACAGGGTGAGAACCTCTGCAAACTAGAGACCCAATTTCTAACACATACTAACTGGTAACTTCACGTGTAATGGTAAGTTTACTAGGCAGTTCTGTGGGATGAGGGCCATTTCTTTACATTCAGGCTTTCTTTCTGTAGCCATTGTGATCTGTAAATGTTAACAAATTAGCTCGATTGAGACAAAGTAGGACTCGTATTTCTAGAATGCATTTGGTTGTTAAATAAATGCCTGGTACTGGAAATCATTGTTCCTGATGACATTGATGTGTCTACTGACCTTATTAAATGTGGGCGAGACTATAGATAACAGTTACATCTATTCTAGAATAATACAGAGATTTTTGGTCACTAACATGTTGATAGGTTCTTTTGTTTTTGAAATTCATTGACAGAACTCTTGTTTTATATTCAGCTCAAGCAAATCATACCTCACGGCATTCTTGCTAACATAAGGAATGGAGTTTAAGAGAAATTGGTACTGCAGACAAGTACATCAAATATTTAGGTGCAGGACAGACCACTGGAGACAATCTGTTCATTCTGAATTTTTATAGAGATAATGTGCTAATGCTTTTCTTTAAATCAACAGATATTTTTTGTTTAACATGTATGACATGGTTTGCATGGTTCATGGCGCCTGTTGTGCGGCATACCGGAATTTAATCTTGTTTTATATTCAGATACAGCAGTGCCAGCTTCTGTGAGAAATGTGAATTGAAAGGGCTCAGCTCACACCTCGGCAAACAACTCAATCGGGCAGAACGATGGAGCCTGCTAGCTGCACTGTGGCAGCAATAGAAAGTCAGAGATACTCTTAAAGCAGTTACTGTGACTTGTATTACAAATATCATAGTAGAAACCACAACAGGGAATGTAATCATTGAATATGGGTTAAGTGACAAGCTCATGCATACAGTATTAAATGAAGGCAGTCAACCTAACAGAAACTTTTGGCTACAACCAGAGGAAGAAAAATTGTTTTTATTCATTTAGTAACGCTTCTAACAATTTCCATGGCACAATTATGCACATGTCACATTTGATTCCAGAACAAATAACTAGTGCACAGACCACATTGAACTCCAGAGCCTGTAACTAGTGCAGTGGTGGTGGCTGTTCATTTGGGCACATAAAATTCGAAGTTTTAATCCTAATTCTATAGGCCTGATTCAAAAGTATTGGGAATTCACAAATGACACTATAGCAGTAACTTACACTTTTGTAGAAACTTACAATCATGTACTAAATCAAGCACTACAAATGTCCAACAACTGGTACTACAACACTCTCCCATAGAAAATAATAGAAGTGGGGACCTGAAATAAAGTTGATTAGAAATTACAATAGTTACAAATATAAAAAAAATGTCAGTATTAATAATTTAAAAAATAGAATGTATTTATTATTTAATCATAAAATGTTTCACCTTTTTAAAGTTAATGCAATAGCGTAAGTTACTGCATAAGTGCCGATTGTGGGTGCCAAACAGTAGCAAACTTACTCAAAAGTTTTGTTTGTGATCCAGGGCCTATCATTCTCAAGAATGCTGGCATGGCCATTGTGCCACTCTTCCATTCAAGGTGGGCTGCAGGCTGAAAGACTGTTATCAGAGTACTATGTGGGGTCATTACCCAATGGCACCATGTTATTCAATTCTAGTCATGGCCTCCTGCAGGGTGGTCTGGTTTGAATATTTTTGTGAGGGATGATTTTGGTTTCCAGTTCAAACTCTTTAATCTGTACCTAGCAGACCTGCACGAGTGGCTGGCTGTCTCTCGAGCATTCCCGCCCAGAATCGCATCTACTAAAATTCAATCAATGCAATATGCAGACAATACGATTCTTCTTGATCAAACCCAGGTGGGCCTCCAGAGGCTCTTTGACTCATTGGCCTTGTACTGCAAAACAAATGCTTTAGAGATCAACATCGTCAAAACTAAGGAGATGATGGTCTCGAGACAATGAGCAAGAAAGCGCTTCTGGTATAGTGAAGGAAAATTGATAGAGGTATTGGCCGCATATAAGTACCTGGGAGTCTGGATAGATCACAGAGGAAGATCGGCTCTGCATATTGCTGCAATGCAAGGAGTGGCATGCTGTTGGGAGGGGGCCTTCTTAAGAACCATGAAAGTCCTTCATTCTCCCAATTTCTTGCTGTTAATTCGAGTGATAGGTGCCAAACTTCTACAGACTTTAGCCTTTTGCGCACCAACATTCAAAGACAAAATATTCGCTTGGTTAGACAGAGTGCAATCAGTTTGTTTTCTCAGAGTGTTCCACTTACCCAACTCGACCTCTCATGCCCAAATCCCCATGGAGTTTAGCCTGACATCCCAACATTGGTTCATAAAAGCAAGATTTATTGCCCACTGCTTAAAAACAAAAAAAGCCTATTACCTCACACTAAAGAGTTACATCTAGTCCCTGCTAATTAACCCTAGAACCACTTGCAGCCAATTTTTAACACACTGCCTGGATGAACTATAAGCCCACAATATATGGTCCAGCTCGCTACCTGCAGGTGTGGCCACAAAAGTATTGACCAAACAAGCAAAGATATTGTCAGTGGAACATGATGCACTTGCCGTGAAAAATCTCTCCCATGGTAGCTGGGCATCAAAACTCTATGCTCGTGAACCCCCACCACAATATTTGTCATCCACCATGAAGCCATCAGTGAACCATCATTTAATGAGACTAGGTTTTGGCCTAATCCTCCTGATGGCATATAAGTATGGACAGAGTTATAAGAAAGACACGGCCTCTCAATGCCATTTATGCAGCAACAGGGAAGAATCCTTAATTCACGTTTTAGGCATTTGTAGGACCATGCACCCCTTGCAAACCTTTTGGCTGCGCCCAATCTGGCACATCCTTAATGTACGGACATGCCAAGAAGCCCTAGAAGAGTGCATGAAGGGTGACTCTGCTCAGATGGCCACCCATTTTGTAAAATACATGTCTGAAATCAAATTTATTTTACCTGTAGACGATCGCAATGAATTTTAGCCATGCCAGTCATGAGCTCTTTTTAACAGTGAATGGAAATGATTTTTAACATCTTTTTGTAAGAATTGCAATGATTTTAATTAATTGTGCAATAAAAATGTCTGAGTCTGAAGTATTCTATCTGATGTATCAGGAAATCAAGGCTGTGAAAGAGACACTATATAGGGGCAGAAGGTAATGCGGTAGGATGGCACAGTAAAGTCTGCATAGGAGAGAGATTGACCAAAGACATTTACAAATGCTAGAGCTAAGCTCCTGCCCCACCTATGCAACAGGAACCTACACAAAGAAAAGCTAAATAAATCCATTAAAGTCACTTCATCTAACTTTAGAGAGTGGCTGAAGCTCGATACTTCCTCCGGGAAAGTGCACAGATTAACAAAACTAAAAGAAAAACTGTTAAATTAAAAAGAATATTTTGTCTAAAGTAAGTTTGTAAAATAAATCTCCTGTGTAATATCTAATTATCAAAAGAAGTTACAGAAAAATTAATAAAGGAAAATGATAAAGAAATGGTTTGACCCATTTGCATGCAACAGCACCAGACTCTTGAGCAATCGCTCCAAGATATAAACCTAAAGAGTAAAGAAATCTCTAAATGGTATGAGAAGCTCTTGGAGGCAGACGATAATGAGTGTCTGCTGTTGCACTCAGTGTGGAATGGGGTCTTCTCTGAGTGTGACACTGCAGTAGTATGTGAATATTCTGAAGCTTCTGTATACATTTATAAAACCGGCCAACCTGAAAAGAAATAACTTTTTCATTATAAATCGTTTGTAATGGGCTCCAGCTAAGATAGCAAAGTTTGCTCCATCTCCCCCTCCCAAGTGTCCAAGATGCGATTATATAGAAGCAAATGATCTTCACATGTTTTTTGAATGCCCAAAGCTGAGAGGCTACTGGAAGGGAATTGAGAACGCCTTTAGTGGGATCTTCGGCAGCGAAGTTACTCTGAATGTGGCACCTGTTTTATTTGGCGAAGATGGCAGGGTCAGTAAGCTGCTGAAACAATCACACAGAGGCCTATTGCTCTATCTTATGCTGATAGCCCAGAGAGAAATATGTATTAAATGGAGAGTTCCTCCATCCCCGAGGTTGGAAGATTGGGTAAAAGCAGCTACTAAAATTGCCTGCCTGGATCAGGGAGCATCGAAGAAAAATTGCCTTGATATTTGGTTGGACTTTATTTCATAGTGTAGAGACTTGGGACTGGATCGACCTCACACGGTTCAATGATTACACCAAGGTACCAACAAAGGTGCGAGTCTGGACTGGTTAACAGACAAAAGCGAAAGCAGTGGCCTTGGGGCGCACAGGTAAGAAGGATGGCTTTACAAGGTACTGCAGACGCTTTTTTGGTGAAATGAGGATAAAAATGTTTTCAAAAAATAAATAAACAGTACCAGACTCAACCATTATCTCAGAAGTCATTTGAAGCCTCTGTTGTTTGCAGACAATGAAGGAAAAGTCAGAAGAATTTCTTAGTGCCACAATGGTTGCTTTACTGGGTGTCACATGAACCGGTAGAGCGTGGGTATTTGCTTTGATAGATGAGTAGGGCTTGATGATTAGTTCAGAAGAACCTTAAGGCCTTGGCCAGCATTATGGATGCCTATTAAATTGTGGAAATGTGGGTAACTCCTGTTACCACACTTCCTGAGACTATGAGTTTTGCTGCTCATACCACATAACTGCAGTTTTCCCCAGGTACATTTCTGCAGCTCAAACCTGCTGAGATGTAATGGGAAAAACACCCAGTAATTATCAGAATATAGGGACTTTGATATGGTAAGCACACAAATCCAAGTGTAATTCCCCAGAATCTTGGCTAGGTGCAGTTTGTTACACTGAATAAATTCTTCAGGCCATATAACATCACTGATTGTATAATGTTAGTTATTGTGAACTGTTTTACTGCCACTTCTGTGTTGAGTCCTGAGGACATATGCTGTGGCAGTTTGCATAACAATTTATTTCATGCTTTAGGGTAGACTATACTACAAATTATTCCATGCTCCTGTGTGTACTCCTCAGAGTAAGTATAATGGCTGGTCATACAATGTGCATGATTATAGACTGTTGCCTGCCACACCAGATTACTCCTCAGGATTATAATTTGATGATCTTAGATCACACTGAACATGCACACTTTCCTAACCATCCATAAACTAGTATCTAATAGTTTTTTTAAACTTTATTTATTAACAAAATACATAGCAACATTTTTACACATTTGTAACAGGGAACAACATATCTCCATATGGTGGGTAGCAGGGGAAAGGCAAGTCTCATGCAGTACAGGGGAACCTCATGCATCATTGTCATTGGAGAATAGAGCCTAGTCCACCCATCTCTCCCTCCCCTCTCTTACCATAAACTCCCACAGTGTCATATATTTGCAGGACTGAAAAGGTGGGGGGAACACCATTCACATACAATCCACTCTCACAGTTAAACAAATGTGTGGATACCGGCAGTATCCACCCCAACTACACCCTGTATCTCAACAAGTGACATTTGTTTATCTAATCCACCTCTAATTGCACTATCACCCATCGCATCAGCATCACTCTCCTCCCTGCTCCCATATCGCCCTTCTTCTTCATCCCGTTGCATAGTGTTAACATCCATTACAGCCAACATATCCAACCACAGCTCAATCTCCCCCTCCCCCTCCTCGTGCTCATCCCATCACACCTTCCTCAGTGTGCATTCCTCTGCCACCACCCAATCTCTCAAATCTGCCGTCCACTTAAGGAGCACCTGGGGCACTGGGCTAGCTCAGTGTAAAGCTATTCAAGCTGGGCAAATTTATACCTCATCTTATGCCCCTTCTTTAGGGTGGGTGCAAACCCAGCAGGCAATGACAGACCATGAGCTCCACTGCTTTTCTGGTCACTCTATACACTTCGCCCACACACCTCATCCCAGTATGGCCGAAGATGTGCATAACGCCAAACCACATGGCAACAATCTGTGGGTGTTATTCCACATCTAATGCAATCAGGTGATCTTGCAGGATTTGCTCTATGTAGTACAGACCTGATGAAGAAAATAAAAATGCACTAATTTAAAGCAGACATTACTCGCTACTTCATGCACTTGTGCACATGCCCCACGCCATTCTCCATCCATCAGCGGAACCTCCACTTCTCTGTCCCAGGCATTCTGCCCCTTGGCCACGACTGTCATCCTATCTGCCTTCAGTGCCACATTGACATGTGATCATTGAGGCTTCTGTGGAAAGGGGGGCCAAATCCCTTGCACAGTGCACAGGATGCTTGCATATTGTAGGAACTGTCAGTAGTTGACCCCGTAGTGGTCCCCATCGCCGCTAAGTCCACCCTCTCACATCCTCCCGTAGTCCAGCCCTCAACATTCATGGCCTCACGGATACGCCCAAAAGGGCGCAACTACCATAGTAGCAGGTGTGGGTTAAAGGGCACCCTCTCAATAAATTTACAAACTGCAGTGTCCCATGTCCTAGCCACATTTGAAACACAGAAGATGGTGTCCAGCGGCAGATCCCTGCTGCACATTAGCAACTGGGGAAGCCTATCAGCAACCGCAGTCCCAACTAACAAGTTTTTCTCCCAATTCGGTGCCGCATTGCACCACATTGCCGCATACTTCAAAAGGCCAACCAAATAATACAACCGTAGATCAGGAAGGCCCAGTCTGCCCTAGTTCAATTCCAACTTATGCATGTCCAGTCTCACCCGGCTCCTCTACCCTGCCCACATAAATTTCACTAGTAGCTTATCAAGTAGTTTAAACATGATGGAGGGCAATGAGCAGAAGGAATTCTGCATTGAATAAATGCAGCAAGGGAAAAGGACCATTTTGCACAGAATCACCCTACCCATAACCGATAATGGCAGCTTGGTCCAAAACTGAACAGAACGCTCCAATACTTCCAATATTTTCCCCATGTTCAGAGCATTCTGTCCGCTATTGTGGGTAATCTGGATACCTAAATACTGAAAAAACTATGTTTTTCCCATACAATTGCCACATTCGGCAGAAGCAACACCTCTCTACCCGCCAATCTGGCCAGAGGATA
Source organism: Triturus cristatus (assembly GCF_964204655.1). NCBI lineage: Eukaryota > Metazoa > Chordata > Amphibia > Caudata > Salamandridae > Triturus > Triturus cristatus. The sequence continues at coordinate 728,453,969 of NC_140582.1, forward strand.
AAGAACCGTCTTATGGCGATTAACTCGCAACTTGGACACCGCGCCTAATTGCTCCAGCAGGCACATCAGGAACAGGACGGATTCCGCCGGGTCCTTCACATATACAAGCGTGTCATCTGCATGCATGGAGACGACATGATGACCTTCCCCTATTGAAATACTGCAACGTAACAGGTGATCCCTGAGGAATATCGCGAGTAGCTCCATAGAAATCGCAAACAAAAACAGGGACAAGGGGTAGCCCTTCCAAGTGCCCCTCTCAATACCTAATTGTTGAGACACCTTGGACCCCAATGGCACTCTCGCCATGGGCAAAATATAGATGAGTTGGACCCATGGCACAAACCAGGAACCCATCCCCATACACCTCAGGACCTCCCACAGATATGCCCATGCCACGGTGTCCAAGGCCTTTTCGATATCCAATGACACCAATGCAGCCTCAAAGGTGGACTCCCACGTTGTATGCATCACATGAGCCAGTCACCTAAGGTTCATATTTGAACCCCTCCCCGGGACAAAACCACATTGGTCATACCCCAACTGATGCGCAATAACCCTTCAACGCCACATCATCTCGCTTCCGTCCCTACGTTTGTCTCTGTAACTCAGCAAGCCACGATTCTGTCTCACCTAGTTCTGCTTCAGCTTTTTTCTAATGCTGTAAGTCTTACCCAGGCTAGCCCCTCTGACAACCACCTTCAGTGCCTCCCATTCCATCCAGAATGCATTGGTCATACCTCAGTTGGTCACGAAATAGCCCTCCTTCACAACCTGCATATCCATGGTGTATTCAGGATCTCCCAAAGATTCAGGTCCGAATCTCCATAATGTAACAACCAGGCACCATTCCTACACCCCACACTCCAAGAGCAGGGGGAAAGGGTTAGCAAGGAACCGCACCTGATATGACACCATCAGGGTGTGCAGAACACCCTCACCAGCGACAAGGAATCTATCAAGCCTACTGCGAGGATATACCATGGGTTGGAGAGTAATAGGAATATTCCTGCGTAGTGGGGTGAAGTACTTACACACACATCCACAAACTGTAGTCGGTGCATGAACTCCTGCAAACCATCCACTATGAGAGGCTTAATATCCAATTGCGGTGGATTTCGATCCAGCAGGCCATCCAACAACCAGTTAACATCTCCCGGCCAAATAACCGGAGTACCCACACAAGGCAAAAGAGCATCCTCCAACATAGCAAAAAACTTACCATTGTCTATGTTCGGTGCATAAACATTCAGCAATAACAACTCACGGCCATCTAAGGCAGCATGAACTAGTATATTGCAACCCTCCACAACTGCTGATTGCCCTGTCAGCTGGAAGGAGACTCCTGGTGCCACCCATATGGACATCCCCCTAGCATACAATGAATACATAGCAGAGTAAAATTGCCAACCCCATTTTTTACCAAGCTTTTGGGTCTCAGCCTCCATGAGCTGTATCTCCAAGAGGAATGCAATGCTAACCCTCAATCATCGAAGGTAAGTGTAAGTGTGTGTCCTGGTGCCTCTTAACAAAGGAAGTGAGCCACCGCACATTCCAATTCAGCATTCATACTCCTGCAGCCATCATATATCAGCTCCACGTGCATCAACTGCCTCTGCAATTGTACTCCTCTAGTGTAGTCTTGGAAAATACAGATGATCACATTACCAAATTGCAGATCCCCCTTCTTCGGGACCATCTGTAGGGTTTCATCCCTATCCTTATAGTTCAGAAACCTAGTGATAATCGTGGAGGGAGAGATAAAGGCTGCGGCGGCGGGGCCAGCAGTTGATGCGCCTTTTCCACTGTAAAGAAGTTGGAGAGCTTTGCAGTTGAGATTGTCAATGTGATCCATTCATCCAGAAAGACTTCAGGCCCTCCCTTCTCAGCTCCCTCCAGAAACACCACAAAGCGGAGGTTGCACCCATGTGATTTTCCCTCCTAATCTTCCATACTGGCTTTCATTTTGCATGAAAGGGCCTGAAACGTGCTCACCTCCTCCCAGTAAGCGAACACCTGACTAGCTACAGGCCCAGCTAGTCGGAGCTCAGTATCCCACTCCCCCAGGTGGTGCACGGCCACCAACAGCACCGCAGTTCTGGGACCAAGTCAAAATCCACTGCAATCCAGGGGGGGGCGAAGCAGCACAGTTGGATCTGCAATAGCCGGCACCCTTCTCCGAGGACCACACTGTCCCCAGCCACACAAGGGGAACTGATCCAGCCACTGGCAGACAATTCAAGGGTGGGCAGGAGGCACCTCTATCATTCGCCCATCCAGGCCACCAGGGAGGACAACACCAGGTCCGCTCACCGGACTCCCCTACACAACACACGGCAGCATCGGACACCTCCACCAGCCTGCACGCCGTCCGTTGCACTCCTGCATCAACAGAGGCCCACATCTTGTTTCCTCCGGCAGCAGGCAGAACACAGTCCACCGGCACCCCAGAACCACCTCAGTAGCTGATATTGCAGCACAGACAGAGCCCCCACTCACAAGAAGTGATTAGTCACACAGCGGGGGCACGGGAGCAGCAGGATACCTTAGGATGTTTCATATGGGGCTGCCTCACAGCCATCTTGTTGTCCACTCCCCCAACTAGTATCTAATTGTTAAGTAATTATTTTCTCATTCCCTTTTACTTTCAATTCCCACATAGGTGCATCAACAAAAAAGAATAAGAGCACAACTCTGGTCTTCAACCACATCAAAACAAATCCCATATATGCCACAGTGCACAGTCTCGCACACACACACACACACACACACACACAAGCACACAACACACACACCCTTTTCTATGGGGGAATGAAGAGGTCTATAAACGTGTTTACTATGTCTTAAAAGTCAATGCCTCATACAAAACCCATGGCAACATATAAGCACCAAAATACAATGTGATGACTGCTGTCATGCATGTTTCATCATCAGTATTTGTGTATCAGTTATCCATTTCATAACCATATTTCTCCTTTTCTTGTACAGTGCTACCACAATAGAGATCAGTTTTTCAGAAACCTCCAGGAAGCCATATAAAAATACCAGCTTGTTAAATCTCAACATGCCTGTAGGACAGAAAGTTTAGCTGAGCATCCACTTTCAGCATAATGCAGTGAAAGGTACTGGTGGTATCTTTCTACAATTCAGAATGAGGGCCATACCAGGATCAAATCCAAAGAAGAAGGTCTGCAGATCAGCTGAAATGCTTCACAATGCCTTTCCTTCTTCACCCTTTATGCATGATAGAAACTAATAATAACTATGCTATGTAGATGGGAAACAACTGCATCCTCTAGGACAATTGACAATACTTCACAGTCTGTGCATGCCAGACTACTGCACAGAATAACATAACTGCAATTGAGCCCAATAGGCTCATGCAGCACACCTGCAATTCCGCTTCCCATAAAGGGTCAACACACCAGCTGATAAATGTTTGAAATAATGCATATGTTCTAAAAGATGGGAAAAGGTCATACCCCCAGAAAGAAACAACTAATTAGATGGACTAGAGCAGCATCAGCACACCCAGGCATTGTCAAGCAAAAAAGCACGCTTATCCAGTAACTTAATGACCGTCCTGTTATAAATAAATCAATGTCCAATTTCACACATAATCACATAGACACACACACACACACAGATAGAGTCCTCGTAGCACACCCATCCTCACAAAGATAGTAAAGACCTGGCTCTATGACTGACCAGAGCTGCACTCCCCGCCCACCTAGCGCCTTGAGACCCTTATGGTTAAGTAGCGCGCTTTTAAGAATCCCTGATGGATTGATTAATTGATTTATTTGTCTGGTTTTGTCAGGGTTTACCCACACTACGAGAACTGATCTAGTCTTCATAGTGTGGGTCATGCATGTACACACAGCCTCACAGGACGTCACAAGATTTTCCAGCTTCACATAAATCAAACAACCACTCTACACGCTGAAGAATCAGTGGCAATAGAAGCAGGGGGTAGCGAGCAGAGCATAACACCAGACATTGTCAAAGAGCAGATTCTAAACATCAACCAGTGGGAGATTAGGGGAAAACAGCAACAGAGTGCAGCATTAGACACTGCTGGCTGACCCAATTATTCTAAGCAGTCTACACTTCACCTCACATGAATCATCACAATTCTTCATAACCAGAAGAGTAATAAATTCGATGGGAAATAACAATGCAGAATATAGGCGAATCAATGTTTGCCAGTGGTACATATTCTAACATATTCTAACTCCAAAGCTCCTGAACGTATTTACCACATTACATAAAAGTGAACTCGTCAAAATCTAAGGAGAGTTAACATCATATGTGTTGTTTCCTGTAACTCTGTGATAATGGAGTACTTATTTTGGTAAAAGCTCTCATCTCTCCTTGTCACTATTCTCTCTGTGCTTCAAGGAGGTCAAAGATATGTCAGATGAATGGGGGTTTAACATGCAGAGTTTATGTCCATAGTCTGCCCTGATACCTGTGAGGACTAAGATGTGCCCCTCTCCTGCTAAATCTGTGTAACCTGATATGCATAAGCCAAGTGAAATGATATGCAATACATTGAGATTTCCAGGCGTCTCATCAGCATCTGAACACCTTTCATTGACCTTAATCAAGGAAGGCCAAAGCAGAAAGTTGTGTCTGCTCTGGATGAGGGCTGGATTCTTATTTATTTTGCAACTAAATATCCGCTGTATGAGTACCTTACAGTTTAATAGTCTGTGAAATAATACTGCAAGACTTTATATGATATGTGGCATGTACACAGAGATTACCATTTGTTATGAAATTAACCGAAAAGTAAACATGGTTGAACCAGAACTGACAACCCACGTGCGCCAGTTACATGAAATAGGTGTACTTTATACTTAACATTACATTCTTTTGCACAGACCAGTAGCCCTGGCATCTGTTATAGCACAGATCCTTTAAAGGGTTGAGCATATATACATTGTCCATTATGAGCACTGCAAGAAGTACTACAGAAGTAATATTTTGCGTACTTGTGAATGCATTTGATAATCTGCCCCAAAACACCCTACCTCGTATTAGTAAAAGTGCCAAGTTAGTTCAAGTCCTTTCTGTTTATACTAATTTTATATTAATATTCCGTGAATGCGTTCAGTGGTGGCTGCCTCGGAACGGGGGTGATGGGGTGAAAAAAATACAGAAAACAAACTTACTGTGAACGTCGCACCTCCTCTCCTCCGTTCCTCTTCACTCCGCACTGGCAGCACGGAGCGGAAGCACCCAGGCTCCCAGACTCCGATAGGGGCTGTGCATGTTCTCCACCCAGGCTGTGCATTCCAGCCTGGCAGAGAACATTCAAAGCTTGGCCAGGTCAAGAGGCCCAGCCAAAGACTAATGCACACTTAGAGAGTGCAAACCACTCCTCCTTCTGCTCTGACCAGCCCAGCCCCACCCAGCCCACCCTGCCCTCACCTGGCTCCGAGTCCGAAATGAAAAATAAAATGATAATAACGTCATGTTATTATCATTTTATTTGTGTTTCTTTTGCACTGCTCAAAGAGCAGTGGGGCGATGCTCCTCCACCTTAGGGGAGGAGCCGCCACTAAATGCATTCCAATTTTTGATGATTTGCGGAAAAATTCACAAAGGCATGTTAGAGTACATGAAGCAGTCCCACAGGAGCAGGGCCCTGCTGGGAACACAAAGGAGCCCTGGGGGGGGGTGCAAGATGGAAGAACTGCTGCTTTTGTTACTGGCGGCCGATATTGCAGCACTGCTGCAAAACCAGCCCCCAGTAAGAAACCTGGCCCGACCACTGAAAACCATCCCACACCCTCCCGGGGAAATACCTGATGCCCGCTAGGCCCAGTCTGTGCAGGAGTACTACATTATGCGCTCCAAAATGCCATTTTGAATAGGCCTCATAGGCCATAGACCACAATGAAGTTGAAAAAACAACGTGGGGAAATTGAAACCTTTACAGATGATCAACAAGGCAGATGGGATTTTTACAGTAGGCTCATGGGCTTAGGTTGAAATGAGCTGCAATTTACCATCTTCCAGGGTGGCGCTGTGTAGAGGCAGAGAGTTTGCTCATACTTGATTCAGAATGTGTGAAATGGATTTTGCATTACGTTGTACACTCATTGCGCCCCATTGTAGCACGGCAAGTCGCTCGCTACTTAGCGAGGCACTGCGTTAGATATTGAAAGTTGGCTGCAACTTTTCCTGTTCAACCTCTTCACATAGATAACTACCGAAATCAGGACTCCTGGCCCCACCCCACCAAGATTGCATGTTGTATAAGGCTTAATGCATCAGTGACAACGTTCTCATTCTCAAAGGGCCATGGCTCACCTGAAGGCTTCACTCTTTGTAAATAAAATCATGCACCCCCAAAATCTGTTGATTATGTAATTCTAAGTTTAATTGTTCCTTTATTTTAGGTATTTCTTTCTTAAAGGTTACCAGTGCAATTTTAGCACTGTCTGAAACAATTTTGATCCAGGAGTACTCTAAGTGATTTCCAGGACACTATTTCCCACTTGTCAAAGTGATTTTAAAAATAAGAGTGTGAGATGGCAAAGGCTTATGTTTCTGAATATTAAGTTCATGGCCTGAAAGCTTACTGTACAAATCTATTAACTGCAGAGCATGACTGACAGATTCGTCTTCATTCGATAAAATGAGTACATTGCTAGCTTAGAAATAATATTTTAGGTTCAAACGTTTTTGCTCGATATGTCTTTATCTATATTCATTTCCCATTTTTTGTATTAGTTTTTCCTATTTCTGGTTGTGTTTTTTATGGCAGTTCATGCCTCATTCCTGAGCACTGTAAATGACATGCGTGACCTCCAGATTACCGCATGTTTCAATGAAAGAATTCAACTCACTGAGCTTTCTAGCTTTCTACTTAAATATGTTTATATCAAATTATTAAATTTTTAAGTACAATGGCAATTTTGTAATCCTTGAAGGGTCCCATCCAGTGAGCTTCTGATTTGAAGGTCAGTCTAGCTTCATTACAGTGCTCTAGCAGTGCATAATGTACAAACCTCGTTCTGGTGCCACACCAGGAGCCAGATTCCCTAACCTATGTTGCAGTTGCACATGCCACGATTTAGAAAATCAAAGCCTTGAGACCACAAAATAAGTTTTTGTTAAGTACAAATCCCAATTTACGGAAGATTTACAGATTTGCAAATTAGAAAGCGTATTTCGTGGGGGTGGCGGGGTCCCTTTCAAGTTGCAATTCAGTATTGTTAGAAATTGGGTTGAGTGGGGGGTTACAACACTGCTCAAGCAACAGCAATAATCCCTGTCAGGATGAGCCACAAAAGCCAAAATATTAAACCTGTGCAATGTTTAAAGTAGCTATGTGGCACACAAACAGTAATTGAGCAAAATCACAACACAAATAACATCAAACCAATTTCGAAAAAGGTTAAATGTTGCTAAATTATTTGAACACCAAAACAACAGAAATCCAATCAGTCGAACTGGAGGTATCAATTTGTGAAGTTTAAAGTGAAAACAAGCTAGAAGATCAAAGTGTCAGCCATGGACATCTAGCCGTGCAAGCCTGGATCAAGGTAAAAAATATGGCGCGAGTCTAATGCAATGAGTGTATTGGACCCAGTGCTCATCTTCAGACTTAGAAGTAATTTCAGAAAAACATTTCTGAGAAGGTATAGTTTAGAGGGGCAAGGCTGCAGGCAGTATCCGAGGAGGAGGTGTCATAGACAGGGAGCCACTGTATGAAGTTGAGGTGAAGATTTCTACCTTCAGACTCTTTTTTGGAAGTCAAAAATCTCCAGCGGGAGGACATTGGAGGCTGTAGCTGACAAGAGTTCCATGAGACCAGATACCCCTTCGGCAAAGGACCACTGAACAGCATTTGCTACTGAAGAGAAGAACTTAGCGGTAGCTGCCGCAAAGTCAGGCTGATGCACCTTGAGCAGATAGATGAGCAGGCTGGTTTACATCTCCTCTTAGTTCTCAAAGCAGTTTTCAGACATAGATTTATCAGGTTCTAAGTTAAGGAGTTTGGATTTCTGCGGTCTTTTAACGTGACAATCAAGGGTCCAGGACTTGAGGGGCACCATTTTGGAGGTTAGGAGTCCAGGTTTAGGTTCATGGTGTTTGAAGTATTTTCGGTCCCTGAGACTCTGATCAGAAAGCCAGCCAACTAGCCCTTTGAGTAATTCTGGTAGTGCTGAGTTCAAGTAGTGTAACAGGGCGCAAGCAGCAGAGCTGTCTTTTGAGTGTTCAAGGCAGGCTTCAGGAAGCAAGGAAGTCCGTCTAGGTAAAGCAGTCTTCTGAGGTACAAAGCTGGCCACATCAACAGGCAGTCCTCTAAGAGTCCTTACGCAGGTCCAGAAAGTGAACTGAAGAGGGGGTGTGAGGGTCCTATTTTTATACCTTGTGCCGTCTTCGAAGCAGAAGTCCCTAAAGAATTCTCCTTGAAGTGCTTGATGTTTCTTGCCTCCCCTGCCCTGGCTATATGAACAATGCAGTGGTGAGAAGTCCTTTGTGTGAAGGCAGGGCACAGACTATTTAGTTGCAAGTAGGGCTGTGCCCATTCTTCCCCCCATCATGCCTGTGATGGCCCATCTTGGTACACTTAAGCTCTCCATTGTGTCGGTCTGGGAGGAATAAACAAAGTCCAACTGCCAACTACACCCAGTCATGTGAGCCAGTAACTGCTGGAAGGCACCAAATAGCTAGGTAAGCAAAAGGCCAACTTTCTATAAGTGGCATTTTTAAAATTGTAAATTAAAATCCAATTAAAGATGATTTTAAATTACAATTTCCTAGACACCAAACATGAAATGCTTACCCGTTCCCTATCAAAAGCCAGTACTTATTAAATGTAATAAGTTAACATAGTGTTATCCTATGGGAGACGTAGCCTCCCAGTAGTGAAAAAGGAATTAAAGAGTTCTTCACTACCAGGACATGTAAAACATGAAAGTACAGGCCTAGCCTTTTATTTACAATACACCCCGCCCTTTGGGCTACCTAGGGCCTGCATTAGGGGTGACTTAGATGTAATAAAAAGGTGAGTTTAAAGCTTGGAAAGGAGGGGTATTTTGGCAAGTTGAATTGGCATTCAGTCTGCAATAGCAGGCCTGGGACATGTTTTAAGGTGCTACGGCACACCAAGTGCTGCAAACCGACTAGTATTATCGATTTATAAGTACATTAAATATGGCACTCAGGTGTAAGCCACTTTTTTCATGTTTAATGGCCATATGTATCAAACCTTTTTTGCAAACAGGCCAATTCTCAGAAACGGCCCGTTTGCGAATTGGAAAAAGCCTTTTGGGATGTATCATCCCAAAAGGCCATCGCAAAATAGAGAATTGCAACATTTGCGATTCTCTATTTTGCGAATTCAATTAGGTAATTGCAAATTGAAATTCCTTAAATACAATTCTGGAAGCACCAGAAATTTGATTCTTTAAAAGTGCTATATGTCACACATACATGCCCTTAGGGCATGTATGTGCGCAAAATGTGCACACATGCATATTTCAGGGGTGCAACAGGGTGTTCTTTTGGCACCCTTGCAACCTTGAAATTGTGTTCTCAATTTGCGATTCTCTAATTGGTAATCGCAAATTGAGAATGTCTTCCCATTCATTCCTATTGGACTCCTAGCCCATAGGAATGAACGGGAAGGTATTGCTTATTTGCAAATCTCAATTTGCGATTCGCAAATAAGGTATATGTAGGATTCGCAAAAATTTGAGGAAATCCTGCATACATTGCATTATGCGATTCTCTAATTGCGATTCGCTAAAAACCGCAATTTGAGAATCCCAAAACTCTTTTTTGATAGATATGGCCCTAAGAGTGTGAGCACAAACCCTTTAGCACTGGCTAACAGTGGTAAAGTTCACAGAGTTCTAATGACAGCAAAAACAAGCTCAAAATAGGAGGGTAAAGATAAAATGTTTGGGGGCAAGGGAGTTATTTTGCTAAGCCGAACTGGTAGTTTAAAACTGCAGACTGCAATGGCAGGCCTGGGACATGTTTTAAGGGGCTACTTAAGTAGGTGACACAGCAAGTGCTGCAGACCCGCTAGTAGCATTTCATTTACAGGCCCTGAGTATATATTATACCACTTTATTAGGGACTTATAAGTAAATTAAATATGCCAATCAAGTGTAACCCAATTTTACCATGTTTTAAAGAGTGAGGACAAGCACTTTAGCACTGGTTAGCAGCTGCATAGTGCACAGAGTCATAATTCCAGCAAAAGTGAACTCAATAAAATAGGAGGATAAAGGCAAAATGTTTGGGGGAAGACCACCCTAAGGCTGACAGGTATAACAAGTAACATATGCAAACAATTCTGGTACAAGCCATTAAAAGGTCTCGGTCTCCAACTCCCACGTTGGGGTGGTTTATACACAAAGAACAAGGGGTCTCATTTAGACCCCTTCTTCTTTTAGAATTGGGTTAAAGGTTTAAGGGGGATTAGGCTGTGGTTTGGGTAACCACTGAAAACTTTTTTCATAAAACCTTTTAATAAAAAAACGACACAGGCATCACAGCATCACAGACTCTTTTAGGCCATCATTTCTGGGATTGTGATCAATGACAATTTGCAACCTGCCGAGTGAATATTAACACACACATACATACGAACACCTGCAGTTATGCAAAACAAAACAAAAACAAAGATGTACTTACTGTCTGCAACACAGACAATAAAACTTTGCCTCAGACTAAATGTCTTATGAGGTTTGGCATTTTTCAAAATTGAATTAATTGTGCTATGATTCACTGAAGCCATAGAGGTTAGCGGCTATTTAACGAACATCACGTTTTTAAAAAAAGAAAAACAACTCTTACAAAGCTCAGCCTTTTTTGTGAACAAAACAGCGTATGTTAACTAAACTGTCGCTTGCTATCATGTCACATTATTCCATGAATGTTTTTTGTCAACAATCAAATTATTTTGTCATGGTGTGTTGAAATGGCTTTTGTGCACAGAGGTTTCTGTTTTACATGTTCTGGGTTTTAGCTTGTTCCTTAACTCTGTTCTTTCCTTATTTCATGAGATCTATTTATGCTATTCAAGCCTCCACTAATAGTGTGATACTATTGGATGCAATTGAAATTAATTCAACTCTCACTAAATTCATAAGAATTAACATCATCTACAACACTATGTGTTACAAAAAGACTATAGCATATCACCTCCCAGGTAATGAAATAGAAAAATGAGCAAAAATATCAAATATATAGAAAACTAGCAGAGGAACTTAGAACTTGTTGGTCATAACCATAAAAATGGTATCTGCCTGGTAAACATCAACAATTGTTTTGTTTTTTGAATCCTTGGTTGTGAATTTATTTTTACAGTTTAAGATCTGCAAAATAGTTTTGAAATATCAGTTACATATTTTACATGGGCGAAGATGGCTGCGTCATATATTTTTCAGATGGGCTTTCACTCAACAGTTCTTCTTATTCATAAGGAAGTTCAAGAAAACTGGTTAGGTTCCCTCTCTGGGACTTGTGGGAAACTTATGTTCTCTTTTAAGGGGCACTGAAGATTCTGTTTACTTTTCATTTGGGAAAGCACTTTCATTTCAGAAGCCATCATCCTTACACTAATATAGCAATAGGAGCTTTTTATGTGGAATCTAGCTGGCTGAAAGTCAATTCTACTCTTCTCTAAATAAACCAAAGTGATATAGTTATAGGTGAGATATAGAAGAACTTTAGTATTGGATAGTATTGATGCATCAATAATATAGGAATAATTTTCCATAGGGGTTTTAGTAAACTCCTTTAAAACTGGTCAAAACTTTAAAAGCAGAGAAGGACAATCATTAACAGTAGCTAAGTCTTGTTTATAAAGTGTATGTATATGTATGTATATGTGTGTAATATGCCAGATCACTTAAATTATCTTTCTGTCAAGAGTTTATTCAAGGACTTATTGCAAAATGTACCCTGAATTAGGCTACTTGCTATCAAGACTTTGGGCCAGGTGGAAAGTGTGCTTGAACACACGGGGAAATTTGCAACTCAAGAATGGTGGTTTGGAAAGGGTCTTTTTCTTTCATAGAAGCTCCTGCTCTGTGCTGCATGACAATTTAATTGGGAAACTGTATTTATGCAGCGCTTACTACCCCTGACAAAACATTTTGGCGAGTAGCATACTACTCTAGAACCCGAAAAGGATTAGTGGTGGATTAGCATAGGGAAATATGAGTTAAGTTGAGCGGTGGACATGGAAGTCTGTTAGTTGGATAGAGTAGGATAATGGATAAGTAGAAGAGGGAAGAGTCTAGAAAGTGTTATGTGTGAGATCATAGTAGTAGGATGAGGTTTGGGATGAGTAAAAGGAGAGATGGAGAAGTGAAGAGTGTAAAGAAAAGGATTAAAGAGATTATAGTAGTAAGCTGAGATATGTGATTAGGGAAAGGAGGGTTACATAAGGAAAGAATTTAGAAAAGGTTGTTTGGGAAATCATAATACCAGAATGAGTTTTGCGGTGAGCCAAAGAGGGATAGAGGTGGGAAAAGTCTTGAAAGTTTTTTCTTTGGAGATCATAGTAGGAGAAAGTGGTTTGGGATGAATCAGAGAGTCGAGGTAGAGGCTTTATTGAGAGAAGTATAGGGTGAGACAGAGTAGTGCATTGGAGAAAGTCAACTTTTTTCCCTTGTACAGTAGAAGTAAAGTACTACATATGTAGATACATAACTACATAGAAAGTGTATGCAGGAATAAGGAAGATAATATATCGAGATTTAAAGTTGTATCATATAAGCTCAAACTTTCAAGTGTTGCTGTACTTGAAGCTAATTTATCTGCGGATTTTTATAACAACATTTGTTTTAATTTTTCTATCTTTTCCTCACTATTTCTATAGTGAAGCGCTTGTAGATAAAATAGTTATGCTGATATTTACATATTGTGAAAGATAAATAAAACAGAGACCCATAAACCAAATAATTATATTAAACATATTAAAACTGTTCAGAAACACATACTCAATGGATGATGTCATCAGTGATGTCATCAGTGATGTCATTTGAGATGTCATCAGTGATGTCACTGACCATGTCATGAGTGATGTAATATGTGACGTCATCAGCAGTGCATTGCGGGGGCGCGAGTTATAGTTAGCTGAACTAACTATAACAGGGGATTTTCTAGGGTTTTGTACGAGGGAAATGTCCAGCTAACTATAACACCCCTGAAAACTATGGTTTTTTCAGTGAATTTCTAAGGTTTTTTAAATGCCAATTCCTAACTATAACGTGCATGAAACCTATGGTTTTTTCAGTGAATTTCAAAGGTTTTTTAAATGCTAATTCCTAGCTATAACTTATCTCTAAAGATATAATGTTTAATGATTTTCATTGGATTTCTACATTTTTCAAATTCAGTGTGTCAATTTCATTAATTATGTTTTTTTGAAATTCTTTTTTATCACCAGTTTTTTTAAACTTATTTTTTCAATTAACTCTTTTAAAAATTAAAAAATATTATTTGTTTTTATTGGGGTTTTCAAACATATTTTTTTATATTTTTAAAAATATTTTTTTAACTATATGTTCAAAATTTTATTTTATATATTTTATTTCCATGTTTTTGGATCCACGCACCCTATGTGCACCGTTCTCGATCCCTATGCGATAGCATCCGTGCATGGTATGCGTCGGGTACGTGGTTAGTGCGCGATTTCAATGCGACCGGTACGCGACTCCCAGCCTATACATGACACGTTCGATGTACGTAACGTGACGTTTACGCGCTTCCGCGATGCGTCATCTGCGTCTATGACGCGGTGGGTGCACGGATCCTGCAAAGTATTTAACATTTAAAAAAACATATGTATGTATTTCATGTGAATATTAATTGAAGACAAACTCTAAACAACATTGCCGTGGATCAGCGCACCCAACGCGTGAGAATCCGTGCACCCAACGCGTTAGGATGCACGCACCATGCGCGCATTTTGCCGTTTAAAAAAAAAAAATAGGGGGGCCCCAGGGGGTCCTTCTGGGACCCCCTAAGCACCTCTAGAGGGTCAGAGTATTTCCACTCTGCCCCCTTTATATGTTTTACACACTTATTCCCCTTGCATTTTCAGCCTCGCTTCTACAGAGGCAGAAAATGGCCGCCAACAGTTCCTGGTTTCGAATGTAGAGAGACACTCGACAGCCAATTAGCATTCAGCATGCGATCGTGATGGTGCGCGCTCGGTTCGGGGAGGGGGCGCTTACGGTGCGGGTACGGTCCGCGGATCCTTCTGCGGCCATAGATATCACTAACTTTTTTACCCTAATTTTCTCAGGAACTACTGAACAGATTCACACCATATATGCAAAAGGCACGAGTCCGAACTGAGGACTACCTCTTTGCCAAATTTGGTGTCATTCCGTTTGCGGTTCGGGCTGTAGCTGCGACAAAAAATCCTATGGGAAATTGCATGGGGAAAACGTGTTTTGGGACCCCCCTTTTTTCTCGGCCCCCTCTTGACGGATCACCGCAAAACTTTCAGGGTAGGAGCGGAGCGGAGCTGGCCAAAAGTTTGGAAAATTTCGTAAGGATTCATCAACCGGCGCCAACGTTATTCCAAATAGAATGTTGCAGATTTCCTATGGAAAATAGGTCCTAACTATAACTATCTACTGGCGACCTCCAGTAGATAATATATATATATATATATATATATATATGTATATATATATATATTGATGCACACTATGGGTAATACATTTATTGTCATGCAGACCTAAAGAATATCTATATATTTTAAAAACCATAGTTATTATACATATTTGTGCAATGAAAACACATATCTAGATATATACATCTAATCAAATGATAAATGTTTACATACACAGGGAGATGCTGTCCATTAGTGTTTGGGTATGGTGGTTATGTAGGAAAGAGCAAACTCTTAAGTTGTCTTCTGAAGATAAGATAGTTATCCATGGATTTTATATTTGTGGTAATCAATTCCATAGTTTGGCTGCTTGAATTCAGAAAGATGTACCACCTATATTTTTTTTCTTGTCTGGTGGGGTTTTGAGGCAAGGTGTCAATTTTGAGTGGAGGGTCCTTTGTTGAATATATGTTGTGATTTTATTCCTGATAAAAAGTGGTCCTGTTCCATGTATTGCCTTGTGGGTGATACAAAACAGCTTGAAGATGGATCTTCTGGCAACCTGTAACCAATGTAAAGTTCTCAAGGCAGGGGTGATGTGGGCTTGTGGCTTCACATGTAGAAGAAGTTTGGCAGCAGAGTTTTGAATAAATTGCAGTCTTTGCATAGTTGATTAAGATGATAGAGGCCATTTGTGTAATCACGTTGAGGTAGTACAAGCAAGATAGTGACCTGGACCTAGTGTGAAAATCCCAGATAGAGGAAGATGCATCACTGAGTTTCCATAGTAATTAAGCTTGATCTTTTTAGTTTGTCCACTTGAGCATTCATGTATAACTTGGAGTACATGGTTATTCCAAGGCTTCTTATTTTCTTAGATACTGTCAGAGCAGGTTCCTGATCGTCAAGCCAGGCTCAGAGTGGGTCAAATTGTTCCAATCACCACATGTGAATATTTCAGTTTTGGAAGCATTCAGTTTGAGATGGCTCCATATCATCCATGGACCAATGATACTTAGATACTGTTTGTGTACAATGTGTAGAGGCATGTGGAAGGAAGCATCCTTGAATTCCACAGTTGCCAGATAAGTCTTCTCTTTCTAATAGGAGTATAACATCTTGCAAGTTTTCCTTTTGAATCTTTTGTGTTTTTATGTAACTATTAACAAAGCGTGGATCTAGAACAGGGTCATGGTTAGGTACTGGTTTGGAAGTAGGAAGGGAACAGTATACACCTGTTTATCTTTTCTCCTGCAGTACCTTTCAGATAGCATTTTTTACCATCTGTTCTGCACCTCTTTTTCCAGGACATTTAACTGGTCCTTTTTGTAGTGTTAGTGTTTTGTAAGCACTTTTGCCATTTTTGTGTTTGAAGTCTATGTAAGGAAACAGGCTTTTTGAAGGTTTACCCCAAAGTTGTGCCAACTTTTTACTGCTAGATACCGGTATAATGACTCTGAAATACCCTGAGCCCAGCCATTGGGACCCATTGCATGTGCTCTGATCCTTAAAATTGTGTTTTTTTATTGGCTTATCCCTAAACTAGCATAGTCTAACTTACTTGTAAGTCCCCAGTACATGGTACAGGGGTAGCCAAGGCCTGTAAGTTAGAGTTTCCCCCTGGGACAGCAGCACTTGCTTTGCCACCCTAAATGGGACAAGATAAAACATGGCTCCCAGTCTGCTACTACAGACTGGAAGGGCAGGTTAAAACTGCTAACTCGACTTTACCATTCAAAGTAATGGCAAAGCCCAAATCTCCCTTTTTAGGTCAAGCATTTGAGACCTATTGTATACACTTTAGTATATACTTATTATATACTTATATGTGTATGTAGTTTGTGGGCTATGGAGAGCAGTCCTAGGACATGTCTGCTTCTGCTTAGGGACTTTTTCAGTTCAACTGCCTCTATTTAGCAGTCTTGATGGAAAACGACTAGCAGAGGTCAGTAACATACCAGAATTGCTTTCTTTTGAGGGACTTCCTTTTTTAAATTTTTCTGGCAACTGCCTCTATTGAACTTTCTTGATAGAAAACAACCAGCAAAGGTCAGTAAAATACCAGAATCACTTTAGCATTCTCTAGATTTCTGTCTATAATAATTGAATTCCACGAGCACCTGTAGACAATAATATTTTTTTCACATCTTGTATTTTCAGTGATATGACCACGAAGGCCCTGAGTTTACATTAAAAACAGCTTTGGACTATAAAATGTAAATATTTACCTCCATGTGTTACCATAGCTGGCGTGTCACGCAGTTTGGTGCTGACTTTCCCTCCATGTTAAAGAACAGTAGATGTTTCAGCACCCAGGCTAATGTGCTGCTTAGCTAAATACATATAGGGTCCCAAAGGTGAGACTGATTGCATTGCAAATGCGTGTTAAGGTATGTAAGTTCCCCCTTGGACAGGGCAATGTATGTTATAAAGTGGAACCTGTACTTTTACATTTTCCAGCAGTAAAAACCCTAAATAGTTGTTTTTACTATGGAAAAGCTAGTAGCCCAATAGGCAAGTACAGAGTTTCAGGCTGGCACCTCGGCCCTACTAACTTCTGAATGGGACTACTTAGATTGGTACTGTATGGTATCAAAGGAACCAGTGCATTAAATCTGATTTATTAATTAAATCAAATATTATGTCACTGGTAGACAAAGTGCAACTTTAGAAGTTGTCACGTTAGTTGCCCAAGGTTTCAAGTGCCCAGTTACTGATGCTTCTCCTGCAGGCAGCTTTCTGCCCTCCTGCCAGGAAAGGACACAATAGGGGCATGCCTGTGAGAGAGGTGTTACCTCCCTCCTAAGGGAAGCCACACAGGTGTTAGCCCAAAAGGTGAATTGCAAACGGGAAGCTAACCTTGAAGGGCAAAACACAAGGGAGGAGGGCTGCCTCATTGTTTAGGCAGACAGGCTGCCATGGGAGCAAAGATAGGAAACCAATTGCCAAATCAGTTTCCCCAGGGGCACAAAGCTTGGAGATAGCCATATCCCAGGGGTGGGCTAGTGACATCTGAACATCAAGCGAGATGTTCGCCATCTTGGGAGTGGGCGGAATAGTACATCCCGGGATAGCCAGATGCCTCATACTACAGGAAGAAGCCACCAGAGAGGAGGGAACCTGGTAGTACATTGGCTATCAACAGCAACCTACTCCAAAGTCATTTTCTAAGTTTAATAGGTGTATCTCTGGCACCTAGGCCTCCGATCTCTACAGACTGGAACAACTGATGGAGGACTGCCCTACTGCATTGTGAAACTGGCAAATAGAGCCTGCACACTTGTGGGTTGCACAGTGAAAGAAGGTATTGTGTCTCTTGTATCCAGCTTGGTTAGAAGTTATCTTCCAAGCCCAGCCAAAGCAAGTGACTCTAAGGGTCAGTCGACGGACCCGCTGTTCACAGTACAGACCCATAACAGAGCAGGAAGCATATGGTCTCCCAGATTGCCGTTCCTCGCCACTATATAGCACCCAGAACCTGTCACTCAAAGTTGCACCAGATAATGCTGGACCTGGCAGAGTTGTTGCAGTGCCTTTTGGTCGCCCAGCAAGCAAGCTATCTCTCAAAGAAGAGACTAGCGATAAAAATGTAAAACAATGGCCAATCCAATGAGGGGTAGTGGATGCGTGGTGGACAATACATCCAGATACCTGAGAATATTCCTTCTACTCCACACTGCATGATTTTCATGTCTGCCTTGAAACATTTATGTATACACCAGATATATAAGTAGAGATCACAGACTCAAAGCCTTGTAAATGGTATACCCTCATCATCAATTACTTTATTTTCGATCACAAAGATCTTATAAAGTGCAAAGTGCTGAAACAGTAAAACAAACAGTTAAAAACATCATACATAATACAGTGATCACTAATAGTTATAAAAATCCAAAATGCAGTATACAGCATGGATTAAAAACAGTACAAAGGTAAAAATCAATAAAACAGCCCTGGTTTTGTCAAACAAAAGTTTGGCGATTATGTAATACATTTGTGACGTTTGATCCATAACATATGCCAGAATCTGGCCAAACCAAATACCACCCCCCTACTAGTATCAGTGGCTACTATTCTCATAGCCTCCAAGTAATATCCGGTCCTATAAGTCTACATACCGGCACAACTCCCCTGGCCCTCAGGTTTTTATAGTATGGGCAGAAGAATAGCAGGTGGCTTATTGACTCTGGGGAGGCATTACATGCCGGACACTGATCATTTGTGGAGACAATACTACACCACTCATTACAAAATAATTTAGTTGGCAAAGTTTTAAGGTGGCATTGAATAAGTAATTTCCATGCCAGTGGTGGTATAATTTCATCAATGGTTCCTCATTCCCATGCACACTACTTCCAGCCAAAGTAACAGGCACCCCTATTCCTCCTATTTCTCCTACTACTTGTTCTACCCGCCCTTCCAGAGTTTGACCAGGGGGAAGCATACATTCATCTGACTGCAACAGTCCTCCTCTATACAGTCACATTTGTGTACCTAGACCATTTATGTTAATTCGAGACTCTCCACTGTGTACTGACCATGCAGTTAGTGAATCTATTTCTGTCAGAAATCTTTATCTAATCACAATGGACATGGAAGCTGTAGGGATAATGCAGAAGTCAATTGACATAAACCATCAACAATGGCCGAACAGGAGAATGAGACAATAACCACATCTTTTGTAGACATCGGAACCACTGCTGGTCTGACACTTATTATATCGTCTATTATAATTGAGTAGCAGTGCCGGATTTCCCTAAGCCAATAGATGACCTTGTTGTTAAGGGTTTCACGGCCTTAGTAACCACCCTTTTGGAATCTAGGGACTTCAGTTAAGTATATTTTGTAGTTGTTATCCTGCTGTGGTCCCTTCTACATTCTATTCACAATTTTACCCTCTCTTACTGTCCCCCCGGGCCAGACATTCTAGGTCGCCTTTCTGGTGGTGTAGATGTGTTCATTGAAACCACCCTACCCTCCCCCTTGCCCTGTAGAAGGCATGGGCGACCATCGTACTATTTAGATTTGCATTACTAGCTGAACCATTCCTCTCAAGATTCGAGTAATTTGAGATAGGTCTGGATCGGGGGACATAATGGGTCATACATGGGCTGGGCGTGGTAGGCCTACCTCTTTCCTCCTCCGGGTATCCTGTGTCTACAAGTGAATGTTTCTTATAGAGGGTGGGTGAAGGACCAATATCAGCTTCCCTAATGTTTGGGTTATCAATCTTACCCCTCCCTGCTAATAGTATACACATGCTGACCTTAAGGGGACATTATTCACAGAGAAATAAAAAGTATCAGAATATGTTGAGCAATTTCTTGCTTTGACTAGGGGTAGTATAAGGTAAAAATGCTTGCTGCAAGGGACAAGGCATGGACCCTGCTCACATGGCTAACCTAAATAAAAAAAGGGCACTCATTTTAGACCTCAAGAAGGATCCTGGCATCAAGATCCATAACAATAAATCAAATAATTTTGCATCAGTTTTCATTAGACAGAATTCCAACTATATGTGGTGTTTATTGTGATGTTTTCACTATTAAATGTCATTGTGGTTGATTTCTTATATTTCACATAATCTGATTTTTCCGTGCATTTTAAGGAACCTTGTGAATAATTAGTTTTCTTTTGGCAGACGATTTTGGTTGGATCCCATTGAATCTAATGTGATATTTTTACAATAATTTTCATTGCTGTCATGTTTAACAATTTGTGGATTGCTCTTGAACGTAAATACAACAACTATTTTATTTTGTTTTGCTTTTTTGATGATTGTCATGATGTTTTTGCTTACTTTAATTTTGAATGTGTCTTTTGTCACCACTGACAATATATTGTTGTTATTTATTCTTCAAAATCCTTATATTGTTAGCTTCATAATAGTCTTATTCCTCTTACAGATGTTCCATTTTTAATACTAGAACTGACTGTGGACACTTAAGTTTATATTTTGTACAGTACTGCCTTAAAGTTGTTTGGTAAGTATGGCATGTAGATCCCGAGAATTTCCTTGAGGCACATGCTTGCATACAAAATTGCGTCATAGTTTCCCACACTGCAACTTCTATGCATGATGAACAGTGTACAATTACCAGACAGTTTCTCACATGGGCAAAGCTGGAAAAGTAAACTTTTTTTCAATCCTAAATATAAAGATAACACTGTAATGGAACACTGTTAGACCTGGTACCATTGGCATGAGTCTCCCTTCCATTTTTCGTTGCTGTCTCCTCTGTTTTTGATATGTTTTGCTTGTTTAGATGCTTAGGGCACTGTGACACTGCTATTCAGTGCCACAGTGCAAGTGCTCCCTAAGCTAAATTGATGTAATGGATTAGTGGCTTATTTATTTTACTTGTCAGACCCTAGTACAGTGCAGTGGGGGTGGAGAAACGCAGCGAAATTGCCGCTGCCTGATCGAGCTCCGCCGGCCGAGCCAAGATCCGGCATTAATCCATCCTTCAGCCGCACCTGTGGTGTCACTCTTGCCAATATTTGACCACCCGTCGCGAGGTGGAGCAGATCGGTAGCGCTCCTGGGGCGAAACGAGCTCTGCCTGTCCCTGTGACTGCACGCCTCGCTCGGCCCGGCTCTGCATAAAACGTCCGGCATGGTTTGTGTTTCATGCGCTGGCACAAGTATGCGCCAACATCAGCAGAAATCCGGCAGAGGCTATGGCAACTGTGGGGTCGTGATTGCCCTGTCTGCGGTGTGGCTCGTGCTTGAGGACGGTGAGCTGATCGGGACGTGGGGACTCCGACCACTGAAGACGCTGCTGCGGCCATCTTGTGGAGCCCAGCTGGGATGCTACGTCGATCCGACTTTGCCACTGGATGCATCCCTGGAATGGGGGTTTCGAATGAGCTGCCCGCCGATCGAATATCAGCGCTAGTAAGTGGTAACGGGGGGGGAGCCATGGGAGGGCAGGACTGTTCCATTCTGCCCGACGCCCTGGGGATGGCACGGGCCTCCCTAGCTGGCGAACCCCTGCAGCAACAATGAGGCGAGCGGCAGCTTCCCATAGGCACTCAGTGGAAAACGGTGACCTGTGCCTGGATATTGAAACGGGGCCCATGGGGATCACAGAGCTGACCCTCTATATTCTTATGTAACTCGGCACTTACTTTCTAAGCAGAGCTCACGGAGCCTGACTCTTTATTGGCACCCACCAATGTATTTTCACCTGTATGTGAAGATGTCCCATATGACAAGATGGTCCCGCTGTTCCACTAGAACAATGGGCTTAACTGAGGAAACAATCCTAAGATCTAGAGACAATACCACCTACAGAGTCTTGGAGATCAACAGACTCGATTTGCCTGACCTTAGGATGGGTGCCAAGCTACACTCCTCTTCCTAACCTGCCACTCTTGCCAGCTCCAACAGCCCGCCTCTGGTCTCTAGACTTGTGGGCCCTTCCTGATCCTCTTTTTTTCCGGCGGAGTACGAAATGTTTGTCTGATTCCTGGTGGAGCTGCTCCGACAGCTATAGGGGAGACAGGCTCTGGCACCCTGCTATGGCCGTCACCTACCTAGCCGGACCTCGGACTTATGTCTC
Source organism: Triturus cristatus (assembly GCF_964204655.1). NCBI lineage: Eukaryota > Metazoa > Chordata > Amphibia > Caudata > Salamandridae > Triturus > Triturus cristatus. The sequence goes on from NC_140582.1 coordinate 728,476,141, forward strand.
GTCTCTTTCTCCGCTGCTGACTCCCCGCCCCCTGTGGACTCCCTGCTCCCCCTGGCCTTTTTCTTTTTTTCTTTTTTGTCGATCTTGTTTCTCATGGTCGTTAATAACTCCTGTATTGAATTTGTAACCTTTCTGTAATTAATGTGATTATTTTTGTAACTTGTAAAATTCTGTTTCCTTATGTAAAGCGCTCTGAAACCTTCGGGTCTAGCCAGCGCTATATAAAACTCAAATAAATAAATAACCATGTGTGCCCAGGGCCTGTAGATCAAATGCTGCTAGGCTTTCAGCACTGATTGTGCCACCCACAGAAGCAGCTTGTAAAGTGTGTCTCAGGTCTGCCATTGCAGAGTCTGTGTACAGTCTACTACTGCCATGTCGACTTGGTAAGTGCACCCACTTTCCCGTCCCTAAACCTTCCCTTTCCTACATGTGAGACACTGCTAAGGTAGGCCCTGGGGCAGGGTGCATTGTATGTGAAAGGTAGGACATGCCCTGATGTGTGTTGCATGTCCTGATCAATGTTCCCTCTAATTTCTTTCCTCTGTGTGCGGCAGTGGAGGGTCTCTGTGCGCTGCAACCATGGCTATGTGCGCCAGGAACCAGACCGCGCGTGTGCGCGGCGCCAAATGTCACTCAGAACGTTTACTTCAATAAGTGAAAAGATGGTGCATTTTCACACATACAGTGCCACAATAAGTGTCTTAAGGGCAGTTTCCAAATTGGATAAACACGCCATGACATGAATTGGTCACACAGGCAAGTACACTTCAAGTTTAGAAAAGCACAAGACTTAAACGGTGGTACCATCATAAGATTTTAATAAATATTCTTAACTTGAGCACTGTTAATTGTCAATATCACATATAAACAATAAGGGAGACATGTCAAGTGGCATCACTAGAGGGGTGACAGGGTTGCTTCTCACGGCGATCTTTGGCATTTTTCCAGTGGTGATAAACTCGATCTAGGTCAACTTGCCCGTTCAGGAGGTAGGCCTTTGTCCTCATCAGCATATCCAAATGCTTCTGCTCTAGTCTATTCCTCAATTTACTCTTTATAGTATTCATGAGGCTGAATCCTCGTTCACAATCTGCACTAGATGCTTGAAACGTTGCGCAGACATCTACAAGCTGAGAGACCACACTATACTGAGCAGCATTGCGTACAGTGAAATTCACCATGTCTTGAAAGGTGGTAAATAACCCACCCTTTACATGTTCTGCCACCACATATTTATAGTCTCTGTACTGTCGAACAACATCTTCTGGTGTTTCGCAATCACCCAGGACCAAGACATTTTTATACTTTTCTACAAGTCTTTGTATATTCTCAGTCCCAAAATCAAAATGTGATTGTGCGGCCATAGCCTGGATTTCAAAACTTGCCCATTCTTTTAGCTCATCTTCAGGGAACCTTTTTTGCATGTGCTCACAAAGAAGGGAAACAAAAGACAAAATAGGCCCACTGTCAAACTCTTGCCTTTCCTTGTACAACACCATCAGATCTCTTACATTACTGCTCCAAAAGACAGTGTCCCCCAAATACTGTTGCTTAACTTGGCCAATCTTTGCTCTTGCATACTGTACAGCTTCAACAGTAGTCAGAGAACTTTTTTGGAACAGTTTGCACAAAGATGCAAATTCACCCAGAACGTCATTAAATACTGCAAGTGAAATATGGTAGTTGGAGTTTGATAGCTTTTTATAACAATACTTAGCAACTGGATCATTCTCCTCAACTTTCTCATGCTCAAAGTACTTAAGAACAGCCTCGTAATTACGGATTAGTGCCCCAACAGCAAAATGCCTTGAAAGCCACCGGACTTCATTCAGTGGTCGAAAAGAGACCACTTCACATTCAGTGACCGATGCAATTTCATCCAGCTTGGACTTCCTTGCTGGAGATCTGGAGAACACAGTGTAGACAGTCCTCAATAATGTCTCCATCTCTTTAACCATTGGAACCCTTTTCCAGGCATCATCAACTCCCAAATCTTCTCGATGGGCGACACAATGCTGCTCAACTAGATGAGGTATGGATTGTTTAAGGCGAGTAGCAACACCATTATTCTTACCCAACATCACGGACGCACCATCAGATGTGAACATGACCATTTTCATAAGGTCCAGTTCATTGGCAGTGTAGAAATCTTTCACAGCACTAGTGATAGCCTCAGCATTGCAACTAGTCAGCTTCACTATGCCCCCAAACTGTGTTTTGTGCTCTGTTGATGTTACTGGTCGGAACTTGAAGTACAGGATGAGCATTTTTGAAACAGAAATATCAGTGCTCTCATCAATTATCAATGTGTGATACAAAGCGTTACGAAGTTCTGCCATAGCTTCACAGTGTATCACGCTATTGATGGCCTCAAGGAACTCAAAGGCATAGTTCTTGCTCCTCCAGCTGTCTGGTATCTTGACATACAAAGCTAGGTGGTCATGGATGTCTTGTACAGATAACATTGAAGTATTCATTTTGACTGCCAGCAGCACGTTGTTGATGAGAATCTTTATCTCTTCAGGCACAGATCTTTGGCGTTCACCTACTTCCATTCTATTTGCTTTGTCAGTGGCAGTTTCTGTCAGCATTGCCCGCACTCCAAAACCAAACCTGGCAATCCGTGCCCTGAATTGTAATGAGTCCTTCACTATTGCAGAAATTGACAGAGTAAGCTGATCATGTCATGTGAAGGCACCGCCACCGCCTTACCGCAAAGACAGAGTAAATGCATTCATTATACACCCCACGAAATGCTTTAAATGGCCAGATATATTCCAGGACCAGCAATACCCCTGCTAGATCTCTGTTAGTGTACAAAGGTAAACATTTTATTTTAGCTAACAGTTCCTATAATCTATTCAAACATTATCCAAGGCATATACTCCATAAGAAAAAAAATAGCAGTCTTGCTTCCAATATAAAGGTCTACATTTCTCCCCAAACAAAAAGGTCTATGAAATGTAAATGCACAGCATGCTCGTATTTGCTTTGTCTGTCTGCACAAGCTCAACATCCTGCTACTTAAGGAAGCATGTCATTCTGATTACAATTATATTCAAAGAAAAAAAAAACAGCCTTTACAACAAGGTTTTAACCATGTTGTGCCTTACTGACACATTTTTTAACACATGTTGTTACCATGTGTATGTTTTTACAGCACATGCCTTTGCCACGCATTTAAGGTAAGTTGAGGGGCGTGTTGGCGTCTCCCCGAAAAATACTTTGTGTATATATATATATATATATATATATATATATATATATATATATATCAACAATGCATGGTAATGGCATACGCTGTAAAAACACATGCATTGTAAAAAAACGCAGGGTAAACAGTGCGTGCTTAAGGCATGCAATGTATTTTCCTGTGTTATTCGGTCGTACAACCGTCTTCCTTCTGCAGAGCCGGTGGTGAGAGGAAAGGAGCCTGGTGGGAGGGGGTGGATGTAGGAGTGAAAACAGAGACCCCAGCAGCATCCATTTTATCCAACATGGAGTCTTCACCGAAATGTGGCATCGCTCAGTTATGTTAATAAACACAATTCTGTACCTCACATTAAACTCGGTTTGACTGCAGTCCTATTAATTCAGCATTTTACGATTTGTATCCCACTTACAAATCATTATTAATTTTATTTTGTCACACAAAAATATGAACTTTCCAGAAACTGATAAAAAAAGCAGAAATATCACAAACAGGAAAAGCGCCTGCACTGATGGAAGAGAGAGAGATGGTAATAGTTTTTGATGTTGAAATCAAGGCACAGCGTTATTTCTGTTTTGTGAGAATTAAATCGCAGCCCTCTTTATCATAACATAAAGCATGTTCGTGCCAACCACCTCGTGACGTAAAAAGCCCCAGGGGGTACCTTGACCAGCTCCCTCACTCACTGACAGGTTTCACATGAGCCCCACCCCTCCCCTGGGAGCCCACCCGGACCTTTCTTAAGCGCCCAGGACCCGGGAGCATTGAACCGGAAGAGAACCTGCACAACCTGGAAAGTTCAGCTCTAGTCTGCACGCAGATCACGCCTGCTGCAAAGGTCAGCCAATACACCCTCACTCAGTGGACGTGACTCTCAGATGGCACAGTATCACCCTTTGAGCGCGTCTCAATCATCCGAGCACAGCCTCACTCACTGGTCGTGCCCCTCAGACGACACAGTATAACTCCTTTGAGCGCGAGCCTCGATCATCTGAGTACAGCCTCACTCACTGGGAGTGACCCTCAGGGCCGGACTGGGAACTTAAAACAGCCCTGGCAAAATTATAAATTCAGCCCCCTTGTGCAAGTTGCTGCTCGGATCACGTAACGTGCACCACCACTCTGGGAGGCTTAAACCAGCCTCCATGTGTCAAACCCGGTCTCCTGGGACTGCAGCCTCTCCAGGGATTGCCCACGTGCCCAGCTGGCCAGGCCAGCTATGCCCCTCAGTACATGCAGTATTTAGGTTGTGGACTGTACAAGTTGTCAATCTGGTTTAGAATCACACTTCACCTCGCCCAACAAGGCTCAAATGAACTCTTATTTTGCTCTGCTGCTGTCGTGACGCAAAGCACTCCACTACAACGTCAATCAGCTTCTTCACACAAAGGGTTTATTGTGCAATGAAGCTGTTGTGAGCACACCACAAAGCGGATTGAAGTTCTGTAGCACAAGCAACCCCACCTTATTATGTATGCAAGTGTGCAGGGTGCATAACTAGACGAAAAAAGCGCCAACATTCTTTACCTAGCACCAAACTGCAGCTGGTGCAAACAATGGACACCTGGAAAGTGTGTGCGTTTTTAAGTGTATTATGTGTAGTTAAATGTGTAAAGCAATGGCGGCTGCAGCGGAGGAGGTCCATGGAGTACAAATATAGTGTAAGAGACGTATGGCTTTTATACAAATATCCTTCCAGACAGCATCCGTGCATGACTCTCTAAATAGGACACTGCACTATTGCGTTAACCTTCACAAACGCAGCGCTGCTGATTTTCAATCAGAACAGTTTGAATCGAGTTTTATCTAGTAACTGTTGGTC